>NC_091748.1:33853935-34478935 GCF_043380555.1 Nothobranchius furzeri
TTTTCGCCTCTGCTCGTCGGCGTCTGCGACTTCGCTGGTCCTGCTGCTGTTTTCTGCTCTGCTCATTGGCACAGCGACTGCACATCTCCTGCTGCTTTTTTCTGCTCTGCTCATCGGCGTCAGCGACTGCGCTGACCCTGCTGCTGTTTTCTGCTCTGATCGTCTGCGACTGCGCATCTCCTGCTGCTGTTTTTTGCTCTGCTCGTCGGCGACTGCGCTGGTCCTGCTGCTGTCTTCTGCTCTGCTCATCGGCGTCGACTACTGCGCTGATCCTGCTGCTGTTTTGTGCTCTGCTTGTCTGCGTCAGCGAATGCACTGATCCTGCTGCTTTTTCCTGCTCTGCTCGTCGCCGTTGGCGACTGCGCTGGTCCTGCTGTTTTTTTCTGCTCTGATCGTCGGCGTCGGCAACTGCGCTGGTCCTGCTGCTGTTTGCTTCTCTGCTCGTCGGCGTCTCCTCTGCTCGTCGGCGTCTGCGACTGCGCTGGTCCTGCTGCTGTTTTCTGCTCTGCTCGTCGGCGACTGCGCAGGTCCTGCTGCTGTTTTCTGCTCTGCTCATCGGCGTCTGCGCATCTCCTGCTGCTGTGTTTTGCTCTGCTCGTCGGCGACTGCGCTGGTCCTGCTGCTGTTTTCTGCTCTACTCATCGGCGTCGGCTACTGCGCTGATCCTGCTGCTGTTTTCTGCTCTGCTTGTATGCGTCAGCGAATGCGCTGATCCTGCTGCTGTTTCCTGCTCTGCTCGTCGCCGTCGGCGACTGCACTGGTCCTGCTGTTGTTTTCTGCTCTGATCGTCGCCGTCGGCGACTGCGCTGGTCCTGCTGCTGTTTTCTTCTCTGCTCGTCGGTGTCGGCTCTGCTCGTCGGCGTCTGCGGTGGTCCTGCTGGTGTTTTCTGACGTGCTCATCGGCGTCGGCGTCTGCGCTGGTCCTGCTGCTGTTTTCTGCTCTGCTCAACGGCGACTGCGCTGGTCCTGTTGTTGTTTCCTGCACTGCTCGTCGCCGTCAGCGACTGCGCTGGTCCTGCTGTTGTTTTCTGCTCTGATCATCGGCGTCGGCGACTGCGCTGGTCCTGCTGCTGTTTTTTGCTCTGCTCGTCGGCGTCAGCGACTGCACTGATCCTGCTGCTGTTTTCTGCTCTGCTCGTCGGCGACTGCGCTGGTCCAGCTGCTGTTTTCTGCTCCGCTTGTCGCCGACTGCGCTGGTCCTGCTGCTGTTTTCTGCACTGCTCATCGGCGTCAGCGACTGCACTGATCCTGCTGCTGTTTCCTGCACTGCTCTTCGGCGTCTGCGACTGCACTGATCCTGCTGCTGTTTCCTGCACTGCTCTTCGGCGTCTGCGACTGCGCTGATCCTACGGCTGTTTTCTGCACTGCTCGTCGGCGACTGCACAGGTCCTGCTTTTGTTTTCTGCACTGCTCGTCGGCGACTGCGCTGGTCCTGCTGTTGTTTTCTGCTCTGCTCGTTGGCGACTGCGCTGGTCCTGCTGCTGTTTTCTGCTCTGCTCGTTGGCGTCTGCGACTGCTCATCTCCTGCTGCTTTTTTCTGCTCTGCTCGTCGGTGTCAGCGACTACGCTGATCCTGCTGCTGTTTTTTGCTCTGCTCATCGGCGTCGGCGACTGCGCTGATCCTGCTGCTGTTTTCTGCTCTGCTCGTAGGCGTCGGCGACTGCGCTGGTCCTGCTGCTGTTTTCTGCACTGCTCATCGGTGTCGGCGACTGCGCTGATCCTGCTGCTGTTTTCTGCTCTGCTCGTAGGCGTCGCCGACTGCGCTGGTCCTGCTGTTGTTTTCGCCTCTCTTCGTCTGCGTCTGCTCTGCTCGTCGGCGACTGCGACTGCGCTGGTCCTGCTGTTGTTTTCGCCTCTCTTCGTCTGCGTCTGCTCTGCTCGTCGCCGTCTGCGACTGTGCTGGTCGTGTTGCTGTTTTCTGCTCTGCTCATCGGCGACTGTGCTGGTCCTGCTGCTGTTTTCTGCACTGCTCATCGGCGTCGGCGACTGCGTTGATCCTGCTGCTGTTTTCTGCTCTGCTCATTGGCGTCTGCGACTGCGCATCTCCTGCTGCTTTTTTCTGCTCTGCTCGTTCGCGTCAGCGACTGCGCTGACCCTGTTGCTGTTTTCTGCTCTGATTGTCGGCGTCTGCGACTGTGCATCTCCTGCTGCTGTTTTCTTCTCTGCTCGTCGGCATCTGCTCTGATCGTCGGCGTCTGCGACTGCGCTGGTCGTGCTGCTGTTTTCTGCTCTGCTCACCGACGACTGCGCTGGTCCTGCTGGTGTTTTCTGCACTGCTCATCGGCGTCGGCGACTGCGCTGGTCCTGCTGTTGTTTTCGCCTCTGCTCGTCGGCGTCTGCGACTGCACTGGTCCTGCTACTGCGCTGGTCCTGCTACTGTTTTCTGCTCTGCTCGTCGGCTACAGTGCTGATCCTGCTGCTGTTTTCTGCACTGCTCATCGGCGTCGGCGACTGCGTTGATCCTGCTGCTGTTTTCTGTTCTGCTCCTTGGCGTCTACGACTGCCCATCTCCTGCTGCTGTTTTTTGCTCTGCTCGTCGGTGTCAGCGACTGCGATGATCCTGCTGCTGTTTTCTGCTCTGCTCGTCGGCGTCTGCGACTGCGCATCTCCTGCTGTTGTTTTTTGCTCTGCTCGTCGGCGACTGCGCTGGTCCTGCTGCTGTTTTCTGCTCTGCTCATCGGCGTCGGCTACTGCGCTGATCCTGCTGCTGTTTTCTGCTCTGCTTGTCTGCTTCAGCGAATGCGCTGATCCTGCTGCTGTATCCTGCTCTGCTCGTTGCCGTCGGCTACTGCGCTGGTCCTGCTGTTGTTTTCTGCTCTGAACGTCGGCGTCGGCAACCGCGCAGGTCCTGCTGCTGTTTTCTTCTCTGCTCGTCGGCGTCTGCTCTGCTCGTCGGCGTCTGCGACTGCGCTGGTCCTGCTGCTGTTTTCTGCTCTGCTCATCGGCGACTGCGCTGGTCCTGCTGGTGTTTTCTGCAAAGCTCATTTGCGTCGGCGACTGCGCTGGTCCTGCTGTTGTTTTCGCCTCTGCTCGTCGGCGTCTGCGACTGCGCTGGTCCTGCTGCTGTTTTCTGCTCTGCTCGTCGGCGACTGTGCTGATCCTGCTGCTGTTTTCTGCTCTGCTCGTAGGCGTCGGCGACTGCGCTGGTCCTGCTGCTGTTTTCTGCACTGCTCATCGGCGTCTGGAACTGCGATGGTCCTGCTGCTGTTTTCTGCTCTGCTCGTCGGCGACTGCGCTGGTCCTGCTGCTGTTTTCTGCACTACTCATCGGTGTCGGCAACTATGTTGATCCTGCTGCTATTTTCTGCTCTGCTCATTGGCGTCTGCGACTGTGCATCTCCTGCTGCTTTTTTCTGCTCTGCTCGTCGGCGTCAGCGACTGCGCTGACCCTGCTGCTGTTTTCTGTTCTGATCGTCTGCGACTGTGCATCTCCTGCTGCTGTTTTTTGCTCTGCTCGTCGGCGTCAGCGACTGCCCTGATCCTGTTGCTGTTTTCTGCTCTGCTCATCGGCGTCTGCGCATCTCCTGCTGCTGTGTTTTGCTCTGCTCGTCGGCGCCTGCGCTGGTCCTGCTGCTGTTTTCTGCTCTGCTCATCGGCGTCGGCTACTGCGCTGATCCTGCTGCTGTTTTTTGCTCTGCTCTGCTTGTCTGCGTCAGCGAATGCGCTGATCCTGCTGCTGTTTCCTGTTCTGCTCGTCGCCGTCGGCGACTGCGCTGGTCCTGCTGTTGTTTTCTGCTCTGATCGTCGGCGTCGGCGACTGCGCTGGTCCTGCTGCTGTTTTCTTCTCTGCTCGTCGGCGTCTGCTCTGCTCGTCAGCGTCTGCGACTGCGCTGGTCCTGCTGCTGTTTTCTGCTCTGCTCATCGGCAACTGCGCTGGTCCGGCTTGTGTTTTCTGCACTGCTCATCGGCGTTGGCGACTGCGCTGGTCCTGCTGTTGTTTTCGCCTCTGCTCGTCGGCGTCTGCGACTTCGCTGGTCCTGCTGCTGTTTTCTTCTCTGCTCATTGGCGCAGCGAATGCGCATCTCCTGCTGCTTTTTTCTGCTCTGCTCGTCGGCGTCAGCGACTGCGCTGATCCTCCTGCTGTTTTTTGCTCTGCTTGTCGGCGACTGCGCTGGTCCTGCTGCTGTTTTCTGCTCTGCTCATCGGCGTCGGCTACTGCGCTGATCCTGCTCCTGTTTTCTGCTCTGATCGTCTGCGACTGCGCATCTCCTGCTGCTGTTTTTTGCTCTGCTCGTCGGTGTCAGCGACTGCGATGATCCTGCTGCTGTTTTCTGCTCTGGTCCTCGGCGACTGCGCTGGTCCTGCTGCTGTTTTCCGCTCTGCTCATCGGCGTCGGCTACTGCTCTGATCCTGCTGCTGTTTTCTGCTCTGCTTGTCTGCGTCAGCGAATGCGCTGATCCTGCTGCTGTTTCCTGCTCTGCTCGTTGCCGTCGGCTACTGCGCTGGTCCTGCTGTTGTTTTCTGCTCTGAACGTCGGCGTCGGCAACTGCGCTGGTCCTGCTGCTGTTTTCTTCTCTGCTCGTCGGTGTCTGCTCTGCTCGTCGGCGTCTGCGACTGCGCTGGTCCTGCTGCTGTTTTCTGCTCTGCTCATCGGCGACTGCGCTGGTCCTGCTGGTGTTTTCTGCACTGCTCATCGCCGTCGGCGACTGCGCTGGTCCTGCTGCTGTTTTCTTCTCTGCTCGTCGGTGTCGGCTCTGCTCGTCAGCGTCTGCGCTGGTCCTGCTGGTGTTTTCTGACGTGCTCATCGGCGTCGGCGTCTGCGCTGGTCCTGCTGCTGTTTTCTGCTCTGCTCAACGGCGACTGTGCTGGTCCTGCTGGTGTTTTCTGACGTGCTCGTCGGCGTCTGCGACTGCGCTTTTCCTGCTGCTGTTTTCTGCTCTGCTCGTTGACGACTGCGCTGGTCCTGCTGCTGTTTCCTGCACTGCTCATCGACGTTGGCGACTGTGCTGATCCTGCTGCTATTTTCTGCCCTGCTCGTAGGCGTCGGCGACTGCGCTGGTCCTGCTGCTGTTTTCTGCACTGCTCATCGGCGTCGGCGACTGCGCTGATCCTGCTGTTGTTTTCTGCTCTGCTCGTCGCCGACTGCGCTGGTCCTGCTGCTGTTTTCTGCTCTGCTCGTCTGCGACTGTGCTGATCCTGCTGCTGTTTTCTGCTCTGCTCGTAGGCGTCGGCGACTGCGCTGGTCCTGCTTGTGTTATCTGCACTGCTCATCAGCGTTGGCGACTGTGCTTGTCCTGCTGTTGTTTTCGCCTCTGCTCGTCGGCATCTGCGACTTCGCTTGTCCTGCTGTGTTTTCTGCTCTGCTCATTGGCGCAGCGACTGCGCATCTCCTGCTGCTTTTTTCTGCTCTGCTCATCGGCGTCAGCGACTGAGCTGACCCTGCTGCTGTTTTCTGCTCTGATCGTCTGCGACTGCGCATCTCCTGCTGCTGTTTTTTGCTCTGCTCGTCGGCGTCAGCGTCAGCGACTGCACTGATCCAGCTGCAGTTTTTTGCTCTGCTCGTAGGCGACTGCGCTGGTCCTGCTGCTGTTTTCTTCTCTGCTCATCGGCGTCGGCTACTGCGCTGATCCTGCTGCTGTTTTCTGCTCTGATCGTCTGCGACTGCGCATCTCCTGCTGCTGTTTTTTTCTCTGCTCGTCGGCAACTGCGCTGGTCCTGCTGCTGTCTTCTGCTCTGCTCATCAGCGTCGGCTACTGCGCTTATCCTGCTGCTGTTTTGTGCTCTGCTTGTCTGCGTCAGCGAATGCGCTGATCCTGCTGCTTTTTCCTGCTCTGCTCGTCGCCGTTGGCGACTGCGCTGGTCCTGCTGTTATTTTCTGCTCTGATCGTCGGCGTCGGCGACTGCGCTGGTCCTGCTGCTGTTTGCTTCTCTGCTCGTCGGCGTCTCCTCTGCTCGTCGGCGTCTGCGACTGCGCTGGTCATGCTGCTGTTTTCTGCTCTGCTTGTCGGCGTCTGCGCAGGTCCTGCTGCTGTTTTCTGCTCTGCTCATCGGCGTCGGCGACTGCGCTGGTCCTGCTGTTGTTTTTGCCTCTGCTCGTCGGCGTCTGCGACTTCGCTGGTCCTGCTGCTGTTTTCGCCCCTGCTCGTCGGCGTCTGCGACTGCGCTGGTCCTGCTGCTGTTTTCTTCTCTGCTCGTCGGCGACTGTGCTGATCCTGCTGCTGTTTTCTGCTCTGCTCGTAGGCGTCGGCGACTGCGCTGGTCCTGCTGCTGTTTTCTGCACTGCTCATCGGCATCTGCAACTGTGATGGTCCTGCTGCTGTTTTCTGCTCTGCTCTTCGGCGACTGCGCTGGTCCTGCTGCTGTTTTCTGCACTACTCGTCAGTGTCGGCAACTACGTTGATCCTGCTGCTGTTTTCTGCTCTGCTCATTGGCGTCTGCGACTGTGCATCTCCTGCTGCTTTTTTCTGCTCTGCTCGTCGGCGTCAGCGACTGCGCTGACCCTGCTGCTGTTTTCTGCTCTGATCGTCTGCGACTGTGCATCTCCTGCTGCTTTTTTTTTTGCTCTGCTTGTCGGCGTCAGCGACTGCCCTGATCCTGCTGCTGTTTTCTGCTCTGCTCATCGGCGTCTGCGCATCTCCTGCTGGTGTTTTTTGCTCTGCTCGTCGGCGACTGCGCTGGTCCTGCTGCTGTTTTCTGCTCTGCTCATCGGCGTCGGCTACTGCGCTGATCCTGCTGCTGTTTTCTGCTCTGCTTGTATGCGTCAGCGAATCTGCTGATCCTGCTGCTGTTTCCTGCTCTGCTCGTCGCCGTCGGCGACTGCACTGGTCCTGCTGTTGTTTTCTGCTCTGATCGTCGCCGTCGGCAACTGCGCTGGTCCTGCTGCTGTTTTCTTCTCTGCTCGTCGGCGTCTGCTCTGCTCGTCGCCGTCTGCGCTGGTCCTGCTGCTGTTTTCTGCTCTGCTCAACGGCGACTGCGCTGGTCCTGCTGGTGTTTTCTGCACTGCTCATCGGCGTCGGCGACTGCGCTGGTCCTGCTGTTGTTTTCGCCTCTGCTCGTCGGCGTCTGCGACTGCGCTGGTCCTGCTGCTGTTTTCTGCTCTGCTCGTCGACGACGGCGTCTGCGCTGGTCCTGCTGCTGTTTTCTGCTCTGCTCGTCTGCGACTGTGCTGATCCTGCTGCTGTTTTCTGCTCTGCTCGTAGGCGTCGGCGACTGCGCTGGTCCTGCTTGTGTTATCTGCACTGCTCATCAGCGTTGGCGACTGTGCTTGTCCTGCTGTTGTTTTCGCCTCTGCTCGTCGGCATCTGCGACTTCGCTTGTCCTGCTGTGTTTTCTGATCTGCTCATTGGCGCAGCGACTGCGCATCTCCTGCTGCTTTTTTCTGCTCTGCTCATCGGCGTCAGCGACTGAGCTGACCCTGCTGCTGTTTTCTGCTCTGATCGTCTGCGACTGCACATCTCCTGCTGCTGTTTTTTGCTCTGCTCGTCGGCGTCAGCGTCAGCGACTGCACTGATCCAGCTGCAGTTTTTTGCTCTGCTCGTAGGCGACTGCGCTGGTCCTGCTGCTGTTTTCTTCTCTGCTCATCGGCGTCGGCTACTGCGCTGATCCTGCTGCTGTTTTCTGCTCTGATCGTCTGCGACTGCGCATCTCCTGCTGCTGTTTTTTTCTCTGCTCGTCGGCAACTGCGCTGGTCCTGCTGCTGTCTTCTGCTCTGCTCATCAGCGTCGGCTACTGCGCTTATCCTGCTGCTGTTTTGTGCTCTGCTTGTCTGCGTCAGCGAATGCGCTGATCCTGCTGCTTTTTCCTGCTCTGCTCGTCGCCGTTGGCGACTGCGCTGGTCCTGCTGTTATTTTCTGCTCTGATCGTCGGCGTCGGCGACTGCGCTGGTCCTGCTGCTGTTTGCTTCTCTGCTCGTCGGCGTCTCCTCTGCTCGTCGGCGTCTGCGACTGCGCTGGTCATGCTGCTGTTTTCTGCTCTGCTTGTCGGCGTCTGCGCAGGTCCTGCTGCTGTTTTCTGCTCTGCTCATCGGCGTCGGCGACTGCGCTGGTCCTGCTATTGTTTTTGCCTCTGCTCGTCGGCGTCTGCGACTTCGCTGGTCCTGCTGCTGTTTTCGCCCCTGCTCGTCGGCGTCTGCGACTGCGCTGGTCCTGCTGCTGTTTTCTTCTCTGCTCGTCGGCGACTGTGCTGATCCTGCTGCTGTTTTCTGCTCTGCTCGTAGGCGTCGGCGACTGCGCTGGTCCTGCTGCTGTTTTCTGCACTGCTCATCGGCATCTGCAACTGCGATGGTCCTGCTGCTGTTTTCTGCTCTGCTCTTCGGCGACTGCGCTGGTCCTGCTGCTGTTTTCTGCACTACTCGTCAGTGTCGGCAACTACGTTGATCCTGCTGCTGTTTTCTGCTCTGCTCATTGGCGTCTGCGACTGTGCATCTCCTGCTGCTTTTTTCTGCTCTGCTCGTCGGCGTCAGCGACTGCGCTGACCCTGCTGCTGTTTTCTGCTCTGATCGTCTGCGACTGTGCATCTCCTGCTGCTTTTTTTTTTGCTCTGCTTGTCGGCGTCAGCGACTGCCCTGATCCTGCTGCTGTTTTCTGCTCTGCTCATCGGCGTCTGCGCATCTCCTGCTGGTGTTTTTTGCTCTGCTCGTCGGCGACTGCGCTGGTCCTGCTGCTGTTTTCTGCTCTGCTCATCGGCGTCGGCTACTGCGCTGATCCTGCTGCTGTTTTCTGCTCTGCTTGTATGCGTCAGCGAATGCGCTGATCCTGCTGCTGTTTCCTGCTCTGCTCGTCGCCGTCGGCGACTGCACTGGTCCTGCTGTTGTTTTCTGCTCTGATCATCGCCGTCGGCAACTGCGCTGGTCCTGCTGCTGTTTTCTTCTCTGCTCGTCGGCGTCTGCTCTGCTCGTCGCCGTCTGCGCTGGTCCTGCTGCTGTTTTCTGCTCTGCTCAACGGCGACTGCGCTGGTCCTGCTGGTGTTTTCTGCACTGCTCATCGGCGTCGGCGACTGCGCTGGTCCTGCTGTTGTTTTCGCCTCTGCTCGTCGGCGTCTGCGACTGCGCTGGTCCTGCTGCTGTTTTCTGCTCTGCTCGTCGACGACTGCGCTGGTCCTGCTGCTGTTTTCTGCACTGCTCATCGGCGTCGGCGACTGTGCTGATCCTGCTGCTGTTTTCTGCCCTGCTCGTAGGCGTCGGCGACTGCGCTGGTCCTGCTGCTGTTTTCTGCACTGCTCATCGGCGTCGGCGACTGCGCTGATCCTGCTGTTGTTTTCTGCTCTGCTCGTCGGCGACTGCGCTGGTCCTGCTGCTGTTTTCTGCTTTGCTCGTCGGCGACTGTGCTGATCCTGCTGCTGTTTTCTGCTCTGCTCGTAGGCGTGGGCGACTGCGCTGGTCCTGCTTGTGTTTTCTGCACTGCTCATCGGCGTCGGCGACTGCGCTGGTCCTGCTGTTGTTTTCGCCTCTGCTCGTCGGCGTCTGCGACTGCGCTGGTCCTGCTGCTGTTTTCTGCTCTGCTCGTCGACGACTGCGCTGGTCCTGCTGCTGTTTTCTGCACTGCTCATCGGCGTCGGCGACTGTGCTGATCCTGCTGCTGTTTTCTGCCCTGCTCGTAGGCGTCGGCGACTGCGCTGGTCCTGCTGCTGTTTTCTGCACTGCTCATCGGCGTCGGCGACTGCGCTGATCCTGCTGTTGTTTTCTGCTCTGCTCGTCGGCGACTGCGCTGGTCCTGCTGCTGTTTTCTGCTTTGCTCGTCGGCGACTGTGCTGATCCTGCTGCTGTTTTCTGCTCTGCTCGTAGGCGTGGGCGACTGCGCTGGTCCTGCTTGTGTTTTCTGCACTGCTCATCAGCGTTGGCGACTGCGCTTGTCCTGCTGTTGTTTTCGCTTCTGCTCGTTGGCGTCTGCGACTTCGCTGGTCCTGCTGCTGTTTTCTGCTCTGCTCGTCGGCGACTGCGCTGGTCCTGCTGCTGTTTTCTGCACTGCTCATCAGCGTCGGCGACTGTGCTGATCCTGCTGCTGGTTTCTGCTCTGCACGTAGGTGTCAGCAACTGCGCTGGCCCTGCTGCGGTTTTCTGCACTGCTCATCGGCGTCTGCGACTGCGCTGGTCCTGCTGCTGTTTTCTGCTCTGCTCGTCGGCGACTGCGCTGGTCCTGCTGCTGTTTTATGCACTGCTCATCGGCTTCGGCGACTGCGTTGATCCTGCTGCTGTTTTCTGTACTGCTCATTGGCGACTGCGACTGCCCATCTCCTGCTGCTGTTTTTTGCTCTGCTCGTCGGTGTCAGCGACTGCACATCTCCTGCTGTTGTTTTTTGCTCTGCTCGTCGGCGACTGCGCTGGTCCTGCTGCTGTTTTCTGCTCTGCTCATCGGCGTCGGCTACTGCGCTGATCCTGCTGCTGTTTTCTGCTCTGCTTGTCTGCGTCAGCGAATGCGCTGCTCCTGCTGCTGTATCCTGCTCTGCTCATTGCCGTCGGCTACTGCGCTGGTCCTGCTGTTGTTTTCTGCTCTGAACGTCGGCGTCGGCAACTGCGCTGGTCCTGCTGCTGTTTTCTTCTCTGCTCGTTGGCGTCTGCTCTGCTCGTCGGCGTCTGCGACTGCGCTGGTCCTGCTGGTGTTTTCTGCACTGCTCATTTGCGTCGGCGACTGCGCTGGTCCTGCTGTTGTTTTCGCCTCTGCTCGTCGGCGTCTGCGACTGCGCTGGTCCTGCTGCTGTTTTCTGCTCTGCTCGTCGGCGACTGTGCTGATCCTGCTGCTGTTTTCTGCTCTGCTCGTAGGCGTCGGCGACTGCGCTGGTCCTGCTGCTGTTTTCTGCACTGCTCATCGGCGTCTGCAACTGTGATGGTCCTGCTGCTGTTTTCTGCTCTTCTCGTCGGCGACTGCGCTGGTCCTGCTGCTGTTTTCTGCACTACTCATCGGCGTCGGCAACTACGTTGATCCTGCTGGTATTTTCTGCTCTGCTCATTGGCGTCTGCGACTCTGCATCTCCTGCTGCTTTTTTCTCCTCTGCTCGTTGGCATCAGCGACTGCGCTGACCCTGCTGCTGTTTTCTGCTCTGATCGTCTGCGACTGTGCATCTCCTGCTGCTGTTTTTTGCTCTGCTGGTCGGCGTCAGCGACTGCCCTGATCCTGCTGCTGTTTTCTGCTCTGCTCATCGGCGTCTGCGCATCTCCTGCTGCTGTGTTTTGCTCTGCTCGTCGGCGACTGCGCTGGTCCTGCTGCTGTTTTCTGCTCTGCTGATCGGCGTCGGCTACTGCGCTGATCCTGCTGCTTTTTTCTGCTCTGCTTGTATGCGTCAGCGAATGCGCTGATCCTGCTGCTGTTTCCTGCTCTGCTCGTCGCCGTCGGCGACTGCACTGGTCCTGCTGTTGTTTTCTGCTCTGATCGTCGCCGTCGGCGACTGCGCTGGTCCTGCTGATGTTTTCTTCTCTGCTCGTCGGCGTCTGCTCTGCTCGTCGGCGTCTGCGCTGGTCCTGCTGCTTTTTTCTGCTCTGCTCAACGGCGACTGCGCTGGTCCTGCTGGTGTTTTCTGCACTGCTCATCGGCGTCGGCGACTGCACTGGTCCTGCTGTTGTTTTCGCCTCTGCTCGTCGGCATCTGCGACTGCGCTGGTCCTGCTGCTGTTTTCTGCTCTGCTCGTCGACGACTGCGCTGGTCCTGCTGCTGTTTTCTGCACTGCTCATCGGCGTCGGCGACTGTGCTGATCCTGCTGCTGTTTTCTGCCCTGCTCGTAGGCGTCGGCGACTGCGCTGGTCCTGCTGCTGTTTTCTGCACTGCTCATCGGCGTCGGCGACTGCGCTGATCCTGCTGTTGTTTTCTGCTCTGCTCGTCGGCGACTGCGCTGGCCCTGCTGCTGTTTTCTGCTCTGCTCGTCGGCAACTGTGCTGATCCTGCTGCTGTTTTCTGCTCTGCTCGTAGGCGTCGGCGACTGCGCTGGTCCTGCTTGTGTTTACTGCACTGCTCATCAGCGTTGGCGACAGTGCTTGTCCTGCTGTTGTTTTCGCCTCTGCTCGTCGGCGTCTGCGACTTCTTTGGTCCTGCAGCTGTTTTCTGCTCTGCTCATTGGCGCAGCGACTGTGCATCTCCTGCTGCTTTTTTCTGCTCTGCTCATCGGCGTCAGCGACTGCGCTGACCCTGCTGCTGTTTTCTGCTCTGATCGTCTGCGACTGCGCATCTCCTGCTGCTGTTTTTTGCTCTGCTCGTCGGCGTCAGCGTCAGCGACTGCACTGATCCTGCTGCTGTTTTTTGCTCTGCTCGTCGGCAACTGTGCTGATCCTGCTGCTGTTTTCTGCTCTGCTCGTAGGCGTTGGCGACTGCGCTGGTCCTGCTTGTGTTTTCTGCACTGCTCATCAGCGTTGGCGACTGCGCTTGTCCTGCTGTCATTTTTGCCTCTGCTCGTCGGCGTCTGCGACTTCGCTGGTCCTGCTGCTGTTTTCTGCTCTGCTCGTCGGCGACTGCGCTGGTCTTGCTGCTGTTTTCTGCACTGCTCATCGGCGTCGGCGACTGTGCTGATCCTGCTGCTGGTTTCTGCTCTGCACGTAGGTGTAGGCGACTACGCTGGTCCTGCTGCTGTTTCTGCTCTGCTCGTCGGCGACTGCGCTGGTCCTGCTGCTGTTTTCTGCACTGCTCATCGGCGTCGGCAACTGCGTTGATCCTGCTGCTGTTTTCTGTTCTGCTCATTGGCGTCTGCGACTGCCCATCTCCTGCTGCTTTTTTCTGCTCTGCTCGTCGGCGTCAGCGACTGCGCTGATCCTGCTGAAGTTTTCTGCTCTGATCGTCTGCGACTGCGCATCTCCTGCTGTTGTTTTTTGCTCTGCTCGTCGGTGTCAGCGACTGCGATGATCCTGCTGCTGTTTTCTGCTCTGCTCGTCGGCGTCTGCGACTGCGCATCTCCTGCTGTTGTTTTTTGCTCTGCTCGTCGGCGACTGTGCTGGTCCTGCTGCTGTTTCCTGCTCTGCTCATCGGCGTTGGCTACTGTGCTGATCCTGCTGCTGTTTTCTGCTCTGCTTGTCTGCGTCAGCGAATGCGCTGATCCTGCTGCTGTTTCCTGCTCTGCTCGTTGCCGTCGGCTACTGCGCTGGTCCTGCTGTTGTTTTCTGCTCTGAACGTTGGCGTCGGCAACTGCGCTGGTCCTGCTGCTGTTTTCTTTTCTGCTCGTCGGCGTCTGCTCTGCTCGTCGGCGTCTGCGACTGCGCTGGTCCTGCTGCTGTTTTCTGCTCTGCTCATCGGCGACTGCGCTGGTCCTGCTGGTGTTTTCTGCACTGCTCATTTGCGTCGGCGACCGCGCTGGTCCTGCTGTTGTTTTCGCCTCTGCTCGTCGGCTTCTGCGACTGCGCTGGTCCTGCTGCTGTTTTCTGCTCTGCTCGTCGGCGACTGTGCTGATCCTGCTGCTGTTTTCTGCACTGCTCATCGGCGTCTGCAACTGCAATGGTCCTGCTGCTGTTTTCTGCTCTGCTCGTCGGCGACTGCGCTGGTCCTGCTGCTGTTTTCTGCACTACTCATCGGCGTCGGCAACTACGTTGATCCTGCTGCTATTTTCTGCTCTGCTCATTGGCGTCTGCGACTGTGCATCTCCTGCTGCTTTTTTCTGCTCTGCTCGTCGGCGTCATGGACTGCGCTGACCCTGCTGCTGTTTTCTGCTCTGATCGTCTGCGACTGTGCATCTCCTGCTGCTGTTTTTTGCTCTGCTCGTCGGCGTCAGCGACTGCCCTGATCCTGCTGCTGTGTTTTGCTCTGCTCGTCGGCGACTGCGCTGGTCCTGCTGCTGTTTTCTGCTCTGCTCATCGGCGTCGGCTACTGCGCTGATCCTGCTGCTGTTTTCTGCTCTGCTTGTATGCGTCAGCAAATGCGCTGATCAAGCTGCTGTTTCCTGCTCTGCTCGTCGCCGTCGGCGACTGCCCTGGTCCTGCTGTTGTTTTCTGCTCTGATTGTCGCCGTCGGCGACTGCGCTGGTCCTGCTGCTGTTTTCTGCACTGCTCATCGCGTCGGCGACTGCGCTGATCCTGCTGTTGTTTTCTGCTCTCCTCGTCGGCGACTGCGCTGGTCCTGCTGCTGTTTTCTGCTTTGCTCGTCGGCGACTGTGCTGATCCTGCTGCTGTTTTCTGCTCTGCTCGTAGGCGTGGGCAACTGCACTGGTCCTGCTTGTGTTTTCTGCACTGCTCATCAGCGTTGGCGACTGCGCTTGTCCTGCTGTTGTTTTCGCCTCTGCTCGTCGGCGTCTGCGACTTTGCTGGTTCTGCTGCTGTTTTCTCCTCTGCTCGTCGGCGACTGCGCTGGTCCTGCTGCTGTTTTCTGCACTGCTCATCGGCGTCGGCGACTGTGCTGATCCTGCTGCTGGTTTCTGCTCTGCACGTAGGTGTCGGCAACTGCGCTGGCCCTGCTGCGGTTTTCTGCACTGCTCATCGGCGTCTGTGACTGCGCTGGTCCTGCTGCTGTTTTCTGCTCTGCTCGTCGGCGACTGCGCTGGTCCTGCTGCTGTTTTCTGCACTGCTCATCGGCGTCTGCAACTGTGATGGTCCTGCTGCTGTTTTCTGCTCTTCTCGTCGGCGACTGCGCTGGTCCTGCTGCATTTTTCTGCACTACTCATCGGCGTCGGCATTTACGTTGATCCTGCTGGTATTTTCTGCTCTGCTCATTGGCGTCTGCGACTCTGCATCTCCTGCTGCTTTTTCTCCTCTGCTCGTCGGCATCAGCGACTGCGCTGACCCTGCTGCTGTTTTCTGCTCTGATCGTCTGCGACTGTGCATCTCCTGCTGCTGTTTTTTGCTCTGCTCGTCGGCGTCAGCGACTGCCCTGATCCTGCTGCTGTTTTCTGCTCTGCTCATCGGCGTCTGCGCATCTCCTGCTGCTGTGTTTTGCTCTGCTCGTCAGCGACTGCGCTGGTCCTGCTGCTGTTTTCTGCTCTGCTCATCGGCGTCGGCTACTGCGCTGATCCTGCTGCTTTTTTCTGCTCTGCTTGTATGCGTCAGCGAATGCGCTGATCCTGCTGCTGTTTCCTGCTCTGCTCGTCGCCGTCGGCGACTGCACTGGTCCTGCTGTTGTTTTCTGCTCTGATCGTCGCCGTCGGCGACTGCGCTGGTCCTGCTGCTGTTTTCTTCTCTGCTCGTCGGCGTCTGCTCTGCTCGTCAGCGTCTGCGCTGGTCCTGCTGCTGTTTTCTGCTCTGCTCAACGGCGACTGCGCTGGTCCTGCTGGTGTTTTCTGCACTGCTCATCGGCGTCGGCGACTGCACTGGTCCTGCTGTTGTTTTCGCCTCTGCTCGTCGGCATCTGCGACTGTGCTGGTCCTGCTGCTGTTTTCTGCTCTGCTCGTCGACGACTGCGCTGGTCCTGCTGCTGTTTTCTGCACTGCTCATCGGCGTCGGCGACTGTGCTGATCCTGCTGCTGTTTTCTGCCCTGCTCGTAGGCGTCGGCGACTACGCTGGTCCTGCTGCTGTTTTCTGCACTGCTCATCGGCGTCGGCGACTGCGCTGATCCTGCTGTTGTTTTCTGCTCTGCTCGTCGGCGACTGCGCTGGCCCTGCTGCTGTTTTCTGCTCTGCTCGTCGGCAACTGTGCTGATCCTGCTGCTGTTTTCTGCTCTGCTCGTAGGCGTCGGCGACTGCGCTGGTCCTGCTTGTGTTTACTGCACTGCTCATCAGCGTTGGCGACTGTGCTTGTCCTGCTGTTGTTTTCGCCTCTGCTCGTCGGCGTCTGCGACTTCTTTGGTCCTGCAGCTGTTTTCTGCTCTGCTCATTGGCGCAGCGACTGTGCATCTCCTGCTGCTTTTTTCTGCTCTGCTCATCGGCGTCAGCGACTGCGCTGACCCTGCTGCTGTTTTCTGCTCTGATCGTCTGCGACTGCGCATCTCCTGCTGCTGTTTTTTGCTCTGCTCGTCGGCGTCAGCGTCAGCGACTGCACTGATCCTGCTGCTGTTTTTTGCTCTGCTCGTCGGCGACTGTGCTGATCCTGCTGCTGTTTTCTGCTCTGCTCGTAGGCGTTGGCGACTGCGCTGGTCCTGCTTGTGTTTTCTGCACTGCTCATCAGCGTTGGCGACTGCGCTTGTCCTGCTGTTGTTTTTGCCTCTGCTCGTCGGCATCTGCGACTTTGCTGGTCCTGCTGCTGTTTTCTGCTCTACTCGTCGGCGACTGCGCTGGTCCTGCTGCTGTTTTCTGCACTGCTCATCGGCGTCGGCGACTGTGCTTATCCTGCTGCTGGTTTCTGCTCTGCACGTAGGTGTAGGCGACTGCGCTGGCCCTGCTGCGGTTTTCTGCACTGCTCATCGGCGTCTGCGACTGCGCTGGTCCTGCTGCTGTTTCTGCTCTGCTCGTCGGCGACTGCGCTGGTCCTGCTGCTGTTTTCTGCACTGCTCATCGGCGTCGGCAACTGCGTTGATCCTGCTGCTGTTTTCTGTTCTGCTCATTGGCGTCTGCGACTGCCCATCTCCTGCTGCTTTTTTCTGCTCTGCTCGTCGGCGTCAGCGACTGCGCTGATCCTGCTGAAGTTTTCTGCTCTGATCGTCTGCGACTGCGCATCTCCTGCTGTTGTTTTTTGCTCTGCTCGTCGGCGACTGCGCTGGTCCTGCTGCTGTTTTCTGCTCTGCTCATCGGCGTTGGCTACTGTGCTGATCCTGCTGCTGTTTTCTGCTCTGCTTGTCTGCGTCAGCGAATGCGCTGATCCTGCTGCTGTTTCCTGCTCTGCTCGTTGCCGTCGGCTACTGCGCTGGTCCTGCTGTTGTTTTCTGCTCTGAACGTTGGCGTCGGCAACTGCGCTGGTCCTGCTGCTGTTTTCTTTTCTGCTCGTCGGCGTCTGCTCTGCTCGTCGGCGTCTGCGACTGCGCTGGTCCTGCTGCTGTTTTCTGCTCTGCTCATCGGCGACTGCGCTGGTCCTGCTGGTGTTTTCTGCACTGCTCATTTGCGTCGGCGACCGCGCTGGTCCTGCTGTTGTTTTCGCCTCTGCTCGTCGGCTTCTGCGACTGCGCTGGTCCTGCTGCTGTTTTCTGCTCTGCTCGTCGGCGACTGTGCTGATCCTGCTGCTGTTTTCTGCACTGCTCATCGGCGTCTGCAACTGCAATGGTCCTGCTGCTGTTTTCTGCTCTGCTCGTCGGCGACTGCGCTGGTCCTGCTGCTGTTTTCTGCACTACTCGTCGGCGTCGGCAACTACGTTGATCCTGCTGCTATTTTCTGCTCTGCTCATTGGCGTCTGCGACTGTGCATCTCCTGCTGCTTTTTTCTGCTCTGCTCGTCGGCGTCAGCGACTGCGCTGACCCTGCTGCTGTTTTCTGCTCTGATCGTCTGCGACTGTGCATCTCCTGCTGCTGTTTTTTGCTCTGCTCGTCGGCGTCAGCGACTGCCCTGATCCTGCTGCTGTTTTCTGCTCTGCTCATCGGCGTCTGCGCATCTCCTGCTGCTGTGTTTTGCTCTGCTCGTCGGCGACTGCGCTGGTCCTGCTGCTGTTTTCTGCTCTGCTCATCGGCGTCGGCTACTGCGCTGATCCTGCTGCTGTTTTCTGCTCTGCTTGTATGCGTCAGCGAATGCGCTGATCCTGCTGCTGTTTCCTGCTCTGCTCGTCGCCGTCGGCGACTGCCCTGGTCCTGCTGTTGTTTTCTGCTCTGATTGTCGCCGTCGGCGACTGCGCTGGTCCTGCTGCTGTTTTCTGCACTGCTCATCGCGTCGGCGACTGCGCTGATCCTGCTGTTGTTTTCTGCTCTGCTCGTCGGCGACTGCGCTGGTCCTGCTGCTGTTTTCTGCTTTGCTCGTCGGCGACTGTGCTGATCCTGCTGCTGTTTTCTGCTCTGCTCGTAGGCGTGGGCAACTGCGCTGGTCCTGCTTGTGTTTTCTGCACTGCTCATCAGCGTTGGCGACTGCGCTTGTCCTGCTGTTGTTTTCGCCTCTGCTCGTCGGCGTCTGCGACTTTGCTGGTCCTGCTGCTGTTTTCTGCTCTGCTCGTCGGCGACTGCGCTGGTCCTGCTGCTGTTTTCTGCACTGCTCATCGGCGTCGGCGACTGTGCTGATCCTGCTGCTGGTTTCTGCTCTGCACGTAGGTGTCGGCAACTGCGCTGGCCCTGCTGCGGTTTTCTGCACTGCTCATCGGCGTCTGTGACTGCGCTGGTCCTGCTGCTGTTTTCTGCTCTGCTCGTCGGCGACTGCGCTGGTCCTGCTGCTGTTTTCTGCTCTGCTCGTCGGCGACTGCGTTGATCCTGCTGCTGTTTTATGTTCTGCTCATTGGCGTCTGCGACTGCCCATCTCCTGCTGCTGTTTTTTGCTCTGCTCGTCGGTGTCAGCGACTGCGATGATCCTGCTGCTTTTTCCATCTCTGCTCATCGCTGCCGGCGACTGCACTGGTCCTGCTGTTGTTTTCTCCTCTGATCGTCGGCGACTGCGCTGGTCCTGCTGCTGTTTTCTTCTCTGCTCGTCGGCGTCTCCTCTGCTCGTCGGCGTCTGCGACTGCGCTGGTCCTGCTGCTGTTTTCTGCTCTGCTCGTCGGCGACTGCGCAGGTCCTGCTGCTGTTTTCTGCTCTGCTCATCGGCGTCGGCGACTGCGCTGGTCCTGCTGTTGTTTTTGCCTCTGCTCGTCGGCGTCTGCGACTTCGCTGGTCCTGCTGCTGTTTTCGCCTCTGCTCGTCAGCGTTTGCGACTGCGCTGGTCCTGCTACTGTTTTCTTCTCTGCTCGTCGGCAACTGTGCTTATCCTGCTGCTGTTTTCTGCTCTGCTCGTTGGCGTCGGCGACTGCGCTGGTCCTGCTGCTGTTTTCTGCACTGCTCATCGTCATCTGGAACTGCGATGGTCCTGCTGCTGTTTTCTGCTCTGCTCGTCGGCGACTGCGCTGGTCCTGCTGCTGTTTTCTGCACTACTCATCGGCGTCGGCAACTACGTTGATCCTGCTGCTGTTTTCTGCTCTGCTCATTGGCGTCTGCGACTGTGCATCTCCTGCTGCTTTTTTCTGCTCTGCTCGTCAGCGTCAGTGACTGCGCTGACCCTGCTGCTGTTTTCTGCTCTGATCGTCTGCGACTGCGCATCTCCTGCTGCTGTTTTTTGCTCTGCTCGTCGGCGTCAGTGACTGCCATGATCCTGCTGCTGTTTTCTGCTCTGCTCATCGGCGTCTGCGCATCTCCTGCTGGTGTTTTTTGCTCTGCTCGTAGGCGACTGCGCTGGTCCTGCTGCTGTTTTCTGCTCTGCTCATCGGCGTCGGCTACTGCGCTGATCCTGCACTGTTTTCTGCTCTGCTTGTATGCGTCAGCGAATACGCTGATCCTGCTGCTGTTTCCTGCTCTGCTCGTCTCCGTCGGCGAATGACTGGGTCCTGCTGTTGTTTTCTGCTCTGATCGTCGCCGTCAGCGACTGCGCTGGTCCTGCTGCTGTTTTCTTCTCTGCTCGTCGGCGTCTGCTCTGCTCGTCGGCATCTGCGCTGTTCCTGCTGCTGTTTTCTGCTCTGCTCAAGGGCGACTGCGCTGGTCCTGCTGGTGTTTTCTGCACTGCTCATCGGCGTCGGCGACTGCGCTGGTCCTGCTGTTGTTTTCGCCTCTGCTCGTCGGCGTCTGCGACTGCGCTGGTCCTGCTGCTGTTTTCTGCTCTGCTCGTCGACGACTGCGCTGGTCCTGCTGCTGTTTTCTGCACTGCTCATCGACGTCGGCGACTGTACTGATCCTGCTGCTGTTTTCTGCCCAGCTCGTAGGCGTCGGCGACTGCGCTGGTCCTGCTGCTGTTTTCTGCACTGCTCATCGGCGTCGGCGACTGCGCTGATCCTGCTGTTGTTTTCTGCTCTGCTCGTCGGCGACTGCGCTGGTCCTGCTGCTGTTTTCTGCTCTGCTCGTCGGCGACTGCTGATCCTGCTGCTGTTTTCTGCTCTGCTCGTAGGCGTCGGCGACTGCGCTGGTCCTGCTTGTGTTTTCTACACTGCTCATCAGCGTTGGCGACTGCGCTTGTCCTGCTGTTGTTTTCGCCTCTGCTCGTCGGCGTCTGCGACTTTGCTGGTCCTGCTGCTGTTTTCTGCTCTGCTCATTGGCGCAGTGACTGCGCATCTCCTGCTGCTTTTTTCTGCTCTGCTCATCGGCGTCAGCAACTGCGCTGACCCTGCTGCTGTTTTCTGCTCTGATCGTCTGCGACTGCGCATCTCCTGCAGCTGTTTTTTGCTCTGCTCGTCGGCGTCAGCGTCATCGACTGCACTGATCCTGCTGCTGTTTTTTGATCTGCTCGTAGGCGACTGCGCTGGTCCTGCTGCTGTTTTCTGCTCTGCTCATCGGCGTCGGCTACTGCGCTGATCCTGCTGCTGTTTTCTGCTCTGATCGTCTGCGACTGCGCATCTCCTGCTGCTGTTTTTTGCTCTGCTCGTCGGCGTCAGCGTCAGCGACTGCGCTGATCCTGCTTCTGTTTTTTGCTCTGCTCGTCGGCGACTGCGCTGGTCCTGCTGCTGTCTTCTGCTCTGCTCATCGGCGTCTGCTACTGCGCTGATCCTGCTGCTGTTTTGTGCTCTTCTTGTCTGCGTCAGCGAATGCGCTGATCCTGCTGCTTTTTCCTGCTCTGCTCGTCGCCGTTGGCGACTGCGCTGGTCCTGCTGTTGTTTTCTGCTCTGATCGTCGGCGTCTGCGACTGCGCTTGTCCTGCTGCTGTTTTCTTCTCTGCTCGTCGGCGTCTCCTCTGCTTGTCGGCGTCTGCGACTGCGCTGGTCCTGCTGCTGTTTTCTGCTCTGCTCGTCGGCGACTGCGCAGGTCCTGCTGCTGTTTTCTGCTCTGCTCATCGGCGTCGGCGACTGCGCTGGTCCTGCTGCTGTTTTCTGCACTGCTCATCGGCATCTGCAACTGCGATGGTCCTGCTGCTGTTTTCTGCTCTGCTCGTCGGCGACTGCGCTGGTCCTGCTACTGTTTTCTGCACTGCTCATCGGCGTCGGCGACTGTGCTGATCCTGCTGCTGGTTTCTGCTCTGCACGTAGGTGTCGGCGACTGCGCTGGCCCTGCTGCGGTTTTCTGCTCTGCTCGTCGGCGTCTGCGACTGCGCATCTCCTGCTGTTGTTTTTTGCTCTGCTCGTCGGCGACTGCGCTGGTCCTGCTGCTGTTTTCTGCTCTGCTCATCGGCGTCGGCTACTGCGCTGATTCTGCTGCTGTTTTCTGCTCTGCTTCTCTTCGTCAGTGAATGCCCTGACCCTGCTGCTGTTTCCTGCTCTGCTCGTTGTCGTCGGCTACTGCGCTGGTCCTGCTGTTGTTTTCTGCTCTGATCGTCGGCGTCGGCAACTGCGCTGGTCCTGCTGCTGTTTTCTTCTCTGCTCGTCGGCGTCTGCTCTGCTCGTCGGCGTCTGCGACTGCGCTGGTCCTGCTGGTGTTTTCTGCACTGCTCGTCGGCGTCTGCGACTGCGCTGGTCCTGCTGCTGTTTTCTGCTCTGCTCGTCGGCGACTGGGCTGGTCCTGCTGCTGTTTTCTGCTCTGCTCGTAGGCGTCGGCGACTGCGCTGGTCTTGCTGCTGTTTTCTGCACTGTTCATCGGCATCTGCAACTGCGATGGTCCTGCTGCTGTTTTCTGCTCTGCTCTTCGGCGACTGCGTTGGTCCTGCTGCTGTTTTCTGCAGTACTCATCGGCGTCAGCAACTACGTTGATCCTGCTGCTGTTTTCTGCTCTGCTCATTGGCGTCTGCGACTGTAAATCTCCTGCTGCTTTTTTCTGCTCTGCTCGTCGGCGTCAGCGACTGCGCTGACCCTGCTGCTGTTTTCTGCTCTGATCGTCTGCGACTGCGCATCTCCTGCTGCTGTTTTTTGCTCTGCTCGTCGGCGTCTGCTCTGCTCGTCGGCGTCTGCGACTGCGCTGGTCCTGCTGCTGTTTTCTGCTCTGCTCATCGGTGACTGCGCTGGTCCTGCTGGTGTTTTCTGCACTGCTCATCGGCGTCGGCCACTGCGCTGGTCCTGCTGTTGTTTTCGCCTCTGCTCGTCGGCCTCTGCGACTGCGCTGGTCCTGCTGCTGTTTTCTGCTCTGCTCGTCGGCGACTGCGCTGGTCCTGCTGCTGTCTTCTGCTCTGCTCATCGGCGTCGGCAACTGCGCTGATCCTGCTGCTGTTCTGTGCTCTGCTTGTCTGCGTCAGCAAATGCGCTGATCCTGCTGCTTTTTCCTGCTCTGCTCGTCGCCGTCGGCGACTGCGCTGGTCCTGCTGTTGTTTTCTGCTCTGATCGTCGGCGTCGGCGACTGCGCTGGTCCTGCTGCTGTTTTCTTCTCTGCTCGTCGGCGTCTCCTCTGCTCGTCGGCGTCTGCGACTGCGCTGGTCCTGCTGCTGTTTTCTGCTCTACTCGTCGGCGACTGTGCAGGTCCTGCTGCTGTTTTCTGCTCTGCTCATCGGCGTCGGCGACTGCGCTGGTCCTGCTGTTGTTTTTGCCTCTGCTCGTCGGCGTCTGCGACTTCGCTGGTCCTGCTGCTGTTTTCTGCTCTACTCGTCGGCGACTGCGCTGGTCCTGCTGCTGTTTTCTGCACTGCTCATCGGCGTCGGCGACTGTGCTGATCCTGCTGCTGGTTTCTGCTCTGCACGTAGGTGTCGGCGACTGCGCTGGCCCTGCTGCGGTTTTCTGCACTGCTCATCGGCGTCTGCAACTGCGCTGGTCCTGCTGCTGTTTTCTGCTCTGCTCGTCGGCGACTGCGCTGGTCCTGCTGCTGTCTTCTGCACTGCTCATCGGCGTCGGCGACAACGTTGATCCTGCTGCTGTTTTCTGTTCTGCTCATTGGCGTCTGCGACTGCACATCTCCTGCTGCTTTTTTCTGCTCTGCTCATCGGCGTCAGCGACTGCGCTGATCCTGCTGCTGTTTTCTGCTCTGATCGTCTGCGACTGCGCATCTCCTGCTGCTGTTTTTTGCTCTGCTCGTCGGCGTCAGCGACTGCGATGATCCTGCTGCAGTTTTCTGCTCTGCTCGTCGGCGTCTGCGACTGCGCATCTCCTGCTGTTGTTTTTTGCTCTGCTCGTCGGCGACTGCGCTGGTCCTGCTGCAGTTTTCTGCTCTGCTCGTCGGCGTCTGCGACTGCGCATCTCCTGCTGTTGTTTTTTGCTCTGCTCGTCGGCGACTGCGCTGGTCCTGCTGCTGTTTTCTGCTCTGCTCATCGGCGTCTGCTACTGCGCTGATTCTGCTGCTGTTTTCTGCTCTGCTTGTCTGCGTCAGTGAATGCGTTGTTCCTGCTGCTGTTTCCTGCTCTGCTCGTTGCCGTCGGCTACTGCGCTGGTCCTGCTGTTGTTTTCTGCTCTGATCGTCGGCGTCGGCAACTGCGCTGGTCCTGCTGCTATTTTCTTCTCTGCTCGTCGGCGTCTGCTCTGCTCGTCGGCGACTGCGACTGCGCTGGTCCTGCTGCTGTTTTCTGCTCTGCTCATCGGCGACTGCGCTGGTCCTGCTGGTGTTTTCTGCACTGCTCATCGGCGTCGGCGACTGCGCTGGTCCTGCTGTTGTTTTCGCCTCTGCTCGTCGGCGTCTGCGACTGCGCTGGTCCTGCTGCTGTTTTCTGCTCTGCTCGTCGGCGACTGTGCTGATCCTGCTGCTGTTTTCTGCTCTGCTCGTAGGCGTCGGCGACTGCGCTGGTCCTGCTGCTGTTTTCTGCACTGCTCATCGGCGTCGGCGACTGTGCTGATCCTGCTGCTGGTTTCTGCTCTGCACGTAGGTGTCGGCGACTGCGCTGGCCCTGCTGCGGTTTTCTGCACTGCTCATCGGCGTCTGCAACTGCGCTGGTCCTGCTGCTGTTTTCTGCTCTGCTCGTCGGCGACTGCGCTGGTCCTGCTGCTGTTTTCTGCACTGCTCATCGGCGTCGGCGACTGCGTTGATCCTGCTGCTGTTTTCTGTTCTACTAATTGGCGTCTGCGACTGCGCATCTCCTGCTGCTTTTTTCTGCTCTGCTCATCGGCGTCAGCGACTGCGCTGATCCTGCTGCTGTTTTCTGCTCTGCTCATCGCCGACTGCGCTGGTCCTGCTGGTGTTTTCTGCACTGCTCATCGGCGTCGGCGACTGCGCTGGTCCTGCTGTTGTTTTCGCCTCTGCTCGTCGGCGTCTGCGACTGCGCTGGTCCTGCTGCTGTTTTCTGCTCTGCTCGTCAGCGACTGTGCTGATCCTGCTGCTGTTTTCTGCTCTGCTCGTAGGCGTCGGCGACTGCGCTGGTCCTGCTGCTGTTTTCTGCACTGTTAATCGGCGTCTGCAACTGCGATGGTTCTGCTGCTGTTTTCTGCTCTGCTCGTCGGCGACTGCGCTGGTCCTGCTGCTGTTTTCTGCACTACTCATCGTCGTCGGCAACTACGTTGATCCTGCTGCTGTTTTCTGCTCTGCTCATTGGCGTCAGCCACTGCGCTGACCCTGCTGCTGTTTTCTGCTCTGATCGTCTGCGACTGCGCATCTCCTGCTGCTTTTTTCTGCTCTGCTCGTCGGCGTCAGCCACTGCGCTGACCCTGCTGCTTTTTTCTGCTCTGATCGTCTGCGACTGCGCATCTCCTGCTGCTGTTTTTTGCTCTGCTCGTCGGCGTGAGCGACTGCCCTGATCCTGCTGCTGTTTTCTGCTCTGCTCATCGGCGTCTGCGCATCTCCTGCTGCTGTTTTTTGCTCTGCTCGTCGGCGACTGCGCTGGTCCTGCTCCTTTTTTCTGCTCTGCTCCTCGGCGTCGGCTACTGCGCTGATCCTGCTGCTGTTTTCTGCTCTGCTTGTATGCGTCAGCGAATGCGCTGATCCTGATGCTTTTTCCTGCTCTGCTCGTCGCCGTCGGCGACTGCACTGGTCCTGCTGTTTTTTTCTGCTCTGATCGTCGCCGTCGGCGACTGCGCTGGTCCTGCTGCTGTTTTCTTCTCTGCTCGTCGGCGTCTGCTCTGCTCGTCGGCGTCTGCGACTGCGCTGGTCCTGCTGCTGTTTTCTGCTCTGCTCATCGGCGACTGCGCTGGTCCTGCTGGTGTTTTCTGCACTGCTCATCGGCGTCGGCCACTGCGCTGGTCCTGCTGTTGTTTTCGCCTCTGCTCGTCGGCGTCTGCGACTGCGCTGGTCCTGCTGCTGTTTTCTGATCTGCTCGTCGGCGACGTCGCTGGTCCTGCTGCTGTTTTCTGCACTGCTCATCGGTGTCGGCGACTGCGCTGATCCTGCTGCTGTTTTCTGCTCTGCTCGTCGGCGACTGCGCTGGTCCTGCTGCTGTTTTCTCTTCTGCTCGTCGGCGACTGTGCTGATCCTGCTGCTGTTTTCTGCTCTGCTCGTAGGCGTCGGCGACTGCGCTGGTCCTGCTGCTGTTTTCTGCACTGCTCATCGGCGTCTGCGACTGCGCTGGTCCTGCTGCTGCTTTCTGATCTGCTCGTCGGCGACTGCGCTGGTCCTGCTGCTGTTTTCTGCACTGCTCATCGGCGTCGGCGACTACGTTGATCCTTCTGCTGTTTTCTGCTCTGATCGTCTGCGACTGCGCATCTCCTGCTGCTGTTTTTTGCTCTGCTCGTCGGCGTCAGCGACTGCGCTGATCCTGCTGCTGTTTTCTGCTCTGCTCGTCGGCGACTGCACTGGACCTGCTGCTGTTTTCTGCTCTGCTCATCGGCGTCAAGTACTGCGCTGATCCTGCTGCTGTTTTCTGCTCTGCTTGTCTGCGTCAGCGAATGCGCTGATCCTGCTGCTGTTTCCTGCTCTGCTCATCGCCGTCGGCGACTGCACTGGTCCTGCTGTTGTTTTCTGCTCTGATCGTCGCCGTCGGCGACTGCGCTGGTCCTGCTGCTGTTTTCTTCTCTGCTCGTCGGCGTCTGCTCTGCTCGTCGGCGTCTGCCACTGCGCTGGTCCTGCTGCTGTTTTCTGCTCTGCTCGTTGGCGACTGCGCTGGTCCTGCTGCTGTTTTCTGCACTGCTCGTCGGCGACTGCGTTGATCCTGCTGCTGTTTTCTGCTTTGCACGTCGGCATCAGCGACTGCGCTGATCCTGCTGCTGTTTTCTGGTCTGATCGTCTGCGACTGCGCATCTCCTGCTGCTGTTTTTTGCTCCGCTTGTCGGCGTCAGCGACTGCGATGATCCTGCTGTTGTTTTCAGCTCTGCTCGTCGGCGTCTGCGACTGGCCATCTCCTGCTGCTGTTTTTTGCTCCGCTCGTCGGCGACTGCGCTGGTCCTGCTGCTGTTTTCTGCTCTGCTCATTGGCGTCGGCCTCTGCGCTGATCCTGCTGTTGTTTTCTGCTCTGATCGTCGGCGTCTGCTCTGCTCGTCGGTGTCTGCGACTGCGCTGGTCCTGCAGCTTTTTTCGGCTCTGCTCATCGGCGACTGCGCTGGTCCTGCTGGAGTTTTCTGCACTGCTCATCGGCGTTGGCGACTGCGCTGGTCCTGCTGTTGTTTTCGCCTCTGCTCATTGGCGCTGCGACTGCGCATCTCCTGCTGCTTTTTTCTGCTCTGCTCGTCGGCGTCAGCGACTGCGCTGACCCTGCTGCTGTTTTCTGCTCTGATCGTCTGCGACTGCGCATCTCCTGCTGCTGTTTTGTTGCTCTGCTCGTCGGCGTCAGCGACTGCGCTGATCCTGCTGCTGTTTTTTGCTCTGCTCGTCGGCGACTGCGCTGGTCCTGCTGCTGTTTTCTGCTCTGCTCATCGGCGTCGGCTACTGCGCTGATCCTGCTGCTGTTCTCTGCTCTGCTTGTCTGCGTCAGCGAATGCGCTGATCCTGCTGCTTTTTCCTGCTCTGCTCGTCGCCGTCGGCGACTGCGCTGGTCCTGCTGTTGTTTTCTGCTCTGATCGTCGGCGTCGGCGACTGCGTTGGTCCTGCTGCTGTTTTCTTCTCTGCTCTTCGGCGTCTCCTCTGCTCGTCGGCGTCTGCGACTGCGCTGGTCCTGCTGCTGTTTTCTGCTCTGCTCGTCGGCGACTGCGCAGGTCCTGCTGCTGTTTTCTGCTCTGCTCATCGGCGTCGGCGACTGCACTGGTCCTGCTGTTGTTTTTGCCTCTGCTCGTCGGCGTCTGCGACTTCTCTGGTCCTGCTGCTGTTTTCTGCTCTGCTTGTCGGCGACTGCGCTGGCCCTGCTGCTGTTTTCTGCACTGCTCATCGGCGTCGGCGACTGTGCTGATCCTGCTGCTGTTTTCTGCTCTGCTCGTAGGTGTCGGCGACTGCGCTGGCCCTGCTGCGGTTTTCTGCACTGCTCATCGGTGTCTGCGACTGCGCTGGTCCTGCTGCTGTTTTCTGCTCTGCTCGTTGGCGACTGCGCTGGTCCTGCTGCTGTTTTCTGCACTGCTCATCGGCGTCGGCGACTGCGTTGATCCTGCTGCTGTTTTCTGCTCTGCTCATTGGCGTCTGCGACTGCGCATCTCCTGCTGCTTTTTTCTGCTCTTCTCGTCCGCGTCAGCGACTGCGCTGAACCTGCTGCTGTTTTCTGCTCTGATCGTCTGCGACTGCGCATCTCCTGCTGATGTTTTTTGCTCTGCTCGTCGGCTTCAGCAACTGCGATGATCCTGGTGCTGTTTTCTGCTCTGCTCGTCGGCGTCTGCGACTGCGCATCTCCTGCTGTTGTTTTTTGCTCTGCTCATCGTCGACTGCGCTGGTCCTGCTGCTGTTTTCTGCTCTGCTCATCGGCGTCGGCTACTGCGCTGATCCTGCTGCTGTTTTCTGCTCTGCTTGTCTGCGTCAGCGAATGCGCTGATCCTGCTGCTGTTTCCTGCTCTGCTCGTTGCCGTCGGCTACTGCGCTGGTCCTGCTGTTGTTTTCTGCTCTGATTGTCGGCGTCGGCAACTGCGCTGGTCCTGCTGCTGTTTTCTTCTCTGCTCGTCGGCGTCTGCGACTGCGCTGGTCCTGCTGTTGTTTTCTGCTCTGCTCATCGGCAACTGCGCTGGTCCTGCTGGTGTTTTCTGCACTGCTCATCGGCGTCGGCTACTGCGCTGGTCCTGCTGTAGTTTTGGCCTCTGCTTGTCGGCGTCTGCGACTGCGCTGGTCCTGCTGCTGTTTTCTGCTCTGCTCGTCGGCGACTGTGCTGATCCTGCTGCTGTTTTCTGCTCTGCTTGTAGGCGTCGGCGGCTGCGCTGGTCCTGCTGCTGTTTTCTGCACTGCTCATCGGCGTCTGCAAATGCGCTGGTCCTGCTGCTGTTTTCTGCACTGCTCATTTGCGTCAGCGACTGCACTGACCCTGCTGCTGTTTTCTGCTCTGATCGTCTGCGACTGCGCATCTCCTGCTGCTGTTTTTTGCTCTGCTCGTCGGCGTCAGCGTCTGCGCTGATCCTGCTGCTGTTTTCTGCTCTGCTCTAGGCGTCTGCGACTGCGCATCTACTGCTGCTGTTTTTTTGCTCTGCTCGTCGGCGACTGCGCTGGTCCTGCTGCTGTTTTCTTCTCTGCTCATCGGCGTCGGCTACTGCGCTGATCCTGCTGCTGTTTTCTGCTCTGCTTTTCTGCGTCAGCGAATGCGCTGATTCTGCTGCTGTTTCCTGCTCTGCTCGTCGCCGTCGGCGACTGCACTGATCCTGCTGTTGTTTTCTGCTCTGATCGTCGCCGTCGGCGACTGCGCTGGTCCTGCTGCTGTTTTCTGCTCTGCTCATTGGCGTCTGCGACTGCGCATCTCCTGCTGCTTTTTTCTGCTCTTCTCGTCGGCCTCAGCGACTGCGCTGAACCTGCTGCTGTTTTCTGCTCTGATCGTCTGCGACTGCGCATCTCCTGCTGATGTTTTTTGGTCTGCTCGTCGGCTTCAGCAACTGCGATGATCCTGGTGCTGTTTTCTGCTCTGCTCGTGGGGGTCTGCGACTGCGCATCTCCTGCTGTTGTTTTTCGCTCTGCTCGTCGTCGACTGCGCTGGTCCTGCTGCTGTTTTCTGCTCTGCTCATCGGCGTCGGCTACTGCGCTGATCCTGCTGCTGTTTTCTGCTCTGCTTGTCTGCGTCAGCGAATGCGCTGATCATGCTGCTGTTTCCTGCTCTGCTCGTTGCCGTCGGCTACTGCGCTGGTCCTGCTGTTGTTTTCTGCTCTGATTGTCGCGTCGGCAACTGCGCTGGTCCTGCTGCTGTTTTCTTCTCTGCTCGTCGGCGTCTGCGACTGCGCTGGTCCTGCTGTTGTTTTCTGCTCTGCTCATCATTAACTGCGCTGGTCCTGCTGGTGTTTTCTGCACTGCTCATCGGCGTCGGCTACTGCGCTGGTCCTGCTGTTGTTTTCGCCTCTGCTTGTCGGCGTCTGCGACTGCGCTGGTCCTGCTGCTGTTTTCTGCTCTGCTCGTCGGCGACTGTGCTGATCCTGCTGCTGTTTTCTGCTCTGCTTGTAGGCGTCGGCGGCTGCGCTGGTCCTGCTGCTGTTTTCTGCACTGCTCATCGGCGTCTGCAAATGCGTTGGTCCTGCTGCTGTTTTCTGCACTGCTCATTTGCGTCGGCGACTGCGCTGGTCCTGCTGCTGTTTTCTGCTCTGCTCATTGGCGTCTGCGACTGTGCATCTCCTGCTGCTTTTTTCTGCTCTGCTCGTCGGCGTCAGCGACTGCGCTGACCCTGCTGCTGTTTTCTGCTCTGATCGTCTGCGACTGCGCATCTCCTGCTGCTGTTTTTTGCTCTGCTCGTCGGCGTCAGCGTCTGCGCTGACCCTGCTGCTGTTTTCTGCTCTGATCGTCTGCGACTGCGCATCTACTGCTGCTGTTTTTTTGCTCTGCTCGTCGGCGACTGCGCTGGTCCTGCTGCTGTTTTCTGCTCTGCTCATCGGCGTCGGCTACTGCGCTGATCCTGCTGCTGTTTTCTGCTCTGCTTTTCTGCGTCAGCGAATGCGCTGATTCTGCTGCTGTTTCCTGCTCTGCTCGTCGCCGTCGGCGACTTCACTGATCCTGCTGTTGTTTTCTGCTCTGATCGTCGCCGTCGGCGACTGCGCTGGTCCTGCTGCTGTTTTCTTCCAGCTCGTTGGCGTCTGCTCTGCTCGTCGGCGTCTGCGACTGCGCTGGTCCTGCTGCTGTTTTCTGCTCTGCTCGACGGCGACTGCGCTGGTCCTGCTGCTGTTTTCTGCACTGCTCGTCTGCGACTGCGTTGATCCTGCTGCAGTTTTCTGCTCTGCTCATTGGCGTCTGCAACTGCGCATCTCCTGCTGCTTTTTTCTGCTTTGCTCGTCGGCGTCAGCGACTGGGCTGATCCTGCTGCTGTTTTCTGCTCTGATCGTCTGCGACTGCGCATCTCCTGCTGCTGTTTTTTGCTCTGCTCATCGGCGTTAGCGACTGCGATGATCCTGCTGCTGTTTTCTGCTCTGCTCGTCGGCGTCTACGACTGCGCATCTCCTGCTTCTGTTTTTTGCTCTGCTCGTCGGCGACTACGATGGTCATGCTGCTGTTTTCTGCTCTGCTCATCGGCGACGGCTACTGCGCTGATCCTGCTGCTGTTTTCTGCTCTGCTTGTCTGCGTCAGCGAATGCGCTGATCCTGCTGCTGTTTCCTGCTCTGCTTTTCGCCGTCGGCGACTGCGCTGGTCCTGCTGTTGTTTTCTGCTCTGATCGTCGGCGACTGCGCTGGTCCTGCTGATGTTTTCTTCTCTGCTCGTCGGCGTCTGCTCTGCTCGTCGGCGTCTGCGACTGCGCTGGTCCTGCTGCTGTTTTCTGCTCTGCTCATCGGCGACTACGCTGGTCCTGCTGGTGTTTTCTGCACTGCTCATCGGCGTTGGCGACTGCGCTGATCCTGCTGCTGTTTTCTGCTCTGCTTGTCTGCGTCAGCGAATGCGCTGATCCTGCTGCTGTTTCCTGCTCTGCTCGTTGCCGTCGGCTACTGCGCTGGTCCTGCTGTTGTTTTCTGCTCTGATCGTCGGCGTCGGCAACTGCGCTGGTCCTGTTGCTGTTTTCTTCTCTGCTCGTCGGCGTCTGCTCTGCTCGTCGGCGTCTGCGACTGCGCTGGTCCTGCTGCTGTTTTCTGCTCTGCTCATCGGCGACTGCGCTGGTCCTGCTGCTGTTTTCTGCTCTGCTCGTCGGCGACTGTGCTGATCCTGCTGCTGTTTTCTGCTCTGCTCGTAGGCGTCGGCGACTGCGCTGGTCCTGCTGCTGTTTTCTGCACTGCTCATCGGCGTCTGCAACTGCGATGGTCCTGCTGCTGTATTCTGCTCTGCTCGTCGGCGACTGCGCTGGTCCTGCTACTGTTTTCTGCACTGCTCATCGGCGTCGGCGACTACGTTGATCCTGCTGCTGTTTTCTGCTCTGCTCATTGGCATCTGCGACTGTGCATCTCCTGCTGCTTTTTTCTGCTCTGCTCGTCGGCGTCAGTGACTGCGCTGACCCTGCTGCTGTTTTCAGCTCTGATCATCTGCGACTGTGCATCTCCTGCTGCTGTTTTTTGCTCTGCTCGTCGGCGTCAGCGACTGCCCTGATCCTGCTGTTGTTTTCTGCTCTGATCGTCGCCGTCGGCGACTGCGCTGGTCCTGCTGCTGTTTTCTGCTCTGCTCATCGGCGACTGCGCTGGTCCTGCTGGTGTTTTCTGCACTGCTCATCGGCGTCGGCGACTGCGATGATCCTGCTGCTGTTTTCTGCTCTGCTCGTTGGCGTCTGTGACTGCGCATCTCCTGCTTCTGTTTTTTGCTCTGCTCGTCGGCGACTGCGCTGGTCCTGCTGCTGTTTTCTGCTCTGCTCATCGGCGTCGGCTACTGCGCTGATCCTGCTGCTGTTTTCTGGTCTGCTTGTCTGCATCAGCGAATGCGCTGATCCTGCTGCTGTTTCCTGCTCTGCTCGTCGCCGTCGGCTACTGCGCTTGTCCTGCTGTTGTTTTCTGCTCTGATCGTCGGCGTCGGCAACTGCGCTGGTCCTGCTGCTGTTTTCTTCTCTGCTCGTCGGCGTCTGCTCTGCTCGTCGGCGTCTGCGACTGCGCTGGTCATGCTGCTGTTTTCTGCTCTGCTCATTGGCGACTGCGCTGGTCCTGCTGTTGTTTTCTGCTCTGATCGTCGGCGACTGCGCTGGTCCTGCTGATGTTTTCTTCTCTGCTCGTCGGCGACTGCTCTGCTCGTCGGCGTCTGCGACTGCGCTGGTCCTGCTGCTGTTTTCTGCTCTGCTCATCGGCGACTGCGCTGGTCCTGCGGGTGTTTTCTGCACTGCTCATCGGAGTTGGCGACTGCGCTGATCCTGCTGCTGTTTTCTGCTCTGCTTGTCTGCGTCAGCGAATGCTCTGATGCTGCTGCTGTTTCCTGCTCTGCTCGTTGCCGTCGGCTACTGCGCTGGTCCTGCTGTTGTTTTCTGCTCTGATCGTCGGCGTCGGCAACTGCGCTGGTCCTGCTGCTGTTTTCTTCTCTGCTCGTCGGCGTCTGCTCTGCTCGTCGGCGTCTGCGACTGCGCTGGTCCTGCTGCTGTTTTCTGCTCTGCTCATCGGCGACTGCGCTGGTCCTGCTGCTGTTTTCTGCTCTGCTGATCGGCGACTGCGCTGGTCCTGCTTGTGTTTTCTGCACTGCTCATCGGCGTCAGCGACTGCGATGATCCTGCTGCTGTTTTCTGCTCTGCTCGTTGGCGTCTGCGACTGCGCATCTCCTGCTTCTGTTTTTTGCTCTGCTCGTCGGCGACTGCGCTGGTCCTGCTGCTGTTTTCTGCTCTGCTCATCGGCGTCGGCTACTGCGCTGATCCTGCTGCTGTTTTCTGCTCTGCTTGTCTGCGTCAGCGAATGCGCTGATCCTGCTGCTGTTTCCCGCTCTGCTCGTCGCCGTCGGCGCCTGCGCTGGTCCTGCTGTTGTTTTCTGCTCTGATCGTCGGCGACTGCGCTGGTCCTGCTGCTGTTTTCTTCCAGCTCGTCGGCGTCTGCTCTGCTCGTCGGCGTCTGCGACTGCGCTGGTCCTGCTGCTGTTTTCTGCTCTGCTCGACGGCGACTGCGCTGGTCCTGCTGCTGTTTTCTGCACTGCTCGTCGGCGACTGCGTTGATCCTGCTGCAGTTTTCTGCTCTGCTCATTGGCGTCTGCAACTGCGCATCTCCTGCTGCTTTTTTCTGCTTTTCTCGTCGGCGTCAGCGACTGCGCTGATCCTGCTGCTGTTTTCTGCTCTGATCGTCTGCGACTGCGCATCTCCTGCTGCTGTTTTTTGCTCTGCTCGTCGGCGTTAGCGACTGCGATGATCCTGCTGCTGTTTTCTGCTCTGCTCGTCGGCGTCTACGACTGCGCATCTCCTGCTTCTGTTTTTTGCTCTGCTCGTCGGCGACTGCGCTGGTCATGCTGCTGTTTTCTGCTCTGCTCATCGGCGTCGGCTACTGCGCTGATCCTGCTGCTGTTTTCTGCTCTGCTTGTCTGCGTCAGCGAATGCGCTGATCCTGCTGCTGTTTCCTGCTCTGCTCGTCGGCGTCTGCGACTGCGCTGGTCCTGCTGCTGTTTTCTGCTCTGCTCATCGGCGACTGCGCTGGTCCTGCTGGTGTTTTCTGCACTGCTCATCAGCGTTGGCGACTGCGCTGATCCTGCTGCTGTTTTCTGCTCTGCTTGTCTGCGTCAGCGAATGCGCTTATCCTGCTGCTGTTTCCTGCTCTGCTCGTTGCCGTCGGCTACTGCGCTGGTCCTGCTGTTGTTTTCTGCTCTGATCGTCGCCGTCGGCGACTGCGCTGGTCCTGCTGCTGTTTTCTTCTCTGCTCGTCGGCGTCTGCTCTGCTCGTCGGCGTCTGCCACTGCGCTGGTCCTGCTGCTGTTTTCTGCTCTGCTCGTTGGCGACTGCGCTGGTCCTGCTGCTGTTTTCTGCACTGCTCGTCGGCGACTGCGTTGATCCTGCTGCTGTTTTCTGCTTTGCACGTCGGCATCAGCGACTGCGCTGATCCTGCTGCTGTTTTCTGGTCTGATCGTCTGCGACTGCGCATCTCCTGCTGCTGTTTTTTGCTCCGCTTGTCGGCGTCAGCGACTGCGATGATCCTGCTGTTGTTTTCAGCTCTGCTCATCGGCGTCTGCGACTGGCCATCTCCTGCTGCTGTTTTTTGCTCCGCTCGTCGGCGACTGCGCTGGTCCTGCTGCTGTTTTATGCTCTGCTCATTGGCGTCGGCCTCTGCGCTGATCCTGCTGTTGTTTTCTGCTCTGATCGTCGGCATCTGCTCTGCTCGTCGGTGTCTGCGACTGCGCTGGTCCTGCAGCTTTTTTCGGCTCTGCTCATCGGCGACTGCGCTGGTCCTGCTGGAGTTTTCTGCACTGCTCATCGGCGTTGGCGACTGCGCTGGTCCTGCTGTTGTTTTAGCCTCTGCTCATTGGCGCTGCGACTGCGCATCTCCTGCTGCTTTTTTCTGCTCTGCTCGTCGGCGTCAGCGACTGCGCTGACCCTGCTGCTGTTTTCTGCTCTGATCGTCTGCGACTGCGCATCTCCTGCTGCTGTTTTGTTGCTCTGCTCGTCGGCGTCAGCGACTGCGCTGATCCTGCTGCTGTTTTTTGCTCTGCTCGTCGGCGACTGCACTGGTCCTGCTGCTGTTTTCTGCTCTGCTCATCGGCGTCGGCTACTGCGCTGATCCTGCTGCTGTTCTCTGCTCTGCTTGTCTGCGTCAGCGAATGCGCTGATCCTGCTGCTTTTTCCTGCTCTGCTCGTCGCCGTCGGCGACTGCGCTGGTCCTGCTGTTGTTTTCTGCTCTGATCGTCGGCGTCGGCGACTGCGCTGGTCCTGCTGCAGTTTTCTTCTCTGCTCTTCGGCGTCTCCTCTGCTCGTCGGTGTCTGCGACTGCGCTGGTCCTGCTGCTGTTTTCTGCTCTGCTCGTCGGCGACTGCGCAGGTCCTGCTGCTGTTTTCTGCTCTGCTCATCGGCGTCGGCGACTGCACTGGTCCTGCTGTTGTTTTTGCCTCTGCTCGTCGGCGTCTGCAACTTCTCTGGTCCTGCTGCTGTTTTCTGCTCTGCTTGTCGGCGACTGCGCTGGCCCTGCTGCTGTTTTCTGCACTGCTCATCGGCGTCGGCGACTGTGCTGATCCTGCTGCTGTTTTCTGCTCTGCTCGTAGGTGTCGGCGACTGCGCTGGCCCTGCTGCGGTTTTCTGCACTGCTCATCGGTGTCTGCGACTGCGCTGGTCCTGCTGCTGTTTTCTGCTCTGCTCGTTGGCGACTGCGCTGGTCCTGCTGCTGTTTTCTGCACTGCTCATCGGCGTCGGCGACTGCGTTGATCCTGCTGCTGTTTTCTGCTCTGCTCATTGGCGTCTGCGACTGCGCATCTCCTGCTGCTTTTTTCTGCTCTTCTCGTCCGCGTCAGCGACTGCGCTGAACCTGCTGCTGTTTTCTGCTCTGATCGTCTGCGACTGCGCATCTCCTGCTGATGTTTTTTGCTCTGCTCGTCGGCTTCAGCAACTGCGATGATCCTGGTGCTGTTTTCTGCTCTGCTCGTCGGCGTCTGCGACTGCGCATCTCCTGCTGTTGTTTTTTGCTCTGCTCATCGTCGACTGCGCTGGTCCTGCTGCTGTTTTCTGCTCTGCTCATCGGCGTCGGCTACTGCGCTGATCCTGCTGCTGTTTTCTGCTCTGCTTGTCTGCGTCAGCGAATGCGCTGATCCTGCTGCTGTTTCCTGCTCTGCTCGTTGCCGTCGGCTACTGCGCTGGTCCTGCTGTTGTTTTCTGCTCTGATTGTCGGCGTCGGCAACTGCGCTGGTCCTGCTGCTGTTTTCTTCTCTGCTCGTCGGCGTCTGCGACTGCGCTGGTCCTGCTGTTGTTTTCTGCTCTGCTCATCGGCAACTGCGCTGGTCCTGCTGGTGTTTTCTGCACTGCTCATCGGCGTCGGCTACTGCGCTGGTCCTGCTGTTGTTTTGGCCTCTGCTTGTCGGCGTCTGCGACTGCGCTGGTCCTGCTGCTGTTTTCTGCTCTGCTCGTCGGCGACTGTGCTGATCCTGCTGCTGTTTTCTGCTCTGCTTGTAGGCGTCGGCGGCTGCGCTGGTCCTGCTGCTGTTTTCTGCACTGCTCATCGGCATCTGCAAATGCGCTGGTCCTGCTGCTGTTTTCTGCACTGCTCATTTGCGTCAGCGACTGCGCTGACCCTGCTGCTGTTTTCTGCTCTGATCGTCTGCGACTGCGCATCTCCTGCTGCTGTTTTTTGCTCTGCTCGTCGGCGTCAGCGTCTGCGCTGATCCTGCTGCTGTTTTCTGCTCTGCTCTAGGCGTCTGCGACTGCGCATCTACTGCTGCTGTTTTTTTGCTCTGCTCGTCGGCGACTGCGCTGGTCCTGCTGCTGTTTTCTGCTCTGCTCATCGGCGTCGGCTACTGCGCTGATCCTGCTGCTGTTTTCTGCTCTGCTTTTCTGCGTCAGCGAATGCGCTGATTCTGCTGCTGTTTCCTGCTCTGCTCGTCGCCGTCGGCGACTGCACTGATCCTGCTGTTGTTTTCTGCTCTGATCGTCGCCGTCGGCGACTGCGCTGGTCCTGCTGCTGTTTTCTGCTCTGCTCATTGGCGTCTGCGACTGCGCATCTCCTGCTGCTTTTTTCTGCTCTTCTCGTCGGCATCAGCGACTGCGCTGAACCTGCTGCTGTTTTCTGCTCTGATCGTCTGCGACTGGGCATCTCCTGCTGATGTTTTTTGGTCTGCTCGTCGGCTTCAGCAACTGCGATGATCCTGGTGCTGTTTTCTGCTCTGCTCGTGGGGGTCTGCGACTGCGCATCTCCTGCTGTTGTTTTTCGCTCTGCTCGTCGTCGACTGCGCTGGTCCTGCTGCTGTTTTCTGCTCTGCTCATCGGCGTCGGCTACTGCGCTGATCCTGCTGCTGTTTTCTGCTCTGCTTGTCTGCGTCAGCGAATGCGCTGATCCTGCTTCTGTTTCCTGCTCTGCTCGTTGCCGTCGGCTACTGCGCTGGTCCTGCTGTTGTTTTCTGCTCTGATTGTCGCGTCGGCAACTGCGCTGGTCCTGCTGCTGTTTTCTTCTCTGCTCGTCGGCGTCTGCGACTGCGCTGGTCCTGCTGTTGTTTTCTGCTCTGCTCATCATTAACTGCGCTGGTCCTGCTGGTGTTTTCTGCACTGCTCATCGGCGTCGGCTACTGCGCTGGTCCTGCTGTTGTTTTCGCCTCTGCTTGTCGGCGTCTGCGACTGCGCTGTTCCTGCTGCTGTTTTCTGCTCTGCTCGTCGGCGACTGTGCTGATCCTGCTGCTGTTTTCTGCTCTGCTTGTAGGCGTCGGCGGCTGCGCTGGTCCTGCTGCTGTTTTCTGCACTGCTCATCGGCGTCTGCAAATGCGCTGGTCCTGCTGCTGTTTTCTGCACTGCTCATTTGCGTCGGCGACTGCGCTGGTCCTGCTGCTGTTTTCTGCTCTGCTCATTGGCGTCTGCGACTGTGCATCTCCTGCTGCTTTTTTCTGCTCTGCTCGTCGGCATCAGCGACTGCGCTGACCCTGCTGCTGTTTTCTGCTCTGATCGTCTGCGACTGCGCATCTCCTGCTGCTGTTTTTTGCTCTGCTCGTCGGCGTCAGCGTCTGCGCTGATCCTGCTGCTGTTTTCTGCTCTGCTCTAGGCGTCTGCGACTGCGCATCTACTGCTGCTGTTTTTTTGCTCTGCTCGTCGGCGACTGCGCTGGTCCTGCTGCTGTTTTCTGCTCTGCTCATCGGCGTCGGCTACTGCGCTGATCCTGCTGCTGTTTTCTGCTCTGCTTTTCTGCGTCAGCGAATGCGCTGATTCTGCTGCTGTTTCCTGCTCTGCTCGTCGCCGTCGGCGACTGCACTGATCCTGCTGTTGTTTTCTGCTCTGATCGTCGCCGTCGGCGACTGCGCTGGTCCTGCTGCTGTTTTCTTCCAGCTCGTCGGCGTCTGCTCTGCTCGTCGGCGTCTGCGACTGCGCTGGTCCTGCTGCTATTTTCTGCTCTGCTCGACGGCGACTGCGCTGGTCCTGCTGCTGTTTTCTGCACTGCTCGTCTGCGACTGCGTTGATCCTGCTGCAGTTTTCTGCTCTGCTCATTGGCGTCTGCAACTGCGCATCTCCTGCTGCTTTTTTCTGCTTTGCTCGTCGGCGTCAGCGACTGGGCTGATCCTGCTGCTGTTTTCTGCTCTGATCGTCTGCGACTGCGCATCTCCTGCTGCTGTTTTTTGCTCTGCTCGTCGGCGTTAGCGACTGCGATGATCCTGCTGCTGTTTTCTGCTCTGCTCGTCGGCGTCTACGACTGCGCATCTCCTGCTTCTGTTTTTTGCTCTGCTCGTCGGCGACTACGCTGGTCATGCTGCTGTTTTCTGCTCTGCTCATCGGCGTCGGCTACTGCGCTGATCCTGCTGCTGTTTTCTGCTCTGCTTGTCTGCGTCAGCGAATGCGCTGATCCTGCTGCTGTTTCCTGCTCTGCTTGTCGCCGTCGGCGACTGCGCTGGTCCTGCTGTTGTTTCCTGCTCTGATCGTCGGCGACTGCGCTGGTCCTGCTGATGTTTTCTTCTCTGCTCGTCGGCGTCTGCTCTGCTCGTCGGCGTCTGCGACTGCGCTGGTCCTGCTGCTGTTTTCTGCTCTGCTCATCGGCGACTACGCTGGTCCTGCTGGTGTTTTCTGCACTGCTCATCGGCGTTGGCGACTGCGCTGATCCTGCTGCTGTTTTCTGCTCTGCTTGTCTGCGTCAGCGAATGCGCTGATCCTGCTGCTGTTTCCTGCTCTGCTCGTTGCCGTCGGCTACTGCGCTGGTCCTGCTGTTGTTTTCTGCTCTGATCGTCGGCGTCGGCAACTGCGCTGGTCCTGTTGCTGTTTTCTTCTCTGCTCGTCGGCGTCTGCTCTGCTCGTCGGCGTCTGCGACTGCGCTGGTCCTGCTGCTGTTTTCTGCTCTGCTCATCGGCGACTGCGCTGGTCCTGCTGCTGTTTTCTGCTCTGCTCGTCGGCGACTGTGCTGATCCTGCTGCTGTTTTCTGCTCTGCTCGTAGGCGTCGGCGACTGCGCTGGTCCTGCTGCTGTTTTCTGCACTGCTCATCGGCGTCTGCAACTGCGATGGTCCTGCTGCTGTATTCTGCTCTGCTCGTCGGCGACTGCGCTGGTCCTGCTACTGTTTTCTGCACTGCTCATCGGCGTCGGCGACTACGTTGATCCTGCTGCTGTTTTCTGCTCTGCTCATTGGCATCTGCGACTGTGCATCTCCTGCTGCTTTTTTCTGCTCTGCTCGTCGGCGTCAGTGACTGCGCTGACCCTGCTGCTGTTTTCAGCTCTGATCATCTGCGACTGTGCATCTCCTGCTGCTGTTTTTTGCTCTGCTCGTCGGCGTCAGCGACTGCCCTGATCCTGCTGTTGTTTTCTGCTCTGATCGTCGCCGTCGGCGACTGCGCTGGTCCTGCTGCTGTTTTCTTCTCTGCTCGTCGGCGTCTGCTCTGCTCGTAGGAGTCTGCGACTGCGCTGGTCCTGCTGCTGTTTTCTGCTCTGCTCATCGGCGACTGCACTGGTCCTGCTGGTGTTTTCTGCACTGCTCATCGGCGTCGGCGACTGCGATGATCCTGCTGCTGTTTTCTGCTCTGCTCGTTGGCGTCTGTGACTGCGCATCTCCTGCTTCTGTTTTTTGCTCTGCTCGTCGGCGACTGCGCTGGTCCTGCTGCTGTTTTCTGCTCTGCTCATCGGCGTCGGCTACTGCGCTGATCCTGCTGCTGTTTTCTGGTCTGCTTGTCTGCATCAGCGAATGCGCTGATCCTGCTGCTGTTTCCTGCTCTGCTCGTCGCCGTCGGCTACTGCGCTTGTCCTGCTGTTGTTTTCTGCTCTGATCGTCGGCGTCGGCAACTGCGCTGGTCCTGCTGCTGTTTTCTTCTCTGCTCGTCGGCGTCTGCTCTGCTCGTCGGCGTCTGCGACTGCGCTGGTCCTGCTGCTGTTTTCTGCTCTGCTCATTGGCGACTGCGCTGGTCCTGCTGTTGTTTTCTGCTCTGATCGTCGGCGACTGCGCTGGTCCTGCTGATGTTTTCTTCTCTGCTCGTCGGCGACTGCTCTGCTCGTCGGCGTCTGCGACTGCGCTGGTCCTGCTGCTGTTTTCTGCTCTGCTCATCGGCGACTGCGCTGGTCCTGCGGGTGTTTTCTGCACTGCTCATCGGAGTTGGCGACTGCGCTGATCCTGCTGCTGTTTTCTGCTCTGCTTGTCTGCGTCAGCGAATGCTCTGATGCTGCTGCTGTTTCCTGCTCTGCTCGTTGCCGTCGGCTACTGCGCTGGTCCTGCTGTTGTTTTCTGCTCTGATCGTCGGCGTCGGCAACTGCGCTGGTCCTGCTGCTGTTTTCTTCTCTGCTCGTCGGCGTCTGCTCTGCTCGTCGGCGTCTGCGACTGCGCTGGTCCTGCTGCTGTTTTCTGCTCTGCTCATCGGCGACTGCGCTGGTCCTGCTGCTGTTTTCTGCTCTGCTGATCGGCGACTGCGCTGGTCCTGCTTGTGTTTTCTGCACTGCTCATCGGCGTCAGCGACTGCGATGATCCTGCTGCTGTTTTCTGCTCTGCTCGTTGGCGTCTGCGACTGCGCATCTCCTGCTTCTGTTTTTTGCTCTGCTCGTCGGCGACTGCGCTGGTCCTGCTGCTGTTTTCTGCTCTGCTCATCGGCGTCGGCTACTGCGCTGATCCTGCTGCTGTTTTCTGCTCTGCTTGTCTGCGTCAGCGAATGCGCTGATCCTGCTGCTGTTTCCTGCTCTGCTCGTCGCCGTCGGCGACTGCGCTGGTCCTGCTGTTGTTTTCTGCTCTGATCGTCGGCGACTGCGCTGGTCCTGCTGCTGTTTTCTTCCAGCTCGTCGGCGTCTGCTCTGCTCGTCGGCGTCTGCGACTGCACTGGTCCTGCTGCTGTTTTCTGCTCTGCTCGACGGCGACTGCGCTGGTCCTGCTGCTGTTTTCTGCACTGCTCGTCGGCGACTGCGTTGATCCTGCTGCAGTTTTCTGCTCTGCTCATTGGCGTCTGCAACTGCGCATCTCCTGCTGCTTTTTTCTGCTTTGCTCGTCGGCGTCAGCGACTGCGCTGATCCTGCTGCTGTTTTCTGCTCTGATCGTCTGCGACTGTGCATCTCCTGCTGCTGTTTTTTGCTCTGCTCGTCGGCGTTAGCGACTGCGATGATCCTGCTGCTGTTTTCTGCTCTGCTCGTCGGCGTCTACGACTGCGCATCTCCTGCTTCTGTTTTTTGCTCTGCTCGTCGGCGACTGCGCTGGTCATGCTGCTGTTTTCTGCTCTGCTCATCGGCGTCGGCTACTGCGCTGATCCTGCTGCTGTTTTCTGCTCTGCTTGTCTGCGTCAGCGAATGCGCTGATCCTGCTGCTGTTTCCTGCTCTGCTTGTCGCCGTCGGCGACTGCGCTGGTCCTGCTGTTGTTTTCTGCTCTGATCGTCGGCGACTGCGCTGGTCCTGCTGATGTTTTCTTCTCTGCTCGTCGGCGTCTGCTCTGCTCGTCGGCGTCTGCGACTGCGCTGGTCCTGCTGCTGTTTTCTGCTCTGCTCATCGGCGACTGCGCTGGTCCTGCTGGTGTTTTCTGCACTGCTCATCAGCGTTGGCGACTGCGCTGATCCTGCTGCTGTTTTCTGCTCTGCTTGTCTGCGTCAGCGAATGCGCTGATCCTGCTGCTGTTTCCTGCTCTGCTCGTTGCCGTCGGCTACTGCGCTGGTCCTGCTGTTGTTTTCTGCTCTGATCGTCGGCGTCGGCAACTGCGCTGGTCCTGTTGCTGTTTTCTTCTCTGCTCGTCGGCGTCTGCTCTGCTCGTCGGCGTCTGCGACTGCGCTGGTCCTGCTGCTGTTTTCTGCTCTGCTCATCGGCGACTGCGCTGGTCCTGCTGCTGTTTTCTGCTCTGCTCGTCGGCGACTGTGCTGATCCTGCTGCTGTTTTCTGCTCTGCTCGTAGGCGTCGGCGACTGCGCTGGTCCTGCTGCTGTTTTCTGCACTGCTCATCGGCGTCTGCAACTGCGATGGTCCTGCTGCTGTTTTCTGCTCTGCTCGTCGGCGACTGCGCTGGTCCTGCTACTGTTTTCTGCACTGCTCATCGGCGTCGGCGACTACGTTGATCCTGCTGCTGTTTTCTGCTCTGCTCATTGGCATCTGCGACTGTGCATCTCCTGCTGCTTTTTTCTGCTCTGCTCGTCGGCGTCTGCTCTGCTCGTAGGCGTCTGCGACTGCGCTGGTCCTGCTGCTGTTTTCTGCTCTGCTCATCGGCGACTGCGCTGGTCCTGCTGGTGTTTTCTGCACTGCTCATCGGCGTCGGCGACTGCGATGATCCTGCTGCTGTTTTCTGCTCTGCTCGTTGGCGTCTGTGACTGCGCATCTCCTGCTTCTGTTTTTTGCTCTGCTCGTCGGCGACTGCGCTGGTCCTGCTGCTGTTTTCTGCTCTGCTCATCGGCGTCGGCTACTGCGCTGATCCTGCTGCTGTTTTCTGGTCTGCTTGTCTGCATCAGCGAATGCGCTGATCCTGCTGCTGTTTCCTGCTCTGCTCGTCGCCGTCGGCTACTGCGCTTGTCCTGCTGTTGTTTTCTGCTCTGATCGTCGGCGTCGGCAACTGCGCTGGTCCTGCTGCTGTTTTCTTCTCTGCTCGTCGGCGTCTGCTCTGCTCGTCGGCGTCTGCGACTGCGCTGGTCCTGCTGCTGTTTTCTGCTCTGCTCATTGGCGACTGCGCTGGTCCTGCTGTTGTTTTCTGCTCTGATCGTCGGCGACTGCGCTGGTCCTGCTGATGTTTTCTTCTCTGCTCGTCGGCGACTGCTCTGCTCGTCGGCGTCTGCGACTGCGCTGGTCCTGCTGCTGTTTTCTGCTCTGCTCATCGGCGACTGCGCTGGTCCTGCGGGTGTTTTCTGCACTGCTCATCGGAGTTGGCGACTGCGCTGATCCTGCTGCTGTTTTCTGCTCTGCTTGTCTGCGTCAGCGAATGCTCTGATGCTGCTGCTGTTTCCTGCTCTGCTCGTTGCCGTCGGCTACTGCGCTGGTCCTGCTGTTGTTTTCTGCTCTGATCGTCGGCGTCGGCAACTGCGCTGGTCCTGCTGCTGTTTTCTTCTCTGCTCGTCGGCGTCTGCTCTGCTCGTCGGCGTCTGCGACTGCGCTGGTCCTGCTGCTGTTTTCTGCTCTGCTCATCGGCGACTGCGCTGGTCCTGCTGCTGTTTTCTGCTCTGCTGATCGGCGACTGCGCTGGTCCTGCTTGTGTTTTCTGCACTGCTCATCAGCGTCAGCGACTGCGATGATCCTGCTGCTGTTTTCTGCTCTGCTCGTTGGCGTCTGCGACTGCGCATCTCCTGCTTCTGTTTTTTGCTCTGCTCGTCGGCGACTGCGTTGGTCCTGCTGCTGTTTTCTGCTCTGCTCATCGGCGTCGGCTACTGCGCTGATCCTGCTGCTGTTTTCTGCTCTGCTTGTCTGCGTCAGCGAATGCGCTGATCCTGCTGCTGTTTCCTGCTCTGCTCGTCGCCGTCGGCGACTGCGCTGGTCCTGCTGTTGTTTTCTGCTCTGATCGTCGGCGACTGCGCTGGTCCTGCTGCTGTTTTCTTCCAGCTCGTCGGCGTCTGCTCTGCTCGTCGGCGTCTGCGACTGCGCTGGTCCTGCTGCTGTTTTCTGCTCTGCTCGACGGCGACTGCGCTGGTCCTGCTGCTGTTTTCTGCACTGCTCGTTGGCGACTGCGTTGATGCTGCTGCAGTTTTCTGCTCTGCTCATTGGCGTCTGCAACTGCGCATCTCCTGCTGCTTTTTTCTGCTTTGCTCGTCGGCGTCAGCGACTGCGCTGATCCTGCTGCTGTTTTCTGCTCTGATCGTCTGCGACTGCGCATCTCCTGCTGCTGTTTTTTGCTCTGCTCGTCGGCGTTAGCGACTGCGATGATCCTGCTGCTGTTTTCTGCTCTGCTCGTCGGCGTCTACGACTGCGCATCTCCTGCTTCTGTTCTTTGCTCTGCTCGTCGGCGACTGCGCTGATCCTGCTGCTGTTTTCTGCTCTGCTTGTCTGCGTCAGCGAATGCGCTGATCCTGCTGCTGTTTCCTGCTCTGCTTGTCGCCGTCGGCGACTGCGCTGGTCCTGCTGTTGTTTTCTGCTCTGATCGTCGGCGACTGCGCTGGTCCTGCTGATGTTTTCTTCTCTGCTCGTCGGCGTCTGCTCTGCTCGTCGGCGTCTGCGACTGCGCTGGTCCTGCTGCTGTTTTCTGCTCTGCTCATCGGCGACTGCGCTGGTCCTGCTGGTGTTTTCTGCACTGCTCATCAGCGTTGGCGACTGCGCTGATCCTGCTGCTGTTTTCTGCTCTGCTTGTCTGCGTCAGCGAATGCGCTGATCCTGCTGCTGTTTCCTGCTCTGCTCGTTGCGGTCGGCTACTGCGCTGGTCCTGCTGTTGTTTTCTGCTCTGATCGTCGGCGTCGGCAACTGCGCTGGTCCTGTTGCTGTTTTCTGCTCTGCTCGTCGGCGACTGCGCTGGTCCTGCTACTGTTTTCTGCACTGCTCATCGGCGTCGGCGACTACGTTGATCCTGCTGCTGTTTTCTGCTCTGCTCATTGGCATCTGCGACTGTGCATCTCCTGCTGCTTTTTTCTGCTCTGCTCGTCGGCGTCTGCTCTGCTCGTAGGCGTCTGCGACTGCGCTGGTCCTGCTGCTGTTTTCTGCTCTGCTCATCGGCGACTGCGCTGGTCCTGCTGGTGTTTTCTGCACTGCTCATCGGCGTCGGCGACTGCGATGATCCTGCTGCTGTTTTCTGCTCTGCTCGTTGGCGTCTGTGACTGCGCATCTCCTGCTTCTGTTTTTTGCTCTGCTCGTCGGCGACTGCGCTGGTCCTGCTGCTGTTTTCTGCTCTGCTCATCGGCGTCGGCTACTGCGCTGATCCTGCTGCTGTTTTCTTCTCTGCTCGTCGGCGTCTGCTCTGCTCGTCGGCGTCTGCGACTGCGCTGGTCCTGCTGCTGTTTTCTGCTCAGCTCATTGGCGACTGCGCTGGTCCTGCTGTTGTTTTCTGCTCTGATCGTCAGCGACTGCGCTGGTCCTGCTGATGTTTTCTTCTCTGCTCGTCGGCGACTGCTCTGCTCGTCGGCGTCTGCGACTGCGCTGGTCCTGCTGCTGTTTTCTGCTCTGCTCATCGGCGACTGCGCTGGTCCTGCGGGTGTTTTCTGCACTGCTCATCGGAGTTGGCGACTGCGCTGATCCTGCTGCTGTTTTCTGCTCTGCTTGTCTGCGTCAGCGAATGCTCTGATGCTGCTGCTGTTTCCTGCTCTGCTCGTTGCCGTCAGCTACTGCGCTGGTCCTGCTGTTGTTTTCTGCTCTGATCGTCGGCGTCGGCAACTGCGCTGGTCCTGCTGCTGTTTTCTTCTCTGCTCGTCGGCGTCTGCTCTGCTCGTCGGCGTCTGCGACTGCGCTGGTCCTGCTGCTGTTTTCTGCTCTGCTCATCGGCGACTGCGCTGGTCCTGCTGCTGTTTTCTGCTCTGCTGATCGGCGACTGCGCTGGTCCTGCTTGTGTTTTCTGCACTGCTCATCGGCGTCAGCGACTGCGATGATCCTGCTGCTGTTTTCTGCTCTGCTCGTTGGCGTCTGCGACTGCGCATCTCCTGCTTCTGTTTTTTGCTCTGCTCGTCGGCGACTGCGCTGGTCCTGCTGCTGTTTTCTGCTCTGCTCATCGGCGTCGGCTACTGCGCTGATCCTGCTGCTGTTTTCTGCTCTGCTTGTCTTCGTCAGCGAATGCGCTGATCCTGCTGCTGTTTCCTGCTCTGCTCGTCGCCGTCGGCGACTGCGCTGGTCCTGCTGTTGTTTTCTGCTCTGATCGTCGGCGACTGCGCTGGTCCTGCTGCTGTTTTCTTCCAGCTCGTCGGCATCTGCTCTGCTCGTCGGCGTCTGCGACTGCGCTGGTCCTGCTGCTGTTTTCTGCTCTGCTCGACGGCGACTGCGCTGGTCCTGCTGCTGTTTTCTGCACTGCTCGTTGGCGACTGCGTTGATCCTGCTGCAGTTTTCTGCTCTGCTCATTGGCGTCTGCAACTGCGCATCTCCTGCTGCTTTTTTCTGCTTTGCTCGTCGGCGTCAGCGACTGCGCTGATCCTGCTGCTGTTTTCTGCTCTGATCGTCTGCGACTGCGCATCTCCTGCTGCTGTTTTTTGCTCTGCTCGTCGGCGTTAGCGACTGCGATGATCCTGCTGCTGTTTTCTGCTCTGCTCGTCGGCGTCTACGACTGCGCATCTCCTGCTTCTGTTTTTTGCTCTGCTCGTCGGCGACTGCGCTGGTCATGCTGCTGTTTTCTGCTCTGCTCATCGGCGTCGGCTACTGCGCTGATCCTGCTGCTGTTTTCTGCTCTGCTTGTCTGCGTCAGCGAATGCGCTGATCCTGCTGCTGTTTCCTGCTCTGCTTGTCGCCGTCGGCGACTGCGCTGGTCCTGCTGTTGTTTTCTGCTCTGATCGTCGGCGACTGCGCTGGTCCTGCTGATGTTTTCTTCTCTGCTCGTCGGCGTCTGCTCTGCTCGTCGGCGTCTGCGACTGCGCTGGTCCTGCTGCTGTTTTCAGCTCTGCTCATCGGCGACTGCGCTGGTCCTGCTGGTGTTTTCTGCACTGCTCATCAGCGTTGGCGACTGCGCTGATCCTGCTGCTGTTTTCTGCTCTGCTTGTCTGCGTCAGCGAATGCGCTGATCCTGCTGCTGTTTCCTGCTCTGCTCGTTGCGGTCGGCTACTGCGCTGGTCCTGCTGTTGTTTTCTGCTCTGATCGTCGGCGTCGGCAACTGCGCTGGTCCTGTTGCTGTTTTCTTCTCTGCTCGTCGGCGTCTGCTCTGCTCGTCGGCGTCTGCGACTGCGCTGGTCCTGCTGCTGTTTTCTGCTCTGCTCATCGGCGACTGCGCTGGTCCTGCTGCTGTTTTCTGCTCTGCTCGTCGGCGACTGTGCTGATCCTGCTGCTGTTTTCTGCTCTGCTCGTAGGCGTCGGCGACTGCGCTGGTCCTGCTGCTGTTTTCTGCACTGCTCATCGGCGTCTGCAACTGCGATGGTCCTGCTGCTGTTTTCTGCTCTGCTCGTCGGCGACTGCGCTGGTCCTGCTACTGTTTTCTGCACTGCTCATCGGCGTCGGCGACTACGTTGATCCTGCTGCTGTTTTCTGCTCTTCTCATTGGCATCTGCGACTGTGCATCTCCTGCTGCTTTTTTCTGCTCTGCTCGTCGGCGTCAGTGACTGCGCTGACCCTGCTGCTGTTTTCAGCTCTGATCATCTGCGACTGCGCATCTCCTGCTGCTGTTTTTTGCTCTGCTCGTCGGCGTCAGCGACTGCCCTGGTCCTGCTGCTGTTTTCTTCTCTGCTCGTCGGTGTCTGCTCTGCTCGTAGGCGTCTGCGACTGCGCTGGTCCTGCTGCTGTTTTCTGCTCTGCTCATCGGCGACTGCGCTGGTCCTGCTGGTGTTTTCTGCACTGCTCATCGGCGTCGGCGACTGCGATGATCCTGCTGCTGTTTTCTGCTCTGCTCGTTGGCGTCTGTGACTGCGCATCTCCTGCTTCTGTTTTTTGCTCTGCTCGTCGGCGACTGCGCTGGTCCTGCTGCTGTTTTCTGCTCTGCTCATCGGCGTCGGCTACTGCGCTGATCCTGCTGCTGTTTTCTTGTCTGCTTGTCTGCATCAGCGAATGCGCTGATCCTGCTGCTGTTTCCTGCTCTGCTCGTCGCCGTCGGCTACTGCGCTTGTCCTGCTGTTGTTTTCTGCTCTGATCGTCGGCGTCGGCAACTGCGCTGGTCCTGCTGCTGTTTTCTTCTCTGCTCGTCGGCGTCTGCTCTGCTCGTCGGCGTCTGCGACTGCGCTGGTCCTGCTGCTGTTTTCTGCTCTGCTCATCGGCGACTGCGCTGTTCCTGCTGTTGTTTTCTGCTCTGATCGTCGGCGACTGCGCTGGTCCTGCTGATGTTTTCTTCTCTGCTCGTCGGCGACTGCTCTGCTCGTCGGCGTCTGCGACTGCGCTGGTCCTGCTGCTGTTTTCTGCTCTGCTCATCGGCGACTGCGCTGGTCCTGCGGGTGTTTTCTGCACTGCTCATCGGAGTTGGCGACTGCGCTGATCCTGCTGCTGTTTTCTGCTCTGCTGTTTTTTGCTCTGCTCGTCGGCGACTGCGCTGGTCCTGCTGCTGTTTTCTGCTCTGCTCGTCGCCGTCGGCGACTGCGCTGGTCCTGCTGTTGTTTTCTGCTCTGATCGTCGGCGACTGCGCTGGTCCTGCTGCTGTTTTCTTCCAGCTCGTCGGCGTCTGCTCTGCTCGTCGGCGTCTGCGACTGCGCTGGTCCTGCTGCTGTTTTCTGCTCTGCTCGACGGCGACTGCGCTGGTCCTGCTGCTGTTTTCTGCACTGCTCGTTGGCGACTGCGTTGATCCTGCTGCAGTTTTCTGCTCTGCTCATTGGCGTCTGCAACTGCGCATCTCCTGCTGCTTTTTTCTGCTTTGCTCGTCGGCGTCAGCGACTGCGCTGATCCTGCTGCTGTTTTCTGCTCTGATCGTCTGCGACTGCGCATCTCCTGCTGCTGTTTTTTGCTCTGCTCGTCGGCGTTAGCGACTGCGATGATCCTGCTGCTGTTTTCTGCTCTGCTCGTCGGCGTCTACGACTGCGCATCTCCTGCTTCTGTTTTTTGCTCTGCTCGTCGGCGACTGCGCTGGTCATGCTGCTGTTTTCTGCTCTGCTCATCGGCGTCGGCTACTGCGCTGATCCTGCTGCTGTTTTCTGCTCTGCTTGTCTGCGTCAGCGAATGCGCTGATCCTGCTGCTGTTTCCTGCTCTGCTTGTCGCCGTCGGCGACTGCGCTGGTCCTGCTGTTGTTTTCTGCTCTGATCGTCGGCGACTGCGCTGGTCCTGCTGATGTTTTCTTCTCTGCTCGTCGGCGTCTGCTCTGCTCGTCGGCGTCTGCGACTGCGCTGGTCCTGCTGCTGTTTTCAGCTCTGCTCATCGGCGACTGCGCTGGTCCTGCTGGTGTTTTCTGCACTGCTCATCAGCGTTGGCGACTGCGCTGATCCTGCTGCTGTTTTCTGCTCTGCTTGTCTGCGTCAGCGAATGCGCTGATCCTGCTGCTGTTTCCTGCTCTGCTCGTTGCGGTCGGCTACTGCGCTGGTCCTGCTGTTGTTTTCTGCTCTGATCGTCGGCGTCGGCAACTGCGCTGGTCCTGTTGCTGATTTCTTCTCTGCTCGTCGGCGTCTGCTCTGCTCGTCGGCGTCTGCGACTGCGCTGGTCCTGCTGCTGTTTTCTGCTCTGCTCATCGGCGACTGCGCTGGTCCTGCTGCTGTTTTCTGCTCTGCTCGTCGGCGACTGTGCTGATCCTGCTGCTGTTTTCTGCTCTGCTCGTAGGCGTCGGCGACTGCGCTGGTCCTGCTGCTGTTTTCTGCACTGCTCATCGGCGTCTGCAACTGCGATGGTCCTGCTGCTGTTTTCTGCTCTGCTCGTCGGCGACTGCGCTGGTCCTGCTACTGTTTTCTTCACTGCTCATCGGCGTCGGCGACTACGTTGATCCTGCTGCTGTTTTCTGCTCTGCTCATTGGCATCTGCGACTGTGCATCTCCTGCTGCTTTTTTCTGCTCTGCTCGTCGGCGTCAGTGACTGCGCTGACCCTGCTGCTGTTTTCAGCTCTGATCATCTGCGACTGCGCATCTCCTGCTGCTGTTTTTTGCTCTGCTCGTCGGCGTCAGCGACTGCCCTGATCCTGCTGTTGTTTTCTGCTCTGATCGTCGCCGTCGGCGACTGCGCTGGTCCTGCTGCTGTTTTCTGCTCTGCTCATCGGCGACTGCGCTGGTCCTGCTGGTGTTTTCTGCACTGCTCATCGGCGTCGGCGACTGCGATGATCCTGCTGCTGTTTTCTGCTCTGCTCGTTGGCGTCTGTGACTGCGCATCTCCTGCTTCTGTTTTTTGCTCTGCTCGTCGGCGACTGCGCTGGTCCTGCTGCTGTTTTCTGCTCTGCTCATCGGCGTCGGCTACTGCGCTGATCCTGCTGCTGTTTTCTTGTCTGCTTGTCTGCATCAGCGAATGCGCTGATCCTGCTGCTGTTTCCTGCTCTGCTCGTCGCCGTCGGCTACTGCGCTTGTCCTGCTGTTGTTTTCTGCTCTGATCGTCGGCGTCGGCAACTGCGCTGGTCCTGCTGCTGTTTTCTTCTCTGCTCGTCGGCGTCTGCTCTGCTCGTCGGCGTCTGCGACTGCGCTGGTCCTGCTGCTGTTTTCTGCTCTGCTCATCTGCGACTGCGCTGGTCCTGCTGTTGTTTTCTGCTCTGATCGTCGGCGACTGCGCTGGTCCTGCTGCTGTTTTCTGCTCTGCTCATCGGCGACTGCGCTGGTCCTGCGGGTGTTTTCTGCACTGCTCATCGGAGTTGGCGACTGCGCTGATCCTGCTGCTGTTTTCTGCTCTGCTGTTTTTTGCTCTGCTCGTCGGCGACTGCGCTGGTCCTGCTGCTGTTTTCTGCTCTGCTCATCGGCGTCGGCTACTGCGCTGATCCTGCTGCTGTTTTCTGCTCTGCTTGTCTGCGTCAGCGAATGCGCTGATCCTGCTGCTGTTTCCTGCTCTGCTCGTCGCCGTCGGCGACTGCGCTGGTCCTGCTGTTGTTTTCTGCTCTGATCGTCGGCGACTGCGCTGGACCTGCTGATGTTTTCTTCTCTGCTCGTCGGCGTTTGCTCTGCTCGTCGGCGTCTGCGACTGCGCTGGTCCTGCTGCTGTTTTCTGCTCTGCTCATCGGCGACTGCGCTGGTCCTGCGGGTGTTTTCTGCACTGCTCATCGGCGTTGGCGACTGCGCTGATCCTGCTGCTGTTTTCTGCTCTGCTTGTGTGCGTCAGCGAATGCGCTGATCCTGCTGCTGTTTCCTGCTCTGCTCGTTGCCGTCGGCTACTGCGCTGGTCCTGCTGTTGTTTTCTGCACTGCTCATCGGCATCTGCAACTGCAATGGTCCTGCTGCTGTTTTCTGCTCTGCTCGTCGGGGACTGCGCTGGTCCTACTACTGTTTTCTGCACTGCTCATCGGCGTCGGCGACTACGTTGATCCTGCTGCTGTTTTCTGCTCTGCTCATTGGCGTCTGCGACTGTGCATCTCCTGCTGCTTTTTTCTGCTCTGCTCGTCGGCGTCAGTGACTGCGCTGACCCTGCTGCTGTTTTCTGCTCTGATCGTCTGCGACTGCGCATCTCCTGCTGCAGTTTTTTGCTCTGCTCGTCGGCGTCAGCGACTGCCCTGATCCTGCTGCTGTTTTCTGCTCTGCTCATCGGCGTCTGCGCATCTCCTGCTGCTGTTTTCTGCTCTGCTCGTCGGCGACTGCGCTGGTCCTGCTGCTGTTTTCTGCTCTGCTCATCGGCGTCGGCTACTGCGCTGATCCTGCTGCTGTTTTCTGCTCTGCTTGTCTGCGTCAGAGAATGCGCTGATCCTGCTGCTGTTTCCTGCTCTGCTCGTCGCCGTCGGCGACTGCACTGGTCATGCTGTTGTTTTCTGCTCTGATCCTCGCAGTCGGCGACTGCGCTGGTCCTGCTGCTGTTTTCTTCTCTGCTCGTCGGCGTCTGCTCTGCTCGTAGGCGTCTGCGACTGCGCTGGTCCTGCTGCTGTTTTCTGCTCTGCTCATCGGCGACTGCGCTGGTCCTGCTGGTGTTTTCTGCACTGCTCATCGGCGTCGGCGACTTCGCTGGTCCTGCTGTTGTTTTCACCTCTGCTCGTCGGCATCTGCGACTGCACTGTTCCTGCTGCTGTTTTCTGCTCTGCTCGTCGGCGACTGCGCTGGTCCTGCTGCCGTTTTCTGCACTGCTCATCGGCGTCGGCGACTGTGCTGATCCTGCTGCTGTTTTCTGCCCTGCTCATAGGCGTCGGCGACTGCGCTGGTCCTGCTGCTGTTTTCTGCACTGCTCATTTGCGTCGGCGACTGCGCTGATCCTGCTGCTGTTTTCTGCTCTGCTCGTCAGCGACTGCATTGGTCCTGCTGCTGTTTTCTGCACTGCTCATCAGTGTCGGCGACTGTGCTGATCCTGCTGCTGTTTTCTGCCCTGCTCATCGGCGTCGGCGACTGCATTGATCCTGCTGCTGTTTTCTGCTCTGCTCGTTGGCGTCTGCGACTGCGCATCTCCTGCCGCTTTTTTCTGCTCTGCTCATCGGCGTCAGCGACTGGGCTGATCCTGCTGCTGTTTCCTGCTCTGCTGGTCGCCGTTGGCAACTTCGCTGGCCCTGCTGTTGTTTTCTGCTCTGATCGCCGGCGTTGGCGACTGCGCTGGTCCTGCTGCTGTTTTCTTCTCTGCTCGTCGGCGTCTGCTCGTCGGCGTCTGCGCTGGTCCTGCTGCTGTTTTCTGCTCTGCTCGTCGGCGACTGCGCTGGTCCTGCTGTTGTTTTCGCCTCTGCTCGTCGGCGTCTGCTCTGCTAATAGGCGTCTGCGACTGCGCTGGTCCTGCACTGTTTTCTGCTCTGCTCATTGGCGTCTGCGACTGCGCATCTCCTGCTGCTTTTTTCTGCTCTGCTCTTTGGCGTCAGCGACTGCGCTGGTCCTGCTGCTGTTTTCTGCTCTGCTCATCGGCGTCGGCTACTGCGCTGATCCTGCTGCTATTTTCTGCTCTGCCCATCGGCGTCAGCGACTGGGCTGATCCTGCTGCTGTTTTCTGCTCTGCTCGTCTCCGTCAGCGCTGATCCTGCTGCTGTTTCCTGCTCTGCTCGTCGCCGTCGGCGACTGCGCTGGTCCTGCTGTTGTTTTCTTCTCTGCTCGTCGGCGTCTGCTCTGCTCGTCGGCGTCTGCGACTACGCTGGTCCTGCTAGTGTTTTCTGCTCTGCTCTTAGGCGTCGGCGACTGCGCTGGTCCTGCTGCTGTTTTCTGCTCTGCTCGTCGGTGACTGCGCTGGTTCTGCTGCTGTTTTCTGCACTGCTCATCGGCGTCGGTGACTGCGCTGGTCCTGCTGCTGTTTTCTGCTCTGCTCGTCGGCCACTGCGCTGGTCGTGCTGCTGTTTTCTGCACTGCTCATCGGCGTCGGCAACCGCGCTGATCCTGCTGCTGTTTTCTGCTCTGCTCGTCGGCGTCTGCTCTGCTCGTCGGCGTCTGCGCTGGTCCTGCTGCTGTTTTCTGCTCTGCTCGTCGGCGACTGCGCTGCTCCTGCTGTTGTTTTCGCCTCTGCTCGTCGGCGTTTGCTCTGCTCATCGGCATCTGCGACTGCGCTGGTCCTGCTGCTCATTTTCTGCTCTGCTCATTGGCGTCTGCGACTGCACATCTCCTGCTGCTGTTTTCTGCTTTGCTCGTCGGCGACTGCGCTGGTCCTGCTGCTGTTTTCTGCACTGCTCATCTGCGTCAGCGAATGCGCTGGTCCTGCTGTTGTTTTCGCCTCTGCTCGTGGGCGACTGCGCTGGTCCTGCTGGTGTTTTCTGCACTACTCATCGGCGTCGGCGACTGCGCTGGTCCTGCTGTTGTTTTCGCCTCTGCTCATCGGCGTCTGCGACTTCGCTGGTCCTGCTGCTGTTTTCTGCTCTGATCGTCGGCGACTGTGCTGATCCTGCTTCTGTTTTCTGCTCTGCTCGTAGGCGTCGGCCACTGCGCTGGTCCTGCTGCTGTTTTTTGCACTGCTCATCGGCGTCTGCGACTGCGCTGGTCCTGCTGCTGTTTTCTGCTCTGCTCTTCGGCGACTGCGCTGGTCCTGCTGCTGTTTTCTGCACTGCTCATCGTCGTCGGCGACTACGTTGATCCTGCTGCTGTTTTCTGCTCTGCTCATTGGCGTCTGCGACTGCGCATCTCCTGCTGCTTTTCTCTGCTCTGCTCATCGGCGTCAGCGACTGCACTGACCCTGCTGCTGTTTTCTGCTCTGATCGTCTGCGACTGCGCATCTCCTGCTGCTGTTTTTTGCTTTGCTCGTCGGCGTCAGCGACTGTGCTGATCCTGCTGCTGTTTTCTGCTCTGCTCATCGGCGTCTGCGACTGCGCATCTCCTGCTGCTGTTTTTTGCTCTGCTCTTTGGCGACTGCGCTGGTCCTGCTGCTGTTTTCTGCTCTGCTCATCGGCGTCGGCTACTGCGCTGATCCTGCTGCTGTTTTCTGCTCTGCTTGTCTGCGTCAGTGAATGCGATGATCCTGCTGCTGTTTTCTGCCCTGCTCGTCGGCGTCTGCGACTGCGCATCTCCTGCTGTTGTTTTTTGCTCTGCTCGTCGGCGACTGCGCTGGTCCTGCTGTTTTTTTCTGCACTACTCATCGGCGTCTGCGACTGCGCTCGTCCTGCTGTTGTTTTCGCCTCTGCTTGTCGGCGTTTGCGACTGCGCTGGTCCTGCTGCTGTTTTCTGCTCTGCTCGTCGGGGACTGTGCTGATCCTGCTGTTGTTTTCTGCTCTGCTCGTAGGCGTCGGCGACTGCGCTGGTCCTGCTGCTGTTTTCTGCACTGCTCATCGGCGTCTGCGACTGCGCTGGTCCTGCTGCTGTTTTCTGCTCTGCTCGTCGGCGACTGCCCTGGTCCTGCTGCTTTTTTCTGCACTGCTCATCGTCGTCGGCGACTACGTTGATCCTGCAGCTGTTTTCTGCTCTGCTCATTGGCGTCTGCGACTGCGCATCTCCTGCTGCTTTTTTCTGCTCTGCTCGTCGGCGTCAGCGACTGCGCTGACCCTGCTGCTGTTTTCTGCTCTGATCGTCTGCGACTGCGCATCTCCTGCTGCTGTTTTTTGCTCTGCTCGTCGGCGTCAGCGACTGCACTGATCCTGCTGCTGTTTTCTGCTGTGCTCATCGGCGTCTGCAACTGCGCATCTCCTGCTGCTTTTTTCTGTTCTGCTCGTCGGCGTCAGCGACTGCGCTGACCCTGCTGCTGTTTTCTGCTCTGATCGTCTGCGACTGCGCATCTCCTTCTGCTGTTTTTTGCTCTGCTCGTCGGCGTCAGCGACTGCGCTGATCCTGCTGCTGTTTTCTGCTCTGCTCATCGGCGTCCGCGCATCTCCTGCTGCTGTTTTTTGCTCTGCTCGTCGGCGACTGCGCTGGTCCTGCTGCTGTTTTCTGCTCTGCTTGTCTGCGTCAGCGAATGCGCTGATCCTGCTGCTGTTTCCTGCTCTGCTCGTCGCCGTCGGCGACTGCACTGGTCCTGCTGTTGTTTTCTGCTCTGATCGTCGCCGTCGGCGACTGCGCTGGTCCTGCTGCTGTTTTCTTCTCTGCTCGTCGGCGTTGGCGACTGTGCTGATCCTGCTGATGTTTTCTGCCCTGCTCGTAGGCGTCGGCGACTGCGCTGGTCCTGCTGCTGTTTTCTGCACTGCTCATCGGCGTCGGCGACTGCGCTGATCCTGCTACTGTTTTCTGCTCTGCTCGTCGGCGACTGCGCTGGACCTGCTGCTGTTTTCTGCACTGCTCATCGGCGTCGGCGACTGCGTTGATCCTGCTGCTGTTTTCTGCTCTGCTCGTTGGCGTCTCCGACTGCGCATCTCCTGCCGCTTTTTTCTGCTCTGCTCATCGGCGTCAGCGACTGGGCTGATCCTGCTGCTGTTTCCTGCTCTGCTGGTCGCCGTTGGCAACTTCGCTGGCCCTGCTGTTGTTTTCTGCTCTGATCGCCGGCGTCGGCGACTGCGCTGGTCCTGCTGCTGTTTTCTTCTCTGCTCGTCGGCGTCTGCTCGTCGGCGTCTGCGCTGGTCCTGCTGCTGTTTTCTGCTCTGCTCGTCGGCGACTGCGCTGGTCCTGCTGTTGTTTTCGCCTCTGCTCGTCGGCGTCTGCTCTGCTAATAGGCGTCTGCGACTGCGCTGGTCCTGCACTGTTTTCTGCTCTGCTCATTGGCGTCTGCGACTGCGCATCTCCTGCTGCTTTTTTCTGCTCTGCTCTTTGGCGTCAGCGACTGCGCTGACCCTGCTGCTGTTTTCTGCTCTGCTTGTCTGCGTCAGAGAATGCGCTGATCCTGCTGCTGTTTCCTGCTCTGCTCGTCGCCGTCGGCGACTGCACTGGTCCTGCTGTTGTTTTCTGCTCTGATCGTCGCCGTCGGCGACTGCGCTGGTCCTGCTGCTGTTTTCTTCTCTGCTCGTCGGCGTCTGCTCTGCTCGTCGGCGTCTGCGACTGCGCTGGTCCTGCTGCTGTTTTCTGCTCAGCTCATCGGCGACTGCGCTGGTCCTGCTGGTGTTTTCTGCACTGCTCATCGGCGTCGGCGACTGCGCTGGTCCTGCTGTTGTTTTCACCTCTGCTCGTCGGCGTCTGCGACTGCGCTGGTCCTGCTGCTGTTTTCTGCTCTGCTCGTCGGCGACTGCTCTGGTCCTGCTGCTGTTTTCTGCACTGCTCATCGGCGTCGGCGACTGTCCTGATCCTGCTGCTGTTTTCTGCCCTGCTCGAAGGCGTCGGCGACTGCGCTGGTCCTGCTGCTGTTTTCTGCACTGCTCATCGGCTTTGGCGACTGCGCTGATCCTGCTGCTGTTTTCTGCTCTGCTCGTCGGCGACTGCGCTGGTCCTGCTGCTGTTTTCTGCACTGCTCATCGGTGTCGGCGACTGTGCTGATCCTGCTGCAGTTTTCTGCCCTGCTCGTAGGCGTCGGCGACTGCGCTGGTCCTGCTGCTGTTTTCTGCACTGCTCATCGGCGTCGGCGACTGCGCTGATCCTGCTGCTGTTTTCTGCTCTGCTCGTCGGCGACTGCACATCTCCTGCCACTTTTTTCTTCTCTGCTCGTCGGCGTCGGCGACTGCACTGATCCTGCTGCTGTTTTCCGCTCTGCTCGTTGGCGTCTGCGACTGCTCATCTCCTGCTGCTTTTTTCTGCTCTGCTCGTCGGCGTCAGTGACTGCGCTGATCCTGCTGCTGTTTTCTGCTCTTCTCGTCGGCGTCTGAGACTGCGCATCTCCTGCCGCTGTTTTTTGCCTCGTGCGTCGGCGACTGCGCTTATCCTGCTGCTGTTTTCTGCTCTGCTCTGCTCGTCTGCGTCGGCGCTGACCCTGCTGCTGTTTCCTGCTCTGCTCATCGCCTTAGGCGACTGCGCTGGTCCTGCTGTTGTTTTCTGCTCTGATTGTCGGCGTCGGCGACTGCACTGGTCCTTCTGCTGTTTTCTGCTCTGCTCGTCGGCGTCGGCGACTGCACTGACCCTGCTGCTGTTTCCTGCTCTGCTTGTCGGCGTCGGCTACTGTGCTGATCCTGCTGCTATTTTCTGCTCTGCTCATCGGCGTCAGCGAATGCGCTGATCCTGCTTCTGTTTTCTTCTCTGCTCGTCAGCGTCTGCTCTGCTCGTCGGCGTCTGCGACTGCGCTGGTCCTGCTGCTGTTTTCTGCTCTGCTCGTCGGTGACTGCGCTGGTCCTGCTGCTGTTTTCTGCTCTGCTCGTTGGCGTCTGCGACTGCGCTGATCCTGCTGCTGTTTTTTGCTCTGCTCGTCGGCTTCTGCGACTGCGCTGATCCTGCTGCTGTTTTCTGCTCTGCTCGTCGGCATCGGCGACTGCGCTGGTCCTGCTGCTGTTTTCTTCTCTGCTCGTCGGAATCGGCGACTGCGCTGGTCCTGCTGCTGTTTTCTGCTCTGTTCGTCGGCATCAGCGACTGCGCTGATGCTGTTTTCTGCTCTGCTCGTCAAGGTCAGCAACTGCGCTGATCCTGCTGCTGTTTTCTGTTCTGCTTGTCGGCGTCAGCAACTGAGCTGATCCTGCTGCTGTTTTCTGCTCTGCTCGTCGCCGTCGGCGACTGCGCTCGTCCTGCTGTTGTTTTCTGCTCTGATCGTCGGCGTCGGGGACTGTGCTGGTCCTGCTGCTGTTTTCTGCTCTGCTCATCGGCGTCGGCTACTGCGCTGATCCTGCTGCTATTTTCTGCTCTGCTCATCGGCGTCAGCGACTGGGCTGATCCTGCTGCTGTTTTCTGCTCTGCTCGTCTCCGTCAGCGCTGATCCTGCTGCTGTTTCCTGCTCTGCTCGTCGCCGTCGGCGACTGCGCTGGTCCTGCTGTTGTTTTCTTCTCTGCTCGTCGGCGTCTGCTCTGCTCGTCGGCGTCTGCGACTACGCTGGTCCTGCTAGTGTTTTCTGCTCTGCTCTTAGGCGTCGGCGACTGCGCTGGTCCTGCTGCTGTTTTCTGCTCTGCTCGTCGGTGACTGCGCTGGTTCTGCTGCTGTTTTCTGCACTGCTCATCGGCGTCGGTGACTGCGCTGGTCCTGCTGCTGTTTTCTGCTCTGCTCGTCGGCCACTGCGCTGGTCGTGCTGCTGTTTTCTGCACTGCTCATCGGCGTCGGCAACCGCGTTGATCCTGCTGCTTTTTTCAGCTCTGCTCGTCGGCGTCAGCGACTGCGCTGATCCTGCTGCTGTTTTCTGCTCTTCTCGTCGGCGTCTGAGACTGCGCATCTCCTGCCGCTGTTTTTTGCTCTGTGCGTCGGCGACTGCGCTTATCCTGCTGCTGTTTTCTGCTCTGCTCGTCAGCGTCGGCGCCTGCGCTGGTCCTGCTGCTGTTTTCTGCTCTGCTCGTCGGCGTCGGTGCTGACCCTGCTGCTTTTTCCTGCTCTGCTCATCGCCGTCGGCGACTGCGCTGGTCCTGCTGTTGTTTTCTGCTCTGATTGTCGGCGTCGGCGACTGCGCTGGTCCTTCTGCTGTTTTCTGCTCTGCTCGTCGGCGTCGGCGACTGCACTGACCCTGCTGCTGTTTCCTGCTCTGCTCTGTCGGCGTCGGCTACTGTGCTGATCCTGCTATTTTCTGCTCTGCTCATTGGCGTCAGCGAATGCGCTGATCCTGCTGCTGTTTTCTTCTCTGCTCGTCAGTGTCTGCTCTGCTCGTCGGCGTCTGCGACTGCGCTGGTCCTGCTGCTGTTTTCTGCTCTGCTTGTCGGTGACTGCGCTGGTCCTGCTAGTGTTTTCTGCACAGCTCATCGGCGTCGGCGACTGCGCTGATCCTGCGGCTGTTTTCTGCACTGCTCGTCGGCGACTGCGCAGGTCCTGCTGCTGTTTTCTGCTCTGCTCATCGGCGACTGTGCTGGTCCTGCTGCTGTTTTCTGCTCTGCTCGTCGGCGACTGCGCTGGTCCTGCTGCTGTTTTCTGCTCTGCTCGTTGGTGTCAGCGACTACGCTGATCCTGCTGCTATTTTCTGCTCTGCTCGTCGGTGTCAGCGACTGTGCTGGTCCTGCTGCTGTTTTCTGCACTGCTCTTCGGCGTCGGCGACTGCGCTGATCCTGCTGCTGTTTTCTGCTCTGCTCGCAGGCGTCGGCGACTGCGCTGGTCCTGCTCTGTTTTCTGCACTGCTCGTAGGCATCGCCGACTGCGCTGGTCCTGCTGTTGTTTTCGCCTCTGCTCGTCTGCGTCTGCTCTGCTCGTCGGCGTCTGCGACTGCGCTTGTCCTGCTGTTGTTTTCACCTCTGCTTGTCTGCGCCTGCTCTGCTCTTCGGCGTCTGCGACTGCGCTGGTCCTGCTGCTGTTTTCTGCTCTGCTCGTCGGCGACTGCGCTGGTCCTGCTGCTGTTTTCTGCACTGCTCATCGGCGTCGGCGACTGCGTTGATCCTGCTGCTGTTTTCTGCTCTGCTCATTGGCGCAGCGACTGCGCATCTCCTGCTGCTTTTTTCTGCTCTGCTCGTCGGCGTCAGCAAATGCGCTGACCTTGCTGCTGTTTTCTGCTCTGATCGTCTGCTACTGCGCATCTCCTGCTGCTGTTTTTTGCTCTGCTCGTCGGCGTCGGCGACTGAGTTGATCCTGCTGCTGTTTTCTGCTCTGCTCATTGGCGCAGCGACTGCGCATATCCTGCTGCTTTTTTCTGCTCTGCTCGTCGGCATCAGCGACTGCGCAGACCCTGCTGCTGTTTTCTGCTCTGATCGTCTGCGACTGCACATCTCCTGCTGCTGTTTTTTGCTCTGCTCGTCGGCGTCAGCGACTGCGCTGATCCTGCTGCTGTTTTTTGCTCTGCTCGTCGGCGACTGCGCTGGTCCTGCTGCTGTTTTCTGCTCTGCTCATCGGCGTCGGCTACTGCGCTGATCCTGCTGCTGTTTTCTGCTCTGCTTGTCTGCGTCAACGAATGCGCTGATCCTGCTGCTGTTTCCTGCTCTGCTCGTCGCCGTCGGCGACTGTGCTGGTTCTGCTGTTGTTTTCTGCTCAAATCGTCGGCGTCTGCGCTGGTCCTGCTGCTATTTTCTTCTCTGCTCGTCGGCGTCTGCTCTGCTCGTCGGCGTCTGCGACTGCGCTGGTCCTGCTGCTGTTTTCTGCTCTGCTCATTGGCGTCTGCGACTGCGCATCTCCTGCTGCTGTTTTTTTGCTCTGCTCGTCGGCGTCAGCAACTGCGATGATCCTGCTGCTGTTTTCTGCTCTGCTCGTCGGCGTCTGCGACTGCGCATCTCCTGCTGCTGTTTTTTGCTCTGCTCGTCGGCGACTGCGCTGGTCCTGCTGCTGTTTTCTGCTCTGCTCATCGGCGTCGGCTTCTGAGCTGATCCTGCTGCTGTTTTCTGCTCTGCTTGTCTGCGTCAGTGAATGCGCTCATCCTGCTGCTGTTTCCTGCTCTGCTCGTCGCCATCGGCTACTGCGCTGGTCCTGCTGTTGTTTTCTGCTCTGATCGTCGGCGTCGGCAACTGCGCTGGTCCTGCTGCTGTTTTCTTCTCTGCTCGTCGGCGTCTGCTCTGCTCATCGGCGTCTGCGACTGCTCAGGTCCTGCTGCTGTTTTCTGCTCTGCTCATCGGCGACTGCGCATCTCCTGCTGCTGTTTTTTGCTCTGCTTGTCGGCGTCAGCGACTGCACTGGTCCTGTTGTTGTTTTCGCCTCTGCTCGTCGGCGTATGCGACTGCGCTGGTCCTGCTGCTGTTTTCTGCTCTGCTTGTCCGCGACTGTGCTGATCCTGCTGCTGTTTTCTGCTCTGCTCGTAGGCGTCGGCGACAGCGCTGGTCTTGCTGCTGTTTTCTGCACTGCTCTTCGGCGTCGGCGACTGCGCTGGTCCTGCTGCTTTTTTTCTGCACTGCTCATCGGCGTCGGCGACTATGTTGATCCTGCTGCTGTTTTCTGCTCTGCTCATTGGCGTCTGCGACTGCGCATCTCCTGCTGCTTTTTTCTGCTCTGCTCGTCGGCGTCAGCGACTGCGCTTACCCTGCTGCTGTTTTCTGCGCTGATCGTCTGCGACTGCACATCTCCTGCTGCTGTTTTTTGCTCTGCTCGTCGGCGTCAGCGACTGTGCTGATCCTGCTGCTTTTTTTCTGCTCTGCTCGTCGGCGTCTGCGACTGCGCATCTCCTGCTGCTGTTTTTTGCTATGCTCGTCGGCGACTGCGCTGGTCCTGCTGCTGTTTTCTGCTCTGCTCATTGGCGTCGGCTACTGCGCTGATCCTGCTGCTGTTTTCTGCTCTGCTTGTCTACGTCAGCGAATGCGCTGATCCTGCTGCTGTTTCCTGCTCTGCTCGTCGCCGTCGGCGACTGCGCTGGTCCTGCTGTTGTTTTCTGCTCTGATCGTCGGCGTCGGCGACTGCGCTGGTCCTGCTGTTATTTTCTTTTCTGCTCGTCGGCGTCTGCTCTGCTCGTCGGCGTCTGCGACTGCGCTGGTCCTGCTGCTGTTTTCTGCTCTGCTCGTCCGCGACAGTGCTGATCCTGCTGCTGTTTTCTGCTCTGCTCGTAGGCGTCGGCGACAGCGCTGGTCCTGCTGCTGTTTTCTGCACTGCTCTTCGGCGTCTGCGACTGCGCTGGTCCTGCTGCTGTTTTCTGCTCTGCTCGTCGGCGACTGCGCTGGTCCTGTTGCTGTTTTCTGCACTGCTCATCGGCGTCGGCGACTGCGCTGATCCTGCTGCTGTTTTCTACACTGATCGTCGGCGACTGCGCTGGACCTGCTGCTGTTTTCTGCACTTCTCGTCGGCATCAGCGACTGCGCTGATGCTGTTTTCTGCTCTGCTCGTCGAGGTCAGCAACTGTGCTGATCCTGCTGCTGTTTTCTGTTCTGCTCATCGGCGTCGGCGACTGCGTTGATCCTGCTGCTGTTTTTTGCTCTGCTCGTTGGAGTCTGCTACCACGCATCTCCTGCCGCTTTTTTCTGCTCTGCTCGTCGGCGTCAGCGACTGCGCTGATCCTGCTGCTGTTTTCAGCTCTGCTCATCGGCGTCAGCGACTGGGCTGATCCTGCTGCTGTTTTCTGCTCTGCTCTGCTCGTCTGCGTCAGCGAATGCGCTGATCCTGCTGCTGTTTCCTGCTCTGCTCGTCGCCGTCGGCGACTTCGCTGGTCCTGCTGTTGTTTTCTGCTCTGATCGCCGGCGTCGGCGACTGCGCTGGTCCTGCTGCTGTTTTCTTCTCTGCTTGTCGGCATCTGCTCTGCTCGTCGGTGTCTGCGCTGGCCCTGCTGCTGTTTTCTGCTCTGCTCGTCGGCGACTGCGCTGGTCCTGCTTTTGTTTTCGCCTCTGCTCGTCGGCGTCTGCTCTTCTCATCGGCGTCTGTGACTGCGCTGGTCCTGCTGCTGTTTTCTGATCTGCTCATTGGCGTCTGCGAAAGCGCATCTCCTGCTGCTTTTTTCTGCTCTGCTCGTCGGCGTCAGAGACTGCGCTGACCCTGCTGCTGTTTTCTGCTCTGATCGTCTGCGACTGCACATCTCCTGCTTTTGTTTGTTGCTCTGCTCGTCGGCGTCAGCGACTGCGCTGATCCTGCTGCTGTTTTCTGCTCTGCTCGTCGGCGTCTGTGACTTCGCATCTCCTGCTTTTGTTTGTTGCTCTGCTCGTCGGCGTCAGCGACTGCGCTGATCCTGCTAATGTTTACTGCTCTGCTCATCTGCGTCAGCGAATGCGCTGATCCTGCTGCTGTTTCCTGCTCTGCTCGTCCCCGTCGGCGACTGCGCTGGTCCTGCTGTTGTTTTCTGCTCTGCTCATCGGCGTCGGCTACTGCGCTGATCCTGCTAATGTTTACTGCTCTGCTCATCTGCGTCAGCGAATGCGCTGATCCTGCTGCTGTTTCCTGCTCTGCTCGTCCCCGTCGGCGACTGCGCTGGTCCTGCTGTTGTTTTCTGCTCTGATCGTCGCGTCGGCGACTGCGCTGGTCCTGCTGCTGTTTTCTTCTCTGCTCGTCGGCGTCTGCTCTGCTCGTCGGTGTCTGTGACTGCGCTGGTCCTGCTGCTGATTTCTGCTCTGCTCGTCGGCAACTGCGCTGGTCCTGCTGGTGTTTTCTGCACTGCTCATCGGCGTCGGCGACTGCACTGGTACTGCTGTTGTTTTCGCCTCTGCTTGTCGGCGTTTGCGACTGCGCTGGTCCTGCTGCTTTTTTCTGCTCTGCTCGTCGGCGACTGTGCTGGTCCTGCTGCTGTTTTCTGCACTGCTCATCGGCTTCGGCTACTGCGCTGATCCTGCTGCTGTTTTCTGCTCTGCTTGTCTGCGTCAGCAAATGCGCTGATCCTGCTGCTGTTTCCTGCTCTGCTCGTCGCCGTCGGCTACTGCGCTGGTCCTGCAGTTTTTTTCTGCTCTGATCGTCGGCGACTGTGCTGGTCCTGCTGCTGTTTTCTTCTCTGCTTGTCGGCGTCTGCGACTGCGCTGCTCCTGCTGCTGTTTTCTGCTCTGCTCATCGGCGACTGCGCTTGTCCTGCTGGTGTTTTCTGCACTGCTCATCGGCGTCGGCGACTGCGCTGGTCCTGCTGTTGTTTTCGCCTCTGCTCGTCGGCGTCTGCGACTGCGCTGGTCCTGCTGCTGATCCTGCTGCTGTGTTGATCCTGCTGCTGTTTTCTGCTCTGCTCACTGGCGTCTGCGACTGCGCATCTCCTGCTGCTTTTTTCTGCTCTGCTCGTCGGCGTCTGCTCTGCTCGTCGGCGTCTGCGACTGCGCATCTCCTGCTGCTGTTTTTTGCTCTGCTCGTCGGCGTCGGCGACTGCGCTGATCCTGCTGCTGTTTTCTGCTCTGCTCATCGGCGTCAGCGACTGGGCTGATCCTGCTGCTGTTTCCTGCTCTGCTCGTCGCCGTCGGCTACTTCGCTGGTCCTGCTGTTGTTTTCTACTCTGATCGCCGGCGTCGGCGACTGCGCTGGTCCTGCTGCTGTTTTCTTCTCTGCTCGTCGGCGTCTGCTCTGCTCGTCGGCCTCTGCGCTGGTCCTGCTGCTGTTTTCTGCTCTGCTCGTCGGCGTCTGCTCTGCTCTTCGGCGTCTGAGACTGCGCTGGTCCTGCTGCTGTTTTCTGCTCCGCTCATTGGCGTCTTCGACTGCGCATCTCCTGCTGCTTTTTTCTGCTCTGCTCGTCGGCGTCAGCGACTGCGCTGACCCTGCTGCTGTTTTCTGCTCTGATCGTCTGCGACTGCGCATCTCCTGCTGCTGTTTTTTGCTCTGCTTGTCTGCGTCAGCGACTGCGCTGATCCTGCTGCTGTTTTCTGCTCTGCTCGTCAGCGTCTGCGACTGCGCATCTCCTGCTGCTGTTTTTTGCTCTGCTCGTCGGCGTCGGCGACAGCGCTGATCCTGCTGCTGTTTTCTGCTCTGCTCGTCTGTGTCAGCGAATGCGCTGATCCTGCTGCTGTTTCCTGCTCTGCTCGTCGCCGTCGGCGACTTCGCTGGTCCTGCTGTTGTTTTCTACTCTGATCGCCGGCGTCGGCGACTGCGCTGGTCCTGCTGCTGTTTTCTTCTCTGCTCGTCGGCGTCTGCTCTGCTCGTCGGCCTCTGCGCTGGTCCTGCTGCTGTTTTCTGCTCTGCTCGTCGGCGTCTGCTCTGCTCATCGGCGTCTGAGACTGCGCTGGTCCTGCTGCTGTTTTCTGCTCCGCTCATTGGCGTCTTCGACTGTGCATCTCCTGCTGCTTTTTTCTGCTCTGCTCGTCGGCGTCAGCGACTGCGCTGACCCTGCTGCTGTTTTCTGCTCTGATCGTCTGCGACTGCGCATCTCCTGCTGCTGTTTTTTGCTCTGCTTGTCTGCGTCAGCGACTGCGCTGATCCTGCTGCTGTTTTCTGCTCTGATCGTCAGCGTCTGTGACTGCGCATCTCCTGCTGCTGTTTTTTGCTCTGCTCGTCGGCGATTGCGCTTGTCCTGCTGCTGTTTTCTGCTCTGCTCATCGGCGTCGGCTACCGCGCTGATCCTTCTGCTGTTTTCTGCTCTGCTCGTCTGCGTCAGCGAATGTGCTGATCCTGCTGCTGTTTTCTGCTCTACTCGTCGGCGACTGCGCTGGTCCTGCTGCTGTTTTCTGCTCTGCTCATCGGCGTCGGCTACTGCGCTGATCCTGCTGCTGTTTTCTGCTCTGCTTGTCTGCGTCAGCAAATGCGGTGATCCTGCTGCTGTTTCCTGCTCTGCTCGTCGCCGTCGGCGACTACGCTGGTCCTGCTGTTGTTTTCTGCTCTGATCGTCGGTGTCGGCAACTGCGCTGGTCCTGCTGTTATTTTCTTCTCTGCTCGTCGGCGTCTGCTCTGCTCGTCGGCGTCTGCGACTGCGCTGGTCATGCTGCTGTTTTCTGCTCTGCTCATCGGCGACTGCGCTGGTCCTGCTGGTGTTTTCTGCACTGCTCATCGGCGTCGGCGACTGCGCTGGTCCTGCTGTTGTTTTTGCCTCTGCTCGTCGGCGTCCGCGACTGCGCTGGTCTGCTGCTGTTTTCTGCTCTGCTCGTTGGCGACTGCTCTGGTTCTGCTGCTGTTTTCTGCACTGCTCATCGGCGTCGGCGACTGCGCTGATCCTGCTGCTGTTTTCTACTGTGCTCGTCAGCAACTGCGCTGGACCTGCTGCTGTTTTCTGCACTGCTCGTCGAGGTCAGCATCTGCGCTGATCCTGCTGCTGTTTTCTGTTCTGCTCATCGGCGTCGGCGACGGCGTTGATCCGGCTGCTGTTTTTTGCTCTGCTCGTTGGCGTCTGCGACCGCGCATCTCCTGCCGCTTTTTTATGCTCTGCTCGTCGGCGTCAGCGACTGCGCTGAACTTGCTGCTGTTTTCTGCTCTGCTCGTCGGCATCTGAGACTGCGCATATCCTGCTGCTATTTTTTTGCTCTGCTCGTCGGCGTCAGCGACTGCGCTGATCCTTCTGCTGTTTTCTGCTCTGCTCATCGGCGTCAGCGACTGGGCTGATCCTGCTGCTATTTTTTGCTTTGCTCTGCTCGTCTGCGTCAGCGAATGCGCTGATCCTGCTGCTGTTTCCTGCTCTGCTCGTCGCCGTCGGCGACTTCGCTGGTCCTGCTGTTGTTTTCTGCTCTGATCGCCGGCGTCGGCGACTGCGCTGGTCCTGCTGCTGTTTTCTTCTCTGCTTGTCGGCGTCTGCTCTGCTCGTCGGTGTCTGCGCTGGTCCTGCTGCTGTTTTTTGCTCGTCGGCGACTGCGCTGGTCCTGCTGTTGTTTTCGCCTCTGCTCGTCGGCGTCTGCTCTGCTCATCGGCGTCTTCGACTGCGCTGGTCCTGCTGCTGTTTTCTGCTCTGCTCAATGGCGTCTGCGACTGCGCATCTCCTTCGGCTTTTTTCTGCTCTGCTCGTCGGCGTCAGAGACTGCGCTGACCCTGCTGCTGTTTTCTGCTCTGATCGTCTGCGACTGCACATCTCCTGCTTTTGTTTTTTGCTCTGCTCGTCGGCGTCAGCGACTGCGCTGATCCTGCTGCTGTTTTCTGCTCTGCTCGTCGGCGTCTGTGACTGCGCATCTCCTGCTGCTGTTTTTTGCTCTGCTCGTCGGCGATTGCGCTTGTCCTGCTGCTGTTTTCTGCTCTGGTCATCGGCGTCGGCTACTGCGCTGATCCTGCTGCTGTTTTCTGCTCTGCTCGTCTGAGTCAGCGAATGCGCTGATCCTGCTGCTGTTTCCTGCTCTGCTCGTCCCCGTCGGCGACTGCGCTCGTCCTGCTGTTGTTTTCTGCTCTGATCATCGCGTCGGCGACTGCGCTGGTCCTGCTGTTGTTTTCGCCTCTGCTCGTCGGCGTCTGCTCTGCTCGTCGGCGTCTGCGACTGCGCTGGTCCTGCTGCTGTTTTCTGCTCTGCTCGTCGGCGACTGCGCTGGTCCTGCTGGTGTTTTCTGCACTGCTCATCGGCGTCGGCGACTGCGCTGGTCCTGCTGTTGTTTTCGCCTCTGCTCGTCGGCGTTTGCGACTGCGCTGGTCCTGCTGCTTTTTTCTGCTTTGCTCGTCGGCGACTGCGCTGGTCCTGCTGCTGTGTTCTGCACTGCTCATCGGCATCGGCTACTGCGCTGATCCTGCTGCTGTTTTCTGCTCTGCTTGTCTCCGTCAGCGAATGCGCTGATCCTGCTGCTGTTTCCTGCTCTGCTCGTCGCCGTCGGCTACTGCGCTGGTCCTGCTGTTTTTTTCTGCTCTGATCGTCTGCGACTGCGCTGGTCCTGCTGCTGTTTTCTGCTCTGCTATTCGGCGACTGCGCTGGTCCTGCTGGTGTTTTCTGCACTGGTCATCGGCGTCGGCGACTGCGCTGGTCCTGCTGTAGTTTTCGCCTCTGCTCGTCGGCGTCTGCGTCTGCGCTGGTCCTGCTCTTGATCCTGCTGCTGTGTTGATCCTGCTGCTGTTTTCTGCTCTGCTCATTGGCGTCTGCGCATCTCCTGCTGCTTTTTTCTGCTCTGCTCGTCGGCGTCAGCAACTGCGCTGACCCTGCTGCTGTTTTCTGCTCTGATCATCTGCGACTGCGACTGCTCTGGTCCTGCTGCTGTTTGCTGCACTGCTCATCGGCGTCGGCCACTGCGCTGGTCCTGCTGTTGTTTTCGACTCTGCTCGTCGGCGTCTGCGACTGCGCTGGTCCTGCTGCTGTTTTCTGCACTGCTCATTGGCATCGGCGACTGTGCTGATCCTGCTGCCGATCCTGCTGCTGTGTTGATCCTGCTGCTGTTTTCTGCTCTGCTCATTGGCGTCTGCGACTGCGCATCTCCTGCTGCTTTTTTCTGCTCTGATCGTCTGCGACTGCGCATCTCCTGCTGCTGTTTGTTGCTCTGCTTGTCGGCGTCGGCGACTGCGTTAATCCTGCTGCTGTTTTCTGGTCTGCTCGTTGGCGTTGGCGTCTGCGACTGCGCATCTCCTGCTGCTGTTTTTTGCTCTGCTCGTCGGCGTCGGCGACTGCGCTGATCCTGCTGCTGTTTTCTGCTCTGCTCATCGGCGTCAGCGACTGGGCTGATCCTTCTGCTGTTTTCTGCTCTGCTCGTCTGCGTCAACGAATGCGCTGATCCTGCTGCTGTTTCCTGCTCTGCTCGTCGCCGTCGGCGACTGTGCTGGTCCTGCTGCTGTTTTCTTCTCTGCTCGTCGGCGTCTGCTCTGCTCGTCGGCCTCTGCGCTGGTCCTGCTGCTGTTTTCTGCTCTGCTCGTCGGCGATTGTGCTTGTCCTGCTACTGTTTTCTGCTCTGCTCATCGGCGTCGGCTACTGCGCCGATCCTGCTGCTGTTTTCTGCTCTGCTCGTCTGCGTCAGCGAATTTGCTGATCCTGCTGCTGTTTCCTGCTCTGCTCGTCCCCGTCGGCGACTGCGCTGGTCCTGCTGTTGTTTTCTGCTCTGATCGTCGGCGTCGGCGACTGCGCTGGTCCTGCTGCTGTTTTCTTCTCTGCTCGTCGGTGTCTGCGACTGCGCTGGTCCTGCTGCTGTTTTCTGCTCTGCTCGTCGGCGACTGCGCTGGTCCTGCTGGTGTTTTCCGCACTGCTCGTCGGCGTCTGCGCCTGCGCTGGTCCTGCTGCTGTTTTCTGCTCTGCTCGTCGGCGACTGCGCTGGTCCTGCTGCTGTTTTCTGCAATGCTCATCGGCGTCGGCGACTGTGCTGATCCTGCTGCTGTTTTCTGCTCTGCTCGTAGGCATCGGCGACTGCGCTGGTCCTGCTGCTGTTTTCTGCACTGCTCATCGGCGTCGGCGACTGCGCTGATCCTGTTGCTGTTTTCTGCTCTGCTCGTCGGCGACTTTGCTGGACCTGCTGCTGTTTTCTGCACTGTTCATCGTCGTCGGCGACTGCGTTGATCCTGCTGCTGTTTTCTTCTCTGCTCGTTGGTGTCTGCGACTGCGCATCTCCTGCTGCTGTTTTCTGCTTTGCTCGTAGGCGTCGGCGACTGCGCTGGTCCTGCTGCTTTTTTCTGCTCTGCTCATCGGCGTCAGCGACTGCGCTGATCCTGCTGCTGTTTTCTGCTCTGCTCGTCAGTGTCAGCGACTACACTGATCCTGCTGCTGTTTTCTGCTCTGCTAGTCGGCGTCTGCGACTGCGCTGATACTGCTGCTGTTTTTTGCTCTGCTCGTTGGCGTCGGAGACTGCGCTGATCCTGCAGCTGTTTTCTGCTCTGCTTGTCGTCGTCTGCGACTGCGCTGATCCTGCTGCTGTTTTCTGCTCTGCTCGTCGGCGACGACGCTGGTCCTGCTGCTGTTTTCTTTTCTGCTCGTCGGCGTCGGCGACTGCGCTGGTCCTGCTGCTGTTTTTTGCTCTGCTCGTCGAGGTCAGCAACTGCGCTGATCCTGCTGCTGTTTTCTGTTCTGCTCGTCGGCGTCAGCAACTGCGCTGATCCTGCTGCTGTTTTCTGCTCTGCTCATCGGCGTCGGCTACTGCGCTTATCCTGGTGCCATTTTCTGCTCTGCTCATCGGCGTCAGCGACTGGGCTGATCCTGCTGCTGTTTTTTGCTCTGCTCGTCGAGGTCAGCAACTGCGCTCGTCCTGCTGTTGTTTTCTGCTCTGATCGTCAGCGTCGGCGACTGCGCTGGTCCTGCTGCTGTTTTCTGCTCTGCTCATCGGCGTCGGCTACTGCGCTTATCCTCGTGCCATTTTCTGCTCTGCTCATCGGCGTCAGCGACTGGGCTGATCCTGCTGCTGTTTTCTGCGCTGCTCGTCTGCGTCAGCGAATGCGCTGATCCTGCTGCTGTTTTCTGCTCTGCTCGTCGCCGTCAGCGCTGATCCTGCTGCTGTTTCCTGCTCTACTCGTCGCCGTCGGCGACTGCGCTGGTCCTGCGGTTGTTTTCTTCTCTGCTCGTCGGCGTCTGCTCTGCTCGTCGGCGTCTGCTCTGCTCGTCGGCGTCTGCGACTATGCTGGTCCTTCTGCTGTTTTCTGCACTGCTCATCATCTTCGGCGACTGCGCTGATCCTGCTGCTGTTTTCTGCACTGCTAATTGGCGTCGGAGACTGCGCTGATCCTGCTGCTGTTTTCAGCTCTGCTCGTAGGCGTCGGCGACTGCGCTGGTCCTGCTGCTGTTTTCTGCTCTGCTCGTCGGCGACTGCGCTGGTCCTGCTGCTGTTTTCTGCACTGCTCATCGGCGTGGGCGACTGCGCTGGTCCTGCTGTTGTTTTTGCCTCTGCTCGTCGGCGACTGCACTGGTCCTGCTGCTGTTTTCTGCACCGCTCATCGGCATCGGCAACCGCGTTGATCCTGCTGCTGTTTTCTGCTCGTTGGCGTCTGCGACTGGGCATCTCCTGCTGCTTTTTTCTGCTCTGCTCGGCGGCGTCAGCGACTGCGCTGATCCTGCTGCTGTTTTCTGCTCTTCTCGTCGGCGTCTCAGATTGCGCATCTCCTGCCGCAGTTTTTTGCTTTGTGCGTCGGCGACTGCACTTATCCTGCTGCTGTTTTCTGCTCTGCTCGTCAGCGTCGGTGACTGCGCTGGTCCTGCTGCTGTTTTCTGCTCTGCTCGTCGGCATCGGCGACTGCGCTGGTCCTGCTGCTGTTTTCTTCTCTGCTCGTCGGAATCGGCGACTGCGCTGGTCCTGCTGCTGTTTTCTGCTCTGCTCGTCGGCATCAGCGACTGCGCTGATGCTGTTTTCTGCTCTGCTCGTCAAGGTCAGCAACTGCGCTGATCCTGCTGCTGTTTTCTGTTCTGCTTGTCGGCGTCAGCAACTGAGCTGATCCTGCTGCTGTTTTCTGCTCTGCTCGTCGCCTTCGGCAACTGCGCTCGTCCTGCTGTTGTTTTCTGCTCTGATCGTCGGCGTCGGCGACTGCGCTGGTCCTGCTGCTGTTTTCTGCTCTGCTCATCGGCGTCAGCGACTGGGCTGATCCTGCTGCTGTTTTCTGCTCTGCTCGTCTCCGTCAGCGCTGATCCTGCTGCTGTTTCCTGCTCTGCTCGTCGCCGTCGGTGACTGCGCTGGTCCTGCTGTTGTTTTCTTCTCTGCTCGTCGGCGTCTGCTCTGCTCGTCGGCGTCTGCTCTGCTCGTCGGCGTCTGCGACTACGCTGGTCCTGCTAGTGTTTTTTGCTCTGCTCGTAGGCGTCGGCGACTGCGCTGGTCCTGCTGCTGTTTTCTGCTCTGCTCGTCGGTGACTGCGCTGGTTCTGCTGCTGTTTTCTGCACTGCTCATCGGCGTCGGTGACTGCGCTGGTCCTGCTGCTGTTTTCTGCTCTGGTCGTCGGCGACTGCGCTGGTCTTGCTGCTGTTTTCTGCACTGCTCATCGGCGTCGGCAACCGCGTTGATCCTGCTGCTTTTTTCAGCTCTGCTCGTCGGCGTCAGCGACTGCGCTGATCCTGCTGCTGTTTTCTGCTCTTCTCATCGGCGTCTGAGACTGCGCGTCTCCTGCCGCTGTTTTTTGCTCTGTGCGTCGGCGACTGCGCTTATCCTGCTGCTGTTTTCTGCTCTGCTCATCAGCGTCGGCGACTGCGCTGGTCCTGCTGCTGTTTTCTGCTCTGCTCGTCGGCGTCGGCGCTGACCCTGCTGCTGTTTCCTGCTCTGCTCATCGCCGTCGGCAACTGCGCTGGTCCTGCTGTTGTTTTCTGCTCTGCTTGTCGGCGTCGGCTACTGTGCTGATCCTGCTGCTATTTTCTGCTCTGCTCATCGGCGTCAGCGAATGCGCTGATCCTGCTGCTGTTTTCTTCTCTGCTCGTCAGCGTCTTCTCTGCTCGTCGGCGTCTGCGACTGCGCTGGTCCTGCTGCTGTTTTCTGCTCTGCTTGTCGGTGACTGCACTGGTCCTGCTAGTGTTTTCTGCACTGCTCATCGGCGTCGGGGACTGCGCTGATCCTGCGGCTGTTTTCTGCACTGCTCGTCGGCGACTGCGCAGGTCCTGCTGCTGTTTTCTGCTCTGCTCATCGGCTACTGTGCTGGTCCTGCTGCTGTTTTCTGCTCTGCTCGTCGGCGACTGCGCTGGTCCTGCTGCTGTTTTCTGCTCTGCTCGTCGGCGTCGGCGACTGCTCATCTCCTGCTGCTTTTTTCTGCTCTGCTCGTCGGCGTCAGCGACTGCGCTGATCCTGCTGCTGTTTTCTGCTCTGCTCGTTGGTGTCAGCGACTACGCTGATCCTGCTGCTGTTTTCTGCTCTGCTCGTCAGTGTCAGCGACTGTGCTGGTCCTGCTGCTGTTTTCTGCACTGCTCATCGGCGACGGCGACTGCGCTGATCCTGCTTCTGTTTTCTGCTCTGCTCGTCTCCGTCAGCGCTGATCCTGCTGCTGTTTCCTGCTCTGCTCGTCGCCGTCGGCGACTGCGCTGGTCCTGCTGTTGTTTTCTTCTCTGCTCGTCGGCGTCTGCTCTGCTCGTCGGCGTCGGCGACTGCGCTGGTCCTGCTGTTGTTTTCTTCTCTGCTCGTCGGCGTCTGCTCTGCTCGTTGGCGTCTGCTCTGCTCGTCGGCGTCTGCTCTGCTCGTGGGCGTCGGTGACTGCGCTGGTCCTGCTGCTGTTTTCTGCTCTGCTCGTCGGCGACTGCGCTGGTCCTGCTACTGTTTTCTGCTCTGCTCGTTGGTGTCAGCGACTACGCTGATCCTGCTGCTGTTTTCTGCTCTGCTCGTCGGCGTCAACGACTGTGCTCGTCCTGCTAGTGTTTTCTGCACAGCTCATCGGCGTCTGCGACTGCGCTGATCCTGCGGCTGTTTTCTGCACTGCTCGTCGGCGACTGCGCAGGTCCTGCTGCTGTTTTCTGCTCTGCTCGTCAGCGACTGCGCTGGTCCTGCTACTGTTTTCTGCTCTGCTCGTTGGTGTCAGCGACTACGCTGATCCTGCTGCTGTTTTCTGCTCTGCTCGTCGGCGTCAGCGACTGTGCTGGTCCTGCTGCTTTTTTCTGCACTGCTCATCGGCGTCGGCGACTGCGCTGATCCTGCTGCTGTTTTCTGCTCTGCTCGCAGGCGTCGGCGACTGCGCTGGTCCTGCTGCTGTTTTCTGCACTGCTCGTAGGCATCGCCGACTGCGCTGGTCCTGCTGTTGTTTTCGCCTCTGCTCGTCTGCGTCTGCTCTGCTCGTCGGCGTCTGCGACTGCGCTTGTCCTGCTGTTGTTTTCACCTCTGCTTGTCTGCGTCTGCTCTGCTCTTCGGCGTCTGCGACTGCGCTGGTCCTGCTGCTGTTTTCTGCTCTGCTCGTCGGCGACTGCGCTGGTCCTGCTACTGTTTTCTGCACTGCTCATCGGCGTCTGCGACAGCGTTGATCCTGCTGCTGTTTTCTGCTCTGCTCATTGGCGCAGCGACTGCGCATCTCCTGCTGCTTTTTTCTGCTCTGCTCGTCGGTGTCAGCAAATGCGCTGACCTTGCTGCTGTTTTCTGCTCTGATCGTCTGCTACTGCGCATCTCCTGCTGCTGTTTTTTGCTCTGCTCGTCGGCGTCGGCGACTGCGTTGATCCTGCTGCTGTTTTCTGCTCTGCTCATTGGCGCAGCGACTGCGCATATCCTGCTGCTTTTTTCTGCTCTGCTCGTCGGCGTCAGCGACTGCGCTGACCCTGCTGCTGTTTTCTGCTCTGATCGTCTGCGACTGCACATCTCCTGCTGCTGTTTTTTGCTCTGCTCGTCGGCGACTGCGCTGGTCCTGCTGCTGTTTTCTGCTCTGCTCATCGGCGTCGGCTACTGCGCTGATCCTGCTGCTGTTTTCTGCTCTGCTTGTCTGCGTCAACGAATGCGCTGATCCTGCTGCTGTTTCCTGCTCTGCTCGTCGCCGTCGGCGACTGTGCTGGTTCTGCTGTTGTTTTCTGCTCAAATCGTCGGCGTCTGCGCTGGTCCTGCTGCTGTTTTCTTCTCTGCTCGTCGGCGTCTGCTCTGCTCGTCGGCGTCTGCGACTGCGCTGGTCCTGCTGCTGTTTTCTGCTCTGCTCATTGGCGTCTGCGACTGCGCATCTCCTGCTGCTGTTTTTTGCTCTGCTCGTTGGCGTCAGCAACTGCGATGATCCTGCTGCTGTTTTCTGCTCTGCTCGTCGGCGTCTGCGACTGCGCATCTCCTGCTGCTGTTTTTTGCTCTGCTCGTCGGCGACTGCGCTGGTCCTGCTGCTGTTTTCTGCTCTGCTCATCGGCGTCGGCTACTGCGCTGATCCTGCTGCTGTTTTCTGCTCTGCTTGTCTGCGTCAGTGAATGCGCTCATCCTGCTGCTGTTTCCTGCTCTTATCGTCGCCATCGGCTACTGCGCTTGTCCTGCTGTTGTATTCTGCTCTGATCGTCGGCGTCGGCAACTGCGCTGGTCCTGCTGCTGTTTTCTTCTCTGCTCGTCGGCGTCTGCTCTGCTCGTCGGCGTCTGCGACTGCTCAGGTCCTGCTGCTGTTTTCTGCTCTGCTCATCGGCGACTGCGCATCTCCTGCTGCTGTTTTTTGCTCTGCTTGTCGGCGTCAGCGACTGCGCTGGTCCTGCTGTTGTTTTCGCCTCTGCTCGTCGGCGTATGCGACTGCGCTGGTCCTGCTGCTGTTTTCTGCTCTGCTCGTCCGCGACTGTGCTGATCCTGCTGCTGTTTTCTGCTCTGCTCGTAGGCGTCGGCGACAGCGCTGGTCTTGCTGCTGTTTTCTGCACTGCTCTTCGGCGTCTGCGACTGCGCTGGTCCTGCTGCTGTTTTCTGCTCTGCTGGTCGGCGACTGCTCTGGTCCTGCAGCTTTTTTTCTGCACTGCTCATCGGCGTCGGCGACTATGTTGATCCTGCTGCTGTTTTCTGCTCTGCTCATTGGCGTCTGCGACTGCGCATCTCATGCTGCTTTTTTCTGCTCTGCTCGTCGGCGTCAGCGACTGCGCTGACCCTGCTGCTGTTTTCTGCTCTGCTCATTGGCGCAGCGACTGCGCATCTCCTGCTGCTTTTTTCTGCTCTGCTTGTCGGCGTCAGCAAATGCGCTGACCTTGCTGCTGTTTTCTGCTCTGATCGTCTGCTACTACGCATCTCCTGCTGCTGTTTTTTGCTCTGCTCGTCGGCGTCGGCGACTGCGTTGATCCTGCTGCTGTTTTCTGCTCTGCTCATTGGCGTCGGCTACTGCGCTGATCCTGCTGCTGTTTTCTGCTCTGCTTGTCTGCGTCAACGAATGCGCTGATCCTGCTGCTGTTTCCTGCTCTGCTCGTCGCCGTCGGCGACTGTGCTGGTTCTGCTGTTGTTTTCTGCTCAAATCGTCGGCGTCTGCGCTGGTCCTGCTGCTGTTTTCTTCTCTGCTCGTCGGCGTCTGCTCTGCTCGTCGGCGTCTGCGACTGCGCTGGTCCTGCTGCTGTTTTCTGCTCTGCTCATTGGCGTCTGCGACTGCGCATCTCCTGCTGCTGTTTTTTGCTCTGCTCGTTGGCGTCAGCAACTGCGATGATCCTGCTGCTGTTTTCTGCTCTGCTCGTCAGCGTCTGCGACTGCGCATCTCCTGCTGCTGTTTTTTGCTCTGCTCGTCGGCGACTGCGCTGGTCCTGCTGCTGTTTTCTGCTCTGCTCATCGGCGTCGGCTACTGCGCTGATCCTGCTGCTGTTTTCTGCTCTGCTTGTCTGCGTCAGTGAATGCGCTCATCCTGCTGCTTTTTCCTGCTCTGATCGTCGCCATCGGCTACTGCGCTTGTCCTGCTGTTGTTTTCTGCTCTGATCGTCGGCGTCAGCAACTGCGCTGGTCCTGCTGCTGTTTTCTTCTCTGCTCGTCGGCGTCTGCTCTGCTCGTCGGCGTCTGCGACTGCTCAGGTCCTGCTGCTGTTTTCTGCTCTGCTCATCGGCGACCTCGCATCTCCTGCTGCTGTTTTTTGCTCTGCTTGTCGGCGTCAGCGACTGCGCTGGTCCTGCTGTTGTTTTCGCCTCTGCTCGTCGGCGTATGCGACTGCGCTGGTCCTGCTGCTGTTTTCTGCTCTGCTCGTCCGCGACTGTGCTGATCCTGCTGCTGTTTTCTGCTCTGCTCGTAGGCGTCGGCGACAGCGCTGGTCTTGCTGCTGTTTTCTGCACTGCTCTTCGGCGTCTGCGACTGCGCTGGTCCTGCTGCTGTTTTCTGCTCTGCTGGTCGGCGACTGCTCTGGTCCTGCAGCTTTTTTTCTGCACTGCTCATCGGCGTCGGCGACTATGTTGATCCTGCTGCTGTTTTCTGCTCTGCTCATTGGCGTCTGCGACTGCGCATCTCATGCTGCTTTTTTCTGCTCTGCTCGTCGGCGTCAGCGACTGCGCTGACCCTGCTGCTGTTTTCTGCGCTGATCGTCTGCGACTGCGCATCTCCTGCTGCTGTTTTTTGCTCTGCTCATCGGCGTCAGCGACTGTGCTGATCCTGCTGCTTTTTTTCTGCTCTGCTCGTCGGCGTCTGCGACTGCGCATCTCCTGCTGCTGTTTTTTGCTCTGCTCGTCGGCGACTGCGCTGGTCCTGCTGCTGTTTTCTGCTCTGCTCATTGGCCTCGGCTACTGCGCTGATCCTGCTGCTGTTTTCTGCTCTGCTTGTCTACGTCAGCGAATGCGCTGATCCTGCTGCTGTTTCCTGCTCTGCGTGTCGCCGTTGGCGACTGCGCTGGTCCTGCTGTTGTTTTCTACTCTGATCGCCGGCGTCGGCGACTGCGCTGGTCCTGCTGCTGTTTTCTTCTCTGCTCGTCGAAGTCTGCTCTGCTCGTCGGCCTCTGCGCTGGTCCTGCTGCTGTTTTCTGCTCTGCTCGTCGGCGTCTGCTCTGCTCATCGGCGTCTGAGACTGTGCTGGGCCTGCTGCTGTTTTCTGCTCCGCTCATTGGCGTCTTCGACTGTGCATCTCCTGCTGCTTTTTTCTGCTCTGCTCGTCGGCGTCAGCGACTGCGCTGACCCTGCTGCTGTTTTCTGCTCTGATCGTCTGCGACTGCGCATCTCCTGCTGCTGTTTTTTGCTCTGCTTGTCTGCGTCAGCGACTGCGCTGATCCTGCTGCTGTTTTCTGCTCTGCTCGTCAGCGTCTGTGAGTGCGCATCTCCTGCTGCTGTTTTTTGCTCTGCTCGTCGGCGATTGCGCTTGTCCTGCTGCTGTTTTCTGCTCTGCTCATCGGCGTCGGCTACCGCGCTGATCCTTCTGCTGTTTTCTGCTCGTCTGCGTCAGCGAATGTGCTGGTCCTGCTGCTGTTTTCTGCTCTGCTCATCGGCGTCGGCTACCGCGCTGATCCTTCTGCTGTTTTCTGCTCGTCTGTGTCAGCGAATGTGCTGGTCCTGCTGTTGTTTTCTGCTCTGATCGTCGTTGTCGGCGACTGCGCTGGTCCTGCTGTTATTTTCTTCTAAGCTCGTCGGCGTCTGCTCTGCTCGTCGGCGTCTGCGACTGCGCTGGTCCTGCTGCTGTTTTCTGCTCTGCTCATCGGCGACTGCGCTTGTCCTGCTGGTGTTTTCTGCACTGCTCATCGGCGTCGGCGACTGCGCTTGTCCTGCTGTTGTTTTTACCTCTGCTCGTCGGCGTCCGCGAATGCGCTGGTCCTGCTGCTGTTTTCTGCACTGCTCGTTGGCGACTGCTCTGGTCCTGCTGCTGTTTTCTGCACTGCTCATCGGCGTCGGCGACTGCGCTGATCCTGCTGCTGTTTTCTACTCTGCTCGTCAGCGACTGCGCTGGACCTGCTGCTGTTTTCTGCACTGCTCGTCGAGGTCAGCATCTGCGCTGATCCTGCTGCTGTTTTCTGTTCTGCTCATCGGCGTCGGCGACGGCGTTGATCCGGCTGCTGTTTTTTGCTCTGCTCGTTGGCGTCTGCGACCGCGCATCTCCTGCCGCTTTTTTATGCTCTGCTCGTCGGCGTCAGCGACTGCGCTGAACCTGCTGCTCTTTTCTGCTCTGCTCGTCGGCATCTGAGACTGCGCATATCCTGCTGCTATTTATTGCTCTGCTCGTCGGCGTCAGCGACTGCGCTGATCCTTCTGCTGTTTTCTGCTCTGCTCATCGGCGTCAGCGACTGGGCTGATCCTGCTGCTATTTTTTGCTTTGCTCTGCTCGTCTGCGTCAGCGAATGCGCTGATCCTGCTGCTGTTTCCTGCTCTGCTCGTCGCCGTCGGCGACTTCGCTGGTCCTGCTGTTGTTTTCTGCTCTGATCGCCGGCGTCGGCGACTGCGCTGGTCCTGCTGCTGTTTTCTTCTCTGCTTGTCGGCGTCTGCTCCTCTCGTCGGTGTCTGCGCTGGTCCTGCTGCTGTTTTCTGCTCGTCGGCGACTGCGCTGGTCCTGCTGTTGTTTTCGCCTCTGCTCGTCGGCGTCTGCTCTGCTCATTGGCGTCTTCGACTGCGCTGGTCCTGCTGCTGTTTTCTGCTCTGCTCAATGGCGTCTGCGACTGCGCATCTCCTGCGGCTTTTTTCTGGTCTGCTCGTCGGCGTCAGAGACTGCGCTGACCCTGCTGCTGTTTTCTGCTCTGATCGACTGCGACTGCACATCTCCTGCTTTTGTTTTTTGCTCTGCTCGTCGGCGTCAGCGACTGCGCTGATCCTGCTGCTGTTTTCTGCTCTGCTCGTCGGCGTCTGTGACTGTGCATCTCCTGCTGCTGTTTTTTGCTCTGCTCGTCGGCGATTGCGCTTGTCCTGCTGCTGTTTCCTGCTCTGCTCGTCCCCGTCGGCGACTGCGCTCGTCCTGCTGTTGTTTTCTGCTCTGATCGTCGCGTCGGCGACTGCACTGGTCCTGCTGCTGTTTTCTTCTCTGCTCGTCGGCGTCTGCTCTGCTCGTCGGCGTCTGCGACTGCGCTGGTCCTGCTGCTGTTTTCTGCTCTGCTCGTCGGCGACTGCGCTGGTCCTGCTGGTGTTTTCTGTACTGCTCATCGGCGTCGGCCACTGCGCTGGTCCTGCTGTTGTTTTTGCCTCTGCTCGTCGGCGTTTGCGACTGCGCTGGTCCTGCTGCTTTTTTCTGCTCTGCTCGTCGGCGACTGCGCTGGTCCTGCTGCTGTTTTCTGCACTGCTCATCGGCATCGGCTACTGCGCTGATCCTGCTGCTGTTTTCTGCTCTGCTTGTCTGCGTCAGCGAATGCGCTGATCCTGCTGCTGTTTCCTGCTCTGCTCGTCGCCGTCGGCTACTGCGCTGGTCCTGCTGTTTTTTTCTGCTCTGATCGTCTGCGACTGCGCTGGTCCTGCTGCTGTTTTCTGCTCTGCTATTCGGCGACTGCGCTGGTCCTGCTGGTGTTTTCTGCACTGGTCATCGGCGTCGGCGACTGCGCTGGTCCTGCTGTAGTTTTCGCCTCTGCTCGTCGGCGTCTGCGTCTGCGCTGGTCCTGCTCTTGATCCTGCTGCTGTGTTGATCCTGCTGCTGTTTTCTGCTCTGCTCATTGGCGTCTGCGACTGCGCATCTCCTGCTGCTTTTTTCTGCTCTGCTCGTCGGCGTCAGCAACTGCGCTGACCCTGCTGCTGTTTTCTGCTCTGATCGTCTGCGACTGCGCTGGTCCTGCTGCTGTTTGCTGCACTGCTCATCGGCGTCGGCCACTGCGCTGGTCCTGCTGTTGTTTTCGACTCTGCTCGTCGGCGTCTGCGACTGCGCTGGTCCTGCTGCTGTTTTCTGCACTGCTCATTGGCGTCGGCGACTGTGCTGATCCTGCTGCCGATCCTGCTGCTGTGTTGATCCTGCTGCTGTTTTCTGCTCTGCTCATTGGCGTCTGCGACTGCGCATCTCCTGCTGCTGTTTTTTGCTCTGCTTGTCGGCGTCGGCGACTGCGTTAATCCTGCTGCTGTTTTCTGGTCTGCTCGTTGGCGTTGGCGTCTGCGACTGCGCATCTCCTGCTGCTGTTTTTTGCTCTGCTCGTCGGCGTCGGCGACTGCGCTGATCCTGCTGCTGTTTTCTGCTCTGCTCATCGGCGTCAGCGACTGGGCTGATCCTTCTGCTGTTTTCTGCTCTGCTCGTCTGCGTCAGCGAATGCGCTGATCCTGCTGCTGTTTCCTGCTCTGCTCGTCGCCGTCGGCGACTTCGCTGGTCCTGCTGTTGTTTTCTGCTCAGTTCGCCGGCGTCGGCGACTGCGCTGGTCCTGCTGCTGTTTTCTTCTCTGCTCGTCGGCGTCTGCTCTGCTCGTCGGCCTCTGCGCTGGTCCTGCTGCTGTTTTCTGCTCTGCTCGTCGGCGATTGTGCTTGTCCTGCTACTGTTTTCTGCTCTGCTCATCGGCGTCGGCTGCTGCGCCGATCCTGCTGCTGTTTTCTGCTCTGCTCGTCTGCGTCAGCGAATTTGCTGATCCTGCTGCTGTTTCCTGCTCTGCTCGTCCCCGTCGGCGACTGCGCTGGTCCTGCTGTTGTTTTCTGCTCTGATCGTCGGCGTCGGCGACTGCGCTGGTCCTGCTGCTGTTTTCTTCTCTGCTCGTCGTGTCTGCGACTGCGCTGGTCCTGCTGCTGTTTTCTGCTCTGCTCGTCGGCGACTGCGCTGGTCCTGCTGGTGTTTTCCGCACTGCTCATCGGCGTCGGCGACTGTGCTGGTCCTGCTGTTGTTTTCGCCTCTGCTCGTCGGCGTCTGCGACTGCGCTGGTCCTGCTGCTGTTTTCTGCTCTGCTCGTCGGCGACTGCGCTGGTCCTGCTGCTGTTTTCTGCAATGCTCATCGGCGTCGGCGACTGTGCTGATCCTGCTGCTGTTTTCTGCTCTGCTCGTAGGCATCGGCGACTGCGCTGGTCCTGCTGCTGTTTTCTGCACTGCTCATCGGCGTCGGCGACTGCGCTGATCCTGTTGCTGTTTTCTGCTCTGCTCGTCGGCGACTGTGCTGGACCTGCTGCTGTTTTCTGCACTGCTCATCGTCGTCGGCAACTGCGTTGATCCTGCTGCTGTTTTCTGCTCTGCTCGTTGGTGTCTGCAACTGCGCATCTCCTGCTGCTGTTTTCTGCTTTGCTCGTAGGCGTCGGCGACTGCGCTGGTCCTGCTGCTGTTTTCTGCACTGCTCATCGGCGTCGGCGACTGCGCATCTCCTGCTGCTTTTTTCTGCTCTGCTCATCGGCGTCAGCGACTGCGCTGATCCTGCTGCTGTTTTCTGCTCTGCTCGTCAGTGTCAGCGACTACGCGGATCCTGCTGCTGTTTTCTGCTCTGCTAGTCGGCGTCTGCGACTGCGCTGATACTGCTGCTGTTTTTTGCTCTGCTCGTCGGCGTCGACGACTGCGCTGATCCTGCAGCTGTTTTCTGCTCTGCTAGTCGGCGTCTGCGACTGCGCTGATACTGCTGCTGTTTTTTGCTCTGCTCGTCGGCGTCTGCGACTGCGCTGATCCTGCTGCTGTTTTCTGCTCTGCTCGTCTGCGACTGCGCTGGTCCTGCTGCTGTTTTCTTTTCTGCTCGTCGGCGTCGGCGACTGCGCTGGTCCTGCTGCTGTTTTTTGCTCTGCTCGTCGAGGTCAGCAACTGCGATGATCCTGCTGCTGTTTTCTGTTCTGCTCGTCGGCGTCAGCAACTGCGCTGATCCTACTGCTGTTTTCTGCTCTGCTCATTGTGTCGGCTACTGCGCTTATCCTGGTGCCATTTTCTGCTCTGCTCATCGGCGTCAGCGACTGGGCTGATCCTGCTGCTGTTTTTTGCTCTGCTCGTCGAGGTCAGCAACTGCGCTCGTCCTGCTGTTGTTTTCTGCTCTGATCGTCAGCGTCGGCGACTGCGCTGGTCCTGCTGCTGTTTTCTGCTCTGCTCATCGGCGTCGGCTACTGCGCTTATCCTGGTGCCATTTTCTGATCTGCTCATCGGCGTCAGCGACTGGGCTGATCCTGCTGCTGTTTTCTGCGCTGCTCGTCTGCGTCAGCGAATGCGCTGATCCTGCTGCTGTTTTCTGCTCTGCTCGTCGCCGTCAGCGCTGATCCTGCTGCTGTTTTCAGCTCTACTCGTCGCCGTCGGCGACTGCGCTGGTCCTGCTGTTGTTTTCTTCTCTGCTCGTCGGCGTCTGCTCTGCTCATCGGCGTCTGCTCTGCTCATCGGCGTCTGCGACTATGCTGGTCCTGCTGCTGTTTTCTGCACTGCTCATCGTCTTCGGCGACTGCGCTGATCCTGCTGCTGTTTTCTGCACTGCTAATTGGCGTCGGAGACTGCGCTGATCCTGCTGCTGTTTTCAGCTCTGCTCGTAGGCGTCGGCGACTGCGCTGGTCCTGCTGCTGTTTTCTGCTCTGCTCGTCGGCGAATGCGCTGGTCCTGCTGCTGTTTTCTGCACTGCTCATCGGCGTCGGCGACTGCGCTGGTCCTGCTGTTGTTTGTGCCTCTGCTCGTCGGCGACTGCACTGGTCCTGCTGCTGTTTTCTGCACTGCTCATCGGCATCGGCAACCGCGTTGATCCTGCTGCTGTTTTCTGCACTGCTCATCGTCTTCGGCGACTGCGCTGATCCTGCTGCTGTTTTCTGCACTGCTAATTGGCGTCGGAGACTGCGCTGATCCTGCTGCTGTTTTCAGCTCTGCTCGTAGGCGTCGGCGACTGCGCTGGTCCTGCTGCTGTTTTCTGCTCTGCTCGTCGGCGAATGCGCTGGTCCTGCTGCTGTTTTCTGCACTGCTCATCGGCGTCGGCGACTGCGCTGGTCCTGCTGTTGTTTGTGCCTCTGCTCGTCGGCGACTGCACTGGTCCTGCTGCTGTTTTCTGCACTGCTCATCGGCATCGGCAACCGCGTTGATCCTGCTGCTGTTTTCTGCTCGTTGGCGTCTGCGACTGGGCATCTCCTGCTGCTTTTTTCTGCTCTGCTCGGCGGCGTCAGCGACTGCGCTGATCCTGCTGCTGTTTTCTGCTCTTCTCGTCGGCGTCTGAGATTGCACATCTCCTGCCGCAGTTTTTTGCTTTATGCGTCAGCGTCGGCGCTGATCCTGCTGCTGTTTCCTGCTCTGCTCGTCGCCGTCAGCGACTGCGCTGGTCCTGCTGTTGTTTTCTGCTCTGATTGTCGGCGTCGGCGACTGCGCTGGTCCTGCTGATGTTTTCTGCTCTGCTCGTCGGCGTCGGTGCTGATCCTGCTGCTGTTTCCTGCTCTGCTCGTCGCCGTCGGCGACTGCGCTGGTCCTGCTGCTGTTTTCTGCTCTGCTCGTCGGCGTCGGCGACTGCACTGACCCTGCTGCTGTTTTCTGCTCTGCTTGTTGGCGTCGGCTACTGCGCTGATCCTGCTGCTATTTTCTGCTCTGCTCATCGGCGTCAGCGACTGGGATGATCCTGCTGCTGTTTTTTGCTCTGCTCGTCTGCGTCAGCGAATGCGCTGATCCTGCTGCTGTTTTCTTCTCTGCTCGTCGGCGTCTGCTCTGCTCGTCGGCGTCTGCTCTGCTCGTCGGCGTCTGCGACTACACTGGTCCTGCTAGTGTTTTTTGCTCTGCTCGTAGGCGTCGGCGACTGCGCTGGTCCTGCTGCTGTTTTCTGCTCTGCTCGTCGGTGACTGCGCTGGTTCTGCTGCTGTTTTCTGCACTGCTCATCGGCGTCGGTGACTGCGCTGGTCCTGCTGCTGTTTTCTGCTCTGGTCGTCGGCGACTGCGCTGGTCTTGCTGCTGTTTTCTGCACTGCTCATCGGCGTCGGCAACCGCGTTGATCCTGCTGCTTTTTTCAGCTCTGCTCGTCGGCGTCAGCGACTGCGCTGATCCTGCTGCTGTTTTCTGCTCTTCTCATCGGCGTCTGAGACTGCGCGTCTCCTGCCGCTGTTTTTTGCTCTGTGCGTCGGCGACTGCGCTTATCCTGCTGCTGTTTTCTGCTCTGCTCATCAGCGTCGGCGACTGCGCTGGTCCTGCTGCTGTTTTCTGCTCTGCTCGTCGGCGTCGGCGCTGACCCTGCTGCTGTTTCCTGCTCTGCTCATCGCCGTCGGCAACTGCGCTGGTCCTGCTGTTGTTTTCTGCTCTGCTTGTCGGCGTCGGCTACTGTGCTGATCCTGCTGCTATTTTCTGCTCTGCTCATCGGCGTCAGCGAATGCGCTGATCCTGCTGCTGTTTTCTTCTCTGCTCGTCAGCGTCTTCTCTGCTCGTCGGCGTCTGCGACTGCGCTGGTCCTGCTGCTGTTTTCTGCTCTGCTTGTCGGTGACTGCACTGGTCCTGCTAGTGTTTTCTGCACTGCTCATCGGCGTCGGGGACTGCGCTGATCCTGCGGCTGTTTTCTGCACTGCTCGTCGGCGACTGCGCAGGTCCTGCTGCTGTTTTCTGCTCTGCTCATCGGCTACTGTGCTGGTCCTGCTGCTGTTTTCTGCTCTGCTCGTCGGCGACTGCGCTGGTCCTGCTGCTGTTTTCTGCTCTGCTCGTCGGCGTCGGCGACTGCTCATCTCCTGCTGCTTTTTTCTGCTCTGCTCGTCGGCGTCAGCGACTGCGCTGATCCTGCTGCTGTTTTCTGCTCTGCTCGTTGGTGTCAGCGACTACGCTGATCCTGCTGCTGTTTTCTGCTCTGCTCGTCAGTGTCAGCGACTGTGCTGGTCCTGCTGCTGTTTTCTGCACTGCTCATCGGCGACGGCGACTGCGCTGATCCTGCTTCTGTTTTCTGCTCTGCTCGTCTCCGTCAGCGCTGATCCTGCTGCTGTTTCCTGCTCTGCTCGTCGCCGTCGGCGACTGCGCTGGTCCTGCTGTTGTTTTCTTCTCTGCTCGTCGGCGTCTGCTCTGCTCGTCGGCGTCGGCGACTGCGCTGGTCCTGCTGTTGTTTTCTTCTCTGCTCGTCGGCGTCTGCTCTGCTCGTTGGCGTCTGCTCTGCTCGTCGGCGTCTGCTCTGCTCGTCGGCGTCGGTGACTGCGCTGGTCCTGCTGCTGTTTTCTGCTCTGCTCGTCGGCGACTGCGCTGGTCCTGCTACTGTTTTCTGCTCTGCTCGTTGGTGTCAGCGACTACGCTGATCCTGCTGCTGTTTTCTGCTCTGCTCGTCGGCGTCAACGACTGTGCTCGTCCTGCTAGTGTTTTCTGCACAGCTCATCGGCGTCTGCGACTGCGCTGATCCTGCGGCTGTTTTCTGCACTGCTCGTCGGCGACTGCGCAGGTCCTGCTGCTGTTTTCTGCTCTGCTCGTCAGCGACTGCGCTGGTCCTGCTACTGTTTTCTGCTCTGCTCGTTGGTGTCAGCGACTACGCTGATCCTGCTGCTGTTTTCTGCTCTGCTCGTCGGCGTCAGCGACTGTGCTGGTCCTGCTGCTTTTTTCTGCACTGCTCATCGGCGTCGGCGACTGCGCTGATCCTGCTGCTGTTTTCTGCTCTGCTCGCAGGCGTCGGCGACTGCGCTGGTCCTGCTGCTGTTTTCTGCACTGCTCGTAGGCATCGCCGACTGCGCTGGTCCTGCTGTTGTTTTCGCCTCTGCTCGTCTGCGTCTGCTCTGCTCGTCGGCGTCTGCGACTGCGCTTGTCCTGCTGTTGTTTTCACCTCTGCTTGTCTGCGTCTGCTCTGCTCTTCGGCGTCTGCGACTGCGCTGGTCCTGCTGCTGTTTTCTGCTCTGCTCGTCGGCGACTGCGCTGGTCCTGCTACTGTTTTCTGCACTGCTCATCGGCGTCGGCGACAGCGTTGATCCTGCTGCTGTTTTCTGCTCTGCTCATTGGCGCAGCGACTGCGCATCTCCTGCTGCTTTTTTCTGCTCTGCTCGTCGGCGTCAGCAAATGCGCTGACCTTGCTGCTGTTTTCTGCTCTGATCGTCTGCTACTGCGCATCTCCTGCTGCTGTTTTTTGCTCTGCTCGTCGGCGTCGGCGACTGCGTTGATCCTGCTGCTGTTTTCTGCTCTGCTCATTGGCGCAGCGACTGCGCATATCCTGCTGCTTTTTTCTGCTCTGCTCGTCGGCGTCAGCGACTGCGCTGACCCTGCTGCTGTTTTCTGCTCTGATCGTCTGCGACTGCACATCTCCTGCTGCTGTTTTTTGCTCTGCTCGTCGGCGACTGCGCTGGTCCTGCTGCTGTTTTCTGCTCTGCTCATCGGCGTCGGCTACTGCGCTGATCCTGCTGCTGTTTTCTGCTCTGCTTGTCTGCGTCAACGAATGCGCTGATCCTGCTGCTGTTTCCTGCTCTGCTCGTCGCCGTCGGCGACTGTGCTGGTTCTGCTGTTGTTTTCTGCTCAAATCGTCGGCGTCTGCGCTGGTCCTGCTGCTGTTTTCTTCTCTGCTCGTCGGCGTCTGCTCTGCTCGTCGGCGTCTGCGACTGCGCTGGTCCTGCTGCTGTTTTCTGCTCTGCTCATTGGCGTCTGCGACTGCGCATCTCCTGCTGCTGTTTTTTGCTCTGCTCGTTGGCGTCAGCAACTGCGATGATCCTGCTGCTGTTTTCTGCTCTGCTCGTCGGCGTCTGCGACTGCGCATCTCCTGCTGCTGTTTTTTGCTCTGCTCGTCGGCGACTGCGCTGGTCCTGCTGCTGTTTTCTGCTCTGCTCATCGGCGTCGGCTACTGCGCTGATCCTGCTGCTGTTTTCTGCTCTGCTTGTCTGCGTCAGTGAATGCGCTCATCCTGCTGCTGTTTCCTGCTCTTATCGTCGCCATCGGCTACTGCGCTTGTCCTGCTGTTGTATTCTGCTCTGATCGTCGGCGTCGGCAACTGCGCTGGTCCTGCTGCTGTTTTCTTCTCTGCTCGTCGGCGTCTGCTCTGCTCGTCGGCGTCTGCGACTGCTCAGGTCCTGCTGCTGTTTTCTGCTCTGCTCATCGGCGACTGCGCATCTCCTGCTGCTGTTTTTTGCTCTGCTTGTCGGCGTCAGCGACTGCGCTGGTCCTGCTGTTGTTTTCGCCTCTGCTCGTCGGCGTATGCGACTGCGCTGGTCCTGCTGCTGTTTTCTGCTCTGCTCGTCCGCGACTGTGCTGATCCTGCTGCTGTTTTCTGCTCTGCTCGTAGGCGTCGGCGACAGCGCTGGTCTTGCTGCTGTTTTCTGCACTGCTCTTCGGCGTCTGCGACTGCGCTGGTCCTGCTGCTGTTTTCTGCTCTGCTGGTCGGCGACTGCTCTGGTCCTGCAGCTTTTTTTCTGCACTGCTCATCGGCGTCGGCGACTATGTTGATCCTGCTGCTGTTTTCTGCTCTGCTCATTGGCGTCTGCGACTGCGCATCTCATGCTGCTTTTTTCTGCTCTGCTCGTCGGCGTCAGCGACTGCGCTGACCCTGCTGCTGTTTTCTGCTCTGCTCATTGGCGCAGCGACTGCGCATCTCCTGCTGCTTTTTTCTGCTCTGCTTGTCGGCGTCAGCAAATGCGCTGACCTTGCTGCTGTTTTCTGCTCTGATCGTCTGCTACTACGCATCTCCTGCTGCTGTTTTTTGCTCTGCTCGTCGGCGTCGGCGACTGCGTTGATCCTGCTGCTGTTTTCTGCTCTGCTCATTGGCGTCGGCTACTGCGCTGATCCTGCTGCTGTTTTCTGCTCTGCTTGTCTGCGTCAACGAATGCGCTGATCCTGCTGCTGTTTCCTGCTCTGCTCGTCGCCGTCGGCGACTGTGCTGGTTCTGCTGTTGTTTTCTGCTCAAATCGTCGGCGTCTGCGCTGGTCCTGCTGCTGTTTTCTTCTCTGCTCGTCGGCGTCTGCTCTGCTCGTCGGCGTCTGCGACTGCGCTGGTCCTGCTGCTGTTTTCTGCTCTGCTCATTGGCGTCTGCGACTGCGCATCTCCTGCTGCTGTTTTTTGCTCTGCTCGTTGGCGTCAGCAACTGCGATGATCCTGCTGCTGTTTTCTGCTCTGCTCGTCAGCGTCTGCGACTGCGCATCTCCTGCTGCTGTTTTTTGCTCTGCTCGTCGGCGACTGCGCTGGTCCTGCTGCTGTTTTCTGCTCTGCTCATCGGCGTCGGCTACTGCGCTGATCCTGCTGCTGTTTTCTGCTCTGCTTGTCTGCGTCAGTGAATGCGCTCATCCTGCTGCTTTTTCCTGCTCTGATCGTCGCCATCGGCTACTGCGCTTGTCCTGCTGTTGTTTTCTGCTCTGATCGTCGGCGTCGGCAACTGCGCTGGTCCTGCTGCTGTTTTCTTCTCTGCTCGTCGGCGTCTGCTCTGCTCGTCGGCGTCTGCGACTGCTCAGGTCCTGCTGCTGTTTTCTGCTCTGCTCATCGGCGACCTCGCATCTCCTGCTGCTGTTTTTTGCTCTGCTTGTCGGCGTCAGCGACTGCGCTGGTCCTGCTGTTGTTTTCGCCTCTGCTCGTCGGCGTATGCGACTGCGCTGGTCCTGCTGCTGTTTTCTGCTCTGCTCGTCCGCGACTGTGCTGATCCTGCTGCTGTTTTCTGCTCTGCTCGTAGGCGTCGGCGACAGCGCTGGTCTTGCTGCTGTTTTCTGCACTGCTCTTCGGCGTCTGCGACTGCGCTGGTCCTGCTGCTGTTTTCTGCTCTGCTGGTCGGCGACTGCTCTGGTCCTGCAGCTTTTTTTCTGCACTGCTCATCGGCGTCGGCGACTATGTTGATCCTGCTGCTGTTTTCTGCTCTGCTCATTGGCGTCTGCGACTGCGCATCTCATGCTGCTTTTTTCTGCTCTGCTCGTCGGCGTCAGCGACTGCGCTGACCCTGCTGCTGTTTTCTGCGCTGATCGTCTGCGACTGCGCATCTCCTGCTGCTGTTTTTTGCTCTGCTCATCGGCGTCAGCGACTGTGCTGATCCTGCTGCTTTTTTTCTGCTCTGCTCGTCGGCGTCTGCGACTGCGCATCTCCTGCTGCTGTTTTTTGCTCTGCTCGTCGGCGACTGCGCTGGTCCTGCTGCTGTTTTCTGCTCTGCTCATTGGCCTCGGCTACTGCGCTGATCCTGCTGCTGTTTTCTGCTCTGCTTGTCTACGTCAGCGAATGCGCTGATCCTGCTGCTGTTTCCTGCTCTGCGTGTCGCCGTTGGCGACTGCGCTGGTCCTGCTGTTGTTTTCTACTCTGATCGCCGGCGTCGGCGACTGCGCTGGTCCTGCTGCTGTTTTCTTCTCTGCTCGTCGAAGTCTGCTCTGCTCGTCGGCCTCTGCGCTGGTCCTGCTGCTGTTTTCTGCTCTGCTCGTCGGCGTCTGCTCTGCTCATCGGCGTCTGAGACTGTGCTGGGCCTGCTGCTGTTTTCTGCTCCGCTCATTGGCGTCTTCGACTGTGCATCTCCTGCTGCTTTTTTCTGCTCTGCTCGTCGGCGTCAGCGACTGCGCTGACCCTGCTGCTGTTTTCTGCTCTGATCGTCTGCGACTGCGCATCTCCTGCTGCTGTTTTTTGCTCTGCTTGTCTGCGTCAGCGACTGCGCTGATCCTGCTGCTGTTTTCTGCTCTGCTCGTCAGCTTCTGTGAGTGCGCATCTCCTGCTGCTGTTTTTTGCTCTGCTCGTCGGCGATTGCGCTTGTCCTGCTGCTGTTTTCTGCTCTGCTCATCGGCGTCGGCTACCGCGCTGATCCTTCTGCTGTTTTCTGCTCGTCTGCGTCAGCGAATGTGCTGGTCCTGCTGCTGTTTTCTGCTCTGCTCATCGGCGTCGGCTACCGCGCTGATCCTTCTGCTGTTTTCTGCTCGTCTGTGTCAGCGAATGTGCTGGTCCTGCTGTTGTTTTCTGCTCTGATCGTCGTTGTCGGCGACTGCGCTGGTCCTGCTGTTATTTTCTTCTAAGCTCGTCGGCGTCTGCTCTGCTCGTCGGCGTCTGCGACTGCGCTGGTCCTGCTGCTGTTTTCTGCTCTGCTCATCGGCGACTGCGCTGGTCCTGCTGGTGTTTTCTGCACTGCTCATCGGCGTCGGCGACTGCGCTTGTCCTGCTGTTGTTTTTACCTCTGCTCGTCGGCGTCCGCGAATGCGCTGGTCCTGCTGCTGTTTTCTGCACTGCTCGTTGGCGACTGCTCTGGTCCTGCTGCTGTTTTCTGCACTGCTCATCGGCGTCGGCGACTGCGCTGATCCTGCTGCTGTTTTCTACTCTGCTCGTCAGCGACTGCGCTGGACCTGCTGCTGTTTTCTGCACTGCTCGTCGAGGTCAGCATCTGCGCTGATCCTGCTGCTGTTTTCTGTTCTGCTCATCGGCGTCGGCGACGGCGTTGATCCGGCTGCTGTTTTTTGCTCTGCTCGTTGGCGTCTGCGACCGCGCATCTCCTGCCGCTTTTTTATGCTCTGCTCGTCGGCGTCAGCGACTGCGCTGAACCTGCTGCTCTTTTCTGCTCTGCTCGTCGGCATCTGAGACTGCGCATATCCTGCTGCTATTTATTGCTCTGCTCGTCGGCGTCAGCGACTGCGCTGATCCTTCTGCTGTTTTCTGCTCTGCTCATCGGCGTCAGCGACTGGGCTGATCCTGCTGCTATTTTTTGCTTTGCTCTGCTCGTCTGCGTCAGCGAATGCGCTGATCCTGCTGCTGTTTCCTGCTCTGCTCGTCGCCGTCGGCGACTTCGCTGGTCCTGCTGTTGTTTTCTGCTCTGATCGCCGGCGTCGGCGACTGCGCTGGTCCTGCTGCTGTTTTCTTCTCTGCTTGTCGGCGTCTGCTCCTCTCGTCGGTGTCTGCGCTGGTCCTGCTGCTGTTTTCTGCTCGTCGGCGACTGCGCTGGTCCTGCTGTTGTTTTCGCCTCTGCTCGTCGGCGTCTGCTCTGCTCATTGGCGTCTTCGACTGCGCTGGTCCTGCTGCTGTTTTCTGCTCTGCTCAATGGCGTCTGCGACTGCGCATCTCCTGCGGCTTTTTTCTGGTCTGCTCGTCGGCGTCAGAGACTGCGCTGACCCTGCTGCTGTTTTCTGCTCTGATCGACTGCGACTGCACATCTCCTGCTTTTGTTTTTTGCTCTGCTCGTCGGCGTCAGCGACTGCGCTGATCCTGCTGCTGTTTTCTGCTCTGCTCGTCGGCGTCTGTGACTGTGCATCTCCTGCTGCTGTTTTTTGCTCTGCTCGTCGGCGATTGCGCTTGTCCTGCTGCTGTTTCCTGCTCTGCTCGTCCCCGTCGGCGACTGCGCTCGTCCTGCTGTTGTTTTCTGCTCTGATCGTCGCGTCGGCGACTGCACTGGTCCTGCTGCTGTTTTCTTCTCTGCTCGTCGCCGTCTGCTCTGCTCGTCGGCGTCTGCGACTGCGCTGGTCCTGCTGCTGTTTTCTGCTCTGCTCGTCGGCGACTGCGCTGGTCCTGCTGGTGTTTTCTGTACTGCTCATCGGCGTCGGCCACTGCGCTGGTCCTGCTGTTGTTTTTGCCTCTGCTCGTCGGCGTTTGCGACTGCGCTGGTCCTGCTGCTTTTTTCTGCTCTGCTCGTCGGCGACTGCGCTGGTCCTGCTGCTGTTTTCTGCACTGCTCATCGGCATCGGCTACTGCGCTGATCCTGCTGCTGTTTTCTGCTCTGCTTGTCTGCGTCAGCGAATGCGCTGATCCTGCTGCTGTTTCCTGCTCTGCTCGTCGCCGTCGGCTACTGCGCTGGTCCTGCTGTTTTTTTCTGCTCTGATCGTCTGCGACTGCGCTGGTCCTGCTGCTGTTTTCTGCTCTGCTATTCGGCGACTGCGCTGGTCCTGCTGGTGTTTTCTGCACTGGTCATCGGCGTCGGCGACTGCGCTGGTCCTGCTGTAGTTTTCGCCTCTGCTCGTCGGCGTCTGCGTCTGCGCTGGTCCTGCTCTTGATCCTGCTGCTGTGTTGATCCTGCTGCTGTTTTCTGCTCTGCTCATTGGCGTCTGCGACTGCGCATCTCCTGCTGCTTTTTTCTGCTCTGCTCGTCGGCGTCAGCAACTGCGCTGACCCTGCTGCTGTTTTCTGCTCTGATCGTCTGCGACTGCGCTGGTCCTGCTGCTGTTTGCTGCACTGCTCATCGGCGTCGGCCACTGCGCTGGTCCTGCTGTTGTTTTCGACTCTGCTCGTCGGCGTCTGCGACTGCGCTGGTCCTGCTGCTGTTTTCTGCACTGCTCATTGGCGTCGGCGACTGTGCTGATCCTGCTGCCGATCCTGCTGCTGTGTTGATCCTGCTGCTGTTTTCTGCTCTGCTCATTGGCGTCTGCGACTGCGCATCTCCTGCTGCTGTTTTTTGCTCTGCTTGTCGGCGTCGGCGACTGCGTTAATCCTGCTGCTGTTTTCTGGTCTGCTCGTTGGCGTTGGCGTCTGCGACTGCGCATCTCCTGCTGCTGTTTTTTGCTCTGCTCGTCGGCGTCGGCGACTGCGCTGATCCTGCTGCTGTTTTCTGCTCTGCTCATCGGCGTCAGCGACTGGGCTGATCCTTCTGCTGTTTTCTGCTCTGCTCGTCTGCGTCAGCGAATGCGCTGATCCTGCTGCTGTTTCCTGCTCTGCTCGTCGCCGTCGGCGACTTCGCTGGTCCTGCTGTTGTTTTCTGCTCAGTTCGCCGGCGTCGGCGACTGCGCTGGTCCTGCTGCTGTTTTCTTCTCTGCTCGTCGGCGTCTGCTCTGCTCGTCGGCCTCTGCGCTGGTCCTGCTGCTGTTTTCTGCTCTGCTCGTCGGCGATTGTGCTTGTCCTGCTACTGTTTTCTGCTCTGCTCATCGGCGTCGGCTGCTGCGCCGATCCTGCTGCTGTTTTCTGCTCTGCTCGTCTGCGTCAGCGAATTTGCTGATCCTGCTGCTGTTTCCTGCTCTGCTCGTCCCCGTCGGCGACTGCGCTGGTCCTGCTGTTGTTTTCTGCTCTGATCGTCGGCGTCGGCGACTGCGCTGGTCCTGCTGCTGTTTTCTTCTCTGCTCGTCGTGTCTGCGACTGCGCTGGTCCTGCTGCTGTTTTCTGCTCTGCTCGTCGGCGACTGCGCTGGTCCTGCTGGTGTTTTCCGCACTGCTCATCGGCGTCGGCGACTGTGCTGGTCCTGCTGTTGTTTTCGCCTCTGCTCGTCGGCGTCTGCGACTGCGCTGGTCCTGCTGCTGTTTTCTGCTCTGCTCGTCGGCGACTGCGCTGGTCCTGCTGCTGTTTTCTGCAATGCTCATCGGCGTCGGCGACTGTGCTGATCCTGCTGCTGTTTTCTGCTCTGCTCGTAGGCATCGGCGACTGCGCTGGTCCTGCTGCTGTTTTCTGCACTGCTCATCGGCGTCGGCGACTGCGCTGATCCTGTTGCTGTTTTCTGCTCTGCTCGTCGGCGACTGTGCTGGACCTGCTGCTGTTTTCTGCACTGCTCATCGTCGTCGGCAACTGCGTTGATCCTGCTGCTGTTTTCTGCTCTGCTCGTTGGTGTCTGCAACTGCGCATCTCCTGCTGCTGTTTTCTGCTTTGCTCGTAGGCGTCGGCGACTGCGCTGGTCCTGCTGCTGTTTTCTGCACTGCTCATCGGCGTCGGCGACTGCGCATCTCCTGCTGCTTTTTTCTGCTCTGCTCATCGGCGTCAGCGACTGCGCTGATCCTGCTGCTGTTTTCTGCTCTGCTCGTCAGTGTCAGCGACTACGCGGATCCTGCTGCTGTTTTCTGCTCTGCTAGTCGGCGTCTGCGACTGCGCTGATACTGCTGCTGTTTTTTGCTCTGCTCGTCGGCGTCGACGACTGCGCTGATCCTGCAGCTGTTTTCTGCTCTGCTAGTCGGCGTCTGCGACTGCGCTGATACTGCTGCTGTTTTTTGCTCTGCTCGTCGGCGTCTGCGACTGCGCTGATCCTGCTGCTGTTTTCTGCTCTGCTCGTCTGCGACTGCGCTGGTCCTGCTGCTGTTTTCTTTTCTGCTCGTCGGCGTCGGCGACTGCGCTGGTCCTGCTGCTGTTTTTTGCTCTGCTCGTCGAGGTCAGCAACTGCGATGATCCTGCTGCTGTTTTCTGTTCTGCTCGTCGGCGTCAGCAACTGCGCTGATCCTACTGCTGTTTTCTGCTCTGCTCATTGTGTCGGCTACTGCGCTTATCCTGGTGCCATTTTCTGCTCTGCTCATCGGCGTCAGCGACTGGGCTGATCCTGCTGCTGTTTTTTGCTCTGCTCGTCGAGGTCAGCAACTGCGCTCGTCCTGCTGTTGTTTTCTGCTCTGATCGTCAGCGTCGGCGACTGCGCTGGTCCTGCTGCTGTTTTCTGCTCTGCTCATCGGCGTCGGCTACTGCGCTTATCCTGGTGCCATTTTCTGATCTGCTCATCGGCGTCAGCGACTGGGCTGATCCTGCTGCTGTTTTCTGCGCTGCTCGTCTGCGTCAGCGAATGCGCTGATCCTGCTGCTGTTTTCTGCTCTGCTCGTCGCCGTCAGCGCTGATCCTGCTGCTGTTTTCAGCTCTACTCGTCGCCGTCGGCGACTGCGCTGGTCCTGCTGTTGTTTTCTTCTCTGCTCGTCGGCGTCTGCTCTGCTCATCGGCGTCTGCTCTGCTCATCGGCGTCTGCGACTATGCTGGTCCTGCTGCTGTTTTCTGCACTGCTCATCGTCTTCGGCGACTGCGCTGATCCTGCTGCTGTTTTCTGCACTGCTAATTGGCGTCGGAGACTGCGCTGATCCTGCTGCTGTTTTCAGCTCTGCTCGTAGGCGTCGGCGACTGCGCTGGTCCTGCTGCTGTTTTCTGCTCTGCTCGTCGGCGAATGCGCTGGTCCTGCTGCTGTTTTCTGCACTGCTCATCGGCGTCGGCGACTGCGCTGGTCCTGCTGTTGTTTGTGCCTCTGCTCGTCGGCGACTGCACTGGTCCTGCTGCTGTTTTCTGCACTGCTCATCGGCATCGGCAACCGCGTTGATCCTGCTGCTGTTTTCTGCACTGCTCATCGTCTTCGGCGACTGCGCTGATCCTGCTGCTGTTTTCTGCACTGCTAATTGGCGTCGGAGACTGCGCTGATCCTGCTGCTGTTTTCAGCTCTGCTCGTAGGCGTCGGCGACTGCGCTGGTCCTGCTGCTGTTTTCTGCTCTGCTCGTCGGCGAATGCGCTGGTCCTGCTGCTGTTTTCTGCACTGCTCATCGGCGTCGGCGACTGCGCTGGTCCTGCTGTTGTTTGTGCCTCTGCTCGTCGGCGACTGCACTGGTCCTGCTGCTGTTTTCTGCACTGCTCATCGGCATCGGCAACCGCGTTGATCCTGCTGCTGTTTTCTGCTCGTTGGCGTCTGCGACTGGGCATCTCCTGCTGCTTTTTTCTGCTCTGCTCGGCGGCGTCAGCGACTGTGCTGATCCTGCTGCTGTTTTCTGCTCTTCTCGTCGGCGTCTGAGATTGCACATCTCCTGCCGCAGTTTTTTGCTTTATGCGTCAGCGTCGGCGCTGATCCTGCTGCTGTTTCCTGCTCTGCTCGTCGCCGTCAGCGACTGCGCTGGTCCTGCTGTTGTTTTCTGCTCTGATTGTCGGCGTCGGCGACTGCGCTGGTCCTGCTGCTGTTTTCTGCTCTGCTCGTCGGCGTCGGTGCTGATCCTGCTGCTGTTTCCTGCTCTGCTCGTCGCCGTCGGCGACTGCGCTGGTCCTGCTGCTGTTTTCTGCTCTGCTCGTCGGCGTCGGCGACTGCACTGACCCTGCTGCTGTTTTCTGCTCTGCTTGTTGGCGTCGGCTACTGCGCTGATCCTGCTGCTATTTTCTGCTCTGCTCATCGGCGTCAGCGACTGGGATGATCCTGCTGCTGTTTTTTGCTCTGCTCGTCTGCGTCAGCGAATGCGCTGATCCTGCTGCTGTTTTCTGCTCTGCTCATCGCCGTCGGCGCCTGCACTGGTCCTGCTGTTGTTTTCTTCTCTGCTCGTCAGCGTCTGCTCTGCTCGTCGGGGTCTGCGACTATGCTGGTCCTGCTGCTGTTTTCTGCTCTGCTCGTCGGTGACTGCGCTGGTCCTGCTAGTGTTTTCTGCACTGCTCATCGGCGTCGGTGACTGCGCAGGTCCTGCTGCTGTTTTCTGCTCTGCTCGTTGGCAACTGCGCAGGTCCTGCTGCTGTTTTCTGCTCTGCTCAGCGGTGTCGGTGACTGTGTTGATCCTGCTGCTGTTTTATGCTCTGCTCGTTGGTGTCTGCGACTGCTCATCTCCTGCTGCTTTTTTCTGCTCTGCTCGTCGGCGTCAGCGACTGTGCTGCTCCTGCTGCTGTTTTCTGCTCTGCTCGTTGGTGTCAGCGACTACGCTGATCCTGCTGCTGTTTTTTGCTCTGCTCGTCGGCGACTGCGCTGATCCTGCTGCTGTTTTCTTCTCTGCTCGTTGGCGTCTGCGACTGCGCATCTCCTGCTGCTTTTTTCTGCTCTGCTGGTAGGCGTCGGCGACTGCGCTGGTCCTGCTGCTGTTTTCTGCACTGCTCATCGGCGTCGGCGAGTGCGCTGATCCTGCTGCTGTTTTCTGCTCTGCTCGTAGGCATCGCCGACTGCGGTGGTCCTGCTGTTGTTTTCGCCTCTGCTCGTCTGCGTCTGCTCTGCTCGTCGGCGTCTGCGACTGCCCTTGTCCTGCTGTTGTTTTCGCCTCTGCTCGTCTGCGTCTGCTCTGCTCGTCAGCGACTGCGCTGTTCCTGCTGCTGTTTTCTGCTCTGATCGTCTCCGACTGCGCATCTCCTGCTGCTGTTTTTTGCTCTGCTCGTCGGCGTCAGCGACTGCGCTTATCCTGCAGCTGTTTTCTGCTCTGCTCGTCGGCGTCTGCGACTGCTCATCTCCTGCTGCTGTTTTTTGCTCTGCTCGTCGGCGACTGCGCTGGTCCTGCTGCTGTTTTCTGCTCTGCTCATCGGCGTCGGCTACTGCGCTGATCCTTCTGCTGTTTTCTGCTCTGTTTGTCTGTGTCAGCGAATGCACTGATCCTGCTGCTTTTTCCTGCTCTGCTCGTCGCCGTCGGTGACTGCGCTGATCCTTCTGCTGTTTTCTGCTCTGCTTGTCTGCGTCAGCGAATGCGCTGATCCTGCTGCTGTTTCCTGCTCTGCTCGTCGGCGTCGGTGCTGATCCTGCTGCTGTTTCCTGCTCTGCTCGTCGGCGTCTGCTCGTCAGCGTCTGCGCTGGTCCTGCTGCTGTTTTCTACACTGCTCATCGGCGTCGCGCGACTGCGCTGATCCTGCTGCTGTTTTCTGCTCTGCTCGTCGGCGACTGCGCTGGTCCTGCTGGAGTTTTCTGCACTGCTCATCGGCGTCGGCGAATGCGCTGGTCATGCTGCTGTTTTATGCTCTGCTCGTCGGCAACTGCGCTGGTCCTGCTGCTGTTTTCTGCACTGCTCATCGTCTTCGGCGACTGCGCTGATCCTGCTGCTGTTTTCTGCACTGCTAATTGCCGTCGGCGACTGCGCTGATCCTGCTGCTGTTTTCTGCTTTGCTCGTAGGCGTCGGCGACTGTGCTGGTCCTGCTGCAGTTTTCTGCTCTGCTCGTCGGCGACTGCCCTGGTCCTGCTGCTGTTTTCTGCACTGCTCATCGGCGTCGGCGACTGCGCTGGTCCCGCTGTTGTTTTTGCCTCTGCTCGTCGGCGTCTGTGCTGGTCCTGCTGCTGTTTTCTGCTCTGCTCGTCGGCGACTGCGCTGGTCCTGCTGCTGTTTTCTGCACTGCTCATCGGCATCGGCAACCGCGTTGATCCTGCTGCTGTTTTCTGCTCTGCTCGTTGGCGTCTGCGACTGCGCATCTCCTGCTGCTTTTTTCTGCTCTGCTCGGGGGCGTCATCGACTGCGCTGATCCTACTGCTGTTTTCTGCACTTCTCGTCGGCGTCTGCGACTGCTCATCTCCTGCTGCTGTTTTTTGCTCTGTGCGTCGGCGACTGCGCTTATCCTGCTGCTGTTTTCTGCTCTGCTCGTCAGCGTCGGCGACTGCGCTGGTCCTGCTGCTGTTTTCTGCTCTGCTCGTTGGTGTCAGCGACTACGCCTATCCTGCTGCTGTTTTCTGCTCTGCTCGTCGGCGTCTGCGACTGCGCTGATCCTGCTGCTGTTTTTTGGTCTGCTCGTCGGCGTCGGCGACTGCGCTGATCCTGCAGCTGTTTTCTGCTCTGTTGTCGGCGTCTGCTCTGCTTGTCGGCGTCTGCGACTGCGCTGATCCTGCTGCTGTTTTCTGCTCTGCTCGTCGGCGACTGCGCTGGTCCTGCTGCTGTTTTCTTTTCTGCTCGTCGGCGTCGGCGACTGCGCTGGTCCTGCTGCTGTTTTTTGCTCTGCTCGTCGAGGTCAGCAACTGCGCTGATCCTGCTGCTGTTTTCTGTTCTGCTCGTCGGCGTCAGCAACTGCGCTGATCCTGCTGCTGTTTTCTGCTCTGCTCGTCGCCGTCGGCGACTGCGCTCGTCCTGCTGTTGTTTTCTGCTCTGATCGTCAGCGTCGGCGACTGCGCTTATCCTGCTGCCATTTTCTGCTCTGCTCGTCTGCGTCAGCGCTGATCCTGCTGCTGTTTCCTGCTCTACTCGTCGCCGTCGGCGACTGCGCTGGTCCTGCTGTTGTTTTCTTCTCTGCTCGTCGGCGTCTGCTCTGCTCGTCGGCGTCTGCTCTGCTCGTCGGCGTCTGCGACTGCGCTGGTCCTGCTGCTGTTTTCTGCTCTGCTCGTCGGTGACTGCGCTGGTCCTGCTGCTGTTTTCTGCACTGCTCATCGTCTTCGGCGACTGCGCTGATCCTGCTGCTTTTTTCTGCACTGCTAATTGGCGTCGGAGACTGCGCTGATCCTGCTGCTGTTTTCTGCTCTGCTCGTAGGAGTCGGCGACTGCGCTGGTCCTGCTGCTGTTTTCTGCTCTGCTCGTCGGCGACTGCGCTGGTCCTCCTGCTGTTTTCTGCACTGCTCATCGGCGTCGGCGACTGCGCTGGTCCTGCTGTTGTTTTTGCCTCTGCTCGTCGGCGACTGCACTGGTCCTGCTGCTGTTTTATGCACTGCTCATCGGCATCGGCAACCGTGTTGATTCTGCTGCTGTTTTCTGCTCGTTGGTGTCTGCGACTGCGCATCTCCTGCTGCTTTTTTCTGCTCTGCTCTGCGGCGTCAGCGACTGCGCTGATCCTGCTGCTGTTTTCTGCTCTTCTCGTCGGCGTCTGAGATTGCGCATCTCCTGCCGCAGTTTTTTGCTTTGTGCGTCCGCGACTGCGCTTATCCTGCTGCTGTTTTCTTCTCTGCTCGTCAGCGTCGGTGACTGCGCTGGTCCTGCTGCTGTTTTCTGCTCTGCTCGTCGGCGTCGGCGCTGATCCTGCTGCTGTTTCCTGCTCTGCTCGTCGCCGTCGGCGACTGCGCTGGTCCTGCTATGTTTTCTGCTCTGATTGTCGGCGTCGGCGACTGCGCTGGTCCTGCTGCTGTGTTCTGCTATGCTCGTCGGTGTCGGTGCTGATCCTGCTGCTGTTTCCTGCTCTGATCGTCGCCGTCGGCGACTGCGCTGGTCCTGCTGCTGTTTTTTGCTCTGCTCGTCGGCGTCGGCGACTGCACTGACCCTGCTGCTGTTTTCTGCTCTGCTTGTCGGCGTCGGCTACTGCGCTGATCCTGCTGCTATTTTCTGCTCTGCTCATCGGCGTCTGCGACTGGGATGATCCTGCTGCCATTTTCTGCTCTGCTCCTCTGCGTCAGGGAATGCGCTGATCCTGCTGCTGTTTTCTGCTCTTTTCATCGCCGTCGGCGCCTAGGCTGGTCCTGCTGTTGTTTTCTTCTCTACTCGTCAGCGTCTGCTCTGCTCGTCGGCGTCTGCGACTGCGCTGGTCCTGCTGCTGTTTTCTGCTCTGCTCGTCGGTGACTACGCTGGTCTTGCTAGTGTTTTCTGCACTGCTCATCGGCGTCGGTGACTGCGCTGATCATGCAGCTGTTTTCTGCCCTTCTTGTCGGCGACTGTGCAGGTCCTGCTGCTGTTTTCTGCTCTGCTCGTTGGCGACTGCGCAGGTCCTGCTGCTGTTTTCTGCTCTGCTCGTCGGTGTCGGTGACTGCGTTGATCCTGCTGCTGTTTTCTGCTCTGCTCGTTGGTGTCTGCGACTGCTCATCTCCTGCTGCTTTTTTCTGCTCTGCTCGTCGGCGACTGCGCTGGTCCTGCTGCTGTTTTCTGCACTGCTCATCGGCGTCGGCGACTGCACTGATCCTGCTGCTGTTTTCTGCTCTGCTCGTCGGCGTCTGCGACTGCGCATTTCCTGCTGCTGTTTTTTGCTCTGCTCGTCGGTGACTGCGCTGGTCCTGCTGCTGTTTTCTGCGCTGCTCGTCACTGTCGGCGGCTGCGCTGGTCCTGCTGTTGTTTTCTGCTCTGATCGTCGGCGTCGGCAACTGCGCTGGTCCTGCCGCTGTTTTCTTCTCTGCTCGTCGGCGTCTGCTCTGCTCGTTGGCGTCTGCGCTGGTCCTGATGCTGTTTTCTGCTCTGCTCGTCGGCATCTGCGACTGCGCAGCTCCTGCTGCTGTTTTTTGCTCTGCTCGTCGGCGTCGGCGACTGCGCTGATCCTGCTGCTTTTTTCTGCTCTGCTCATCGGCGTCAGCGACTGGGCTGATCCTGCTGCAGTTTTCTGCTCTGCTCATCTGCGTCAGCAAATGCGCTGATCCTGCTACTGTTTCCTGCTCTGCTCGTCGCGGTCGGCGACTGCGCTGGCCCTGCTGTTGTTTTTTGCTCTGATCAACGGCGTCGGCGACTGCGCTGGTCCTGCTGCTGTTTTTTTCTCTGCTCGTCGGCGTCTGCTCTGCTCGTCGCCATCTGCGCTGGTCCTGCTGGTGTTTTCTGCACTGTTTATCGGCGTCTGCGACTGCGTTGGTCCTGCTGCTGTTTTCTGCTCTGCTCATCGGGGACTGCGCTGGTCCTGCTGGTGTTTTCTGCACTGCTCATCGCGTCGGCGACTGCGCTGGTCCTGCTGTTGTTTTCGCCTCTGCTCATTGGCGTCGGCGACTGCGCTGATCCTGCTGCTTTTTTCTGCTCTGCTCGTCGGCGACTGCGCTGGACCTGCTGCTGTTTTCTGGACTGCTCATCGGCGTCGGCGACAGCGTTGATCCTGCTGCTGTTTTCTGCTCTGCTCGTTGGCGTCTTCGACAGCGCATCTCCTGCCGCTTTTTTCTGCTCTGCTCGTCAGAAGAGCAGAGCAGAAAACAGCAGCAGGACAAGCGCAGTCGCAGACGCCGACGAGCAGAGAAGAAAACAACAGCAGGACCAGCGCAGTCGCAGACGCCGACGAGCAGAGCAGAAAAAAGCAGCAGGAGATGCGCAGTCGCAGACGCCAACGAGCAGAGCCGAAAACAGCAGCAGGACCAGCGCAGTCGCCGACGCTGACGAGCAGTGCAGAAAACAGCAGCAGGACCAGCGCAGTCGCCGACGAGCAGAGCAGAAAACAGCAGCAGGACCAGCGCAGTCGCAGACGCCGACGAGCAGACCAGACGCCGACGAGCAGAGGCGAAAACAACAGCAGGACCAGCGAAGTCGCCGACGCCAATGAGCAGTGCATAAAACAGCAGCAGGACCAGCGCAGTCGCCGACAAGCAGAGCACAAAACAGCAGCAGGATCAGCGCAGTCGCCGACGTGATTAGCAGTGCAGAAAACAGCAGCAGGATCAGCGCAGTCGCCGACGCCGATTAGCAATGCAGAAAACAGCAGCAGGACCAGCGCAGTCACCCACGAGCAGAGCAGAAAACAGCAGCAGGACCAGCGCAGTCGCAGATGTCGACGAGCAGAGCAGACGCCGACGAGCAGAGAAGAAAACAACAGCAGGACCAGCGCAGTCGACGACGGCGACGAGTAGAGCAGGAAACAGCAGGAGGATCAGCGCTGACGGCGACGAGCAGAGCAGAAAACAGCAGCAGGACAAGCGCAGTCGCAGATGCCGACGAGCAGAGCAGACGCCGACGAGCAGAGAAGAAAACAACAGCAGGACCAGCGCAGTCGCAGACGGCGACGAGCAGAGCAGAAAACAGCAGCAGGACCAGCGCAGTCGCCGACGAGCAGAGCAGAAAACAGCAGCAGGACCAGCGCAGTTGCAGACGCTGACGAGCAGAGCAGACGCCAACGAGCAGAGGCAAAAACAGCAGCACGATCAACGCAGTCACCGACGCCGATGAGCAGTGCAGAAAACAGCAGCAGGACCAGCGCAGTCGCCGACGAGCAGAGCAGAAAACAGCAGCAGGATCAGTGCAGTTGCCGACGCCGGCGAGCAGAGCAGGAAACAGCAGCAGGATGAGCGCAGTTGCTGACGCTGACGAGCAGAGCAGAAAAAAGCAGCAGGAGATACGCAGTCGCAGACGTTGACGAGCAGAGCAGACGCAGACGAGCAGAGAAGAAAACAACAGATGGACCAGCGCAGTCGCCGACGGCGACGAGCAGAGCAGAAAACAGCAGCAGGATCAGCGCAGTTGCCGATGCCGACGAGCAGAGCAGAAAACAGCAGCAGGATCAGCGCAGTCGCCGACGCCGATTAGCAATGCAGAAAATAGCAGCAGGACCAGCGCAGTCACCCACGAGCAGAGCAGAAAACAGCAGCAGGACCAGCGCAGTCGCAGGGGTCGACGAGCAGAGCAGACGCCGACGAGCAGAGAAGAAAACAACAGCAGGACCAGCGCAGTCGACGACGGCGACGAGTAGAGCAGGAAACAGCAGGAGGATCAGCGCTGATGGCGACGAGCAGAGCAGAAAACAGCAGCAGGACAAGCGCAGTCGCAGATGCCGACGAGCAGAGCAGACGCCGACGAGCAGAGAAGAAAACAACAGCAGGACCAGCGCAGTCGCAGACGGCGACGATTAGAGCAGAAAACAGCAGCAGGACCAGCGCAGTCGCCGACGAGCAGAGCAGAAAACAGCAGCAGGACCAGCGCAGTTGCAGACGCTGACGAGCAGAGCAGACGCCAACGAGCAGAGGCGAAAACAGCAGCAGGATCAACGCAGTCACCGACGCCGATGAGCAGTGCAGAAAACAGCAGCAGGACCAGCACAGTCGCCAACGAGCAGAGCAGAAAACAGCAGCAGGATCAGTGCAGTTGCCGACGCCGGCGAGCAGAGCAGGAAACAGCAGCAGGATGAGCGCAGTTGCTGACGCTGACGAGCAGAGCAGAAAAAAGCAGCAGGAGATACGCAGTCGCAGACGTTGACGAGCAGAGCAGACGCCGACGAGCAGAGAAGAAAACAACAGATGGACCAGCGCAGTGGCCGACGGTGACGAGCAGAGCAGAAAACAGCAGCAGGATCAGCGCAGTTGCCGATGCCGACGAGCAGAGCAGAAAACAGCAGCAGGACCAGCGCAGTCGCCGACGAGCAGAGCAGAAAACAGCAGCAGGACCAGCGCAGTCGCCGACGCCGACAAGCAGAGCAGAAAACAGCAGCAGGATCAGCGCAGTTGCTGACGCTGACGAGCAGAGCAGAAAAAAGCAGCAGGAGATACGCAGTCGCAGACGCCAACGAGAAGAGCAGAAAACAGCAGCAGGATCAACGCAGTCGCCGACGCCGATGAGCAGTGCAGAAAACAGCAGCAGGACCAGCGCAGTCGCCGAAAAGCAGAGCAGAAAACAGCAGCAGGACCAGTGCAGTCGCCGACGCCTACAAGCAGTGCAGAAAACAGCAGCAGGATCAGCGCAGTCGCCAACGCCGATGAGCAGTGCAGAAAACAGCAGCAGGACCAGCTCAGTCGCCAACGCCTACGAGCAGAGCAGAAAACAGCTGCAGGATCAGCGCAGTCGCCGATGCCGATTAGCTGTGCAGAAAACAGCAGCAGGACCAGCGCAGTTGCCGACGAGCAGAGCAGAAAGCAGCAGCATGACCAGCGCAGTCGCAGACGCCGATGAGCAGAGCAGACGTCGTCGAGCAGAGGCGAAAACAACAGCAGGACCAGCGCATTCGCCGACGCCGATGAGCAGTGCAGAAAACTCCAGCAGGACCAGCGCAGTCGCCGACGAGCAGAGCAGAAAACAGCAGCAGGATCAGCGCAGTCGCCGACGCCGATGTGCAGTGCAGAAAACAGCAGCAGGACCAGTGCAGACGCCGACGAGCAGACGCCGACGAGCAGAGCAGGAAACAGCAGCAGGATCAGCACCGACGCCGATAAGCAGAGCAGGAAACAGCAGCAGGATCAGCGCATTCGCTGACACAGACAAACAGAGCAGAAAACAGCAGAAGGATCAGCGCAGTAGCCGACGCCGATGAGCAGAGCAGAAAACAGCAGCAGGACCAGCGCAGTCGCCGACGAGCAGAGCAAAAAACAGCAGCAGGATCAGTGCAGTTGCCGACGCCGGCGAGCAGAGCAGGAAACAGCAGCAGGATGAGCGCAGTTGCTGACGCTGACGAGCAGAGCAGAAAAAAGCAGCAGGAGATACGCAGTCGCAGACGTTGACGAGCAGAGCAGACGCCGACGAGCAGAGAAGAAAACAACAGATGGACCAGCGCAGTCGCCGTCGGCGACGAGCAGAGCAGAAAACAGCAGCAGGATCAGAGTAGTCGCTGACACCAACGAGCAGAGCATAAAACAGCAGCAGGAGCAGCGCAGTCGCTGACGCCGACGAGCAGAGCAGAAAAAAGCAGCAGGAGATGAGCAGTCACAGACACCAACGAGCAGAGCATAAAACAGCAGCAGGATCAACGCAGTCACCCACACCGACGAGCAGAGCAGAAAACAGCAGCAGGAACTGCGCAGTTGCCAACGAGCAGAGCAGAAAACAGCAGCAGGACCTGCGCAGTCGCCGACAAGAAGGGCAGAAAACAGCCGCAGGATCAGCGCAGTCACCGACGCCGATGAGCAGTGCAGAAAACACTAGCAGGACCAGCGCAGTCACCGACGAGCAGAGCAGAAAACAGCAGCAGGACCAGCGCAGTCGCAGACGCCGACGAGCAGAGCAGACGCTGACGAGCAGAGAAGAAAACAACAGCAGGACCAGCGCAGGCGCCGACGGCGATGAGCAGAGCAGAAAACTGCAGCAGGACCAGCGCAGTCGCCGACGGCGACGAGCAGAGCAGGAAACAGCAGCAGGATCAGCACCGACGCCGACGAGCAGAGCAGAAAACAGCAGCAGGACCAGCGCAGTCGCCGACGGCGACGAGCAGAGCAGGAAACAGCAGCAGGATCGACGCCGACGAGCAGAGCAGAAAACAGCAGCAGGACCAGCGCAGTCGCCGACGCTGACGAGCAGAGCAGAAAACAGCAGCAGGATAAGCGCAGTCGCCGACGCACAGAGCAGAAAACAGCAGCAGGACCAGCGCAGTCGCCGACGCCGACGAGCAGAGCAGAAAACAGCAGCAGGATCAGCGCAGTTGCTGACGCTGACGAGCAGAGCAGAAAAAAGCAGCAGGAGATACGCAGTCGCAGACGCCAACGAGCAGAGCAGAAAACAGCAGCAGGATCAACGCAGTCGCCGACGCCGATGAGCAGTGCAGAAAACAGCAGCAGGAGATGCGCAGTCGGAGACGATCAGAGCAGAAAACAGCAGCAGGACCAGCGCAGTCGCTGATGAGCAGAGCAGACGCAGACGAGCAGAGGCGAAAACAACAGCAGGACCAGCGCAGTCGCAGACGCCGACGAGCAGAGCAGACGCAGACGAGCAGAGGTGAAAACAACAGCAGGACCTGCGCAGTCGGCGACGCCTACGAGCAGACCAGAAAACAGCAGCAGGATCAGCGCTCTCGCCGACGTCGATAAGCAGTGCAGAAAACAGCAGCAGGATCAGCGCACTCGCCGACGCCAATGAGCAGTGCAGAAAACAGCAGCAGGACCAGCGCAGTTGCCGACGAGCAGAGCAAAAAACAGCAGCACGATCAGCGTAGTCGCTGACACCAACGAGCAGAGCAGAAAACAGCAGCAGGAGCAGCGCAGTCGCTGACGCCGACGAGCAGAGCAGAAAAAAGCAGCAGGAGATGAGCAGTCGCAGACACCAACGAGCAGAGCATAAAACAGCAGCAGGATCAACGCAGTCACCGACACCGACGAGCAGAGCAGAAAACAGCAGCAGGACCTGCGCAGTTGCCAACGAGCAGAGCAGAAAACAGCAGCAGGACCTGCGCAGTCGCCGACAAGAAGGGCAGGAAACAGCCACAGGATCAGCGCAGTCACCGACGCCGATGAGCAGTGCAGAAAACACTAGCAGGACCAGCGCAGTCACCGACGAGCAGAGCAGAAAACAGCAGCAGGACCAGCACAGTCGCAGACGCCGACGAGCAGAGCAGACGCTGACGAGCAGAGAAGAAAACAACAGCAGGACCAGCGCAGGCGCCGACGGCGATGAGCAGAGCAGAAAACAGCAGTAGGATCATCGCATTCGCTGACGCAGACGAGCAGAGCAGAAAACAGCAGCAGGATCAGTGCAGTCGCCGACGCCGACGAGCAGAGCAGAAAACAGCAGCAGGACCAGCGCAGTCGCCGACGGCGACGAACAGAGCAGGAAACAGCAGCAGGATCAGCACCGACGCCGACGAGCAGAGCAGAAAACAGCAGCAGGACCAGCGCAGTCGCCGAAAATCAGAGCAGAAAACAACAGCAGGACCAGCGCAGTCGCCGACGGCGACGAGCAGAGCAGGAAACAGCAGCAGGATCAGCGCCGACGCCGACGAGCAGAGCAGAAAACAGCAGCAGGACCAGCGCAGTCGCCGACGCTGACGAGCAGAGCAGAAAACAGCAGCAGGACAAGCGCAGTCGCCGACGCACAGAGCAAAAAACTGCGGCAGGAGATGCGCAATCTCAGACGCCGACGAGAAGAGCAGAAAACAGCATCAGGATCAGCGCAGTCGCTGACGCCCCCGAGCAGAGCAGAAAAAAGCAGCAGGAGATGCGCAGTCGCAGACGCCAACGAGCAGAGCAGAAAACAGCAGCAGGATCAACGCGGTTGCTGATGCCGATGAGCAGTGCAGAAAACAGCAGCAGGACCAGCGCAGTCGCCGACGAGCAGAGCAGAAAACAGCAGCAGGACCAGCACAGACGCCGACGAGCAGAGGCAAAAACAACAGCGGGACCAGCGCAGTCGTCGACGCCGATGAGCAGTGCAGAAAACAGCAGCAGGACCAGGGCAGTCGCCGACGAGCAGAGCAGAAAACAGCAGCAGGACCAGCGCAGTCGCCGACGCCTACGAGCAGAGCAGAAAACAGCAGCAGGATCAGCGCAGTCGCCGACGGCAATTAGCAGTGCAGAAAACAGCAGCAGGATCAGCGCAGTCGCCGAAGACGTTGAACAGTGCAGAAAACAGCAGCAGGACCAGCGCAGTCACCGACGAGCAGAGCAGAAAACAGCAGCAGGACCAGCGCAGTCGCAGACGCCGACGAGTAGAGCAGATGCCGACGAGCAGAGCAGACGCCGACGAGCAGAGCAGACGCCGACGAGCAGAGAAGAAAACAACAGCAGGACCAGCGCAGTCGCTGACGGCGACGAGCAGAGCAGGAAACAGCAGCAGGATCAGCGCTGATGGCGACGAGCAGCGCAGAAAACAGCAGCAGGATCAGCGCAGACGCCGACGCCGACGATCAGAGCAGAAAACAACAGCAGGACGAGCGCAGTCGCTGACGGCGACGAGCAGAGCAGAACACAGCAGAAGGATCAGCGCAGTTGCTGACGCCGACGAGCAGAACAGAAAACAGCAGCAGGATCAGCGCAGTTGCTGGCGACTGCGCTGGTCCTGCTGTTTTTTTCTGCTCTGATTGTCGGCGTCGGTGACGGCGCTGGTCCTGCTGCTGTTTTCTGCTCTGCTCGTCGGCGTCGGCGCATGCACTGACCCTGCTGCTGTTTTCTGCTCTGCTTGTCGGCGTCGGCTACTGCGCAGTTCCTGCTGCTATTTTCTGCTCTGCTCATCGGCGTCAGCGACTGGGATGATCCTGCTGCTGTTTTCTGCTCTGCTCGTCTGCGTCAGCGACTGCGCATCTCCTGCCGCTTTTTTCTGCTCTGCTTGTCGGCGTCAGCGACTGCGCTGATCCTGCTGCTGTTTTCTGCTCTGCTCGTCGGCGTCTGCGAATGCGGTGATCCTGCTGCTGTTTCCTTCTCTGCTTGTCGCCGTCGACGACGGCGCTGGTCCTGCTGTTTTTTTCTGCTCTGCTCGTCGCCATCAGTGACTGCGCTGGTCCTGCTGTTTTTTTCTGCTCTGATCGTCGGCAACTACGCTGGTCATGCTGCTGTTTTCTTCTCTGCTTGTCGGCGTCTGCTCTGCTCGTCGGCGACTGCGCTGGTCCTGCTGCTTTTTTCTGCACTGCTCATCGGCGTCGGCGACTGTGCTGATCCTGCTGCTTTTTTCTGCCCTGCTTGTAGGCGTCGGCGACTGCACTGGTCCTGCTGTTGTTTTCTGCTCTGATCGTCGGCGACTGCGCTGGTCATGCTGCTGTTTTCTTCTCTGCTTGTCGGCGTCTGCTCTGCTCGTCGGCGTCTGCGACTGCGCTGGTCCTGCTGCGGTTTTCTGCTCTGCTCATCGGCGACTGCGCTGGTCCTGCTGGTGTTTTCTGCACTGCTCATCGGCGTCGGCGACTGCGCTGGTCCTGCTGTTGTTTTCGCCTCTGCCCCGTGGCGTCTGCGACTGCGCTGGTCCTGCTGCTGTTTTCTGCTCTGCTCGTCGGCGACTGCGCTGGTCCTGCTGCTTTTTTCTACACTGCTCATCGGCGTCAGCGACTGCGCTGATCCTGCTGCTGTTTTCTGCTCTGCTCGTTGGCGTCTGCGACTGCGCATCTCCTGCCGCTTTTTTCTGCTCTGCTCGTCGGCGTCAGCGAATGCGCTGATCCTGCTGCTGTTTCCTACTCTGCTCGTCGCCGTCGGCGACTGCGCTGGTCCTGCTGCTGTTTTCTGCTCTGCTTGTCTGCGTCAGCGAATGCGCTGATCCTGCTGCTGTTCCCTGCTCTGCTCGTCGCCGTTGGCGACTGCGCTGGTCCTGCTGTTGTTTTCTGCTCTGATCATCGGCGACTGCGCTGGTCATGCTGCTGTTTTCTTCTCTGCTTGTCGGCGTCTGCTCTGCTCGTCGGCGTCTGCGACTGCGCTGGTCCTGCTGCTGTTTTCTGCTCTGCTCATCGGCGACTGCGCTGGTCCTGCTGGTGTTTTCTGCACTGCTCGTCGGCGTCTGCGACTGCGCTGGTCCTGCTGCTGTTTTCTGCTCTGATTGGCGGCGACTGCGCTTGTCCTGCTGCTTTTTTCTGCACTGCTCATCGGCGTCGGCGACTGCGCTGGTCCTGCTGCTGTTTTCTGCTCTGCTTGTAGGCGTCGGCGACTGCGCTGGTCCTGCTGCTGTTTTCTGCACTGCTCATCGGCGTCTGCAACTGCGCTGATCCTGCTGCTGTTTTCTGCTCTGCTCGTCTGCGACTGCGCTGGACCTGCCGCTTTTTTCTGCTCTGCTCGTCGGCATCAGCGACTGGGCTGATCCTGCTGCTGTTTTCTGCTTTGCTCGTCTGCGTCAGCGAATGCGCTGATCCTGCTGCTGTTTCCTGCTCTGCTCGTCGCCGTCGGCGACTTCGCTGGTCCTGCTGTTGTTTTCTGCTCTGATCGCCGGCGTCGGCGACTGCGCTGGTCCTATTGCTGTTTTCTTCTCTGCTTGTACGCTTCGGTGACTGCGCTGGTCCTGCTGCTGTTTTCTGCTCTGCTCGTCGGCAACTGCGCATCTCCTGCTGCTTTTTTCTGCTCTGCTTGTCGGCGTCAGCGACTGCGCTGATCCTGCTGCTGTTTTCTGCTCTTCTCGTCGGCGTCGGCGACTGCGCTTATCCTGCTGCTGTTTTCTGCTCTGCTCGTCAGCGTCGGCGACTGCGCTGGTCCTGCTGCTGTTTTCTGCTCTGCTCATCGGCATCTGCGACCTTGCTGGTCCTTCTGCTGTTTTCTGCTCTGCTCATCGGCGACTGCGCTGGTCCTGCTGGTGTTTTCTGCACTGCTCATCGGCGTCGGCGACTGCGCTGGTCCTGCTGTTGTTTTCACCTCTGCTCGTCGGCGTCTGCGACTGCGCTGGTCCTGCTGCTGTTTTCTGCTCTGCTCGTCGGCGTCTGCGCTGGTCCTGCTGCTGTTTTCTGCACTGCTCATCGGCATCGGCGACTGCGTTGATCCTGCTGCTGTTTTTTGCTCTGCTCGTCGGCGTCGGCAACTGCGCTGATCCTGCTGCTGTTTTCTGCTCTGCTCGTCGGCGTTTGCGACTGCGCTGATCCTGCTGCTGTTTTCTGCTCTGCTCGTCGGCGTTGGCTACTGCGCTGGTCCTGCTGCTGTTTTCTTCTCTGCTCGTCGGAGTCGGCGACTGCGCTGGTCCTGCTGCTGTTTTCTGCTCTGCTCGTTGAGGTCAGCAACTGCGCTGATCCTGCTGCTGTTTTCTGTTCTGCTCGTCGGCGTCAGCGACTGCGCTGATCCTGCTGCTGTTTTCTGCTCTGCTCGTTGGCGTCTGCGACTGCGCATCTCCTGCCGCTTTTTTCTGCTCTGCTCGTCGGCGTCAGCGAATGCGCTGATCCTGCTGCTGTTTCCTACTCTGCTCGTCGCCGTCGGCGACTGCGCTGGTCCTGCTGCTGTTTTCTGCTCTGCTTGTCTGCGTCAGCGAATGCGCTGATCCTGCTGCTGTTCCCTGCTCTGCTCGTCGCCGTTGGCGACTGCGCTGGTCCTGCTGTTGTTTTCTGCTCTGATCATCGGCGACTGCGCTGGTCATGCTGCTGTTTTCTTCTCTGCTTGTCGGCGTCTGCTCTGCTCGTCGGCGTCTGCGACTGCGCTGGTCCTGCTGCTGTTTTCTGCTCTGCTCATCGGCGACTGCGCTGGTCCTGCTGGTGTTTTCTGCACTGCTCATCGGCGTCGGCGACTGCGCTGGTCCTGCTGTTGTTTTCGCCTCTGCTCGTCGGCGTCTGCGACTGCGCTGGTCCTGCTGCTGTTTTCTGCTCTGATTGGCGGCGACTGCGCTTGTCCTGCTGCTTTTTTCTGCACTGCTCATCGGCGTCGGCGACTGCGCTGGTCCTGCTGCTGTTTTCTGCTCTGCTTGTAGGCGTCGGCGACTGCGCTGGTCCTGCTGCTGTTTTCTGCACTGCTCATCGGCGTCTGCAACTGCGCTGATCCTGCTGCTGTTTTCTGCTCTGCTCGTCTGCGACTGCGCTGGACCTGCCGCTTTTTTCTGCTCTGCTCGTCGGCATCAGCGACTGGGCTGATCCTGCTGCTGTTTTCTGCTTTGCTCGTCTGCGTCAGCGAATGCGCTGATCCTGCTGCTGTTTCCTGCTCTGCTCGTCGCCGTCGGCGACTTCGCTGGTCCTGCTGTTGTTTTCTGCTCTGATCGCCGGCGTCGGCGACTGCGCTGGTCCTGCTGCTGTTTTCTTCTCTGCTTGTACGCTTCGGTGACTGCGCTGGTCCTGCTGCTGTTTTCTGCTCTGCTCGTCGGCAACTGCGCATCTCCTGCTGCTTTTTTCTGCTCTGCTTGTCGGCGTCAGCGACTGCGCTGATCCTGCTGCTGTTTTCTGCTCTTCTCGTCGGCGTCGGCGACTGCGCTTATCCTGCTGCTGTTTTCTGCTCTGCTCGTCAGCGTCGGCGACTGTGCTGGTCCTGCTGCTGTTTTCTGCTCTGCTCATCGGCATCTGCGACCTTGCTGGTCCTTCTGCTGTTTTCTGCTCTGCTCATCGGCGACTGCGCTGGTCCTGCTGGTGTTTTCTGCACTGCTCATCGGCGTCGGCGACTGCGCTGGTCCTGCTGTTGTTTTCACCTCTGCTCGTCGGCGTCTGCGACTGCGCTGGTCCTGCTGCTGTTTTCTGCTCTGCTCGTCGGCGTCTGCGCTGGTCCTGCTGCTGTTTTCTGCACTGCTCATCGGCATCGGCGACTGCGTTGATCCTGCTGCTGTTTTTTGCTCTGCTCGTCGGCGTCGGCAACTGCGCTGATCCTGCTGCTGTTTTCTGCTCTGCTCGTCGGCGTTTGCGACTGCGCTGATCCTGCTGCTGTTTTCTGCTCTGCTCGTCGGCGTTGGCTACTGCGCTGGTCCTGCTGCTGTTTTCTTCTCTGCTCGTCGGAGTCGGCGACTGCGCTGGTCCTGCTGCTGTTTTCTGCTCTGCTCGTTGAGGTCAGCAACTGCGCTGATCCTGCTGCTGTTTTCTGTTCTGCTCGTCGGCGTCAGCAACTGCGCTGATCCTTCTGCTGTGTTCTGCTCTGCTCGTCGCCGTCAGCGACTGCGCTCGTCCTGCTGTTGTTTTCTGTTCTGATCGTCGGCGTCGGCGACTGCGCTGATCCTTCTGCTGTTTTCTGCGCTGCTCGTCGCCGTCAGCGCTGATCCTGCTGCTGTTTCCTGCTCTGCTCCTCGCCGTCAGCGACTGCGCTGGTCCTGCTGTTGTTTTCTTCTTTGCTCGTCGGCGTCTGCTCTGCTCGTCGGCGTCTGCTCTGCTCGTCGGCGTCTGCTCTACTCGTCGGCGTCTGCGACTGCGCTGGTCCTGCTGCTGTTTTCTGCTCTGCTCGTCGGTGACTGCGCTGGTCCTGCTGCTGTTTTCTGCACTGCTCATCGTCTTCGGCGACTGCGCTGATCCTGCTGCTGTTTTCTGCACTGCTCATCGGCGTCGGCGACTGCGCTGGTCCCGCTGTTGTTTTTGCCTCTGCTCGTCGGCGTCTGTGCTGGTCCTGCTGCTGTTTTCTGCTTTTCTCGTCGGCGTCTGAAATTGCGTATCTCCTAACGCTGTTTTTTGCTCTGTGCGTCGGTGTCGGCGCTGATCCTGCTGCTGTTTCCTGCTCTGCGCGTCTCCGTCGGCGACTGCGCTGGTCCTGCTTTTGTTTTCTGCTCTGATTGTCGGCGTCGGCGACTGCACTGGTCCTGCTGCTGTTTTCTGCTCTGCTCGTCGGCGTCGGTGCTGATCCTGCTGCTGTTTCCTGCTCTGCTCGTCGCCGTCGGCGACTGCGCTGGTCCTGCTGCTGTTTTCTCCTCTGCTCGTCGGCGTCGGCGACTGCACTGACCCTGCTGCTGTTTTCTGCTCTGCTTGTTGGCGTCGGCTACTGCGCTGATCCTGCTGCTATTTTCTGCTCTGCTCATTGGCGTCAGCGACTGGGATGATCCTGCTGCTGTTTTCTGCTCTGCTCGTCTGCGTCAGCGAATGCGCTGATCCTGCTGCTGTTTTCTGCTCTGCTCATCGCCGTCGGCGCCTGCACTGGTCCTGCTGTTGTTTTCTTCTCTGCTCGTCAGCGTCTGCTCTGCTCGTCGGGGTCTGCGACTATGCTGGTCCTGCTGCTGTTTTCTGCTCTGCTCGTCGGTGACTGCGCTGGTCCTGCTAGTGTTTTCTGCACTGCTCATCGGCGTCGGTGACTGCGCAGGTCCTGCTGCTGTTTTCTGCTCTGCTCGTTGGCAACTGCGCAGGTCCTGCTGCTGTTTTCTGCTCTGCTCGTCGGTGTCGGTGACTGTGTTGATCCTGCTGCTGTTTTATGCTCTGCTCGTTGGTGTCTGCGACTGCTCATCTCCTGCTGCTTTTTTCTGCTCTGCTCGTCGGCGTCAGCGACTGTGCTGCTCCTGCTGCTGTTTTCTGCTCTGCTTGTTGGTGTCAGCGACTACGCTGATCCTGCTGCTGTTTTTTGCTCTGCTCGTCGGCGACTGCGCTGGTCCTGCTGCTGTTTTATGCACTGCTCATTGGCGTCGGCGACTGCGCTGATCCTGCTGCTGTTTTCTGCTCTGCTGGTAGGCGTCGGCGACTGCGCTGGTCCTGCTGCTGTTTTCTGCACTGCTCATCGGCGTCGGCGAGTGCGCTGATCCTGCTGCTGTATTGTGCTCTGCTTGTCGGCGACTGCGCTGGTCCTGCTGCTGTTTTATGCACTGCTCATCGGCGTCGGCGACTTCGCTGGTCCTGCTGTTGTTTTCGCCTCTGCTCGTCGGCGTCTGCTCTGCTCGTCGGCGTCTGCGACTGCGCTGGTCCTGCTGCTGTTTTCTGCTCTGCTCGTCGGCGACTGCGCTGGTCCTGCTGCTGTTTTCTGCACTGCTCATCGGCGTCGGCGACTGCGCTGATCCTGCTGCTGTTTTCTTCTCTGCTCGTTGGCGTCGGCGAGTGCGCTGATCCTGCTGCTGTTTTCTGCTCTGCTCGTAGGCATCGCCGACTGCGGTGGTCCTGCTGTTGTTTTCGCCTCTGCTCGTCTGCGTCTGCTCTGCTCGTCGGCGTCTGCGACTGCCCTTGTCCTGCTGTTGTTTTCACCTCTGCTCGTCTGCGTCTGCTCTGCTCGTCAGCGACTGCGCTGTTCCTGCTGCTGTTTTCTGCTCTGATCGTCTCCGACTGCGCATCTCCTGCTGCTGTTTTTTGCTCTGCTCGTCGGCGTCAGCGACTGCGCTTATCCTGCAGCTGTTTTCTGCTCTGCTCGTCGGCGTCTGCGACTGCTCATCTCCTGCTGCTGTTTTTTGCTCTGCTTGTACGCTTCGGTGACTGCGCTGGTCCTGCTGCTGTTTTCTGCTCTGCTCGTCGGCAACTGCGCATCTCCTGCTGCTGTTTTCTGCTCTTCTCGTCGGCGTCGGCGACTGCGCTTATCCTGCTGCTGTTTTCTGCTCTGCTCGTCAGCGTCGGCGACTGTGCTGGTCCTGCTGCTGTTTTCTGCTCTGCTCATCGGCATCTGCGACCTTGCTGGTCCTTCTGCTGTTTTCTGCTCTGCTCATCGGCGACTGCGCTGGTCCTGCTGTTGTTTTCACCTCTGCTCGTCGGCGTCTGCGACTGCGCTGGTCCTGCTGCTGTTTTCTGCTCTGCTCGTCGGCGTCTGCGCTGGTCCTGCTGCTGTTTTCTGCACTGCTCATCGGCATCGGCGACTGCGTTGATCCTGCTGCTGTTTTTTGCTCTGCTCGTCGGCGTCGGCAACTGCGCTGATCCTGCTGCTGTTTTCTGCTCTGCTCGTCGGCGTTTGCGACTGCGCTGATCCTGCTGCTGTTTTCTGCTCTGCTCGTCGGCGTTGGCTACTGCGCTGGTCCTGCTGCTGTTTTCTTCTCTGCTCGTCGGAGTCGGCGACTGCGCTGGTCCTGCTGCTGTTTTCTGCTCTGCTCGTTGAGGTCAGCAACTGCGCTGATCCTGCTGCTGTTTTCTGTTCTGCTCGTCGGCGTCAGCAACTGCGCTGATCCTTCTGCTGTGTTCTGCTCTGCTCGTCGCCGTCAGCGACTGCGCTCGTCCTGCTGTTGTTTTCTGTTCTGATCGTCGGCGTCGGCGACTGCGCTGATCCTTCTGCTGTTTTCTGCGCTGCTCGTCGCCGTCAGCGCTGATCCTGCTGCTGTTTCCTGCTCTGCTCCTCGCCGTCAGCGACTGCGCTGGTCCTGCTGTTGTTTTCTTCTTTGCTCGTCGGCGTCTGCTCTGCTCGTCGGCGTCTGCTCTGCTCGTCGGTGTCTGCTCTACTCGTCGGCGTCTGCGACTGCGCTGGTCCTGCTGCTGTTTTCTGCTCTGCTCGTCGGTGACTGCGCTGGTCCTGCTGCTGTTTTCTGCACTGCTCATCGTCTTCGGCGACTGCGCTGATCCTGCTGCTGTTTTCTGCACTGCTCATCGGCGTCGGCGACTGCGCTGGTCCCGCTGTTGTTTTTGCCTCTGCTCGTCGGCGTCTGTGCTGGTCCTGCTGCTGTTTTCTGCTTTTCTCGTCGGCGTCTGAGATTGCGTATCTCCTGCCGCTGTTTTTTGCTCTGTGCGTCGGTGTCGGCGCTGATCCTGCTGCTGTTTCCTGCTCTGCGCGTCGCCGTCGGCGACTGCGCTGGTCCTGCTTTTGTTTTCTGCTCTGATTGTCGGCGTCGGCGACTGCACTGGTCCTGCTGCTGTTTTCTGCTCTGCTCGTCGGCGTCGGTGCTGATCCTGCTGCTGTTTCCTGCTCTGCTCGTCGCCGTCGGCGACTGCGCTGGTCCTGCTGCTGTTTTCTCCTCTGCTCGTCGGCGTCGGCGACTGCACTGACCCTGCTGCTGTTTTCTGCTCTGCTTGTTGGCGTCGGCTACTGCGCTGATCCTGCTGCTATTTTCTGCTCTGCTCATTGGCGTCAGCGACTGGGATGATCCTGCTGCTGTTTTCTGCTCTGCTCGTCTGCGTCAGCGAATGCGCTGATCCTGCTGCTGTTTTCTGCTCTGCTCATCGCCGTCGGCGCCTGCACTGGTCCTGCTGTTGTTTTCTTCTCTGCTCGTCAGCGTCTGCTCTGCTCGTCGGGGTCTGCGACTATGCTGGTCCTGCTGCTGTTTTCTGCTCTGCTCGTCGGTGACTGCGCTGGTCCTGCTAGTGTTTTCTGCACTGCTCATCGGCGTCGGTGACTGCGCAGGTCCTGCTGCTGTTTTCTGCTCTGCTCGTTGGCAACTGCGCAGGTCCTGCTGCTGTTTTCTGCTCTGCTCGTCGGTGTCGGTGACTGTGTTGATCCTGCTGCTGTTTTATGCTCTGCTCGTTGGTGTCTGCGACTGCTCATCTCCTGCTGCTTTTTTCTGCTCTGCTCGTCGGCGTCAGCGACTGTGCTGCTCCTGCTGCTGTTTTCTGCTCTGCTTGTTGGTGTCAGCGACTACGCTGATCCTGCTGCTGTTTTTTGCTCTGCTCGTCGGCGACTGCGCTGGTCCTGCTGCTGTTTTATGCACTGCTCATTGGCGTCGGCGACTGCGCTGATCCTGCTGCTGTTTTCTGCTCTGCTGGTAGGCGTCGGCGACTGCGCTGGTCCTGCTGCTGTTTTCTGCACTGCTCATCGGCGTCGGCGAGTGCGCTGATCCTGCTGCTGTATTGTGCTCTGCTTGTCGGCGACTGCGCTGGTCCTGCTGCTGTTTTATGCACTGCTCATCGGCGTCGGCGACTTCGCTGGTCCTGCTGTTGTTTTCGCCTCTGCTCGTCGGCGTCTGCTCTGCTCGTCGGCGTCTGCGACTGCGCTGGTCCTGCTGCTGTTTTCTGCTCTGCTCGTCGGCGACTGCGCTGGTCCTGCTGCTGTTTTCTGCACTGCTCATCGGCGTCGGCGACTGCGCTGATCCTGCTGCTGTTTTCTTCTCTGCTCGTTGGCGTCGGCGAGTGCGCTGATCCTGCTGCTGTTTTCTGCTCTGCTCGTAGGCATCGCCGACTGCGGTGGTCCTGCTGTTGTTTTCGCCTCTGCTCGTCTGCGTCTGCTCTGCTCGTCGGCGTCTGCGACTGCCCTTGTCCTGCTGTTGTTTTCACCTCTGCTCGTCTGCGTCTGCTCTGCTCGTCAGCGACTGCGCTGTTCCTGCTGCTGTTTTCTGCTCTGATCGTCTCCGACTGCGCATCTCCTGCTGCTGTTTTTTGCTCTGCTCGTCGGCGTCAGCGACTGCGCTTATCCTGCAGCTGTTTTCTGCTCTGCTCGTCGGCGTCTGCGACTGCTCATCTCCTGCTGCTGTTTTTTGCTCTGCTTGTACGCTTCGGTGACTGCGCTGGTCCTGCTGCTGTTTTCTGCTCTGCTCGTCGGCAACTGCGCATCTCCTGCTGCTGTTTTCTGCTCTTCTCGTCGGCGTCGGCGACTGCGCTTATCCTGCTGCTGTTTTCTGCTCTGCTCGTCAGCGTCGGCGACTGTGCTGGTCCTGCTGCTGTTTTCTGCTCTGCTCATCGGCATCTGCGACCTTGCTGGTCCTTCTGCTGTTTTCTGCTCTGCTCATCGGCGACTGCGCTGGTCCTGCTGTTGTTTTCACCTCTGCTCGTCGGCGTCTGCGACTGCGCTGGTCCTGCTGCTGTTTTCTGCTCTGCTCGTCGGCGTCTGCGCTGGTCCTGCTGCTGTTTTCTGCACTGCTCATCGGCATCGGCGACTGCGTTGATCCTGCTGCTGTTTTTTGCTCTGCTCGTCGGCGTCGGCAACTGCGCTGATCCTGCTGCTGTTTTCTGCTCTGCTCGTCGGCGTTTGCGACTGCGCTGATCCTGCTGCTGTTTTCTGCTCTGCTCGTCGGCGTTGGCTACTGCGCTGGTCCTGCTGCTGTTTTCTTCTCTGCTCGTCGGAGTCGGCGACTGCGCTGGTCCTGCTGCTGTTTTCTGCTCTGCTCGTTGAGGTCAGCAACTGCGCTGATCCTGCTGCTGTTTTCTGTTCTGCTCGTCGGCGTCAGCAACTGCGCTGATCCTTCTGCTGTGTTCTGCTCTGCTCGTCGCCGTCAGCGACTGCGCTCGTCCTGCTGTTGTTTTCTGTTCTGATCGTCGGCGTCGGCGACTGCGCTGATCCTTCTGCTGTTTTCTGCGCTGCTCGTCGCCGTCAGCGCTGATCCTGCTGCTGTTTCCTGCTCTGCTCCTCGCCGTCAGCGACTGCGCTGGTCCTGCTGTTGTTTTCTTCTTTGCTCGTCGGCGTCTGCTCTGCTCGTCGGCGTCTGCGACTGCGCTGGTCCTGCTGCTGTTTTCTGCTCTGCTCGTCGGTGACTGCGCTGGTCCTGCTGCTGTTTTCTGCACTGCTCATCGTCTTCGGCGACTGCGCTGATCCTGCTGCTTTTTTCTGCACTGCTAATTGGCGTCGGAGACTGCGCTGATCCTGCTGCTGTTTTCTGCTCTGCTCGTAGGAGTCGGCGACTGCGCTGGTCCTGCTGCTGTTTTCTGCTCTGCTCGTCGGCGACTGCGCTGGTCCTCCTGCTGTTTTCTGCACTGCTCATCGGCGTCGGCGACTGCGCTGGTCCTGCTGTTGTTTTTGCCTCTGCTCGTCGGCGACTGCACTGGTCCTGCTGCTGTTTTATGCACTGCTCATCGGCATCGGCAACCGTGTTGATTCTGCTGCTGTTTTCTGCTCGTTGGTGTCTGCGACTGCGCATCTCCTGCTGCTTTTTTCTGCTCTGCTCTGCGGCGTCAGCGACTGCGCTGATCCTGCTGCTGTTTTCTGCTCTTCTCGTCGGCGTCTGAGATTGCGCATCTCCTGCCGCAGTTTTTTGCTTTGTGCGTCCGCGACTGCGCTTATCCTGCTGCTGTTTTCTTCTCTGCTCGTCAGCGTCGGTGACTGCGCTGGTCCTGCTGCTGTTTTCTGCTCTGCTCGTCGGCGTCGGCGCTGATCCTGCTGCTGTTTCCTGCTCTGCTCGTCGCCGTCGGCGACTGCGCTGGTCCTGCTATGTTTTCTGCTCTGATTGTCGGCGTCGGCGACTGCGCTGGTCCTGCTGCTGTGTTCTGCTATGCTCGTCGGTGTCGGTGCTGATCCTGCTGCTGTTTCCTGCTCTGATCGTCGCCGTCGGCGACTGCGCTGGTCCTGCTGCTGTTTTTTGCTCTGCTCGTCGGCGTCGGCGACTGCACTGACCCTGCTGCTGTTTTCTGCTCTGCTTGTCGGCGTCGGCTACTGCGCTGATCCTGCTGCTATTTTCTGCTCTGCTCATCGGCGTCTGCGACTGGGATGATCCTGCTGCCATTTTCTGCTCTGCTCCTCTGCGTCAGGGAATGCGCTGATCCTGCTGCTGTTTTCTGCTCTTTTCATCGCCGTCGGCGCCAAGGCTGGTCCTGCTGTTGTTTTCTTCTCTACTCGTCAGCGTCTGCTCTGCTCGTCGGCGTCTGCGACTGCGCTGGTCCTGCTGCTGTTTTCTGCTCTGCTCGTCGGTGACTACGCTGGTCTTGCTAGTGTTTTCTGCACTGCTCATCGGCGTCGGTGACTGCGCTGATCATGCGGCTGTTTTCTGCCCTTCTTGTCGGCGACTGTGCAGGTCCTGCTGCTGTTTTCTGCTCTGCTCGTTGGCGACTGCGCAGGTCCTGCTGCTGTTTTCTGCTCTGCTCGTCGGTGTCGGTGACTGCGTTGATCCTGCTGCTGTTTTCTGCTCTGCTCGTTGGTGTCTGCGACTGCTCATCTCCTGCTGCTTTTTTCTGCTCTGCTCGTCGGCGACTGCGCTGGTCCTGCTGCTGTTTTCTGCACTGCTCATCGGCGTCGGCGACTGCACTGATCCTGCTGCTGTTTTCTGCTCTGCTCGTCGGCGTCTGCGACTGCGCATTTCCTGCTGCTGTTTTTTGCTCTGCTCGTCGGTGACTGCACTGGTCCTGCTGCTGTTTTCTGCGCTGCTCGTCACTGTCGGCGGCTGCGCTGGTCCTGCTGTTGTTTTCTGCTCTGATCGTCGGCGTCGGCAACTGCGCTGGTCCTGCCGCTGTTTTCTTCTCTGCTCGTCGGCGTCTGCTCTGCTCGTTGGCGTCTGCGCTGGTCCTGATGCTGTTTTCTGCTCTGCTCGTCGGCATCTGCGACTGCGCAGCTCCTGCTGCTGTTTTTTGCTCTGCTCGTCGGCGTCGGCGACTGCGCTGATCCTGCTGCTTTTTTCTGCTCTGCTCATCGGCGTCAGCGACTGGGCTGATCCTGCTGCAGTTTTCTGCTCTGCTCATCTGCGTCAGCAAATGCGCTGATCCTGCTACTGTTTCCTGCTCTGCTCGTCGCGGTCGGCGACTGCGCTGGCCCTGCTGTTGTTTTTTGCTCTGATCAACGGCGTCGGCGACTGCGCTGGTCCTGCTGCTGTTTTTTTCTCTGCTCGTCGGCGTCTGCTCTGCTCGTCGCCATCTGCGCTGGTCCTGCTGGTGTTTTCTGCACTGTTTATCGGCGTCTGCGACTGCGTTGGTCCTGCTGCTGTTTTCTGCTCTGCTCATCGGGGACTGCGCTGGTCCTGCTGGTGTTTTCTGCACTGCTCATCGCGTCGGCGACTGCGCTGGTCCTGCTGTTGTTTTCGCCTCTGCTCATTGGCGTCGGCGACTGCGCTGATCCTGCTGCTTTTTTCTGCTCTGCTCGTCGGCGACTGCGCTGGACCTGCTGCTGTTTTCTGGACTGCTCATCGGCGTCGGCGACAGCGTTGATCCTGCTGCTGTTTTCTGCTCTGCTCGTTGGCGTCTTCGACAGCGCATCTCCTGCCGCTTTTTTCTGCTCTGCTCGTCAGAAGAGCAGAGCAGAAAACAGCAGCAGGACAAGCGCAGTCGCAGACGCCGACGAGCAGAGAAGAAAACAACAGCAGGACCAGCGCAGTCGCAGACGCCGACGAGCAGAGCAGAAAAAAGCAGCAGGAGATGCGCAGTCGCAGACGCCAACGAGCAGAGCCGAAAACAGCAGCAGGACCAGCGCAGTCGCCGACGCTGACGAGCAGTGCAGAAAACAGCAGCAGGACCAGCGCAGTCGCCGACGAGCAGAGCAGAAAACAGCAGCAGGACCAGCGCAGTCGCAGACGCCGACGAGCAGACCAGACGCCGACGAGCAGAGGCGAAAACAACAGCAGGACCAGCGAAGTCGCCGACGCCAATGAGCAGTGCATAAAACAGCAGCAGGACCAGCGCAGTCGCCGACAAGCAGAGCACAAAACAGCAGCAGGATCAGCGCAGTCGCCGACGCGATTAGCAGTGCAGAAAACAGCAGCAGGATCAGCGCAGTCGCCGACGCCGATTAGCAATGCAGAAAACAGCAGCAGGACCAGCGCAGTCACCCACGAGCAGAGCAGAAAACAGCAGCAGGACCAGCGCAGTCGCAGATGTCGACGAGCAGAGCAGACGCCGACGAGCAGAGAAGAAAACAACAGCAGGACCAGCGCAGTCGACGACGGCGACGAGTAGAGCAGGAAACAGCAGGAGGATCAGCGCTGACGGCGACGAGCAGAGCAGAAAACAGCAGCAGGACAAGCGCAGTCGCAGATGCCGACGAGCAGAGCAGACGCCGACGAGCAGAGAAGAAAACAACAGCAGGACCAGCGCAGTCGCAGACGGCGACGAGCAGAGCAGAAAACAGCAGCAGGACCAGCGCAGTCGCCGACGAGCAGAGCAGAAAACAGCAGCAGGACCAGCGCAGTTGCAGACGCTGACGAGCAGAGCAGACGCCAACGAGCAGAGGCAAAAACAGCAGCACGATCAACGCAGTCACCGACGCCGATGAGCAGTGCAGAAAACAGCAGCAGGACCAGCGCAGTCGCCGACGAGCAGAGCAGAAAACAGCAGCAGGATCAGTGCAGTTGCCGACGCCGGCGAGCAGAGCAGGAAACAGCAGCAGGATGAGCGCAGTTGCTGACGCTGACGAGCAGAGCAGAAAAAAGCAGCAGGAGATACGCAGTCGCAGACGTTGACGAGCAGAGCAGACGCAGACGAGCAGAGAAGAAAACAACAGATGGACCAGCGCAGTCGCCGACGGCGACGAGCAGAGCAGAAAACAGCAGCAGGATCAGCGCAGTTGCCGATGCCGACGAGCAGAGCAGAAAACAGCAGCAGGATCAGCGCAGTCGCCGACGCCGATTAGCAATGCAGAAAATAGCAGCAGGACCAGCGCAGTCACCCACGAGCAGAGCAGAAAACAGCAGCAGGACCAGCGCAGTCGCAGGGGTCGACGAGCAGAGCAGACGCCGACGAGCAGAGAAGAAAACAACAGCAGGACCAGCGCAGTCGACGACGGCGACGAGTAGAGCAGGAAACAGCAGGAGGATCAGCGCTGATGGCGACGAGCAGAGCAGAAAACAGCAGCAGGACAAGCGCAGTCGCAGATGCCGACGAGCAGAGCAGACGCCGACGAGCAGAGAAGAAAACAACAGCAGGACCAGCGCAGTCGCAGACGGCGACGATTAGAGCAGAAAACAGCAGCAGGACCAGCGCAGTCGCCGACGAGCAGAGCAGAAAACAGCAGCAGGACCAGCGCAGTTGCAGACGCTGACGAGCAGAGCAGACGCCAACGAGCAGAGGCGAAAACAGCAGCAGGATCAACGCAGTCACCGACGCCGATGAGCAGTGCAGAAAACAGCAGCAGGACCAGCACAGTCGCCAACGAGCAGAGCAGAAAACAGCAGCAGGATCAGTGCAGTTGCCGACGCCGGCGAGCAGAGCAGGAAACAGCAGCAGGATGAGCGCAGTTGCTGACGCTGACGAGCAGAGCAGAAAAAAGCAGCAGGAGATACGCAGTCGCAGACGTTGACGAGCAGAGCAGACGCCGACGAGCAGAGAAGAAAACAACAGATGGACCAGCGCAGTGGCCGACGGTGACGAGCAGAGCAGAAAACAGCAGCAGGATCAGCGCAGTTGCCGATGCCGACGAGCAGAGCAGAAAACAGCAGCAGGACCAGCGCAGTCGCCGACGAGCAGAGCAGAAAACAGCAGCAGGACCAGCGCAGTCGCCGACGCCGACAAGCAGAGCAGAAAACAGCAGCAGGATCAGCGCAGTTGCTGACGCTGACGAGCAGAGCAGAAAAAAGCAGCAGGAGATACGCAGTCGCAGACGCCAACGAGAAGAGCAGAAAACAGCAGCAGGATCAACGCAGTCGCCGACGCCGATGAGCAGTGCAGAAAACAGCAGCAGGACCAGCGCAGTCGCCGAAAAGCAGAGCAGAAAACAGCAGCAGGACCAGTGCAGTCGCCGACGCCTACAAGCAGTGCAGAAAACAGCAGCAGGATCAGCGCAGTCGCCAACGCCGATGAGCAGTGCAGAAAACAGCAGCAGGACCAGCTCAGTCGCCAACGCCTACGAGCAGAGCAGAAAACAGCTGCAGGATCAGCGCAGTCGCCGATGCCGATTAGCTGTGCAGAAAACAGCAGCAGGACCAGCGCAGTTGCCGACGAGCAGAGCAGAAAGCAGCAGCATGACCAGCGCAGTCGCAGACGCCGATGAGCAGAGCAGACGTCGTCGAGCAGAGGCGAAAACAACAGCAGGACCAGCGCAGTCGCCGACGCCGATGAGCAGTGCAGAAAACTCCAGCAGGACCAGCGCAGTCGCCGACGAGCAGAGCAGAAAACAGCAGCAGGATCAGCGCAGTCGCCGACGCCGATGTGCAGTGCAGAAAACAGCAGCAGGACCAGTGCAGACGCCGACGAGCAGACGCCGACGAGCAGAGCAGGAAACAGCAGCAGGATCAGCACCGACGCCGATAAGCAGAGCAGGAAACAGCAGCAGGATCAGCGCATTCGCTGACACAGACAAACAGAGCAGAAAACAGCAGAAGGATCAGCGCAGTAGCCGACGCCGATGAGCAGAGCAGAAAACAGCAGCAGGACCAGCGCAGTCGCCGACGAGCAGAGCAAAAAACAGCAGCAGGATCAGTGCAGTTGCCGACGCCGGCGAGCAGAGCAGGAAACAGCAGCAGGATGAGCGCAGTTGCTGACGCTGACGAGCAGAGCAGAAAAAAGCAGCAGGAGATACGCAGTCGCAGACGTTGACGAGCAGAGCAGACGCCGACGAGCAGAGAAGAAAACAACAGATGGACCAGCGCAGTCGCCGTCGGCGACGAGCAGAGCAGAAAACAGCAGCAGGATCAGAGTAGTCGCTGACACCAACGAGCAGAGCATAAAACAGCAGCAGGAGCAGCGCAGTCGCTGACGCCGACGAGCAGAGCAGAAAAAAGCAGCAGGAGATGAGCAGTCACAGACACCAACGAGCAGAGCATAAAACAGCAGCAGGATCAACGCAGTCACCCACACCGACGAGCAGAGCAGAAAACAGCAGCAGGAACTGCGCAGTTGCCAACGAGCAGAGCAGAAAACAGCAGCAGGACCTGCGCAGTCGCCGACAAGAAGGGCAGAAAACAGCCGCAGGATCAGCGCAGTCACCGACGCCGATGAGCAGTGCAGAAAACACTAGCAGGACCAGCGCAGTCACCGACGAGCAGAGCAGAAAACAGCAGCAGGACCAGCGCAGTCGCAGACGCCGACGAGCAGAGCAGACGCTGACGAGCAGAGAAGAAAACAACAGCAGGACCAGCGCAGGCGCCGACGGTGATGAGCAGAGCAGAAAACTGCAGCAGGACCAGCGCAGTCGCCGACGGCGACGAGCAGAGCAGGAAACAGCAGCAGGATCAGCACCGACGCCGACGAGCAGAGCAGAAAACAGCAGCAGGACCAGCGCAGTCGCCGACGGCGACGAGCAGAGCAGGAAACAGCAGCAGGATCGACGCCGACGAGCAGAGCAGAAAACAGCAGCAGGACCAGCGCAGTCGCCGACGCTGACGAGCAGAGCAGAAAACAGCAGCAGGATAAGCGCAGTCGCCGACGCACAGAGCAGAAAACAGCAGCAGGACCAGCGCAGTCGCCGACGCCGACGAGCAGAGCAGAAAACAGCAGCAGGATCAGCGCAGTTGCTGACGCTGACGAGCAGAGCAGAAAAAAGCAGCAGGAGATACGCAGTCGCAGACGCCAACGAGCAGAGCAGAAAACAGCAGCAGGATCAACGCAGTCGCCGACGCCGATGAGCAGTGCAGAAAACAGCAGCAGGAGATGCGCAGTCGGAGACGATCAGAGCAGAAAACAGCAGCAGGACCAGCGCAGTCGCTGATGAGCAGAGCAGACGCAGACGAGCAGAGGCGAAAACAACAGCAGGACCAGCGCAGTCGCAGACGCCGACGAGCAGAGCAGACGCAGACGAGCAGAGGTGAAAACAACAGCAGGACCTGCGCAGTCGGCGACGCCTACGAGCAGACCAGAAAACAGCAGCAGGATCAGCGCTCTCGCCGACGTCGATAAGCAGTGCAGAAAACAGCAGCAGGATCAGCGCACTCGCCGACGCCAATGAGCAGTGCAGAAAACAGCAGCAGGACCAGCGCAGTTGCCGACGAGCAGAGCAAAAAACAGCAGCACGATCAGCGTAGTCGCTGACACCAACGAGCAGAGCAGAAAACAGCAGCAGGAGCAGCGCAGTCGCTGACGCCGACGAGCAGAGCAGAAAAAAGCAGCAGGAGATGAGCAGTCGCAGACACCAACGAGCAGAGCATAAAACAGCAGCAGGATCAACGCAGTCACCGACACCGACGAGCAGAGCAGAAAACAGCAGCAGGACCTGCGCAGTTGCCAACGAGCAGAGCAGAAAACAGCAGCAGGACCTGCGCAGTCGCCGACAAGAAGGGCAGGAAACAGCCACAGGATCAGCGCAGTCACCGACGCCGATGAGCAGTGCAGAAAACACTAGCAGGACCAGCGCAGTCACCGACGAGCAGAGCAGAAAACAGCAGCAGGACCAGCACAGTCGCAGACGCCGACGAGCAGAGCAGACGCTGACGAGCAGAGAAGAAAACAACAGCAGGACCAGCGCAGGCGCCGACGGCGATGAGCAGAGCAGAAAACAGCAGTAGGATCATCGCATTCGCTGACGCAGACGAGCAGAGCAGAAAACAGCAGCAGGATCAGTGCAGTCGCCGACGCCGACGAGCAGAGCAGAAAACAGCAGCAGGACCAGCGCAGTCGCCGACGGCGACGAACAGAGCAGGAAACAGCAGCAGGATCAGCACCGACGCCGACGAGCAGAGCAGAAAACAGCAGCAGGACCAGCGCAGTCGCCGAAAATCAGAGCAGAAAACAACAGCAGGACCAGCGCAGTCGCCGACGGCGACGAGCAGAGCAGGAAACAGCAGCAGGATCAGCGCCGACGCCGACGAGCAGAGCAGAAAACAGCAGCAGGACCAGCGCAGTCGCCGACGCTGACGAGCAGAGCAGAAAACAGCAGCAGGACAAGCGCAGTCGCCGACGCACAGAGCAAAAAACTGCGGCAGGAGATGCGCAATCTCAGACGCCGACGAGAAGAGCAGAAAACAGCATCAGGATCAGCGCAGTCGCTGACGCCCCCGAGCAGAGCAGAAAAAAGCAGCAGGAGATGCGCAGTCGCAGACGCCAACGAGCAGAGCAGAAAACAGCAGCAGGATCAACGCGGTTGCTGATGCCGATGAGCAGTGCAGAAAACAGCAGCAGGACCAGCGCAGTCGCCGACGAGCAGAGCAGAAAACAGCAGCAGGACCAGCACAGACGCCGACGAGCAGAGGCAAAAACAACAGCGGGACCAGCGCAGTCGTCGACGCCGATGAGCAGTGCAGAAAACAGCAGCAGGACCAGGGCAGTCGCCGACGAGCAGAGCAGAAAACAGCAGCAGGACCAGCGCAGTCGCCGACGCCTACGAGCAGAGCAGAAAACAGCAGCAGGATCAGCGCAGTCGCCGACGGCAATTAGCAGTGCAGAAAACAGCAGCAGGATCAGCGCAGTCGCCGAAGACGTTGAACAGTGCAGAAAACAGCAGCAGGACCAGCGCAGTCACCGACGAGCAGAGCAGAAAACAGCAGCAGGACCAGCGCAGTCGCAGACGCCGACGAGTAGAGCAGATGCCGACGAGCAGAGCAGACGCCGACGAGCAGAGCAGACGCCGACGAGCAGAGAAGAAAACAACAGCAGGACCAGCGCAGTCGCTGACGGCGACGAGCAGAGCAGGAAACAGCAGCAGGATCAGCGCTGATGGCGACGAGCAGCGCAGAAAACAGCAGCAGGATCAGCGCAGACGCCGACGCCGACGATCAGAGCAGAAAACAACAGCAGGACGAGCGCAGTCGCTGACGGCGACGAGCAGAGCAGAACACAGCAGAAGGATCAGCGCAGTTGCTGACGCCGACGAGCAGAACAGAAAACAGCAGCAGGATCAGCGCAGTTGCTGGCGACTGCGCTGGTCCTGCTGTTTTTTTCTGCTCTGATTGTCGGCGTCGGTGACGGCGCTGGTCCTGCTGCTGTTTTCTGCTCTGCTCGTCGGCGTCGGCGCATGCACTGACCCTGCTGCTGTTTTCTGCTCTGCTTGTCGGCGTCGGCTACTGCGCAGTTCCTGCTGCTATTTTCTGCTCTGCTCATCGGCGTCAGCGACTGGGATGATCCTGCTGCTGTTTTCTGCTCTGCTCGTCTGCGTCAGCGACTGCGCATCTCCTGCCGCTTTTTTCTGCTCTGCTTGTCGGCGTCAGCGACTGCGCTGATCCTGCTGCTGTTTTCTGCTCTGCTCGTCGGCGTCTGCGAATGCGGTGATCCTGCTGCTGTTTCCTTCTCTGCTTGTCGCCGTCGACGACGGCGCTGGTCCTGCTGTTTTTTTCTGCTCTGCTCGTCGCCATCAGTGACTGCGCTGGTCCTGCTGTTTTTTTCTGCTCTGATCGTCGGCAACTACGCTGGTCATGCTGCTGTTTTCTTCTCTGCTTGTCGGCGTCTGCTCTGCTCGTCGGCGACTGCGCTGATCCTGCTGCTTTTTTCTGCACTGCTCATCGGCGTCGGCGACTGTGCTGATCCTGCTGCTTTTTTCTGCCCTGCTTGTAGGCGTCGGCGACTGCACTGGTCCTGCTGTTGTTTTCTGCTCTGATCGTCGGCGACTGCGCTGGTCATGCTGCTGTTTTCTTCTCTGCTTGTCGGCGTCTGCTCTGCTCGTCGGCGTCTGCGACTGCGCTGGTCCTGCTGCGGTTTTCTGCTCTGCTCATCGGCGACTGCGCTGGTCCTGCTGGTGTTTTCTGCACTGCTCATCGGCGTCGGCGACTGCGCTGGTCCTGCTGTTGTTTTCGCCTCTGCCCCGTGGCGTCTGCGACTGCGCTGGTCCTGCTGCTGTTTTCTGCTCTGCTCGTCGGCGACTGCGCTGGTCCTGCTGCTTTTTTCTACACTGCTCATCGGCGTCAGCGACTGCGCTGATCCTGCTGCTGTTTTCTGCTCTGCTCGTTGGCGTCTGCGACTGCGCATCTCCTGCCGCTTTTTTCTGCTCTGCTCGTCGGCGTCAGCGAATGCGCTGATCCTGCTGCTGTTTCCTACTCTGCTCGTCGCCGTCGGCGACTGCGCTGGTCCTGCTGCTGTTTTCTGCTCTGCTTGTCTGCGTCAGCGAATGCGCTGATCCTGCTGCTGTTCCCTGCTCTGCTCGTCGCCGTTGGCGACTGCGCTGGTCCTGCTGTTGTTTTCTGCTCTGATCATCGGCGACTGCGCTGGTCATGCTGCTGTTTTCTTCTCTGCTTGTCGGCGTCTGCTCTGCTCGTCGGCGTCTGCGACTGCGCTGGTCCTGCTGCTGTTTTCTGCTCTGCTCATCGGCGACTGCGCTGGTCCTGCTGGTGTTTTCTGCACTGCTCATCGGCGTCGGCGACTGCGCTGGTCCTGCTGTTGTTTTCGCCTCTGCTCGTCGGCGTCTGCGACTGCGCTGGTCCTGCTACTGTTTTCTGCTCTGATTGGCGGCGACTGCGCTTGTCCTGCTGCTTTTTTCTGCACTGCTCATCGGCGTCGGCGACTGCGCTGGTCCTGCTGCTGTTTTCTGCTCTGCTTGTAGGCGTCGGCGACTGCGCTGGTCCTGCTGCTGTTTTCTGCACTGCTCATCGGCGTCTGCAACTGCGCTGATCCTGCTGCTGTTTTCTGCTCTGCTCGTCTGCGACTGCGCTGGACCTGCCGCTTTTTTCTGCTCTGCTCGTCGGCATCAGCGACTGGGCTGATCCTGCTGCTGTTTTCTGCTTTGCTCGTCTGCGTCAGCGAATGCGCTGATCCTGCTGCTGTTTCCTGCTCTGCTCGTCGCCGTCGGCGACTTCGCTGGTCCTGCTGTTGTTTTCTGCTCTGATCGCCGGCGTCGGCGACTGCGCTGGTCCTATTGCTGTTTTCTTCTCTGCTTGTACGCTTCGGTGACTGCGCTGGTCCTGCTGCTGTTTTCTGCTCTGCTCGTCGGCAACTGCGCATCTCCTGCTGCTTTTTTCTGCTCTGCTTGTCGGCGTCAGCGACTGCGCTGATCCTGCTGCTGTTTTCTGCTCTTCTCGTCGGCGTCGGCGACTGCGCTTATCCTGCTGCTGTTTTCTGCTCTGCTCGTCAGCGTCGGCGACTGCGCTGGTCCTGCTGCTGTTTTCTGCTCTGCTCATCGGCATCTGCGACCTTGCTGGTCCTTCTGCTGTTTTCTGCTCTGCTCATCGGCGACTGCGCTGGTCCTGCTGGTGTTTTCTGCACTGCTCATCGGCGTCGGCGACTGCGCTGGTCCTGCTGTTGTTTTCACCTCTGCTCGTCGGCGTCTGCGACTGCGCTGGTCCTGCTGCTGTTTTCTGCTCTGCTCGTCGGCGTCTGCGCTGGTCCTGCTGCTGTTTTCTGCACTGCTCATCGGCATCGGCGACTGCGTTGATCCTGCTGCTGTTTTTTGCTCTGCTCGTCGGCGTCGGCAACTGCGCTGATCCTGCTGCTGTTTTCTGCTCTGCTCGTCGGCGTTTGCGACTGCGCTGATCCTGCTGCTGTTTTCTGCTCTGCTCGTCGGCGTTGGCTACTGCGCTGGTCCTGCTGCTGTTTTCTTCTCTGCTCGTCGGAGTCGGCGACTGCGCTGGTCCTGCTGCTGTTTTCTGCTCTGCTCATTGAGGTCAGCAACTGCGCTGATCCTGCTGCTGTTTTCTGTTCTGCTCGTCGGCGTCAGCGACTGCGCTGATCCTGCTGCTGTTTTCTGCTCTGCTCGTTGGCGTCTGCGACTGCGCATCTCCTGCCGCTTTTTTCTGCTCTGCTCGTCGGCGTCAGCGAATGCGCTGATCCTGCTGCAGTTTCCTACTCTGCTCGTCGCCGTCGGCGACTGCGCTGGTCCTGCTGCTGTTTTCTGCTCTGCTTGTCTGCGTCAGCGAATGCGCTGATCCTGCTGCTGTTCCCTGCTCTGCTCGTCGCCGTTGGCGACTGCGCTGGTCCTGCTGTTGTTTTCTGCTCTGATCATCGGCGACTGCGCTGGTCATGCTGCTGTTTTCTTCTCTGCTTGTCGGCATCTGCTCTGCTCGTCGGCGTCTGCGACTGCGCTGGTCCTGCTGCTGTTTTCTGCTCTGCTCATCGGCGACTGCGCTGGTCCTGCTGGTGTTTTCTGCACTGCTCATCGGCGTCGGCGACTGCGCTGGTCCTGCTGTTGTTTTCGCCTCTGCTCGTCGGCGTCTGCGACTGCGCTGGTCCTGCTGCTGTTTTCTGCTCTGATTGGCGGCGACTGCGCTTGTCCTGCTGCTTTTTTCTGCACTGCTCATCGGCGTCGGCGACTGCGCTGGTCCTGCTGCTGTTTTCTGCTCTGCTTGTAGGCGTCGGCGACTGCGCTGGTCCTGCTGCTGTTTTCTGCACTGCTCATCGGCGTCTGCAACTGCGCTGATCCTGCTGCTCTTTTCTGCTCTGCTCGTCTGCGACTGCGCTGGACCTGCCGCTTTTTTCTGCTCTGCTCGTCGGCATCAGCGACTGGGCTGATCCTGCTGCTGTTTTCTGCTTTGCTCGTCTGCGTCAGCGAATGCGCTGATCCTGCTGCTGTTTCCTGCTCTGCTCGTCGCCGTCGGCGACTTCGCTGGTCCTGCTGTTGTTTTCTGCTCTGATCGCCGGCGTCGGCGACTGCGCTGGTCCTGCTGCTGTTTTCTTCTCTGCTTGTACGCTTCGGTGACTGCGCTGGTCCTGCTGCTGTTTTCTGCTCTGCTCGTCGGCAACTGCGCATCTCCTGCTGCTTTTTTCTGCTCTGCTTGTCGGCGTCAGCGACTGCGCTGATCCTGCTGCTGTTTTCTGCTCTTCTCGTCGGCGTCGGCGACTGCGCTTATCCTGCTGCTGTTTTCTGCTCTGCTCGTCAGCGTCGGCGACTGTGCTGGTCCTGCTGCTGTTTTCTGCTCTGCTCATCGGCATCTGCGACCTTGCTGGTCCTTCTGCTGTTTTCTGCTCTGCTCATCGGCGACTGCGCTGGTCCTGCTGGTGTTTTCTGCACTGCTCATCGGCGTCGGCGACTGCGCTGGTCCTGCTGTTGTTTTCACCTCTGCTCGTCGGCGTCTGCGACTGCGCTGGTCCTGCTGCTGTTTTCTGCTCTGCTCGTCGGCGTCTGCGCTGGTCCTGCTGCTGTTTTCTGCACTGCTCATCGGCATCGGCGACTGCGTTGATCCTGCTGCTGTTTTTTGCTCTGCTCGTCGGCGTCGGCAACTGCGCTGATCCTGCTGCTGTTTTCTGCTCTGCTCGTCGGCGTTTGCGACTGCGCTGATCCTGCTGCTGTTTTCTGCTCTGCTCGTCGGCGTTGGCTACTGCGCTGGTCCTGCTGCTGTTTTCTTCTCTGCTCGTCGGAGTCGGCGACTGCGCTGGTCCTGCTGCTGTTTTCTGCTCTGCTCGTTGAGGTCAGCAACTGCGCTGATCCTGCTGCTGTTTTCTGTTCTGCTCGTCGGCGTCAGCAACTGCGCTGATCCTTCTGCTGTGTTCTGCTCTGCTCGTCGCCGTCAGCGACTGCGCTCGTCCTGCTGTTGTTTTCTGTTCTGATCGTCGGCGTCGGCGACTGCGCTGATCCTTCTGCTGTTTTTTGCGCTGCTCGTCGCCGTCAGCGCTGATCCTGCTGCTGTTTCCTGCTCTGCTCCTCGCCGTCAGCGACTGCGCTGGTCCTGCTGTTGTTTTCTTCTTTGCTCGTCGGCGTCTGCTCTGCTCGTCGGCGTCTGCTCTGCTCGTCGGCGTCTGCTCTACTCGTCGGCGTCTGCGACTGCGCTGGTCCTGCTGCTGTTTTCTGCTCTGCTCGTCGGTGACTGCGCTGGTCCTGCTGCTGTTTTCTGCACTGCTCATCGTCTTCGGCGACTGCGCTGATCCTGCTGCTGTTTTCTGCACTGCTCATCGGCGTCGGCGACTGCGCTGGTCCCGCTGTTGTTTTTGCCTCTGCTCGTCGGCGTCTGTGCTGGTCCTGCTGCTGTTTTCTGCTTTTCTCGTCGGCGTCTGAAATTGCGTATCTCCTGCCGCTGTTTTTTGCTCTGTGCGTCGGTGTCGGCGCTGATCCTGCTGCTGTTTCCTGCTCTGCGCGTCTCCGTCGGCGACTGCGCTGGTCCTGCTTTTGTTTTCTGCTCTGATTGTCGGCGTCGGCGACTGCACTGGTCCTGCTGCTGTTTTCTGCTCTGCTCGTCGGCGTCGGTGCTGATCCTGCTGCTGTTTCCTGCTCTGCTCGTCGCCGTCGGCGACTGCGCTGGTCCTGCTGCTGTTTTCTCCTCTGCTCGTCGGCGTCGGCGACTGCACTGACCCTGCTGCTGTTTTCTGCTCTGCTTGTTGGCGTCGGCTACTGCGCTGATCCTGCTGCTATTTTCTGCTCTGCTCATTGGCGTCAGCGACTGGGATGATCCTGCTGCTGTTTTCTGCTCTGCTCGTCTGCGTCAGCGAATGCGCTGATCCTGCTGCTGTTTTCTGCTCTGCTCATCGCCGTCGGCGCCTGCACTGGTCCTGCTGTTGTTTTCTTCTCTGCTCGTCAGCGTCTGCTCTGCTCGTCGGGGTCTGCGACTATGCTGGTCCTGCTGCTGTTTTCTGCTCTGCTCGTCGGTGACTGCGCTGGTCCTGCTAGTGTTTTCTGCACTGCTCATCGGCGTCGGTGACTGCGCAGGTCCTGCTGCTGTTTTCTGCTCTGCTCGTTGGCAACTGCGCAGGTCCTGCTGCTGTTTTCTGCTCTGCTCGTCGGTGTCGGTGACTGTGTTGATCCTGCTGCTGTTTTATGCTCTGCTCGTTGGTGTCTGCGACTGCTCATCTCCTGCTGCTTTTTTCTGCTCTGCTCGTCGGCGTCAGCGACTGTGCTGCTCCTGCTGCTGTTTTCTGCTCTGCTTGTTGGTGTCAGCGACTACGCTGATCCTGCTGCTGTTTTTTGCTCTGCTCGTCGGCGACTGCGCTGGTCCTGCTGCTGTTTTATGCACTGCTCATTGGCGTCGGCGACTGCGCTGATCCTGCTGCTGTTTTCTGCTCTGCTGGTAGGCGTCGGCGACTGCGCTGGTCCTGCTGCTGTTTTCTGCACTGCTCATCGGCGTCGGCGAGTGCGCTGATCCTGCTGCTGTATTGTGCTCTGCTTGTCGGCGACTGCGCTGGTCCTGCTGCTGTTTTATGCACTGCTCATCGGCGTCGGCGACTTCGCTGGTCCTGCTGTTGTTTTCGCCTCTGCTCGTCGGCGTCTGCTCTGCTCGTCGGCGTCTGCGACTGCGCTGGTCCTGCTGCTGTTTTCTGCTCTGCTTGTCGGCGACTGCGCTGGTCCTGCTGCTGTTTTCTGCACTGCTCATCGGCGTCGGCGACTGCGCTGATCCTGCTGCTGTTTTCTTCTCTGCTCGTTGGCGTCGGCGAGTGCGCTGATCCTGCTGCTGTTTTCTGCTCTGCTCGTAGGCATCGCCGACTGCGGTGGTCCTGCTGTTGTTTTCGCCTCTGCTCGTCTGCGTCTGCTCTGCTCGTCGGCGTCTGCGACTGCCCTTGTCCTGCTGTTGTTTTCACCTCTGCTCGTCTGCGTCTGCTCTGCTCGTCAGCGACTGCGCTGTTCCTGCTGCTGTTTTCTGCTCTGATCGTCTCCGACTGCGCATCTCCTGCTGCTGTTTTTTGCTCTGCTCGTCGGCGTCAGCGACTGCGCTTATCCTGCAGCTGTTTTCTGCTCTGCTCGTCGGCGTCTGCGACTGCTCATCTCCTGCTGCTGTTTTTTGCTCTGCTTGTACGCTTCGGTGACTGCGCTGGTCCTGCTGCTGTTTTCTGCTCTGCTCGTCGGCAACTGCGCATCTCCTGCTGCTTTTTTCTGCTCTGCTTGTCGGCGTCAGCGACTGCGCTGATCCTGCTGCTGTTTTCTGCTCTTCTCGTCGGCGTCGGCGACTGCGCTTATCCTGCTGCTGTTTTCTGCTCTGCTCGTCAGCGTCGGCGACTGTGCTGGTCCTGCTGCTGTTTTCTGCTCTGCTCATCGGCATCTGCGACCTTGCTGGTCCTTCTGCTGTTTTCTGCTCTGCTCATCGGCGACTGCGCTGGTCCTGCTGGTGTTTTCTGCACTGCTCATCGGCGTCGGCGACTGCGCTGGTCCTGCTGTTGTTTTCACCTCTGCTCGTCGGCGTCTGCGACTGCGCTGGTCCTGCTGCTGTTTTCTGCTCTGCTCGTCGGCGTCTGCGCTGGTCCTGCTGCTGTTTTCTGCACTGCTCATCAGCATCGGCGACTGCGTTGATCCTGCTGCTGTTTTTTGCTCTGCTCGTCGGCGTCGGCAACTGCGCTGATCCTGCTGCTGTTTTCTGCTCTGCTCGTCGGCGTTTGCGACTGCGCTGATCCTGCTGCTGTTTTCTGCTCTGCTCGTCGGCGTTGGCTACTGCGCTGGTCCTGCTGCTGTTTTCTTCTCTGCTCGTCGGAGTCGGCGACTGCGCTGGTCCTGCTGCTGTTTTCTGCTCTGCTCGTTGAGGTCAGCAACTGCGCTGATCCTGCTGCTGTTTTCTGTTCTGCTCGTCGGCGTCAGCAACTGCGCTGATCCTTCTGCTGTGTTCTGCTCTGCTCGTCGCCGTCAGCGACTGCGCTCGTCCTGCTGTTGTTTTCTGTTCTGATCGTCGGCGTCGGCGACTGCGCTGATCCTTCTGCTGTTTTCTGCGCTGCTCGTCGCCGTCAGCGCTGATCCTGCTGCTGTTTCCTGCTCTGCTCCTCGCCGTCAGCGACTGCGCTGGTCCTGCTGTTGTTTTCTTCTTTGCTCGTCGGCGTCTGCTCTGCTCGTCGGCGTCTGCTCTGCTCGTCGGTGTCTGCTCTACTCGTCGGCGTCTGCGACTGCGCTGGTCCTGCTGCTGTTTTCTGCTCTGCTCGTCGGTGACTGCGCTGGTCCTGCTGCTGTTTTCTGCACTGCTCATCGTCTTCGGCGACTGCGCTGATCCTGCTGCTGTTTTCTGCACTGCTCATCGGCGTCGGCGACTGCGCTGGTCCCGCTGTTGTTTTTGCCTCTGCTCGTCGGCGTCTGTGCTGGTCCTGCTGCTGTTTTCTGCTTTTCTCTTCGGCGTCTGAGATTGCGTATCTCCTGCCGCTGTTTTTTGCTCTGTGCGTCGGTGTCGGCGCTGATCCTGCTGCTGTTTCCTGCTCTGCGCGTCGCCGTCGGCGACTGCGCTGGTCCTGCTTTTGTTTTCTGCTCTGATTGTCGGCGTCGGCGACTGCACTGGTCCTGCTGCTGTTTTCTGCTCTGCTCGTCGGCGTCGGTGCTGATCCTGCTGCTGTTTCCTGCTCTGCTCGTCGCCGTCGGCGACTGCGCTGGTCCTGCTGCTGTTTTCTCCTCTGCTCGTCGGCGTCGGCGACTGCACTGACCCTGCTGCTGTTTTCTGCTCTGCTTGTTGGCGTCGGCTACTGCGCTGATCCTGCTGCTATTTTCTGCTCTGCTCATTGGCGTCAGCGACTGGGATGATCCTGCTGCTGTTTTCTGCTCTGCTCGTCTGCGTCAGCGAATGCGCTGATCCTGCTGCTGTTTTCTGCTCTGCTCATCGCCGTCGGCGCCTGCACTGGTCCTGCTGTTGTTTTCTTCTCTGCTCGTCAGCGTCTGCTCTGCTCGTCGGGGTCTGCGACTATGCTGGTCCTGCTGCTGTTTTCTGCTCTGCTCGTCGGTGACTGCGCTGGTCCTGCTAGTGTTTTCTGCACTGCTCATCGGCGTCGGTGACTGCGCAGGTCCTGCTGCTGTTTTCTGCTCTGCTCGTTGGCAACTGCGCAGGTCCTGCTGCTGTTTTCTGCTCTGCTCGTCGGTGTCGGTGACTGTGTTGATCCTGCTGCTGTTTTATGCTCTGCTCGTTGGTGTCTGCGACTGCTCATCTCCTGCTGCTTTTTTCTGCTCTGCTCGTCGGCGTCAGCGACTGTGCTGCTCCTGCTGCTGTTTTCTGCTCTGCTTGTTGGTGTCAGCGACTACGCTGATCCTGCTGCTGTTTTTTGCTCTGCTCGTCGGCGACTGCGCTGGTCCTGCTGCTGTTTTATGCACTGCTCATTGGCGTCGGCGACTGCGCTGATCCTGCTGCTGTTTTCTGCTCTGCTGGTAGGCGTCGGCGACTGCGCTGGTCCTGCTGCTGTTTTCTGCACTGCTCATCGGCGTCGGCGAGTGCGCTGATCCTGCTGCTGTATTGTGCTCTGCTTGTCGGCGACTGCGCTGGTCCTGCTGCTGTTTTATGCACTGCTCATCGGCGTCGGCGACTTCGCTGGTCCTGCTGTTGTTTTCGCCTCTGCTCGTCGGCGTCTGCTCTGCTCGTCGGCGTCTGCGACTGCGCTGGTCCTGCTGCTGTTTTCTGCTCTGCTCGTCGGCGACTGCGCTGGTCCTGCTGCTGTTTTCTGCACTGCTCATCGGCGTCGGCGACTGCGCTGATCCTGCTGCTGTTTTCTTCTCTGCTCGTTGGCGTCGGCGAGTGCGCTGATCCTGCTGCTGTTTTCTGCTCTGCTCGTAGGCATCGCCGACTGCGGTGGTCCTGCTGTTGTTTTCGCCTCTGCTCGTCTGCGTCTGCTCTGCTCGTCGGCGTCTGCGACTGCCCTTGTCCTGCTGTTGTTTTCACCTCTGCTCATCTGCGTCTGCTCTGCTCGTCAGCGACTGCGCTGTTCCTGCTGCTGTTTTCTGCTCTGATCGTCTCCGACTGCGCATCTCCTGCTGCTGTTTTTTGCTCTGCTCGTCGGCGTCAGCGACTGCGCTTATCCTGCAGCTGTTTTCTGCTCTGCTCGTCGGCGTCTGCGACTGCTCATCTCCTGCTGCTGTTTTTTGCTCTGCTCGTCGGCGACTGCGCTGGTCCTGCTGCTGTTTTCTGCTCTGCTCATCGGCGTCGGCTACTGCGCTGATCCTTCTGCTGTTTTCTGCTCTGTTTGTCTGTGTCAGCGAATGCACTGATCCTGCTGCTTTTTCCTGCTCTGCTCGTCGCCGTCGGTGACTGCGCTGATCCTTCTGCTGTTTTCTGCTCTGCTTGTCTGCGTCAGCGAATGCGCTGATCCTGCTGCTGTTTCCTGCTCTGCTCGTCGGCGTCGGTGCTGATCCTGCTGCTGTTTCCTGCTCTGCTCGTCGGCGTCTGCTCGTCAGCGTCTGCGCTGGTCCTGCTGCTGTTTTCTACACTGCTCATCGGCGTTGTGCGACTGCGCTGATCCTGCTGCTGTTTTCTGCTCTGCTCGTCGGCGACTGCGCTGGTCCTGCTGGAGTTTTCTGCACTGCTCATCGGCGTCGGCGACTGCGCTGGTCATGCTGCTGTTTTCTGCTCTGCTCGTCGGCAACTGCGCTGATCCTGCTGCTGTTTTCTGTACTGCTAATTGCCGTCGGCGACTGCGCTGATCCTGCTGCTGTTTTCTGCTCTGCTCGTAGGCGTCGGCGACTGTGCTGGTCCTGCTGCTGTTTTCTGCTCTGCTCGTCGGCGACTGCCCTGGTCCTGCTGCTGTTTTCTGCACTGCTCATCGGCGTCGGCGACTGCGCTGGTCCCGCTGTTGTTTTTGCCTCTGCTCGTCGGCGTCTGTGCTGGTCCTGCTGCTGTTTTCTGCTCTGCTCGTCGGCGACTGCGCTGGTCCTGCTGCTGTTTTCTGCACTGCTCATCGGCATCGGCAACCGCGTTGATCCTGCTGCTGTTTTCTGCTCTGCTCGTTGGCGTCTGCGACTGCGCATCTCCTGCTGCTTTTTTCTGCTCTGCTCGGGGGCGTCATCGACTGCGCTGATCCTACTGCTGTTTTCTGCACTTCTCGTCGGCGTCTGCGACTGCTCATCTCCTGCTGCTGTTTTTTGCTCTGTGCGTCGGCGACTGCGCTTATCCTGCTGCTGTTTTCTGCTCTGCTCGTCGGTGTCAGCGACTACGCCTATCCTGCTGCTGTTTTCTGCTCTGCTCGTCGGCGTCTGCGACTGCGCTGATCCTGCTGCTGATTTTTGGTCTGCTCGTTGGCGTCGGCGACTGCGCTGATCCTGCAGCTGTTTTCTGCTCTGCTTGTCGGCGACAGCGACTACGCCTATCCTGCTGCTGTTTTCTGCTCTGCTCGTCGGCGTCTGCGACTGCGCTGATCCTGCTGCTGATTTTTGGTCTGCTCGTTGGCGTCGGCGACTGCGCTGATCCTGCAGCTGTTTTCTGCTCTGCTTGTCGGCGTCTGCGACTGCGCTGATCCTGCTGCTGTTTTCTGCTCTGCTCGTCGACGACTGCGCTGGTCCTGCTGCTGTTTTCTTTTCTGCTCGTCGGCGTCGGCGACTGCGCTGGTCCTGCTGCTGTTTTTTGCTCTGCTCGTCGAGGTCAGCAACTGCGCTGATCCTGCTGCTGTTTTCTGTTCTGCTCGTCGGCGTCAGCAACTGCGCTGATCCTGCTGCTGTTTTCTGCTCTGCTCGTCGCCGTCGGCGACTGCGCTCGTCCTGCTGTTGTTTTCTGCTCTGATCGTCAGCGTCGGCGACTGCTCTGGTCCTGCTGCTGTTTTCTGCTCTGCTCATAGGCGTCGGCTACTGCGCTTATCCTGCTGCCATTTTCTGCTCTGCTCGTCTGCGTCAGCGAATGCGCTGATCCTGCTGCTGTTTTCTGCTCTGCTCGTCGCCGTCAGCGCTGATCCTGCTGCTGTTTCCTGCTCTACTCGTCGCCGTCGGCGACTGCGCTGGTCCTGCTGTTGTTTTCTTCTCTGCTCGTCGGCGTCTGCTCTGCTCGTCGGCGTCTGCGACTGCGCTGGTCCTGCTGCTGTTTTCTGCTCTGCTCGTCGGTGACTGCGCTGGTCCTGCTGCTGTTTTCTGCACTGCTCATCGTCTTCGGCGACTGCGCTGATCCTGCTGCTTTTTTCTGCACTGCTAATTGGCGTCGGAGACTGCGCTGATCCTGCTGCTGTTTTCTGCTCTGCTCGTAGGAGTCGGTGACTGCGCTGGTCCTGCTGCTGTTTTCTGCTCTGCTCGTCGGTGAATGCGCTGGTCCTCCTGCTGTTTTCTGCACTGCTCATCGGCGTCGGCGACTGCGCTGGTCCTGCAGTTGTTTTTGCCTCTGCTCGTCGGCAACTGCACTGGTCCTGCTGCTGTTTTCTGCACTGCTCATCGGAATCGGCAACCGCGTTGATTCTGCTGCTGTTTTCTGCTCGTTGGCGTCTGCGACTGCGCATCTCCTGCTGCTTTTTTCTGCTCTGTTCTGCGGCGTCAGCGACTGCGCTGATCCTGCTGCTGTTTTCTGCTCTTCTCGTCGGCGTCTGAGATTGCGCATCTCCTGCCGCAGTTTTTTGCTTTGTGCGTCGGCGACTGCGCTTATCCTGCTGCTGTTTTCTTCTCTGCTCGTCAGCGTCGGTGACTGCGCTGGTCCTGCTGCTGTTTTCTGCTCTGCTCGTCGGCGTCGGCGCTGATCCTGCTGCTGTTTCCTGCTCTGCTCGTCGCCGTCGACGACTGCGCTGGTCCTGCTGTTGTTTTCTGCTCTGATTGTCGGCGTCGGCGACTGCGCTGGTCCTGCTGCTATGTTCTGCTCTGCTCGTCGGTGTCGGTGCTGATCCTGCAGCTGTTTCCTGCTCTGATCGTCGCCGTCGGCGACTGCGCTGGTCCTGCTGCTGTTTTTTGCTCTGCTCGTCGGCATCGGCGACTGCACTGACCCTGCTGCTGTTTTCTGCTCTGCTTGTCGGCGTCGGCTACTGCGCTGATCCTGCTGCTATTTTCTGCTCTGCTCATCGGCGTCTGCGACTGGGATGATCCTGCTGCCGTTTTCTGCTCTGCTCCTCTGCGTCAGGGAATGCGCTGACCCTGCTGCTGTTTTCTGCTCTTTTCATCGCCGTCGGCGCCTAGGCTGGTCCTGCTGTTGTTTTCTTCTCTACTCGTCAGCGTCTGCTCTGCTCGTCGGCGTCTGCGACTGCGCTGGTCCTGCTGCTGTTTTCTGCTCTGCTCGTCGGTGACTACGCTGGTCCTGCTAGTGTTTTCTGCACTGCTCATCGGCGTCGGTGACTGCGCTGATCATGCGGCTGTTTTCTGCCCTTCTTGTCGGCGACTGCGCTGGTCCTGCTGCTGTTTTCTGCTCTGCTCGTTGGCGACTGCGCAGGTCCTGCTGCTGTTTTCTGCTCTGCTCGTCGGTGTCGGTGACTGCGTTGATCCTGCTGCTTTTTTCTGCTCTGCTCGTCGGCGACTGCGCTGGTCCTGCTGCTGTTTTCTGCACTGCTCATCGGCGTCGGCGACTGCGCTGATCCTGCTGCTGTTTTCTGCTCTGCTCGTCGGCGTCTGCGACTGCGCATTTCCTGCAGCTGTTTTTTGCTCTGCTCGTCGGTGACTGCGCTGGTCCTGCTGCTGTTTTCTGCGCTGCTCGTCACTGTCGGCGGCTGCGCTGGTCCTGCTGTTGTTTTCTGCTCTGATCGTCGGCGTCGGCAACTGCGCTGGTCCTGCCGCTGTTTTCTTCTCTGCTCGTCGGCGTCTGCTCTGCTCGTTGGCGTCTGCGCTGGTCCTGCTGCTGTTTTCTGCTCTGCTCGTCGGCGTCTGCGACTGCGCAGCTCCTGCTGCTGTTTTTTGCTCTGCTCGTCGGCGTCGGCGACTGCGCTGATCCTGCTGCTTTTTTCTACTCTGCTCATCGGCGTCAGCGACTGGGCTGATCCTGCTGCAGTTTTCTGCTCTGCTCATCTGCGTCAGCAAATGCGCTGATCCTGCTACTGTTTCCTGCTCTGCTCGTCGCGGTCGGCGACTGCGCTGGCCCTGCTGTTGTTTTTTGCTCTGATCACCGGCGTCGGCGACTGCGCTGGTCCTGCTGCTGTTTTTTTCTCTGCTCGTCGGCGTCTGCTCTGCTCGTCGCCGTCTGCGCTGGTCCTGCTGGTGTTTTCTGCACTGTTTATCGGCGTCTGCGACTGCGTTGGTCCTGCTGCTGTTTTCTGCTCTGCTCATCGTGGACTGCGCTGGTCCTGCTGGTGTTTTCTGCACTGCTCATCGAGTCGGCGACTGCGCTGGTCCTGCTGTTGTTTTCGCCTCTGCTCATTTGCGTCGGCGACTGCGCTGATCCTGCTGCTTTTTTCTGCTCTGCTCGTCGGCGACTGCGCTGGACCTGCTGCTGTTTTCTACACTGCTCATCGGCGTCGGCGACAGCGTTGATCCTGCTGCTGTTTTCTGCTCTGCTCGTTGGCGTCTTCGACAGCGCATCTCCTGCCACTTTTTTCTGCTCTGCTCGTCAGAAGAGCAGAGCAGAAAACAGCAGCAGGACAAGCGCAGTCGCAGACGCCGACGAGCAGAGAAGAAAACAACAGCAGGACCAGCGCAGTCGCAGACGCCGACTAGCAGAGCAGAAAAAAGCAGCAGGAGATGCGCAGTCGCAGACGCCAACGAGCAGAGCCGAAAACAGCAGCAGGACCAGCGCAGTCGCCGACGCTGACGAGCAGTGCAGAAAACAGCAGCAGGACCAGCGCAGTCGCCGACGAGCAGAGCAGAAAACAGCAGCAGGACCAGCGCAGTCGCAGACGCCGACGAGCAGAGCAGACGCCGACGAGCAGAGGCGAAAACAACAGCAGGACCAGCGAAGTCGCCGACGCCGATGAGCAGTGCATGAAACAGCAGCAGGACCAGCGCAGTCGCCGACAAGCAGAGCACAAAACAGCAGCAGGATCAGCGCAGTCGCCGACGCGATTAGCCATGCAGAAAACAGCAGCAGGATCAGCGCAGTCGCCGACGCCGATTAGCAATGCAGAAAACAGCAGCAGGACCAGCGCAGTCACCCACGAGCAGAGCAGAAAACAGCAGCAGGACCAGCGCAGTCGCAGACGTCGACGAGCAGAGCAGACGCCGACGAGCAAAGAAGAAAACAACAGCAGGACCAGCGCAGTCGACGACGGCGACGAGTAGAGCAGGAAACAGCAGGAGGATCAGCGCTGACGGCGACGAGCAGAGCAGAAAACAGCAGCAGGACAAGCGCAGTCGCAGATGCCGATGAGCAGAGCAGACGCCGACGAGCAGAGAAGAAAACAACAGCAGGACCAGCGCAGTCGCAGACGGCGACGAGCAGAGCAGAAAACAGCAGCAGGACCAGCACAGTCGCCGACGAGCAGAGCAGAAAACAGCAGCAGGACCAGGGCAGTTGCAGACGCTGACGAGCAGAGCTGACGCCAACGAGCAGAGGCGAAAACAGCAGCAGGATCAACGCAGTCACCGACGCCGATGAGCAGTGCAGAAAACAGCAGCAGGACCAGCGCAGTCGCCGACGAGCAGAGCAGAAAACAGCAGCAGGATCAGTGCAGTTGCCGACGCCGGCGAGCAGAGCAGGAAACAGCAGCAGGATGAGCGCAGTTGCTGACGCTGACGAGCAGAGCAGAAAAAAGCAGCAGGAGATACGCAGTCGCAGACGTTGACGAGCAGAGCAGACGTCGACGAGCAGAGAAGAAAACAACAGATGGACCAGCGCAGTCGCCGACGGCGACGAGCAGAGCAGAAAACAGCAGCAGGATCAGCGCAGTTGCCGATACCGACGAGCAGAGCAGAAAACAGCAGCAGGATCAGCGCAGTCGCCGACGCCGATTAGCAATGCAGAAAATAACAGCAGGACCAGCGCAGTCACCCACGAGCAGAGCAGAAAACACCAGCAGGACCAGCGCAGTCGCAGACGTCGACGAGCAGAGCAGACGCCGACGAGCAGAGAAGAAAACAACAGCAGGACCAGCGCAGTCGACGACGGCGACGAGTAGAGCAGGAAACAGCAGGAGGATCAGCGCTGACGGCGACGAGCAGAGCAGAAAACAGCAGCAGGATAAGCGCAGTCGCAGATGCCGACGAGCAGAGCAGACGCCGATGAGCAGAGAAGAAAACAACAGCAGGACCAGCGCAGTCGCAGACGGCGACGATTAGAGCAGAAAACAGCAGCAGGACCAGCGCAGTCGCCGACAATCAGAGCAGAAAACAGCAGCAGGACCAGCGCAGTTGCAGACGCTGACGAGCAGAGCAGACGCCAACGAGCAGAGGCGAAAACAGCAGCAGGATCAACTCAGTCACCGACGCCGATGAGCAGTGCAGAAAACAGCAGCAGGACCAGCACAGTCGCCGACGAGCAGAGCAGAAAACAGCAGCAGGATCAGTGCAGTTGCCGACGCCGTCGAGCAGAGCAGGAAACAACAGCAGGATGAGCGCAGTTGCTGACGCTGACGAGCAGAGCAGAAAAAAGCAGCAGGAGATACGCAGTCACAGACGTTGACGAGCAGAGCAGACGCCGACGAGCAGAGAAGAAAACAACAGATGGACCAGCGCAGTCGCCGACGGCGACGAGCAGAGCAGAAAACAGCAGCAGGATCAGCGCAGTTGCCGATGCCGACGAGCAGAGCAGAAAACAGCAGCAGGACCAGCGCAGTCGCCGACGAGCAGAGCAGAAAACAGCAGCAGGACCAGCGCAGTCGCCGACGCCGACAAGCAGAGCAGAAAACAGCAGCAGGATCAGCGCAGTTGCTGACGCTGACGAGCAGAGCAGAAAAAAGCAGCAGGAGATACGCAGTCGCAGACGCCAACGAGAAGAGCAGAAAACAGCAGCAGGATCAACGCAGTCGCCGACGCCGATGAGCAGTGCAGAAAACAGCAGCAGGACCAGCGCAGTCGCCGAAAAGCAGAGCAGAAAACAGCAGCAGGACCAGTGCAGTCGCCGACGCCTACAAGCAGAGCAGAAAACAGCAGCAGGATCAGCGCAGTCGCCGACGCCGATGAGCAGTGCAGAAAACAGCAGCAGGACCAGCTCAGTCGCCAACGCCTACGAGCAGAGCAGAAAACAGCTGCAGGATCAGCGCAGTCGCCGATGCCGATTAGCTGTGCAGAAAACAGCAGCAGGACCAGCGCAGTTGCCGACGAGCAGAGCAGAAAACAGCAGCATGACCAGCGCAGTCGCAGACGCCGATGAGCAGAGCAGACGCCGTCGAGCAGAGGCGAAAACAACAGCAGGACCAGCGCAGTCGCCGACGCCGATGAGCAGTGCAGAAAACTCCAGCAGGACCAGCGCAGTCGCCGACGAGCAGAGCAGAAAACAGCAGCAGGATCAGCGCAGTCGCCGACGCCGATGTGCAGTGCAGAAAACAGCAGCAGGACCAGCGCAGACGCCGACGAGCAGACGCCGACGAGCAGAGCAGGAAACAGCAGCAGGATCAGCACCGACGCCGATGAGCAGAGCAGGAAACAGCAGCAGGATCAGCACATTCGCTGACGCAGACAAGCAGAGCAGAAAACAGCAGAAGGATCAGCGCAGTCGCCGACGGCGATGAGCAGAGCAGGAAACAGCAGCAGGATCAGCGCATTCGCTGACACAGACAAACAGAGCAGAAAACAGCAGAAGGATCAGCGCAGTAGCCGACGCCAATGAGCAGAGCAGAAAACAGCAGCAGGACCAGCGCAGTCGCCGACGAGCAGAGCAAAAAACAGCAGCAGGATCAGTGCAGTTGCCGACGCCGGCGAGCAGAGCAGGAAACAGCAGCAGGATGAGCGCAGTTGCTGACGCTGACGAGCAGAGCAGAAAAAAGCAGCAGGAGATACGCAGTCGCAGACGTTGACGAGCAGAGCAGACGCCGACGAGCAGAGAAGAAAACAACAGATGGACCAGCGCAGTCGCCGACGGCGACGAGCAGAGCAGAAAACAGCAGCAGGATCAGCGTAGTCGCTGACACCAACGAGCAGAGCATAAAACAGCAGCAGGAGCAGCGCAGTCGCTGACGCCGACGAGCAGAGCAGAAAAAAGCAGCAGGAGATGAGCAGTCGCAGACACCAACGAGCAGAGCATAAAACAGCAGCAGGATCAACGCAGTCACCCACACCGACGAGCAGAGCAGAAAACAGCAGCAGGAACTGCGCAGTTGCCAACGAGCAGAGCAGAAAACAGCAGCAGGACCTTCGCAGTCGCCGACAAGAAGGGCAGAAAACAGCCGCAGGATCAGCGCAGTCACCGACGCCGATGAGCAGTGCAGAAAACACTAGCAGGACCAGCGCAGTCACCGACGAGCAGAGCAGAAAACAGCAGCAGGACCAGCGCAGTCGCAGACGCCGACGAGCAGAGCAGACGCTGACGAGCAGAGAAGAAAACAACAGCAGGACCAGCGCAGGCGCCGACGGCGATGAGCAGAGCAGAAAACTGCAGCAGGACCAGCGCAGTCGCCGACGGCGACGAGCAGAGCAGGAAACAGCAGCAGGATCAGCACCGACGCCGACGAGCAGAGCAGAAAACAGCAGCAGGACCAGCGCAGTCGCCGACGCCGAAAATCAGAGCAGAAAACAACAGCAGGACCAGCGCAGTCACCGACGGCGACGAGCAGAGCAGGAAACAGCAGCAGGATCGACGCCGACGAGCAGAGCAGAAAACAGCAGCAGGACCAGCGCAGTCGCCGACGCTGACGAGCAGAGCAGAAAACAGCAGCAGGATAAGCGCAGTCGCCGACGCACAGAGCAGAAAATAGCAGCAGGACCAGCGCAGTCGCCGACGCCGACGAGCAGAGCAGAAAACAGCAGCAGGATCAGCGCAGTTGCTGACGCTGACGAGCAGATTAGAAAAAAGCAGCAGGAGATACGCAGTCGCAGACGCCAACGAGCAGAGCAGAAAACAGCAGCAGGATCAACGCAGTCGCCGACGCCGATGAGCAGTGCAGAAAACAGCAGCAGGAGATGCGCAGTCGGAGACGATCAGAGCAGAAAACAGCAGCAGGACCAGCGCAGTCGCTGACGAGCAGAGCAGACACAGACGAGCAGAGGCGAAAACAACAGCAGGACCAGCGCAGTCGCAGACGCCGACGAGCAGAGCAGACGCAGACGAGCAGAGGCGAAAACAACAGCAGGACCAGCGCAGTCGGCGACGCCTACGAGCAGACCAGAAAACAGCAGCAGGATCAGCGCTCTCGCCGACGTCGATGAGCAGTGCAGAAAACAGCAGCAGGATCAGCGCACTCGCCGACGCCAATGAGCAGTGCAGAAAACAGCAGCAGGAGCAGCGCAGTCGCTGACGCCGACGAGCAGAGCAGAAAAAAGCAGCAGGAGATGAGCAGTCGCAGACACCAATGAGCAGAGCATAAAACAGCAGCAGGATCAACGCAGTCACCGACACCGACGAGCAGAGCAGAAAACAGCAGCAGGACCTGCGCAGTTGCCAACGAGCAGAGCAGAAAACAGCAGCAGGACCTCCTCAGTCGCCGACAAGAAGGGCAGGAAACAGCCACAGGATCAGCGCAGTCACCGACGCCGATGAGCAGTGCAGAAAACACTAGCAGGACCAGCGCAGTCACCGACGAGCAGAGCAGAAAACAGCAGCAGGACCAGCGCAGTCGCAGACGCCGACGAGCAGAGCAGACGCTGTCGAGCAGAGAAGAAAACAACAGCAGGACCAGCGCAGGCGCCGACGGCGATGAGCAGAGCAGAAAACAGCAGTAGGATCAGCGCATTCGCTGACGCAGACGAGCAGAGCAGAAAACAGCAGCAGGACCAGCGCAGTCGCCGACGGCGACGAGCAGAGCAGGAAACAGCAGCAGGATCAGCACCGACGCCGACGAGCAGAGCAGAAAACAGCAGCAGGACCAGCGCAGTCGCCGACGCCGAAAATCAGAGCAGAAAACAACAGCAGGACCAGCGCAGTCGCCGACGGCGACGAGCAGAGCAGGAAACAGCAGCAGGATCAGCGCCGACGCCGACGAGCAGAGCAGAAAACAGCAGCAGGACAAGCGCAGTCGCCGACGCTGACGAGCAGAGCAGAAAACAGCAGCAGGACAAGCGCAGTCGCCGACGCACAGAGCAAAAAACAGCGGCAGGAGATGCGCAATCTCAGACGCCGACGAGAAGAGCAGAAAACAGCAGCAGGATCAGCGCAATCGCTGACGCCCCCGAGCAGAGCAGAAAAAAGCAGCAGGAGATGCGCAGTCGCAGACGCCAACGAGCAGAGCAGAAAACAGCAGCAGGATCAACGCGGTTGCTGATGCCGATGAGCAGTGCAGAAAACAGCAGCAGGACCAGCGCAGTCGCCGACGAGCAGAGCAGAAAACAGCAGCAGGACCAGCACAGACGCCGACGAGCAGAGGCAAAAACAACAGCGGGACCAGCACAGTCGCCGACGCCGATGAGCAGTGCAGAAAACAGCAGCAGGACCAGGGCAGTCGCTGACGAGCAGAGCAGAAAACAGCAGCAGGACCAGCGCAGTCGCCGACGCCTACGAGCAGAGCAGAAAACAGCAGCAGGATCAGCGCAGTCGCCGACGGCAATTAGCAGTGCAGAAAACAGCAGCAGGATCAGCGCAGTCGCCGAAGACGATGAGCAGTGCAGAAAACAGCAGCAGGACCAGCGCAGTCACTGACGAGCAATGCAGAAAACAGCAGCAGGACCAGCGCAGTCGCAGACACCGACGAGTAGAGCAGATGCCGACGAGCAGAGCAGACGCCGACGAGCAGAGCAGACGCCGACGAGCAGAGAAGAAAACAACAGCAGGACCAGCGCAGTCGCTGACGGCGACGAGCAGAGCAGGAAACAGCAGCAGGATCAGCGCTGATGGCGACGAGCAGTGCAGAAAACAGCAGCAGGATCAGCGCAGACGCCGACGCCGACGATCAGAGCAGAAAACAACAGCAGGACGAGCGCAGTCGCTGACGGCGACGAGCAGAGCAGAACACAGCAGAAGGATCAGCGCAGTTGCTGACGCCGACGAGCAGAACAGAAAACAGCAGCAGGATCAGCGCAGTTGCTGACCTCAACGAGCAGAGCAGAAAACAGCAGCAGGACCAGCGCAGTCGCCGACGCCGACGAGCAGAGAAGAAAACAGCAGCAGGGCCAGCGCCTGCTGCTGTTTTCTGCTCTGATTGGCGGCGACTGCGCTTGTCCTGCTGCTTTTTTCTGCACTGCTCATCGGCGTCGGCGACTGCGCTGGTCCTGCTGCTGTTTTCTGCTCTGCTTGTCTGTGTCAGCGAATGCGCTGATCCTGCTGCCGTTTCCTGCTCTGCTCGTCGCCGTCGGCGACTGCGCTGGTCCTGTTGTTGTTTTCTGCTCTGATCATCGGCGACTGCGCTGGTCATGCTGCTGTTTTCTGCTCTGCTCATCGGCGACTGCGCTGGTCCTGCTGCTTTTTTCTGCACTGCTCATCGGCGTCGGCAACTGTGCTGATCCTGCTGCTGTTTTCTGCTCTGCTTGTAGGCGTCGGCGACTGCGCTGGTCCTGCTGCTGTTTTCTGCACTGCTCATCGGCGTCGGCAACTGCGCTGATCCTGCTGCTGTTTTCTGCTCTGCTCGTCTGCGACTGCGCTGGACCTGCCGCTTTTTTCTGCTCTGCTCGTCGGCATCAGCGACTGGGCTGATCCTGCTGCTGTTTTCTGCTTTGCTCGTCTGCGTCAGCGAATGCGCTGATACTGCTGCTGTTTCCTGCTCTGCTCGTCGCCGTCGGCGACTTCGCTGGTCCTGCTGTTGTTTTCTGCTCTGATCGCCGGCGTCGGCGACTGCGCTGGTCCTGCTGCTGTTTTCTTCTCTGCTTGTACGCGTCGGTGACAGCGCTGGTCCTGCTGCTGTTTTCTGCTCTGCTCGTCGGCGACTGCGCATCTCCTGCTGCTTTTTTCTGCTCTGCTTGTCGGCGTCAGCGACTGCGCTGATCCTGCTGCTGTTTTCTGCTCTTCTCGTCGGCGTCGGCGACTGCGCTTATCTTGCTGCTGTTTTCTGATCTGCTCGTCAGCGTCGGCGACTGCGCTGGTCCTGCTGCTGTTTTCTGCTCTGCTCGTCAGCGTCGGCGACTGCGCTGGTCCTGCTGTTGTTTTCAGCTCTAATTGCCGGCGTCGGCGACTGCGCTTGTCCTGCTGCTGTTTTCTGCTCTGCTCGTCGGCGTCAATTACTGGGATGATCCTGCTGATGTTTTCTGCTCTGCTCGTCGCCGTCGGTGCCTGCGCTGGTCCTGCTGTTGTTTTCTTCTCTGCTCGTCAGCGTCTGCTCTGCTCGTCGGCGTTTGCGACTGCGCTGGTCCTGCTGCTGTTTTCTGCTCTGCTCGTCGGCGACTGCGCTGGTCCTGCTGCTGTTTTCTGCACTGCTCATCGGCGTCGGCGACTGCGCTGGTCCTGCTGTTGTTTTCGCCTCTGCTCGTCGGCGTCTGCTCTGCTCGACGGCGTCTGCGACTGCGCTGGTCCTGCTGCTGTTTTCTGCTCTGCTCGTCGGCGTCGGCGACTGCGTTGATCCTGCTGCTGTTTTCTGCTCTGCTCATTGGCGTCTGCGACTGCGCATCTCCTGCTGCATTTTTCTGCTCTGCTCGTCGGCGTCAGCGACTGCGCTGATCCTGCTGCTGTTTTCTGCTCTGCTCGTCGGTGTCAGCGTTTACGCTGATCCTGCTGCTGTTTTTTGCTCTGCTCGTCGGCGACTGAGCTGGTCCTGCTGCTGTTTTCTGCACTGCTCATCGGCGTCGGCGACTGTGCTGATCCTGCTGCTGTTTTCTGCTCTGCTCGGAGGCGTCGGCGACTCCGCTGGTCCTGCTGCTGCTGTTTTCTGCACTGCTCATCGGGGTTGGCGACCGCGCTGATCCTGCTGCTGTTTTCTGCTCTGCTCGTAGGCGTCGCCGACTGCGCTGGTCCTGCTGTTGTTTTCGCCTCTGTTCGTCTGCGTCTGCTCTGCTCATCGGCGTCTGCGATTGCGATGGTACTGCTGCTGTTTTCTGCTCTGCTCGTCGGCGACTGTGCTGGTCCTGCTGCTGTTTTCTGCACTGCTCATTGGCGTCGGCGACTGTGCTGATCCTGCTGCTGTTTTCTGCTCTGCTCGTAGGCGTCGGCGACTGCGCTGGTCCTGCTGTTGTTTTCTGCACTGCTCATCGGCGTCTGCGACTGCGCTGGTCCTGCTGCTGTTTTCTGCTCTACTCGTCGGCGACTGCGCTGGTCCTGCTGCTGTTTTCTGCACTGCTCATCGGCGTCGGCGACTGCGTTGATCCTGCTGCTCTTTTCTGCTCTGCTCATTGGCTTCTGCGACTGCGCATCTTCTGCTGCTTTTTTCTGCTCTACTCGTGTTCGTCAGCAACTGCGCTAACCCTGCTGCTGTTTTCTGCTCTGATCGTCTGCGACTGCGCATCTCCTGCTGCTGTTTTTTGCTCTGCTCGTCGGCATCAGCGACTGCGCTGATCCTGCTGCTGTTTTCTGCTCTGCTCGTCGGCGTCTGCGATTGCGCATCTCCTGCTGCTGTTTTTTGCTCTGCTCGTCGGCGACTGCGCTGGTCCTGCTGCTGTTTTCTGCTCTGCTCATTGGCGTCGGCTACTGCGCTGATTCTGCTGCTGTTTTCTGCTCTGCTTGTCTGCGTCAGCGAATGCGCTGATCCTGCTGCTGTTTCCTGTTCTGCTTGCTGCCGTCGGCGACTGCTTTGGTCCTGCTGTTGTTTTCTGCTCTGATCGTCGGCGACTGCGCTGGTCATGCTGCTGTTTTCTTCTCTGCTTGTCGGCGTCTTCTCTGTTCATCGGCGTCGGCGACTGCGCTGGTCCTGCTGCTGTTTTCTGCTCTGCTCGTCGGCGACTGCGCTGGACCTGCTGCTGTTTTCTGCACTGCTCATCGGCGTCGGCGACTGCGTTGATCCTGCTGCTGTTTTCTGCTCTGCTTGTTGGCGTCTGCGACTGCGCATCTCCTGCCGCTTTTTTCTGCGCTGCTCGTCGGCGTCAGCGACTGCGCTGATCCTGCTGCTGTTTTCTGCTCTGCTCGTCGGCGTCTGCGAATGTGCTGATCCTGCTGCTGTTTCCTGCTCTGCTCGTCGCTGTCGGCGACTGCGCTGGTCCTGCTGCTGTTTTCTGCTCTGCTTGTCTGCGTCAGCGAATGCGCTGATCCTGCTGCTGTTTCCTGCTCTGCTCGTCACCGTCGGCGACTGCGCTGGTCCTGCTGCTGTTTTCTGCTCTGCTCATCGGCGACAGCGCTGGTCCTGCTGGAGTTTTCTGCACTGCTCATCGGCGTCGGCGACTGCGCTGGTCCTGCTGTTGTTTTCGCCTCTGCTCGTCGGCGTCTGCGACTGCGCTGGTCCTGCTGCTGTTTTCTGCTCTGCTCGTCGGCGACTGCGCTGTTCCTGCTGCTTTTTTCTGCACTGCTCATCGGCGTCAGCGACTGCGCTGATCCTGCTGCTGTTTTCTGCTCTGCTCATTGGCGTCTGCGACTGCGCATCTCCTGCCACTTTTTTCTGCTCCGCTCGTCGGCGTCAGCGACTGCGCTGATCCTGCTGCTGTTTTCTGCTCTGCTCGTCGGCGTCTGCGAATGCGCTGATCCTGCTGCTGTTTCCTACTCTGCTAGTCGCCGTCGACGACGGCGCTGGTCCTGCTGCTGTTCTCTGCTCTGCTTGTCTGCGTCAGCGAATCTGCTGATCCTGCTGCTGTTTCCTGCTCCGATCGTCGGCAACTGCGCTGGTCATACTGCTGTTTTCTTCTCTGCTTGTCGGCGTCTGCTCTGCTCGTCGGCGACTGCGCTAGTCCTGCTGCTTTTTTCCGCACTGCTCATCGGCGTCGGCGACTGTGCTGATCCTGCTGCTGTTTTCTGCTCTGCTTGTAGGCGTCGGCGACTGCACTGGTCCTGCTGTTGTTTTCTGCTCTGCTCATTGGCGACTGCGCTGGTCCTGCTGCTGTTTTCTGCTCTGCTCATTGGCGACTGCGCTGGTCCTGCTGGTGTTTTCTGCACTGCTCATCGGCGTCGGCGACTGCGCTGGTCCTGCTGTTGTTTTCGCCTCTGCTCGTCGGCGTCTGCGACTGCGCTGGTCCTGAAGCTGTTTTCTGCTCTGCTCGTCGGCGACTGCGCTGGTCCTGCTGCTTTTTTCTGCACTGCTCATCGGCGTCAGCGACTGCGCTGATCCTGCTGCTGTTTTCTGCTCTGCTCGTTGGCGTCTGCGACTGCGCATCTCCTGCCGCTTTTTTCTGCTCTGCTCGTCGGCGTCAGCGACTGCGCTGATCCTGCTGCTGTTTTCTGCTCTGCTCGTCGGCGTCTGCGAATGCGCTGATTCTGCTTCTGTTTCCTACTCTGCTTGTCGCTGTCGGCGACTGGCTGGTCCTGCTGCTGTTTTCTGCTCTGCTTGTCTGCGTCAGCGAATGCGCTGATCCTGCTGCTGTTTCCTGCTCTGCTCGTCGCCGTCGGCGACTGCGCTGGTCCTGCTGTTGTTTTCTGCTCTGATCATCGGCGACTGCGCTGGTCATGCTGCTGTTTTCTTTTCTGCTTGTCGGCGTCTGCTCTGCTCGTCGGCGTCTGCGCTGGTCCTGCTGGTGTTTTCTGCACTGCTCGTCGCCGTCGGCGACTGCGCTGGTCCTGCTGTTGTTTTCTGCTCTGATCATCGGCGACTGCGCTGGTCATGCTGCTGTTTTCTTTTCTGCTTGTCGGCGTCTGCTCTGCTCGTCGGCGACTGCGCTGGTCCTGCTGCTGTTTTCTGCTCTGCTCATCGGCGACTGCGCTGGTCCTGCTGGTGGTTTCTGCACTGCTCATCGGCGTCGGCGACTGCGCTGGTCCTGCTGTTGATTTCGCCTCTGCTCGTTGGCGTCTGCGACTGTGCTGGTCCTGCTGCTGTTTTCTGCTCTGCTCGGCGGCGACTGCGCTGGTCCTGCTGCTTTTTTCTGCACTGCTCATCGGGGTCGGCAACTGCGCTGGTCCTGCTAATGTTTTCTGCTCTGCTTGTCTGTGTCAGCGAATGCGCTGATCCTGCTGCTGTTTCCTGCTCTGTTCGTCGCCTTCGGCGACTGCGCTGGTCCTGCTGTTGTTTTCTGCTCTGATCGTTGGCGACTGCGCTGGTCATGCTGCTGTTTTCTTCTCTGCTTGTCGGCGTCTGCTCTGCTCGTCGGCGTCTGCGACTGCGCTGGTCCTGCTGCTGTTTTCTGCTCTGCTCATCGGCGACTGCGCTGGTCCTGCTGCTTTTTTCTGCACTGCTCATCGGCGTCGGCGACTGTGCTGATCCTGCTGCTGTTTTCTGCTCTGCTTGTAGGCGTCGGCTACTACGCTGGTCCTGCTGCTGTTTTCTGCAGTGCTCATCGGCGTCGGCAACTGCGCTGATCCTGCTGCTGTTTTCTGCTCTGCTCGTCGGCGACTGCGCTGGACCTGCCGCTTTTTTCTGCTCTGCTCGTCGGCGTCAGCGACTGGGCTGATCCTGCTGCTGTTTTCTGCTCTGCTCGTCTGCGTCAGCGAATGCGCTGATCCTGCTGCTGTTTCCTGCTCTGCTCATCGCCGTCGGCGACTTCGCTGGTCCTGCTGCTGTTTTCTTCTCTGCTAGTCGGCGTCAGCGACTGCGCTGATCCTGCTGCTGTTTTCTGCTCTGCTCGTCGGCGTCTGTGACTGCGCGTCTCCTGCTGCTGTTTTTTGCTCTGCTCGTCGGCGACTGCACTTGTCCTGCTGCTGTTTTCTGCTCTGCTCATCGGTGTCGGCTACTGCGCTGATCCTGCTGCTGTTTTCTGCTCTGCTCGTCTGCGTCAGCGAATGCGCTGATCCTGCTGCTGTTTTCTGCTCTGCTCGTCGCCGTCGGCGACTGCGCTGGTCCTGCTGTTGTTTTCTGCTCTGATCGTCGGCGTCGGCGACTGCGCTGGTCCTGCTGCTGTTTTCTTCTCTGCTCGTCGGCGTCTGCTCTGCTCGTCGGCGTTTTCGACTGCGCTGGGCCTGCTGCCTTTTTCTGCTCTGCTCGTCGGCGACTGCGCTGGTCCTGCTGGTGTTTTCTGCACTAGTCATCGGCGTCGGCGACTGCGCTGGTGCTGCTGTTGTTTTCGCCTCTGCTCGTCGGCGTCTGCGACTGTGCTGGTCCTGCTGCTGTTTTCTGCTCTGCTCGTCGGCGACTGCGCTGGTCCTGCTGCTATTTTCTGCACTGCTCATCGGCGTCGGCGACTGTGCTGATAATGCTGCTGTTTTCTGCTCTGCTCGTAGGTGTCGGCGACTGCGCTGGTCGTGCTGCTGTTTTCTGCACTGCTCATGGGCGTCGGCGACTGCGCTGATCCTGCTGCTGTTTTCTGCTCTGCTTGTCGGCGACTGCGCTGGACCTGCTGCTGTTTTCTGCACTGCTCATCGGCGTCGGTGACTGCGTTGATCCTGCTGCTGTTTTCTGCTCTGCTCGTTGGCGTCGGCGACTGCGCTTATCCTGCTGCTGTTTTCTTCTCTGCTCGTCGGCGTCTGCTCTGCTCGTCGGCGTCTGTGCTGGTCCTGCTGCTGTTTTCTGCTCTGCTCGTCGGCGACTGCGCTGGTCCTGCTGCTGTTTTCTGCTCTGCTCGTTGGCGACTGCGCTGGTCCTGCTGCTGTTTTCTGCACTGCTCATCGGCGTCGGCGACTGTGCTGATCCTGCTGCTGTTTTCTGCTCTGCTCGTAGGCGTCGGCGACTGCGCTGGTCCTGCTGCTGATTTCTGCACTGCTCATCGGCTTCGGCGACTGCGCTGATCATGCTGCTGTTTTCTGCTCTGCTTGTCAGCGTCGCCGACTGCGCTGGTCCTGCTGCAGTTTTCTGCACTGCTCATTGGCGTCGGCGACTGCGTTGATCCTGCTGCTGTTTTCTGCTCTGCTCGTTGGCGTCTGCGACTGCACAACTCCTGCTGCTTTTTTTTGCTCTACTCGTCGGCGTCAGCGACTGCGCTGATCCTGCTGCTGTTTTCTGAACTGCTCGTCGGCGTCTGAGACTGCGCATCTCCTGCTGCTGTTTTCTGCACTGCTCGTCGGCGTCGGCAACTGGGCTGATCCTGCTGCTATTTTCTGCTCTGCTCGTAGGAGTCGGCGACTGCACTGGTCCTGCTGCTGTTTTCTGCACTGCTCATCGGCGTCGGCGACTGCACTGATCCTGCTGGTGTTTTCTGCACTGCTCATCGGCGTCGGCGACTGCGCTGGTCCTGCTGTTGTTTTCTGCTCTGCTCATCGGCGACTGCGCTGGTCCTGCTGGTGTTTTCTGCACTGCTCATCGGCGTCGGCGACTGCGCTGGTCCTGCTGTTGTTTTCGCCTCTGCTCGGCGGCGTCTGCGACTGCGCTGGTCCTGCTGCTGTTTTCTGCTCTGCTCGATGGCGACTGCGCTGGTCCTGCAGCTTTTATCTGCACTGCTCATTGGCGTCGGCGACTGTGCTGATCCTGCTGCTGTTTTCGGCTCTGCTTGTAGGCGTCGGCGACTCCGCTGGTCCTGCTGCTGTTTTCTGCAGTGCTCATCGGCGTCGGCAACTGCGCTGATCCTGCTGCTGTTTTCTGCTCTGCTCGTCGGCGACTGCGCTGGACCTGCAGCTTTTTTCTGCTCTGCTCGTCGGCATCAGCGACTGGGCTGATCCTGCTGCTGTTTTCTGCTCTGCTCGTCTGCGTCAGTGAATGCGCTGATCCTGCTGCTGTGTCCTGCTCTGCTCGTCGCCGTCGGCGACTTCGCTGGTCCTGCTGTTGTTTTCTGCTCTGATCGTCGGCGTCAGCGACTGCGCTGATCCTGCTGCTGTTTTCTGCTCTGCTCGTCGGCGTCTGTGACTGCGCGTCTCCTGCTGCTGTTTTTTGCTCTGCTCGTCGGCGACTGTGCTTGTCCTGCTGCTGTTTTCTGCTCTGCTCATCGGTGTCGGCTACTGCTCTGATCCTGCTGCTGTTTTCTGCTCTGCTCGTCTGCGTCAGCGAATGCGCTGATCCTGCTGCTGTTTTCTGCTCTGCTCGTCGCCGTCGGCGACTGCGCTGGTCCTGCTGTTGTTTTCTGCTCTGATCGTCGGCGTCGGCGACTGCGCTGGTCCTGCTGCTGTTTTCTTCTCTGCTCGTCGGAGTCTGCTCTGCTCGTCCGCGTTTTGGACTGCGCTGGGCCTGCTGCCTTTTTCTGCTCTGCTCGTCGGCGTCTGCGACTGCGCTGGTCCTGCTGCTGTTTTCTGCTCTGCTCGTCGGCGACTGCGCTGGTCCTGCTGCTGTTTTCTGCACTGCTCATCGGCCTCGGCGACTGCGCTGATCCTGCTGCTGTTTTCTGCTCTGCTCGTCGGCGACTGCGCTGGACCTGCTGCTGTTTTCTGCACTGCTCATCGGCGTTGGCGACTGCGTTGATCCTGCTGCTGTTTTCTGCTCTGCTCATTGGCGTCAGCGACTGCGCTGTTCCTGCTGCTGTTTTCTTCTCTGCTCGTCGGCGTCTGCTCTGCTCGTCGGCGTCTGTGCTGGTCCTGCTGCTGTTTTCTGCTCTGCTCGTCGGCGACTGCGCTGGTCCTGCTGTTGTTTTCGCCTCTGCTCGTCGGCGTCTGCTCTGCTCATCGGAGTCTGCGACTGCGCTGGTCCTGCTGCTGTTTTCTGCTCTGCTCGTTGGCGACTGCGCTGGTCCTGCTGCTGTTTTCTGCACTGCTCATCGGCGTCGGCGACTGTGCTGATCCTGCTGCTGTTTTCTGCTCTGCTCGTAGGCGTCGGCGACTGCGCTGGTCCTGCTGCTGATTTCTGCACTGCTCATCGTCTTCGGCGACTGCGCTGATCCTGCTGCTGTTTTCTGCTCTGCTTGTCAGCGTCGCCGACTGCGCTGGTCCTGCTGCAGTTTTCTGCACTGCTCATTGGCGTCGGCGACTGCGTTGATCCTGCCGCTGTTTTCTGCTCTGCTCGTTGGCGACTGCGACTGCACAACTCCTGCTGCTTTTTTTTGCTCTACTTGTCGGCGTCAGCGACTGCGCTGATCCTGCTGCTGTTTTCTGCTCTGCTCGTCGGCGTCTGAGACTGCACATCTCCTGCTGCTGTTTTCTGCACTGCTCTTCGGCGTCGGCAACTGGGCTGATCCTGCTGCTATTTTCTGCTCTGCTCGTAGGCGTCGGCGACTGCACTGGTCCTGCTGCTGTTTTCTGCACTGCTCATCGGCGTCGGCGACTGCGCTGATCCTGCTGCTGTTTTCTGCTCTGCTCGTCGGCGACTGCGCTGGTCCTGCTGCTGTTTTCTGCACTGCTCATCGGCGTCGGCGACTGAGTTGATCCTGCTGCTGTTTTCTGCTCTGCTCGTTGGCGTCTGCGACTGCGCATCTCCTGCTGCTTTTTTCTGCTCTGCTCGTCGGCGTCAGCGACTGCGCTGATCCTGCTGCTGTTTTCTGCTCTGCTCGTCGGCGTTTGCGACTGCGCATCTCCTGCTGCTGTTTTTTGCTCAACTCGTCGGCGTCGGCGACTGCGCTGATCCTGCTGCTTTATTCTGCTCTGCTCATCGGCGTCAGCGACTGGGCTGATCCTGCTGCTGTTTTCTGCTCTGCTCATCTGCGTCAGCAAATGCGCTGATCCTGCTGCTGTTTCCTGCTCTGCTCGTCGCGGTCGGCGACTGCGCTAGTCCTGCTGCTGTTTTTTTCTCTGCTCGTCGGCGTCTGCTCTGCTCGTCGGCGCCTGCGCTGGTCCTGCTGGTGTTTTCTGCACTGTTTATCGGCGTCTGCGACTGCGTTGGTCCTGCTGCTGTTTTCTGCTCTGATCGTCGGGGACTGCGCTGGTCCTGCTGGTGTTTTCTGCACTGCTCATCGGCGTCGGCGACTGCGCTGATCCTGCTGCTGTTTTCTGCTCTGCTCGTAGGCGTCGGCGACTGCGCTGGTCCTGCTGCTGATTTCTGGACTGCTCATCGTCTTCGGCGACTGCGCTGATCCTGCTGCTGTTTTCTGCTCTGCTTGTCAGCGTCGCCGACTGCGCTGATCCTGCTGCAGTTTTCTGCACTGCTCATTGGCGTCGGCGACTGCGTTGATCCTGCCGCTGTTTTCTGCTCTGCTCGTTGGCGTCTGCGACTGCACAACTCCTGCTGCTTTTTTTTGCTCTTCTTGTCGGCGTCAGCGACTGCGCTGATCCTGCTGCTGTTTTCTGCTCTGCTCGTCGGCGTCTGAGACTGCGCATCTCCTGCTGCTGTTTTCTGCACTGCTCTTCGGCGTCGGCAACTGGGCTGATCCTGCTGCTATTTTCTGCTCTGCTCGTAGGCGTCGGCGACTGCACTGGTCCTGCTGCTGTTTTCTGCACTGCTCATCGGCGTCGGCGACTGCGCTGATCCTGCTGCTGTTTTCTGCTCTGCTCGTCGGCGACTGCGCTGGTCCTGCTGCTGTTTTCTGCACTGCTCATCGGCGTCGGCGACTGAGTTGATCCTGCTGCTGTTTTCTGCTCTGCTCGTTGGCGTCTGCGACTGCGCATCTCCTGCTGCTTTTTTCTGCTCTGCTCGTCGGCGTCAGCGACTGCGCTGATCCTGCTGCTGTTTTCTGCTCTGCTCGTCGGCGTTTGCGACTGCGCATCTCCTGCTGCTGTTTTTTGCTCAACTCGTCGGCGTCGGCGACTGCGCTGATCCTGCTGCTTTATTCTGCTCTGCTCATCGGCATCAGCGACTGGGCTGATCCTGCTGCTGTTTTCTGCTCTGCTCATCTGCGTCAGCAAATGCGCTGATCCTGCTGCTGTTTCCTGCTCTGCTCGTCGCGGTCGGCGACTGCGATAGTCCTGCTGCTGTTTTTTTCTCTGCTCGTCGGCGTCTGCTCTGCTCGTCGGCGACTGCACTGGTCCTGCTGCTTTTTTCCGCACTGCTCATCGGCGTCGGCGACTGTGCTGATCCTGCTGCTGTTTTCTGCTCTGCTTGTAGGCGTCGGCGACTGCACTGGTCCTGCTGTTGTTTTCTGCTCTGCTCATTGGCGACTGCGCTGGTCCTGCTGCTGTTTTCTGCTCTGCTCATTGGCGACTGCGCTGGTCCTGCTGGTGTTTTCTGCACTGCTCATCGGCGTCGGCGACTGCGCTGGTCCTGCTGTTGTTTTCGCCTCTGCTCGTCGGCGTCTGCGACTGCGCTGGTCCTGAAGCTGTTTTCTGCTCTGCTCGTCGGCGACTGCGCTGGTCCTGCTGCTTTTTTCTGCACTGCTCATCGGCGTCAGCGACTGCGCTGATCCTGCTGCTGTTTTCTGCTCTGCTCGTTGGCGTCTGCGACTGCGCATCTCCTGCCGCTTTTTTCTGCTCTGCTCGTCGGCGTCAGCGACTGCGCTGATCCTGCTGCTGTTTTCTGCTCTGCTCGTCGGCGTCTGCGAATGCGCTGATTCTGCTTCTGTTTCCTACTCTGCTTGTCGCTGTCGGCGACTGGCTGGTCCTGCTGCTGTTTTCTGCTCTGCTTGTCTGCGTCAGCGAATGCGCTGATCCTGCTGCTGTTTCATGCTCTGCTCGTCGCCGTCGGCGACTGCGCTGGTCCTGCTGTTGTTTTCTGCTCTGATCATCGGCGACTGCGCTGGTCATGCTGCTGTTTTCTTTTCTGCTTGTCGGCGTCTGCTCTGCTCGTCGGCGTCTGCGCTGGTCCTGCTGGTGTTTTCTGCACTGCTCGTCGCCGTCGGCGACTGCGCTGGTCCTGCTGTTGTTTTCTGCTCTGATCATCGGCGACTGCGCTGGTCATGCTGCTGTTTTCTTTTCTGCTTGTCGGCGTCTGCTCTGCTCGTCGGCGACTGCGCTGGTCCTGCTGCTGTTTTCTGCTCTGCTCATCGGCGACTGCGCTGGTCCTGCTGGTGGTTTCTGCACTGCTCATCGGCGTCGGCGACTGCGCTGGTCCTGCTGTTGATTTCGCCTCTGCTCGTCGGCGTCTGCGACTGTGCTGGTCCTGCTGCTGTTTTCTGCTCTGCTCGGCGGCGACTGCGCTGGTCCTGCTGCTTTTTTCTGCACTGCTCATCGGGGTCGGCAACTGCGCTGGTCCTGCTAATGTTTTCTGCTCTGCTTGTCTGTGTCAGCGAATGCGCTGATCCTGCTGCTGTTTCCTGCTCTGCTCGTCGCCTTCGGCGACTGCGCTGGTCCTGCTGTTGTTTTCTGCTCTGATCGTTGGCGACTGCGCTGGTCATGCTGCCGTTTTCTTCTCTGCTTGTCGGCGTCTGCTCTGCTCGTCGGCGTCTGCGACTGCGCTGGTCCTGCTGCTGTTTTCTGCTCTGCTCATCGGCGACTGCGCTGGTCCTGCTGCTTTTTTCTGCACTGCTCATCGGCGTCGGCGACTGTGCTGATCCTGCTGCTGTTTTCTGCTCTGCTTGTAGGCGTCGGCTACTACGCTGGTCCTGCTGCTGTTTTCTGCAGTGCTCATCGGCGTCGGCAACTGCGCTGATCCTGCTGCTGTTTTCTGCTCTGCTCGTCGGCGACTGCGCTGGACCTGCCGCTTTTTTCTGCTCTGCTCGTCGGCGTCGGCTACTGCGCTGATCCTGCTGCTGTTTTCTGCTCTGCTCGTCTGCGTCAGCGAATGCGCTGATCCTGCTGCTGTTTTCTGCTCTGCTCGTCGCCGTCGGCGACTGCGCTGGTCCTGCTGTTGTTTTCTGCTCTGATCGTCGGCGTCGGCGACTGCGCTGGTCCTGCTGCTGTTTTCTTCTCTGCTCGTCGGCGTCTGCTCTGCTCGTCGGCGTTTTCGACTGCGCTGGGCCTGCTGCCTTTTTCTGCTCTGCTCGTCGGCGACTGCGCTGGTCCTGCTGGTGTTTTCTGCACTAGTCATCGGCGTCGGCGACTGCGCTGGTGCTGCTGTTGTTTTCGCCTCTGCTCGTCGGCGTCTGCGACTGCGCTGGTCCTGCTGCTGTTTTCTGCTCTGCTCGTCGGCGACTGCGCTGGTCCTGCTGCTATTTTCTGCACTGCTCATCGGCGTCGGCGACTGTGCTGATAATGCTGCTGTTTTCTGCTCTGCTCGTAGGTGTCGGCGACTGCGCTGGTCGTGCTGCTGTTTTCTGCACTGCTCATGGGCGTCGGCGACTGCGCTGATCCTGCTGCTGTTTTCTGCTCTGCTTGTCGGCGACTGCGCTGGACCTGCTGCTGTTTTCTGCACTGCTCATCGGCGTCGGTGACTGCGTTGATCCTGCTGCTGTTTTCTGCTCTGCTCGTTGGCGTCGGCGACTGCGCTTATCCTGCTGCTGTTTTCTTCTCTGCTCGTCGGCGTCTGCTCTGCTCGTCGGCGTCTGTGCTGGTCCTGCTGCTGTTTTCTGCTCTGCTCGTCGGCGACTGCGCTGGTCCTGCTGCTGTTTTCTGCTCTGCTCGTTGGCGACTGCGCTGGTCCTGCTGCTGTTTTCTGCACTGCTCATCGGCGTCGGCGACTGTGCTGATCCTGCTGCTGTTTTCTGCTCTGCTCGTAGGCGTCGGCGACTGCGCTGGTCCTGCTGCTGATTTCTGCACTGCTCATCGGCTTCGGCGACTGCGCTGATCCTGCTGCTGTTTTCTGCTCTGCTTGTCAGCGTCGCCGACTGCGCTGGTCCTGCTGCAGTTTTCTGCACTGCTCATTGGCGTCGGCGACTGCGTTGATCCTGCTGCTGTTTTCTGCTCTGCTCGTTGGCGTCTGCGACTGCACAACTCCTGCTGCTTTTTTTTGCTCTACTCGTCGGCGTCAGCGACTGCGCTGATCCTGCTGCTGTTTTCTGAACTGCTCGTCGGCGTCTGAGACTGCGCATCTCCTGCTGCTGTTTTCTGCACTGCTCGTCGGCGTCGGCAACTGGGCTGATCCTGCTGCTATTTTCTGCTCTGCTCGTAGGAGTCGGCGACTGCACTGGTCCTGCTGCTGTTTTCTGCACTGCTCATCGGCGTCGGCGACTGCACTGATCCTGCTGGTGTTTTCTGCACTGCTCATCGGCGTCGGCGACTGCGCTGGTCCTGCTGTTGTTTTCTGCTCTGCTCATCGGCGACTGCGCTGGTCCTGCTGGTGTTTTCTGCACTGCTCATCGGCGTCGGCGACTGCGCTGGTCCTGCTGTTGTTTTCGCCTCTGCTCGGCGGCGTCTGCGACTGCGCTGGTCCTGCTGCTGTTTTCTGCTCTGCTCGATGGCGACTGCGCTGGTCCTGCAGCTTTTATCTGCACTGCTCATCGGCGTCGGCGACTGTGCTGATCCTGCTGCTGTTTTCGGCTCTGCTTGTAGGCGTCGGCGACTCCGCTGGTCCTGCTGCTGTTTTCTGCAGTGCTCATCGGCGTCGGCAACTGCGCTGATCCTGCTGCTGTTTTCTGCTCTGCTCGTCGGCGACTGCGCTGGACCTGCAGCTTTTTTCTGCTCTGCTCGTCGGCATCAGCGACTGGGCTGATCCTGCTGCTGTTTTCTGCTCTGCTCGTCTGCGTCAGTGAATGCGCTGATCCTGCTGCTGTGTCCTGCTCTGCTCGTCGCCGTCGGCGACTTCGCTGGTCCTGCTGTTGTTTTCTGCTCTGATCGTCGGCGTCAGCGACTGCGCTGATCCTGCTGCTGTTTTCTGCTCTGCTCGTCGGCGTCTGTGACTGCGCGTCTCCTGCTGCTGTTTTTTGCTCTGCTCGTCGGCGACTGTGCTTGTCCTGCTGCTGTTTTCTGCTCTGCTCATCGGTGTCGGCTACTGCGCTGATCCTGCTGCTGTTTTCTGCTCTGCTCGTCTGCGTCAGCGAATGCGCTGATCCTGCTGCTGTTTTCTGCTCTGCTCGTCGCCGTCGGCGACTGCGCTGGTCCTGCTGTTGTTTTCTGCTCTGATCGTCGGCGTCGGCGACTGCGCTGGTCCTGCTGCTGTTTTCTTCTCTGCTCGTCGGAGTCTGCTCTGCTCGTCCGCGTTTTGGACTGCGCTGGGCCTGCTGCCTTTTTCTGCTCTGCTCGTCGGCGTCTGCGACTGCGCTGGTCCTGCTGCTGTTTTCTGCTCTGCTCGTCGGCGACTGCGCTGGTCCTGCTGCTGTTTTCTGCACTGCTCATCGGCGTCGGCGACTGCGCTGATCCTGCTGCTGTTTTCTGCTCTGCTCGTCGGCGACTGCGCTGGACCTGCTGCTGTTTTCTGCACTGCTCATCGGCGTTGGCGACTGCGTTGATCCTGCTGCTGTTTTCTGCTCTGCTCATTGGCGTCAGCGACTGCGCTGATCCTGCTGCTGTTTTCTTCTCTGCTCGTCGGCGTCTGCTCTGCTCGTCGGCGTCTGTGCTGGTCCTGCTGCTGTTTTCTGCTCTGCTCGTCGGCGACTGCGCTGGTCCTGCTGTTGTTTTCGCCTCTGCTCGTCGGCGTCTGCTCTGCTCATCGGAGTCTGCGACTGCGCTGGTCCTGCTGCTGTTTTCTGCTCTGCTCGTTGGCGACTGCGCTGGTCCTGCTGCTGTTTTCTGCACTGCTCATCGGCGTCGGCGACTGTGCTGATCCTGCTGCTGTTTTCTGCTCTGCTCGTAGGCGTCGGCGACTGCGCTGGTCCTGCTGCTGATTTCTGCACTGCTCATCGTCTTCGGCGACTGCGCTGATCCTGCTGCTGTTTTCTGCTCTGCTTGTCAGCGTCGCCGACTGCGCTGGTCCTGCTGCAGTTTTCTGCACTGCTCATTGGCGTCGGCGACTGCGTTGATCCTGCCGCTGTTTTCTGCTCTGCTCGTTGGCGACTGCGACTGCACAACTCCTGCTGCTTTTTTTTGCTCTACTTGTCGGCGTCAGCGACTGCGCTGATCCTGCTGCTGTTTTCTGCTCTGCTCGTCGGCGTCTGAGACTGCACATCTCCTGCTGCTGTTTTCTGCACTGCTCTTCGGCGTCGGCAACTGGGCTGATCCTGCTGCTATTTTCTGCTCTGCTCGTAGGCGTCGGCGACTGCACTGGTCCTGCTGCTGTTTTCTGCACTGCTCATCGGCGTCGGCGACTGCGCTGATCCTGCTGCTGTTTTCTGCTCTGCTCGTCGGCGACTGCGCTGGTCCTGCTGCTGTTTTCTGCACTGCTCATCGGCGTCGGCGACTGAGTTGATCCTGCTGCTGTTTTCTGCTCTGCTCGTTGGCGTCTGCGACTGCGCATCTCCTGCTGCTTTTTTCTGCTCTGCTCGTCGGCGTCAGCGACTGCGCTGATCCTGCTGCTGTTTTCTGCTCTGCTCGTCGGCGTTTGCGACTGCGCATCTCCTGCTGCTGTTTTTTGCTCAACTCGTCGGCGTCGGCGACTGCGCTGATCCTGCTGCTTTATTCTGCTCTGCTCATCGGCGTCAGCGACTGGGCTGATCCTGCTGCTGTTTTCTGCTCTGCTCATCTGCGTCAGCAAATGCGCTGATCCTGCTGCTGTTTCCTGCTCTGCTCGTCGCGGTCGGCGACTGCGCTAGTCCTGCTGCTGTTTTTTTCTCTGCTCGTCGGCGTCTGCTCTGCTCGTCGGCGCCTGCGCTGGTCCTGCTGGTGTTTTCTGCACTGTTTATCGGCGTCTGCGACTGCGTTGGTCCTGCTGCTGTTTTCTGCTCTGATCGTCGGGGACTGCGCTGGTCCTGCTGGTGTTTTCTGCACTGCTCATCGGCTTCGGCGACTGCGCTGGTCCTGCTGTTGTTTTCGCCTCTGCTCATCGGCGTCGGCGACTGCGCTGATCCTGCTGCTGTTTTCTGCTCTGCTCGTAGGCGTCGGCGACTGCGCTGGTCCTGCTGCTGATTTCTGGACTGCTCATCGTCTTCGGCGACTGCGCTGATCCTGCTGCTGTTTTCTGCTCTGCTTGTCAGCGTCGCCGACTGCGCTGATCCTGCTGCAGTTTTCTGCACTGCTCATTGGCGTCGGCGACTGCGTTGATCCTGCCGCTGTTTTCTGCTCTGCTCGTTGGCGTCTGCGACTGCACAACTCCTGCTGCTTTTTTTTGCTCTACTTGTCGGCGTCAGCGACTGCGCTGATCCTGCTGCTGTTTTCTGCTCTGCTCGTCGGCGTCTGAGACTGCGCATCTCCTGCTGCTGTTTTCTGCACTGCTCTTCGGCATCGGCAACTGGGCTGATCCTGCTGCTATTTTCTGCTCTGCTCGTAGGCGTCGGCGACTGCACTGGTCCTGCTGCTGTTTTCTGCACTGCTCATCGGCGTCGGCGACTGCGCTGATCCTGCTGCTGTTTTCTGCTCTGCTCGTCGGCGACTGCGCTGGTCCTGCTGCTGTTTTCTGCACTGCTCATCGGCGTCGGCGACTGAGTTGATCCTGCTGCTGTTTTCTGCTCTGCTCGTTGGCGTCTGCGACTGCGCATCTCCTGCTGCTTTTTTCTGCTCTGCTCGTCGGCGTCAGCGACTGCGCTGATCCTGCTGCTGTTTTCTGCTCTGCTCGTCGGCGTTTGCGACTGCGCATCTCCTGCTGCTGTTTTTTGCTCAACTCGTCGGCGTCGGCGACTGCGCTGATCCTGCTGCTTTATTCTGCTCTGCTCATCGGCATCAGCGACTGGGCTGATCCTGCTGCTGTTTTCTGCTCTGCTCATCTGCGTCAGCAAATGCGCTGATCCTGCTGCTGTTTCCTGCTCTGCTCGTCGCGGTCGGCGACTGCGATAGTCCTGCTGCTGTTTTTTTCTCTGCTCGTCGGCGTCTGCTCTGCTCGTCGGCGACTGCGCTGACCCTGCTGCTTTTTTCTGCTCTGCTCGTCGGCGACTGCGCTGGTCCTGCTGCTGTTTTCTGCACTGCTCATCGGCGTCGGCGACTGAGTTGATCCTGCTGCTGTTTTCTGCTCTGCTCGTTGGCGTCTGCGACTGCGCATCTCCTGCTGCTTTTTTCTGCTCTGCTCGTCGGCGTCAGCGACTGCGCTGATCCTGCTGCTGTTTTCTGCTCTGCTCGTCGGCGTCTGCGACTGCGCATCTCCTGCTGCTGTTTTTTGCTCTGCTCGTCGGCGTCGGCGACTGCACTGATCCTGCTGCTTTTTTCTGCTCTGCTCATCGGCGTCAGCGACTGGGCTGATCCTGCTGCTGTTTTCTGCTCTGCTCATCTGCGTCAGCAAATGCGCTAGTCCTGCTGCTGTTTTTTTCTTTGCTCATCGGCGTCTGCTCTGCTCGTCGGCGCCTGCGCTGGTCCTGCTGGTGTTTTCTGCACTGTTTATCGGCGTCTGCGACTGCGTTGGTCCTGCTGCTGTTTTCTGCTCTGCTCGTCGGGGACTGCGCTGGTGCTGCTGGTGTTTTCTGCACTGCTCATCGGCTTCGGCGACTGCGCTGATCCTGCTGCTGTTTTCTGCTCTGCTCGTCGGCGACTGCGCTGGACGTGCTGCTGTTTTCTGCACTGCTCATCGGCGTCGGCGACAGCGTTGATCCTGCTGCTGTTTTCTGCTCTGCTCGTTGGCGTCTTCGATTGCGCATCTCCTGCTGCTTTTTACTGCTCTGCTCGTCGGCGTCAGCGACTGCGCTGATCCTGCTGCTGTTTTCTGCTCTACTCGTCGGCGTCTGTGACTGCGCATCTCCTGCTGCTGTTTTTTGCTCTGCTCGTCGGTGTCGGCAACTGCGCTGATCCTGCTGCTGTTTTCTTCTCTGCTCATCGGTGTCAGCGACTGGGCTGATCCTGCTGCTGTTTTCTGCTGTGCTCGTCTGCTTCAGCGAATGCGCTGATCCTGCTGCTGTTTCCTGCTCTGCTCGTCGCCGTCGGCGACTTCAATGTTCCTGCTGTTGTTTTCTGCTCTGATCGCCAGCGTCAGCGACTGCGCTGGTCCTGCTGCTGTTTTCTTCTCTGCTCGTCGGTGTCTGCTCTGCTCGTCGGCGTCTGCGCTGGTCCTGCTGCTGTTTTCTGCTCTGCTCGTCGGCCACTGCGCTGGTCCTGCTGTTGTTTTCACCTCTGCTCGTCGGCGTCTGCTCTGCTCATTGGCGTCTGCGACTGCGCTGGTCCTGCATCTGTTTTCTGCCCTGCTCATTGGCGTCTGCGACTGCGCATCTCCTGCTGCTTTTTTTTTTGCTCTGTTCATCGGCGTCAGCGACTGCGCTGACGTTGCTGCTGTTTTCTGCTCTGATCGTCTGCGACTGCGCATCTCCTGCTGCTGTTTTTTGCTCTGCTCGTCGGCGTCGGCAACTGGGCTGATCCTGCTGCTATTTTCTGCTCTGCTCGTAGGTGTCGGCGACTGCGCTGGTCCTGCTGCTGTTTTCTGCACTGCTCTTCGGCGTTGGCGACTGCGCTGACCCTGCTGCTGTTTTCTGCTCTGCTCGTCGGCGACTGCGCTGGTCCTGCTGCTGTTTTCTGCACTGCTCATCGGCGTCGGCGACTGAGTTGATCCTGCTGCTGTTTTCTGCTCTGCTCGTTGGCGTCTGCGACTGCGCATCTCCTGCTGCTTTTTTCTGCTCTGCTCGTCGGCGTCAGCGACTGCGCTGATCCTGCTGCTGTTTTCTGCTCTGCTCGTCGGCGTCTGCGACTGCGGATCTCCTGCTGCTGTTTTTTGCTCTGCTCGTCGGCGTCTGCGATTGCGCTGATCCTGCTGCTTTTTTCTGCTTTGCTCATCGGCGTCAGCGACTGGGCTGATCCTGCTGCTGTTTTCTGCTCTGCTCATCTTCGTCAGCAAATGCGCTAGTCCTGCTGCTGTTTTTTTCTCTGCTCGTCGGCGTCTGCTCTGCTCGTCGGCGCCTGCGCTGGTCCTGCTGGTGTTTTCTGCACTGTTTATCGGCGTCTGCGACTGCGTTGGTCCTGCTGCTGTTTTCTGCTCTGCTCGTCGGGGACTGCGCTGGTCCTGCTGGTGTTTTCTGCTCTGCTCGTCGGCGACTGCGCTGGACCTGCTGCTGTTTTCTGCACTGCTCATCGGCGTCGGCGACAGCGTTGATCCTGCTGCTGTTTTCTGCTCTGCTCGTTGGCGTCTTCGATTCCGCATCTCCTGCCGCTTTTTACTGCTCTGCTCGTCGGCGTCAGCGACTGCGCTGATCCTGCTGCTGTTTTCTGCTCTGCTCGTCGGCGTCTGTGACTGCGCATCTCCTGCTGCTGTTTTTTGCTCTGCTCGTCGGTGTCGGCAACTGCGCTGATCCTGCTGCTGTTTTCTTCTCTGCTCATCGGCGTCAGCGACTGGGCTGATCCTGCTGCTGTTTTCTGCTGTGCTCGTCTGCGTCAGCGAATGCGCTGATCCTGCTGCTGTTTCCTGCTCTGCTCGTCGCCGTCGGCGACTTCACTGTTCCTGCTGTTGTTTTCTGCTCTGATCGCCAGCGTCAGCGACTGCGCTGGTCCTGCTGCTGTTTTCTTCTCCGCTCATCGGTGTCTTCTCTGCTTGTCGGCGTCTGCGCTGGTCCTGCTGCTGTTTTCTGCTCTGCTCGTCGGCCACTGCGCTGGTCCTGCTGTTGTTTTCGCCTCTGCTCGTCGGCGTCTGCTCTGCTCATTGGAGTCTGCGACTGCGCCTGTCCTGCATCTGTTTTCTGCCCTGCTCATTGGCGTCTGCGACTGCGCATCTCCTGCTGCTTTTTTTTTTGCTCTGCTCATCGGCGTCAGCGACTGCGCTGACGTTGCTGCTGTTTTCTGCTCTGATCGTCTGCGACTGCGCATCTCCTGCTGCTGTTTTCTGCTCTGCTCGTCTGTGTCTGCGACTGCGCATCTCCTGCTGCTATTTTTTGCTCTGCTCGTCGGCGACTGCGCTTATCCTACTGCTGTTTTCTGCTCTGCTCATCGGCGTCGGCTACTGCGCTGATCCTAATGCTGTTTTCTGCTCTGCTCGTCTGCGTCAGCGAATGTGCTGATCCTGCTGTTGTTTCTTGCTCTGCTCGTCGCCGTCGGCGACTGCGCTGGTCCTGCTGTTGTTTTCTGCTCTGATCGTCGGCGTCGGCGACTGCGCTTGTCTTGCTGCTGTTTTCTTCTCTGCTCGTCAGCGTCTGCTCTGCTCGTCGGCCTCTGCGACTGCGCTGGTCCTGCTGCTGTTTTGTGCTCTGCTCGTCTGCGACTGCGCTGGTCGTGCTGCTGTTTTCTGCTCTGCTCGTCGGCGACCTCGCTGGTCCTGCTGCTGTTTTCTGCGCTGCTCGTTGGCGTCTGTGACTGCACATCTCCTGCTGCTTTTTTTTTGCTCTACTCGTCGGCGTCAGCGACTGCACTGATTCTGCTGCTGTTTTCTGCTCTGCTCGTCAGCATCTGAGACTGCGCATCTCCTGCTGCTGTTTTCTGCACTGCTCATCGGCGTCGGCGACTGTGCTGATCCTGCTGCTGTTTTCTGCTCTGCTCGTAGGCGTCGGCGACTGCGCTGGTCCTGCTGCTGTTTTCTGCACTGCTCATCGGAGTCGGCGACTGCGTTGATCCTGCTGCTGTTTTCTGCTCTGCTCGTTGGCGTCCGCGACTGCGCATCTCCTGCTGCTGTTTTCTGCTCTGCTCGTCGGCGTCTATGACTGCGCATCTCCTGCTGTTGTTTTTTGCTCTGCTCGTCGGCGACTGCGCTCGTCCTGCTGCTGTTTTCTGCTCTGCTCGTCGGCGACTGCGCATCTCCTGCTGCTTTTTTCTGCTCTGCTCGTCGACGTCAGCGACTGCGCTGATCCTGCTGCTGTTTTCTTCTCTGCTAATCAGCGTCGGCGACTGCTCTGGTCCTGCTGCTGTTTTCTGCTCTGCTCGTCGGCGTCGGCTCTGATCCTGCTGTTTCCTTCTCTGCTCGTCGCCGTCGGCGACTGCGCTGGTCCTGCTGTTGTTTTCTGCTCTGATTGTCGGCGTCGGCGACTGCGCTGGTCCTGCTGCTGTTTTCTGCTCTGCTCGTCGGCGTCGGCGCATGCACTGACCCTGCTGCTGTTTTCTGCTCTGCTTGTCGGCGTCGGCTACTGCGCTGTTCCTGCTGCTATTTTCTGCTCTGCTAATATGCGTCAGCGACTGGGATGATCCTGCTGCTGTTTTCTGCTCTGCTCGTCTGCGTCAGCGAATGCGCTGATCCTGCTGCTGTTTCCTGCTCTGCTCGTCGCCAGCGGCGCCTGCGCTGGTCCTGCTGTTGTTTTCTTCTCTGCTCGTCAGCATCTGCTCTGCTCGTCTGCGTTTGCGAATGCGCTGGTCCTGATGCTGTTTTCTGCTCTGCTCGTCGGTGACTGCGCTGGTCCTGCTAGTGTTTTCTGCACTGCTCATCGGCTCGGCGACTGCGCTGATCCTGCGGCTGTTTTGTGCACTGCTCGTCGGCGACTGCGCAGGTCCTGCTGCTGTTTTCTGCTCTGCTCGTTGGCGACTGCGCTGATCCTGCTGCTGTTTTCTGCTCTGCTCGTCGGCGACTGAGCTGGTCCTGCTGCTGTTTTCTGCACTGCTCATCGGCTTCGGCGACTGCGCTGGTCCTGCTGTTGTTTTCGCCTGTGCTCGTCGGCGTCTGCTCTGCTCGTCGGCGTCTGCGACTGCGCTGGTCCTGCTGCTGTTTTCTGCTCTGCTCGTCGGCGTCTGCGACTGCGTTGATCCTGCTGCTGTTTTCTGCTCCACTCGTCGGCGTCTGCGACTGCGCTGGTCCTGCTGCTGTTTTCTGCTCTGCTCGTCGGGGTCAGCGACTGCGCTGATCCTGCTGCTGTTTTCTGCTCTGCTCATTGGTGTCAGCGACTACGCTGATCCTGCTGATGTTTTTTGCTCTGCTCGTCGGCGACTGCGCTGGTCCTGCTGCTGTTTTCTGCACTGATCATCGGATTCGGCGACTGTGCTGATCCTGCTGCTGTTTTCTGCTCTGCTCGTAGGCATCGGCGACTGCGCTGGTCCTGCTTCTGTTATCTGCACTGCTGATCGGCGTCGGCGACTGCGCTGATCCTGCTGCTGTTTTCTGCTCTACTCGTAGGCGTCGCCGACTGCGCTGGTCCTGCTGTTGTTTTCGCCTCTGCTCGTCTGCGTCTGCTCTGCTCGTCGGCGTCTGCGACTGCGATGGTCCTGCTGCTGTATTCTTCTCTGCACGTCGGCAACTTCGCTGGTCCTGCTGCTGTTTTCTGCACTGCTCATCGGCGTCTGCGACTGTGCTGATCCTGCTGATGTTTTCTGCTCTGCTCGTAGGCGTCGGCGACTGCGCTGGTCCTGCTGCTGTTTTCTGCACTGCTCATCGGCATCTGCGACTGCGCTGGTCCTGCTGCTGTTTTCTGCTCTGCTCGTCGGCGACTGCGCTGGTCCTGCTGCTGTTTTCTGCACTACTCATCGGCGTCGGTGACTGCGTTGATCCTGCTGCTCTTTTCTGCTCTGCTCGTCGGCGACTGCGCTGGTCCTGCTTCTTTTTTCTGCTCTGCTCGTCGGCGTCAGCGACTGCTCTGACTGCTGCTGTTTTCTGCTCTGATCGTCTGCGACTGCGCATCTCCTGCTGCTGTTTTTTCCTCTGCTCGTCGGCATGAGCGACTGCGCTGATCCTGCTGCTGTTTTCTGCTCTGCTCGTCGGCGTCTGCGATTGCACATCTCCTGCTGCTGTTTTTTGCTCTGCTCGTCGGCGACTGCGCTGGTCCTGCTGCTGTTTTCTGCTCTGCTCATCGGCGTCGGCGACTGCGCTGGTCCTGCTGTTGTTTTCGCCTGTGCTCGTCGGCGTCTGCTCTGCTCGTCGGCGTCTGCGACTGCGCTGGTCCTGCTGCTGTTTTCTGCTCTGCTCGTTGGCGTCTGCGACTGCGTTGATCCTGATGCTGTTTTCTGCTCCACTCGTCGGCGTCGGCGACTGCGCTGGTCCTGTTGCTGTTTTCTGCTCTGCTCGTCGGGGTCAGCGACTGCGCTGATCCTGCTGCTGTTTTCTGCTCTGCTCGTCGGTGTCAGCGACTACGCTGTTCCTGCTGCTGTTTTTTGCTCTGCTCGTCGGCGACTGCGCTGGTCCTGCTGCTGTTTTCTGCACTGATCATCGGAGTCGGCGACTGTGCTGATCCTGCTGCTGTTTTCTGCTCTGCTCGTAGGCATCGGCGACTGCGCTGGTCCTGCTTCTGTTATCTGCACTGCTGATCGGCGTCGGCGACCGCGCTGATCCTGCTGCTGTTTTCTGCTCTACTCGTAGGCGTCGCCGACTGCGCTGGTCCTGCTGTTGTTTTCGCCTCTGCTCGTCTGCGTCTGCTCTGCTCGTCGGCGTCTGCGACTGCGATGGTCCTGCTTCTGTTTTCTTCTCTGCACGTCGGCAACTTCGCTGGTCCTGCTAATGTTTTCTGCACTGCTCATCGGCGTCTGCGACTGTGCTGATCCTGCTGCTGTTTTCTGCTCTGCTCGTAGGCGTCGGCGACTGCGCTGGTCCTGCTGCTGTTTTCTGCACTGCTCATCGGCATCTGCGACTGCGCTGGTCCTGCTGCTGTTTTCTGCTCTGCTCGTCGGCGACTGCGCTGGTCCTGCTGCTGTTTTCTGCACTACTCATCGGCGTCGGTGACTGAGTTGATCCTGCTGCTCTTTTCTGCTCTGCTCGTCGGCGACTGCGCTGGTCCTGCTTCTTTTTTCTGCTCTGCTCGTCGGCGTCAGCGACTGCACTGACTGCTGCTGTTTTCTGCTCTGATCGTCTGCGACTGCGCATCTCCTGCTGCTGTTTTTTGCTCTGCTCGTCGGCATGAGCTACTGCGCTGATCCTGCTGCTTTTTTCTGCTCTGCTCGTCGGCGTCTGCGATTGCGCATCTCCTGCTGCTGTTTTTTGCTCTGCTCGTCGGCGACTGCGCTGGTCCTGCTGCTGTTTTCTGCTCTGCTCATCGGCGTCGGCTACTGCGCTGATCCTGCTGCTGTTTTCTGCTCTGCTTGTCTGCGTCAGCGAATACGCTGATCCTGCTGCTGTTTCCTGTTCTGCTCGTCGCCGTCGGCGACTGCGCTGGTCCTGCTGTTGTTTTCTGCTCTGATCGTCGGTGACTGCGCTGGTCATGCTGCTGTTTTCTTCTCTGCTTGTCGGCGTCTGCTCTGTTCGTCGGAGTCTGCGACTGCGCTGGTCCTGCTGCTGTTTTCTGCTCTGCTCATCGGCGACTGCGCTGGTCCTGCTGGTGTATTCTGCACTGCTCATCGGCGTCGGCGACTGCGCTGGTCCTGCTGTTGTTTTCGCCTCTGCTCGTCTGCGTCTGCGACTGCGCTGGTCCTGCTGCTGTTTTCTGCTCTGCTCATTGGCGACTGCGCTGGTCCTGCTGCTTTTTTCTGCACTGCTCATCGGCGGCGGCGACTGTGCTGATCCTGCTGCTGTTTTCTGCTCTGCTCGTCGGTGACTGCGCTGGACCTGCTGCTGTTTTCTGCTCTGCTCGTTGGCGTCTGCGACTGCGCATCTCCTGCCGCTTTTTTCTGCGCTGCTCGTCTGCGTCAGCGACTGCGCTGATCCTGCTGGTGTTTTCTGCTCTGCTCGTCGGCGTCTGCGAATGCGCTGATCCTGCTGCTTTTTCCTGCTCTGCTCGTCGCCGTCGGCGACAGCGCTGGTCCTGCTGCTGTTTTCTGCTCTGCTTGTCTGCGTCAGCTAATGCGCTGATCCTGCTGCTGTTTCCTACTCTGCTCGTCGCCGTCGGCGACTGCGCTGGTCCTGCTGCTGTTTTCTGCTCTGCTCATCGGCGACTGCGCTGGTCCTGCTGGTGTTTTCTGCACTGCTCATCGGCGTCGGCGACTGTGCTGATCATGCTGCTTTTTTCGGCTCTGCTTGTAGGCGTGGGCGACTGCGCTGGTCCTGCTGCTGTTTTCTGCTCTGCTCGTCGGCGACTGCGCTGGAACTGCCGCTTTTTTCTGCTCTGCTCGTCGGCGTCAGCGACTGGGCTGATCCTGCTGCAGTTTTCTGCTCTGCTCGTCTGCGTCAGCGAATGCGCTGATCCTGCTGCTGTTTCCTGCTCTGCTCGTCGCCGTCGGCGACTTCGCTGGTCCTGCTGCTGTTTTCTTCTCTGCTAGTCGGCGTCAGCGACTGCGCTGATCCTGCTGCTGTTTTCTGCTCTGCTCGTCGGTGTCTGTGACCTCGCATCTCCTGCTTATGTTTTTTGCTCTGCTCGTCGGCGACTGCGCTTGTCCTGCTGCTGTTTTCTGCTCTGCTCATCGGCGTCGGCTACTGCGCTGATCCTGCTGCTGTTTTCTGCTCTGCTCGTCTGCGTCAGCGAATGCGCTGATCCTGCTGCTGTTTTCTGCTCTGCTCGTCGCCGTCGGCGACTGCACTTGTCCTGCTGTTGTTTTCTGCTCTGATCGTCGGCGTCGGCGACTGCGCTGGTCCTGCTGCTGTTTTCTTCTCTGCTCGTCGGCGTCTGCTCTGCTTGTCGGCGTTTGCGGCTGCGCTGGGCCTGCTGCTGTTTTCTGCTCTGCTCGTCGGCGAATGCGTTGGTCCTGCTGGTGTTTTCTGCACTGCTCATAAGCGTCGGCGACTGCGCTGGTGCTGCTGTTGTTTTCGCCTCTGCTCATCGGCATCTGCGACTGCGCTGGTCCTGCTGCTGTTTTCTGCAATGCTCATCGGCGTCGGCGACTGCGCTGATCCTCCTGCTGTTTTCTGCTCTGCTCGTCGGCGACTGCGCTGGACCTGCTGCTGTTTGCTGCACTGCTCATCTGCGTCGGCGACTGCGTTGATCATGCTGCTGTTTTCTGCTCTGCTCGTTGGCGTCGGCGACTGCGCTGATCCTGCTGCTGTTTTCTTCTCTGCTCGTCGGCGTCTGCTCTGCTCGACGGCGTCTGCGCTGGTCCTGCTGCTGTTTTCTGCTCTGCTCGTCGCGACTGCGCTGGTCCTGCTGTTGTTTTCGCCTCTGCTCGTCGGCGTCTGCTCTGCTCATCGGCGTCTGCGACTGCGCTGGTCCTGCTGATGTTTTCTGCTCTGCTCGTTGGCGACTGCGCTGGTCCTGCTGCTGTTTTCTGCACTGCTCATCGGCGTCGGCGACTGTGCTGATCCTGCTGCTGTTTTCTGCCCTGCTCGTAGGCGTCGGCGACTGCACTGGTCCTGCTGCTGATTTCTGCACTGCTCATCGGCTTCGGCGACTGCGCTGATCCTGCTGCTGTTTTCTGCTCTGCTTGTCGGCGTCGCCGACTGCGCTGGTCCTGCTGCTGTTTTCTGCTCTGCTCGTCGGCGACTGCGCTGGTCCTGCTGCTGTTTTCTGCACTGCTCATCGGCGACTGCGTTGATCCTGCTGCTGTTTTATGCTCTGCTCGTTGGCGTCTGCGACTGCGCAACTCCTGCTGCTTTTTTTTGCTCTACTCGTCGGCGTCAGCGACTGCGCTGATCCTGCTGCTGTTTTCTGCTCTGCTCGTCGGCGTCTGAGACTGCGCATCTCCTGCTGCTGTTTTCTGCACTGCTCTTCGGCGTCGGCGACTGGGCTGATCCTGCTGCTATTTTCTGCTCTGCTCGTAGGCGTCGGCGACTGCGCTGGTCCTGCTGCTGTTTTCTGCACTGCTCATCGGCGTCGGCGACTGCGCTGATCCTGCTGCTGTTTTCTGCTCTGCTCGTCGGCGACTTCGCTGGTCCTGCTGCTGTTTTCTGCACTGCTCATCGGCGTCGGCGACTGCGTTGATCCTGCTGCTGTTTTCTGCTCTGCTCGTTGGTGTCTGCGACTGCGCATCTCCTGCTGCTTTTTTTGCTCTGCTCGTCGGCGTCAGCGACTGCGCTGATCCTGCTGCTGTTTTCTGCTCTGCTCGTCGGCGTCTGCGACTGCGCATCTCCTGCTGCTGTTTTTTGCTCTGCTCGTCAGCGACTGCCCTGATCCTGCTGCTTTTTTCTGCTCTGCTCATCGGCGTCAGCGACTGGGCTGATCCTGCTGCTGTTTTCTGCTCTGCTCATCTGCGTCAGCAAATGCGCTGATCCTGCTGCTGTTTCCTGCTCTGCTCGTCGCGGTCGGCGACTGCGCTGGTCCTGCTGCTGTTTTCTTCTCTGCTCGTCGGCATCTGCTCTGCTCGTCGGCGTCTGCGCTGGTCCTGCTGGTGTTTTCTGCACTGTTTATCGGCGTCTGCGACTGTGTTGGTCCTGCTGCTGTTTTCTGCTCTGCTCGTCGGGGACTGCGCTGGTCCTGCTGGTGTTTTCTGCACTGCTCATCTGCGTCGGCGACTGCGCTGGTCCTGCTGTTGTTTTCGCCTCTGCTCATCGGCGTCGGCGACTGCGCTGATCCTGCTGCTGTTTTTTGCTCTGCTCGTCGGCGACTGCGCTGGACCTGCTGCTGTTTTCTGCACTGCTCATCGGCGTCGGCGACAGCGTTGATCCTGCTACTGTTTTCTGCTCTGCTCGTTGGAGTCTTCGACTGCGCATCTCCTGTCGCTTTTTTTCTCCTCTGCTCGTCGGCGTCAGCGACTGCGCTGATCCTGCTGCTGTTTTCTGCTCTGCTCGTCGGCGTCTGCGACTGCGCATCTCCTGCTGCTGTTTTTTGCTCTGCTCGTCGGTGTCGGCAACTGCGCTGATCCTGCTGCTGTTTTCTGCTCTGCTCATCGGCGTCAGCGACTGGGCTGATCCTGTTGCTGTTTTCTGCTGTGCTCGTCTGCGTCAGCGAATGCGCTGATCCTGCTGCTGTTTTCTGCTCTGCTCGTCGGCGTCGGCGACTGCGCTGATCCTGCTGCTGTTTTCTGCTCTGCTTGTCGGCGTCGCCGACTGCGCTGGTCCTGCTGCTGTTTTCTGCTCTGCTCGTCGGCGACTGCGATGGTCCTGCTGTTGTTTTCGCCTCTGCTCGTCGGTGTCTGCTCTGCTCATCGGCGTCTGCGACTGCGCTGGTCCGGCTGCTGTTTTCTGCTCTCCTCATTGGCGTCTGCGACTGCGCATCTCCTGCTGCTTTTTTCTGCTCTGCTCGTCGGCGTCAGCAACTGCGCTGACCCTGCTGCTGTTTTCTGCTCTGATCGTCTGCGACTGCGCATCTCCTGCTGCTGTTTTTTGCTCTGCTCGTCGGCGTCAGCGACTGCGCTTATCCTGCTGCTGTTTTCTGCTCTGCTCGTCGGCGTCTGCGACTGCGCGTCTCCTGCTGCTATTTTTTGCTCTGCTCGTCGGCGACTGCGCTTGTCCTACTGCTGTTTTCTGCTCTGCTCATCGGCGTCGGCTACTGCGCTGATCCTGCTGCTGTTTTCTGCTCTGCTCTTCTGCGTCAGCGAATGCGCTGATCCTGCTGCTGTTTCCTGCTCTGCTCGTCGGCGTCTGCGATTGCGCGTCTCCTGCTGCTATTTTTTGCCCTGCTCGTCGGCGACTGCGCTGGTCCTGCTGCAGTTTCCTGCTCTGCTCATCTGCGTCCGCGACTGCGCTGGTCCTGCTGTTGTTTTCTGCTCTGATTGTCAGCGTCGGCGACTGCGCTGGTCCTGCTGCTCTTTTCTGCTCTGCTCGTCGGCGACTGCACAGATCCTGCTGTTGTTTTCTGCTCTGATCGTCAGCGTCGGCGACTGCGCTGGTCCTGCTGCTGTTTTCTGCTCTGCTCGTCGCCGTCAGCGCTGATCCTGCTGCTGTTTCCTGCTCTGCTCGTTGGCGTCTGCGATTGTGCTGATCCTGCTGCTGTTTTCTGCACTGCTCTTCGGCGACTGCACTGGTCCTGCTGCTGTTTTCTGCACTGCTCATCGGCGTCGGCGACTGCGCTGATCCTGCTGCTGTTTTCTGCTCTGCTCGTAGGCGTCGGCGACTGCGCTGGCCCTGCTGCTGTTTTCTGCTCTGCTCGTCGGCGACTGCGCTGGACCTGCTGCTATTTTCTGCACTGCTCATCAGCGTTGGCGACTGCGCTGGTCCTGCTGCTGTTTTTTGCTCTGCTCGTCGGCGACTGCGCTGGTCCTGCTGCTGTTTTCTGCACTGCTCATTGGCGTCGGCGACTGCGTTGATCCTGCTGCTGTTTTCTGCTCTGCTCGTTGGCGTCTACGACTGCTCATCTCCTGCTGCTTTTTTCTGCTCTGCTCATCGGCGTCAGCGACTGCGCTCGTCCTGCTGCTGTTTTCTGCTCTGCTCGTTGGCGTCAGCGACTGGGCTGATCCTGCTGCTGTTTCCTGCTCTGCTCGTCGGCGTCGGTGACTGCACTGGTCCTGCTGCTATTTTCTGCTCTGCTCGTCGGCGTCGGCACTGCGCTGGTCCTTCTGCTGTTTTCTGATCTGCTCGTCGGCGTCAGCGACTGCGCTGATCCTGCTGCTGTTTTCTGCTCTGCTCGTCTGCGTCAGCGAATGCGCTGATCCTGCTGCTGTTTTCTGCTCTGCTCGTCTGCTTCTGCTCTCCTCGTCGGCGTCTGCGACTGTGCTGGTCCTGCTGCTGTTTTCTGTTCTGTTCGTCGGTGACTGCGCTGGTCCTGCTTCTGTTTTCTGCACTGCTCATCGGCGTCGGCGACTGTTATGATCCTGCTGCTGTTTTCTGCACTGCTCATCAGCGTCGGCGACTGCGCTGATCCTGCTGCTGTTTTCTGCACTGCTCATCGGCGTCGGCGACTGCGTTGATCCTGCTGCTGTTTTCTGCTCAGCTCGTCGGCGTCTGCGACTGTGCATCTCCCGCTGCTTTTTTCCGCTCTGATCGTCGGCGTCAGGGACTGCGCTGGTCCTGCTGCTGTTTTCTTCTCTGCTCGTCGGCGTCTGCTCTGCTCGTGGTCGTCTGCGACTGCCGTGGTCCTGCTGCTGTTTTCTGCTCTGCTCGTCGGCGACAGCGCTGGTTCTGCTGGTGCTTTCTGCACTGCTTATCGGCGTCGGCGACTGCGCTGGTCCTGCTGTTGTTTTCGCCTCTGCTCGTCGGCGTCTGCTCTGCTCGTTGACGTCTGCGACTGCGCTGGTCCTGCTGCTGTTTTCTGCTCTGTTCGTCGGTGACTGCTCTGGTCCTGCTGGTGTTTTCTGCTCTGCTCGTAGGCGTCAGCGACTGCGCTGGTCCTGCTACTGTTTTCTGCTCTGCTCGTCCGCATCGGCGATTATGCTGATCCTGCTGCTGTTTCCTGCTCTGCTCGTCGGCGTCGGCGACTGCGCTGGTCCTGCTGCTGTTTTCTGCTCTGCTCGTCGGCGACTGCGCTGGTCTTGCTGCTGTTTTCTGCACTGCTCATCGGCGTCGGCGACTGCACTGATCCTGCTGCTGTTTTCTGCGCTGCTCGTAGGCGTTGGCGACTGCGCTGGTCCTGCAATATTTTCTGCACTGCTCATCGGCGTCGGCGACTGCGCTGGTCCTGCTGCTGTTTTCTGCTCTCCTCATCGGCATCAGCGACTGCGCTGATGCTGTTTTCTCCTCTGCTTGTCGGCGTCGGCAACTGCGCTGATCCTGCTGCTGTTTTCTGTTCTGCTCGTCGGTGTGGGCGACTGCGCTGATCCTGCTGCAGTTTCCTGCTCTGCTCATCGGCGACGGCGAATGCGCTGGTCCTGCTGTTGTTTTCGTCTCTGCTCGTCGGCTTCTGCTCTCCTCGTTGGCGTCTGCGACTGCGCTGGTCCTGCTGCTGTTTTCTGCTCTGCTCGTCGGCGACGGCGACTGCGCTGATAATGCTGCTGTTTTCTGCTCTGCTCATCGGCGTCGGCGACTGCGCTGATAATGCTGCTGTTTTCTGCTCTGCTCGTAGGCGTCGCCGACTGCGCTGGTCCTGCTGCTGTTTTTTGCTCTGCTCGTCGGCGACTGCACTGGTCCTGCTGCTGTTTTCTGCACTGCTCATCGGCGTCGGCGACTGCGTTGATCCTGCTGCTCTTTTCTGCTCTGCTCGTTCGCGTCTACGACAGAGCTGATCCTGCTGCTGTTTTCTGCTCTAATCGTCGGCAACAGCGACTGCGCTGATCCTGCTGCTGTTTTCTGCTCTGCTCGTCGGCGTCAGCGACAGCGCTGATCCTGCTGCTGTTTCCTGCTCTGCTCGTCGGCGTCAGCGACTTCGCTGATCCTGCTGCTGTTTTCTGCTCTGCTCGTAGGTGTCAGCGACTGCGCTGGTCCTGCTGCTGTTTTCTGCTCTGCTCGTCGGCGACAGCGCTGGTTCTGCTGGTGCTTTCTGCACTGCTTATCGGCGTCGGCGACTGCGCTGGTCCTGCTGTTTTTTTCGCCTCTGCTCGTCGGCGTCTGCTCTGCTCGTCGACGTCTGCGACTGCGCTGGTCCTGCTGCTGTTTTCTGCTCTGCTCGTCGGTGACTGCTCTGGTCCTGCTGCTGTTTTCTGCTCTGCTCGTAGGCGTCAGCGACTGCGCTGGTCCTGCTATTGTTTTCTGCTCTGCTCGTCCGCGTCGGCGATTATGCTGATCCTGCTGCTGTTTCCTGCTCTGCCCGTCGGCATCGGCGACTGCGCTGGTACTGCTGCTGTTTTCTGCTCTGCTCGTCGGCGACTGCGCTGGTCTTGCTGCTGTTTTCTGCACTGCTCATCGGCGTCGGCGACTGCACTGATCCTGCTGCTGTTTTCTGCGCTGCTCGTAGGTGTTGGCGACTGCGCTGGTCCTGCAATATTTTCTGCACTCCTCATCGGCGTCGGCGACTGCGCTGGTCCTGCTGCTGTTTTCTGCTCTGCTCGTCGGTGACTGCTCTGGTCCTGCTGCTGTTTTCTGCTCTGCTCATCGGCATCAGCGACTGTGCTGATGCTGTTTTCTCCTCTGCTCGTCGGCGTCGACAACTGCGCTGATCCTGCTGCTGTTTTCTGTTCTGCTCGTCGGTGTCGGCGACTGCGCTGATCCTGCTGCAGTTTCCTGCTCTGCTCATCGGCGACGGCAAATGCGCTGGTCCTAATGTTGTTTTCGCCTCTGCTCGTTGGCTTCTGCTCTCCTCGTTGCCGTCTGCGACTGTGCTGATCCTGCTGCTGTTTTCTGCACAGCTCGTCGGCGACTGCGCTGGTCCTGCTGCTGTTTTCTGCTCTGCTCGTCGGCGTCGGCGACTGCGCTGATAATGCTGCTGTTTTCTGCTCTGCTCATCGGCGTCGGCGACTGCGCTGATAATGCTGCTGTTTTCTGCTCTGCTCGTAGGCGTCGCAGACTGCGCTGGTCCTGCTGCTGTTTTTTGCTCTGCTCGTCGGCGACTGCACTGGTCCTGCTGCTGTTTTCTGCACTGCTCATCGGCGTCGGCGACTGCGTTGATCCTGCTGCTGTTTTCTGCTCTGCTCGTTCGCGTCTACGACAGAGCTGATCCTGCTGCTGTTTTCTGCTCTAATCTTCGGCGTCAGCGACTGCGCTGATCCTGCTGCTGTTTTCTGCTCTGCTCGTCGGCGTCAGCGACAGCGCTGATCCTGCTGCTGTTTCCTGCTCTGCTCGTCGGCGTCAGCGACAGCGCTGATCCTTCTGCTGTTTTCTGCTCTAATCGTCGGCGTCAGCGACTGCGCTGATCCTGCTGCTGTTTTCTGCTCTGCTCGTCTGCGTCAGCGACTGCACTGATCCTGCTGCTGTTTTCTGCTCTGCTCGTAGGTGTCAGCGACTGCGCTGGTCCTGCTGCTGTTTTCTGCTCTGCTCGTCGGCGACAGCGCTGGTTCTGCTGGTGCTTTCTGCACTGCTTATCGGCGTCGGCGACTGCACTGATCCTGCTGCTGTTTTCTGCGCTGCTCGTAGGCGTTGGCGACTGCGCTGGTCCTGCAATATTTTCTGCACTGCTCATCGGCGTCGGCGACTGCGCTGGTCCTGCTGCTGTTTTCTGCTCTCCTCATTGGCATCAGCGACTGCACTGATGCTGTTTTCTCCTCTGCTTGTCGGCGTCGGCAACTGCGCTGATCCTGCTGCTGTTTTCTGTTCTGCTCATCGGTGTGGGCGACTGCGCTGATCCTGATGCAGTTTCCTGCTCTGCTCATCGGCGACGGCGAATGCGCTGGTCCTGCTGTTGTTTTCGTCTCTGCTCGTCGGCTTCTGCTCTCCTCGTTGGCATCTGCGACTGTGCTGATCCTGCTGCTGTTTTCTGCACTGCTCGTAGGCGACTGCACTGGTCCTGCTGCTGTTTTCTACACTGCTCATTGGCGTCGGTGACTGCGCTGGTCCTGCTGCTGTTTTCTGCTCTGCTCGTCGGCGACGGCGACTGCGCTGATAATGCTGCTGTTTTCTGCTCTGCTCATCGGCGTCGGCGACTGCGCTGATAATGCTGCTGTTTTCTGCTCTGCTCGTAGGCGTCGCCGACTGCGCTGGTCCTGCTGCTGTTTTTTGCTCTGCTCGTCGGCGACTGCAGTGGTCCTGCTGCTGTTTTCTGCACTGCTCATCGGCGTCGGCGACTGCGTTGATCCTGCTGCTCTTTTCTGCTCTGCTCGTTCGCGTCTACGACAGAGCTGATCCTGCTGCTGTTTTCTGCTCTAATCGTCGGCAACAGCGACTGCGCTGATCCTGCTGCTTTTTTCGGCTCTGCTCGTCGGCGTCAGCGACTTCGCTGATCCTGCTGCTGTTTTCTGCTCTGCTCGTAGGTGTCAGCGACTGCGCTGGTCCTGCTGCTGTTTTCTGCTCTGCTCGTCGGCGACAGCGCTGGTTCTGCTGGTGCTTTCTGCACTGCTTATCGGCGTCGGCGACTGCGCTGGTCCTGCTGTTTTTTTCGCCTCTGCTCGTCGGCGTCTGCTCTGCTCGTCGACGTCTGCGACTGCGCTGGTCCTGCTGCTGTTTTCTGCTCTGCTCGTCGGTGACTGCTCTGGTCCTGCTGCTGTTTTCTGCTCTGCTCGTAGGCGTCAGCGACTGCGTTGGTCCTGCTATTGTTTTCTGCTCTGCTCGTCCGCGTCGGCTATTATGCTGATCCTGCTGCTGTTTCCTGCTCTGCTCGTCGGCATCGGCGACTGCGCTGGTACTGCTGCTGTTTTCTGCTCTGCTCATCGGCGACTGCGCTGGTCTTGCTGCTGTTTTCTGCACTGCTCATCGGCGTCGGCGACTGCACTGATCCTGCTGCTGTTTTCTGCGCTGCTCGTATGCGTTGGCGACTGCGCTGGTCCTGCAATATTTTCTGCACTGCTCATCGGCGTCGGCCACTCCGCTGGTCCTGCTGCTGTTTTCTGCTCTGCTCGTCGGTGACTGCTCTGGTCCTGCTGCTGTTTTCTGCTCTGCTCATCGGCATCAGCGACTGCGCTGATGCTGTTTTCTCCTCTGCTCGTCGGCGTCGGCAACTGCGCTGATCCTGCTGCTGTTTCTGTTCTGCTCGTCGGTGTCGGCGACTGCGCTGATCCTGCTGCAGTTTCCTGCTCTGCTCATCGGCGACGGCGAATGCGCTGGTCCTGCTGTTGTTTTCGCCTCTGCTTGTCGGCGTCTGCTCTCCTCGTTGGCGTCTGCGACTGTGCTGATCCTGCTGCTGTTTTCTGCACTGCTCGTCGGCGACTGCACTGGTCCTGCTGCTGTTTTCCACACTGCTCATTGGCGTCGGCGACTGCGCTGGTCCTGCTGCTGTTTTCTACTCTGCTCGTCGGCGTCGGCGACTGCGCTGATAATGCTTCTGTTTTCTGCTCTGCTCATCGGCGTCGGCGACTGCGCTGATAATGCTGCTGTTTTCTGCTCTGCTCGTAGGCGTCGCCGACTGCGCTGGTCCTGCTGCTGTTTTTTGCTCTGCTCATCGGCGACTGCACTGGTCCTGCTGATGTTTTCTGCACTGCTCATCGGCGTCGGCGACTGCGTTGATCCTGCTGCTGTTTTCTGCTCTGCTCGTTCGCGTCTACGACAGAGCTGATCCTGCTGCTGTTTTCTGCTCTAATCGTCGGCGTCAGCGACTGCGCTGATCCTGCTGCTGTTTTCTGCTCTGCCCGTCGGCAACAGCGACAGCGCTGATCCTGCTGCTGTTTCCTGCTCTGCTCGTCGGCGTCAGCGACAGCGCTGATCCTTCTGCTGTTTTCTGCTCTAATCGTCGGCGTCAGCGACTGCGCTGATCCTGCTGCTGTTTTCTGCTCTGCTCGTCTGCGTCAGCGACTGCGCTGATCCTGCTGCTGTTTTCTGCTCTGCTCGTAGGTGTCAGCGACTGCGCTGGTCCTGCTGCTGTTTTCTGCTCTGCTCGTCGGCGACTGCGCTGGTCCTGCTGCTGTTTTCTCCTCTGCTCGTCGGCGTCGGTAACTGCGCTGATCCTGCTGCTGTTTTCTGCCTTGCTCGTCGCCGTTGGCGACTATGCTGGTCCTGCTGTTGTTTTCTTATCTGCTCGTCGGCGTCTGTGCTGGTCCTGCTGCTGTTATCTGCACTGCTCATGGGCGACGGCGGCTGCGCTGGTCCTGCTGTTGTTTTCGCCTCTCCTTGTCGGCGTCTGCTCTTCTCGTTGGCGTCTGCGACTGTGCTGATCCTGCTGCTGTTTTCTGCACTGCTCATCGGCGTCGGCGACTGCGGTGATCCTGCTGCTGTTTTCTGCTCTGCTCGTAGGTGTCTGCGACTGCGCTGGCCCTGCTGCTGTTTTCTGCTCTGCTCGTTGGCGACAGCGCTGGACCTGCTGCTATTTTCTGCACTGCTCATGGGCGTCGGCGACTGCGCTGGTCCTGCTGCTGTTTTCTGCTCTGCTCGTCGGCGTCGGCGACTGCGCTGATTATGCTGCTGTTTTCTGCTCTGGTCGTAGGCGTCGCCGACTGCGCTGGTCCTGCTGCTGTTTTTTGCTCTGCTCGTCGGCGACTGCGCTGGTCCTGCTGCTGTTTTCTCCTCTGCTCGTCGGCGTCGGCAACTGCGCTGATCCTGCTGCTGTTTTCTGCTCTGCTCATCGGCGTCGGCGACTGCGCTGATCCTGCTGCTGTTTCCTGCTCTGCTCATCGGCGTCGGCGACTGCGCTGGTCCTGCTGTTGTTTTCTGCTCTGATCGTCAGCATCGGCAACTGCGCTGGTCCTGCTGCTGTTTTCTGCTCTGCTCGTCGGCGTCTGCGCTGATCCTAATGCAATTTTCTGCTCTGCTCGTCGGTGTCGGCTGCCGCGCTGATCCTCCTGCTATTTTCTGCTCTGCTCATCGGCGTCAGCAACTAGGCTATTCTGGCTGCTGTTTTCTGCTCTGCTCGTCTGCGTCAGCGAATGTGCTGATCCTGCTCCTGTTTTCTGCTCTGCTCGTCGCCGTCAGCGCTGATCCGGCTGCTGTTTCCTGCTCTGCTCGTCGCCGTCGGCGACTATGCTGGTCCTGCTGTTGTTTTCTTCTCTGCTCGTCGGCGTCTGCGCTGGTCCTGCTGCTGTTATCTGCACTGCTCATGGGCGACGGCGACTGCGCTGGTCCTGCTGTTGTTTTCGCGTCTGCTTGTCGGCGTCTGCTCTGCTCGTCGACGTCTGCGACTGCGCTGGTCCTGCTGCTGTTTTCTGCACTGCTCATCGATGTCGGCGACTGTGCTGATCCTGCTGCAGTTTTCTGCACTGCTCGTGTGCGACTGCGCTGATCCTGCTGCTTTTTGCTGCTCTGCTCGTTGGCGTCAGCGACTGCGCTGATCCTGCTGCTGTTTTCTGCTCTGCTCGTCGGCGTCTGCGACTGCGCATCTCCTGCTGCTGTTTTTTGCTCTGCTCATCGGCGTCGGCGACTGCGTTGGTCCTGCTGCTGTTTTCTGCTCTGCTCGTCGGCGTCGGCAACTGCGCTGATCCTGCTGCTGTTTTCTGCTCTGCTCATCGGCGTCGGCGACTGCGCTGATCCTGCTGCTGTTTCCTGCTCTGCTCATCGGCGTCGAAGACTGCGCTGGTCCTGCTGTTGTTTTCTGCTCTGATCGTCAGCATCGGCGACTGCGCTGGTCCTGCTGCTGTTTTCTGCTCTGCTCGTCGGCGTCTGCGCTGATCCTGCTGCAATTTTCTGCTCTGCTCGTCGGCGTCGGCTGCCGCGCTGATCCTGCTGCTATTTTCTGCTCTGCTCATCGGCGTCAGCGACTAGGCTATTCCGGCTGCTGTTTTCTGCTCTGCTCGTAGGCGTCGGTGACTGCGCTGGTCCTGCTGTTGTTTTCTTCTCTGCTCGTCGCCATCAGCGCTGATCCGGCTGCTGTTTCCTGCTCTGCTCGTCGCCGTCGGCGACTATGCTGGTCCTGCTGTTGTTTTCTTCTCTGCTCGTCGGCGTCTGCGCTGGTCCTGCTGCTGTTATCTGCACTGCTATTGGGCGACGGCGACTGCGCTGGTCCTGCTGTTGTTTTCGCGTCTGCTTGTCGGCGTCTGCTCTGCTCGTCGACGTCTGCGACTGCGCTTGTCCTGCTGCTGTTTTCTGCACTGCTCATCGACGTCGGCGACTGTGCTGATCCTGCTGCAGTTTTCTGCACTGCTCGTCTGCGACTGCGCTGGTCCTGCTGCTGTTTTCTGCACTGCTCGTCGGCAACTGCACTGGTCCTGCTGCTGTTTTCTGCACTGCTCATCGGCGTCGGCGACTGCGCTGATCCTGCTGCTGTTTTCTGCTCTGCTCGTAGGCGTCGGTGACTGCGCTGGCCCTGCTGCTGTTTTCTGCTCTGCTCGTCGGCGACTGCACTGGTCCTGCTGCTGTTTTCTGCACTGCTCATCGGCGTCGGCGACTGCGTTGATCCGGCTGCTGTTTTCTGCTCTGCTCGTTGGCGTCTGCGACTGCACATCTCCTGCTGCTTTTTTCTGCTCTGCTCGTGGGCGTCAGCAACTGCGCTGATCCTGCTGCTGTTTTCTGCTCTGCTCGTCGGCGTCTACGACTGCGCATCTCCTGCTGCTGTTTTTTTCTCTGCTCGTCGGTGACTGCGCTGGTCCTGCTGCTGTTTTCTGCTCTGCTCATCGGTGTCGGCTACTGCGCTGATCCTGCTGCTATTTTCTGCTCTGCTCGTCTGCGTCAGCGAATGCGCTGATCCTGCTGCTGTTTCCTGCTCTGCTCGTCGCCGTCTGCGACTGCGCTGGTCCTGCTGTTGTTCTCTGCTCTGATCGTCGGCGTCGGCGACTGCGCTGGTCCTGCTGCTGTTTTCTGCTCTGCTCGTAGGCGTCCGCGACTGCGCTGGTCCTGCTGCTGTTTTCTGCACTGCTCATCGGCGTGGGCGACTCCGCTGATCCTGCTGCTGTTTTCTGCTCTGCTCGTCGGCGTCTGCAACTGCGCTGATCCTACTGCTGTTTCCTGCTCTGCTCGTCGGCATCGGCGACTCCGCTGTTCCTGCTGCTGTTTTCTGCTCTGCTCGTCGGCGTCAGCAACTGCGCTGATCCTGCTGCTGTTTTCTGCTCTGCTTGTTGGCGTCTGCGACTGCGCATCTCCTGCTGCTTTTTGCTGCTCTGCTCGTTGGCGTCAGCGACTGCGCTGATCCTGCTGCTGTTTTCTGCTCTGCTCGTCGGCGTCTGCGACTGCACATCTCCTGCTGCTGTTTTTTGCTCTGCTCATCGGCGTCGGCGACTGCGTTGGTCCTGCTGCTGTTTTCTGCTCTGCTCATCGGCGTCATCGACTGGGCTGATCCTGCTGCTGTTTTCTGCTCTGCTCGTCCTTGTCAGCACATGCGCTGATCTTGCTGCTGTTTCCTGCACGTCGCCGTTGGCGACTGCGCTGGTCCTACTGCTGTTATCTTCTCTGCTCGTCTGCGTCTGCTCTGCTCGTCGGCGTCTGCGACTGCACTGGTCCTGCTGCTGTTTTCTGCTCTGCTCGTCGGTGACTGCGCTGGTCTTGCTGCTGTTTTCTGCACTGCTCATCGGCGTCGGCGACTGCGCTGATCCTGCTGCTGTTTTCTGCTCTGCTAATAGGCGTCGCCGACTGCGCTGGTCCTGCTGCTGTTTTCTGCTCTACTTGTCGGCGACTGCGCTGGTCCTGCTGCTGTTTTCTGCTCTGCTCGTCGGCGTCTGCGACTGCGCATCTTCTGCTGCTGTTTTTGCTCTGCTCGTCGGCGTCGGCAACTGCGCTGGTCCTGCTGTTGTTTTCTGCTTTGATCGTCGGCGTCGGCGACTGCGCTGGTCCTGCTGCTGTTTTCTTCTCTGCTCGTCGGCGTCTGCTCTGCTCGTCGGCGTCTGCGACTGCGCTGGTCCTGCTGCTGTTTTCTGCTCTGCTCGTCGGCGACTGCGCTGGTCCTGCTGGTGTTTTCTGCACTGCTCATCGGCATTGGCGACTGCGCTGGTCCTGCTGTTGTTTTCGCCTCTGCTCATCTGCGTCTGCTCTGCTCGTCGGCGTCTGCGACTGCACTGGTCCTGCTGCTGTTTTCTGCTCTGCTCGTCGGCGACTTGCGCTGGTCCTGCTGCTGTTTTCTGCACTGCTCAACCGGCGTCAGCGACTGCGCTGATCCTGCTGCTGTTTTCTGCTCTGCTCGTAGGCGTCGGCGACTGCGCTGATCCTGCTGCTGTTTTCTGCTCTGCTCGTAGGCGTCGCCGACTGCGCTGGTCCTGCTGCTGTTTTCTGCTCTGTTCTTCGGTGACTGCGCTGGTCCTGCTTCTGTTTTCTGCACTGCTCATCGGCGTCGGCGACTGTGCTGATCCTGCTGCTGTTTTCTGCACTGCTCGTTGGCGTCGGCGACTGCGCTGATCCTGCTTCTGTTTTCTGCACTGCTCATCGGCGTAGGCGACTGCGTTGATCCTGCTGCTGTTTTCTGCTCAGCTCGTTGGCGTCTGCGACTGCGCATCTCCTGCTGCTTTTTTCTGCTCTGCTCGTCGGCGTCGGCTACTGAGCTGATCCTGCTGCTATTTTCTGCTCTGCTCATCGGCGTCAGCGACTGAGCTGATCCTGCTGCTGTTTTCTGCTCTGCTCGTCTGCGTCAGCGAATGCGCTTATCCTGCTGCTGTTTCCTGCTCTGCTCGTCGCCGTCGATGACTGCGCTGGTCCTGCTGTTGTTCTCTGCTCTGATCGTCGGCGTCGGGGACTGCGCTGGTCCTGCTGCTGTTTTCTGCTCTGCTCGTCGGCGACAGCGCTGGTTCTGCTGGTGTTTTCTGCACTGCTTATCGGCGTCGGCGACTGCGCAGGTCCTGCTGTTGTTTTCTGCTTTGATCGTCGGCGTCGGCGACTGCGCTGGTCCTGCTGCTGTTTTCTTCTCTGCTCGTCGGCGTCTGATCTGCTCGTCGGCGTCTGTGACTGCGCTGGTCCTGCTGCTGTTTTCTGCTCTGCTCGTCGGCAACTGCGCTGGTACTGCTGGTGTTTTCTGCACTGCTCATCGGCATCGGCGACTGCGCTGGTCCTGCTGTTGTTTTCGCCTCTGCTCATCTGCGTCTGCTCTGCTCGTCGGTGTCTGCGACTGCGCTGGTCCTGCTGCTGTTTTCTGCTCTGCTCGTCGGCGACTGCGCTGGTCCTGCTGCTGTTTTCTGCTCTGCTCGTCGGCGAATGAGCTGGTCCTGCTGCTGTTTTCTGCACTGCTCAACCGGTGTCGGCGACTGCGCTGATCCTGCTGCTGTTTTCTGCTCTGCTCGTAGGCGTCGGCGACTGCGCTGATCCTGCTGCTGTTTTCTGTTCTGCTCGTAGGCGTCGCCGACTGCGCTGGTCCTGCTGCTGTTTTCTGCTCTGCTCGTCGGCGACTGCGCTGGTCCTGCTGCTGTTTTCTGCACTGTTTATTGGCGTCGGCGACTGCGCTGATCCTGCTGCTTTTTTCTGCTCTGCTTGTCGGCGTCAGCGACTGCGCTGATCCTGCTGCGGTTTTCTGCTCTGCTCGTCGGCGTCTGCGACTGCGCATCTTCTGCTGCTGTTTTTTGCGCTGCTCGTCGGTGTCTGTGACTGCGCTGATCCTGCTGCTGTTTTCTGCTCTGCTCACCGGCGTCAGCGACTGGGCTGCTCCTGCTACTGTTTTCTGCCCTGGTCGTAGGCGTCGCCGACTGCGCTGGTCCTGCTGCTGTTTTCTGCTCTGCTCGCCGGCGACTGAACTGGTCCTGCTGCTGTTTTCTGCACTGCTCATCGGCGTCGGCGACTGCGCTGATCCTGCTGCTGTTTTCTGCTCTGCTCGTAGGCGTCGCCGACTGTGCTGGTCCTGCTGCTGTTTTCTGCTCTGCTCGTCGGTGACTGCGCTGGTCCTGCTGCTGTTTTCTGCACTGCTCATCGGAGTTGGCGACTGCGTTGATACTGCTGCTGTTTTCTGCTCTGCTCGTAGGCGTCGCCGACTGCGCTGGTCCTGCTGCTGTTTTCTGCTCTGCTCGTCGGCGACTGCGCTGGTCCTGCTGCTGTTTTCTGCACTGCTCATCGGCGTCGGCAACTGCGTTGATCCTGCTGCTGTTCTCTGCTCTGCTCGTAGGCGTCGGCGACTGCACATCTCCTGCTGCTTTTTTCTGCTCTGCTCGTCGGCGTCAGCGACTGCTCTGATCCTGCTGCTGTTTTTTGTTCTGCTCGTCGGCGTCGGCGACTGCGCTGGTCCTGCTGCTGTTTTCTGCTCTGCTCATCGGCGTCGGCCACTGCGCTGATCCTGCTGCTATTTTCTACACTGCTCATCGGCATCAGCGACTGGGCTGATCCTGCTGCTGTTTTCTGCTCTGCTCGTCTGCGTCAGCGAATGTGCTGATCCTGCTGCTGTTTCCTGCTGGTCGCCGTCGGCGACTGCGCTGGTCCTGCTGTTGTTTTCTGCTCTGATGGTCGGCGTCGGCGAATGCGCTGGTCCTGCTGCTGTTTTCTACTCTGCTCGTCGGCGTCTGCTCTGCTCGTCGGCGTCTGCGACTGCGCTGGTCCTGCTGCTGTTTTCTGCACTGCTCATCGGCATCGGTGACTGCGCTGGTCCTGCTGTTGTTTTGACCTCTGCTCGTAGGCGTCGGCGACTGCGCTGGTCCTGCTGCTGTTTTCTGCTCTGCTCGTCGCCGTCAGCGCTGATCCTGCTGTTGTTTCCTGCTCTGCTCGTCGGCGACTGCGCTGGTCCTGCTGTTTTCTTCTCTGCTCGTCGGCGTCTGCTCTGCTCGTCGGCGACTGCGCTGGTCCTGCTGCTGATTTCTGCTCTGCTCGTTGGCGTCTGCGACTGCGCATCTTCTGCTGCTGTTTTTTGCTCTGCTCGTTGGCGTCGGCGACTGCGCTGGTCCTGCTGCTGTTTTCTTCTCTGCTCGTCGGCGTCTGCTCTGCTCGTCGGCGTCTGCGACTGCGCTGGTCCTGCTGCTGTTTTCTGCTCTGCTCGTCTGCGACTGCGCTGGTCCTGCTGGTGTTTTCTGCACTGCTCATCGGCATCGGCGACAGCGCTGGTCCTGCTGTTGTTTTCGCCTCTGCTCATCTGCGTCTGCTCTGCTCGTCGGCGTCTGCGACTGCGCTGGTCCTGCTGCTGTTTTCTGCTCTGCTCGTCGGCGACTGCGCTGGTCCTGCTGCTGTTTTCTGCTCTGCTCGTCGGCGACTGCGCTGGACTTGCTGCTGTTTTCTGCACTGCTCAACCGGTGTCGGCGACTGCGCTGATCCTGCTGCTGTTTTCTGCTCTGCTCGTAGGCGTCGGCGACTGCGCTGATCCTGCTGCTGTTTTCTGCTCTGCTCGTAGGCGTCGCCGACTGCGCTGGTCCTGCTGCTGTTCTCTGCTCTGCTCGTAGGCGTCGGCGACTGCACATCTCCTGCTGCTTTTTTCTGCTCTGCTCGTCGGCGTCGGCGACTACGCTGGTCCTGCTGCTGTTTTCTGCTCTGCTCATCGGCGTCGGCCACTGCGCTGATCCTGCTGCTATTTTCTACACTGCTCATCGGCATCAGCGACTGGGCTGATCCTGCTGCTGTTTTCTGCTCTGCTCGTCTGCGTCAGCGAATGTGCTGATCCTGCTGCTGTTTCCTGCTGGTCGCCGTCGGCGACTGCGCTGGTCCTGCTGTTGTTTTCTGCTCTGATGGTCGGCGTCGGCGAATGCGCTGGTCCTGCTGCTGTTTTCTACTCTGCTCGTCGGCGTCTGCTCTGCTCGTCAGCGTCTGCGACTGCGCTGGTCCTGCTGCTGTTTTCTGCTCTGCTCGTCGGCGACTGCGCTGGTCCTGCTGCTGTTTTCTGCACTGCTCATCGGCATCGTTGACTGCGCTGGTCCTGCTGTTGTTTTGACCTCTGCTCGTAGGCTTCGGCGACTGCGCTGGTCCTGCTGCTGTTTTCTGCTCTGCTCGTCGCCGTCAGCGCTGATCCTTCTGCTGTTTTCTGCTCTGCTCGTAGGCGTCGGCGACTGCGCTGATCCTGCTGCTGTTTTCTGTTCTGCTCGTAGGCGTCGCCGACTGCTCTGGTCCTGCTGCTGTTTTCTGCTCTGCTCGTCGGCGACTGCGCTGGTCCTGCTGCTGTTTTCTGCACTGTTTATTGGCGTCGGCGACTGCGCTGATCCTGCTGCTTTTTTCTGCTCTGCTTGTCGGCGTCAGCGACTGCGCTGATCCTGCTGCGGTTTTCTGCTCTGCTCGTCGGCATCTGCGACTGCGCATCTTCTGCTGCTGTTTTTTGCGCTGCTCGTCGGTGTCTGTGACTGCGCTGATCCTGCTGCTGTTTTCTGCTCTGCTCACCGGCGTCAGCGACTGGGCTGCTCCTGCTACTGTTTTCTGCCCTGCTCGTAGGCGTCGCCGACTGCGCTGGTCCTGCTGCTGTTTTCTGCTCTGCTCGCCGGCGACTGAACTGGTCCTGCTGCTGTTTTCTGCACTGCTCATCGGCATCGGCGACTGCGCTGATCCTGCTGCTGTTTTCTGCTCTGCTCGTAGGCGTCGCCGACTGTGCTGGTCCTGCTGCTGTTTTCTGCTCTGCTCGTCGGTGACTGCGCTGGTCCTGCTGCTGTTTTCTGCACTGCTCATCGGCGTCGGCGACTACGTTGATACTGCTGCTGTTTTCTGCTCTGCTCGTAGGCGTCGCCGACTGCGCTGGTCCTGCTGCTGTTTTCTGCTCTGCTCGTCGGCGACTGCGCTGGTCCTGCTGCTGTTTTCTGCACTGCTCATCGGCGTCGGCAACTGCGTTGATCCTGCTGCTGTTCTCTGCTCTGCTCGTAGGCGTCGGCGACTGCACATCTCCTGCTGCTTTTTTCTGCTCTGCTCGTCGGCGTCAGCGACTGCTCTGATCCTGCTGCTGTTTTTTGTTCTGCTCGTCGGCGTCGGCGACTGCGCTGGTCCTGCTGCTGTTTTCTGCTCTGCTCATCGGCGTCGGCCACTGCGCTGATCCTGCTGCTATTTTCTACACTGCTCATCGGCATCAGCGACTGGGCTGATCCTGCTGCTGTTTTCTGCTCTGCTCGTCTGCTTCAGCGAATGTGCTGATCCTGCCGCTGTTTCCTGCTGGTCGCCGTCGGCGACTGCGCTGGTCCTGCTGTTGTTTTCTGCTCTGATGGTCGGCGTCGGCGAATGCGCTGGTCCTGCTGCTTTCTACTCTGCTCGTCGGCGTCTGCTCTGCTCGTCGGCGTCGGCGACTGCGCTGGTCCTGCTGCTGTTTTCTGCACTGCTCATCGGCATCGGTGACTGCGCTGGTCCTGCTGTTGTTTTGACCTCTGCTCGTAGGCGTCGGCGACTGCGCTGGTCCTGCTGCTGTTTTCTGCTCTGCTCGTCGCCGTCAGCGCTGATCCTGCTGCTGTTTCCTGCTCTGCTCGTCGGCGACTGCGCTGGTCCTGCTGTTTTCTTCTCTGCTCGTCGGCGTCTGCTCTGCTCGTCGGCGACTGCGCTGGTCCTGCTGCTGTTTTCTGCTCTGCTCGTCGGCGTCTGCGACTGCGCATCTTCTGCTGCTGTTTTTTGCTCTGCTCGTTGGCGTCGGCGACTGCGCTGGTCCTGCTGTTGTTTTCTGCTTTGATCATCGGCGTCGGCGACTGCGCTGGTCCTGCTGCTGTTTTCTGCTCTGCTCGTCGGCGACTGCGCTGGTCCTGCTGGTGTTTTCTGCACTGCTCATCGGCATCGGCGACTGCGCTGGTCCTGCTGTTGTTTTCGCCTCTGCTCATCTGCGTCTGCTCTGCTCGTCGGCGTCTGCGACTGCGCTGGTCCTGCTGCTGTTTTCTGCTCTGCTCGTCGGCGACTGCGCTGGTCCTGCAGCTGTTTTCTGCTCTGCTCGTCGGCGACTGCGCTGGTCCTGCTGCTGTTTTCTTCACTGCTCATCGGCATCGGTGACTGCGCTGGTCCTGCTGTTGTTTTGACCTCTGCTCGTAGGCGTCGGCGACTGCGCTGGTCCTGCTGCTGTTTTCTGCTCTGCTCGTCGCCGTCAGTGCTGATCCTGCTGCTGTTTCCTGCTCTGCTCGTCGGCGACTGCGCTGGTCCTGCTGCTGTTTTCTGCACTGCTCATCGGCATCGGTGACTGCACTGGTCCTGCTGTTGTTTTGACCTCTGCTCGTAGGCGTCGGCGACTGCGCTGGTCCTGCTGCTGTTTTCTGCTCTGCTCGTCGCCGTCAGCGCTGATCCTTCTGCTGTTTTCTGCTCTGCTCGTAGGCGTCGGCGACTGCGCTGATCCTGCTGCTGTTTTCTGTTCTGCTCGTAGGCGTCACCGACTGCGCTGGTCCTGCTGCTGTTTTCTGCTCTGCTCGTCGGCGACTGCGCTGGTCCTGCTGCTGTTTTCTGCACTGTTTATTGGCGTCGGCGACTGCGCTGATCCTGCTGCTTTTTTCTGCTCTACTTGTCGGCGTCAGCGACTGCGCTGATCCTGCTGCGGTTTTCTGCTCTGCTCGTCGGCGTCTGCGACTGCGCATCTTCTGCTGCTGTTTTTTGCGCTGCTCGTCGGTATCTGTGACTGCGCTGATCCTGCTGCTGTTTTCTGCTCTGCCCACCGGCGTCAGCGACTGGGCTGCTCCTGCTACTGTTTTCTGCCCTGCTCGTAGGCGTCGCCGACTGCGCTGGTCCTGCTGCTGTTTTCTGCTCTGCTCGCCGGCGACTGAACTGGTCCTGCTGCTGTTTTCTGCACTGCTCATCGGCGTCGGCGACTGCGCTGATCCTGCTGCTGTTTTCTGCTCTGCTCGTAGGCGTCGCCGACTGTGCTGGTCCTGCTGCTGTTTTCTGCTCTGCTCGTCGGTGACTGCGCTGGTCCTGCTGCTGTTTTCTGCACTGCTCATCGGCGACTGCGCTGGTCCTGCTGCTGTTTTCTGCTCTGCTCGTAGGCGTCGCCGTCTGCGCTGGTCCTGCTGCTGTTTTCTGCTCTGCTCGTCGGCGACTGCGCTGGTCCTGCTGCTGTTTTCTGCACTGCTCATCGGCGTCGGCAACTGCGTTGATCCTGCTGCTGTTCTCTGCTCTGCTCGTAGGCGTCGGCGACTGCACATCTCCTGTAGCTTTTTTCTGCTCTGCTCGTCGGCGTCAGCGACTGCTCTGATCCTGCTGCTGTTTTTTGTTCTGCTCGTCGGCGTCGTCGACTGCGCTGGTCCTGCTGCTGTTTTCTGCTCTGCTCATCGGCGTCGGCCACTGCGCTGATCCTGCTGCTATTTTCTACACTGCTCATCGGCATCAGCGACTGGGCTGATCCTGCTGCTGTTTTCTGCTCTGCTCGTCTGCTTCAGCGAATGTGCTGATCCTGCTGCTGTTTCCTGCTGGTCGCCGTCGGCGACTGCGCTGGTCCTGCTGTTGTTTTCTGCTCTGATGGTCGGCGTCGGCGAATGCGCTGGTCCTGCTGCTGTTTTCTACTCTGCTCGTCGGCGTCTGCTCTGCTCGTCGGCGTCTGCGACTGTGCTGGTCCTGCTGCTGTTTTCTGCACTGCTCATCGGCATCGGTGACTGCGCTGGTCCTGCTGTTGTTTTGACCTCTGCTCGTAGGCGTCGGCGACTGCGCTGGTCCTGCTGCTGTTTTCTGCTCTGCTCGTCGCCGTCAGCGCTGATCCTGCTGCTGTTTCCTGCTCTGCTCGTCGGCGACTGCGCTGGTCCTGCTGTTTTCTTCTCTGCTCGTTGGCGTCTGCTCTGCTCGTCGGCGACTGCGCTGGTCCTGCTGCTGTTTTCTGCTCTGCTCGTCGGCGTCTGCGACTGCGCATCTTCTGCTGCTGTTTTCTGCTCTGCTCGTCGGCGACTGCGCTGGTCCTGCTGGTGTTTTCTGCACTGCTCATCGGCATCGGCGACTGCGCTGGTCCTGCTGTTGTTTTCGCCTCTGCTCATCTGCGTCTGCTCTGCTCGTCGGCGTCTGCGACTGCGCTGGTCCTGCTGCTGTTTTCTGCTCTGCTCGTCGGCGACTGCGCTGGTCCTGCTGCTGTTTTCTGCTTTGCTCGTCGGCGACTGCGCTGGACTTGCTGCTGTTTTCTGCACTGCTCAACTGGCGTCGGCGACTGCGCTGATCCTGCTGCTGTTTTCTGCTCTGCTCGTAGGCGTCGGCGACTGCGCTGATCCTGCTGCTGTTTTCTGCTCTGCTCGTAGGCGTCGCCGACTGCGCTGGTCCTGCTGCTGTTCTCTGCTCTGCTCGTAGGCGTCGGCGACTGCACATCTCCTGCTGCTTTTTTCTGCTCTGCTCGTCGGCGTCAGCAACTGCTCTGATCCTGCTGCTGTTTTTTGTTCTGCTCTTCGGCGTCGGCGACTGCGCTGGTCCTGCTGCTGTTTTCTGCTCTGCTCATCGGCGTCGGCCACTGCGCTGATCCTGCTGCTATTTTCTACACTGCTCATCGGCATCAGCGACTGGGCTGATCCTGCTGCTGTTTTCTGCTCTGCTCGTCTGCGTCAGCGAATGTGCTGATCCTGCTGCTGTTTCCTGCTGGTCGCCATCGGCGACTGCGCTGGTCCTGCTGTTGTTTTCTGCTCTGATGGTCGGCGTCGGCGAATGCGCTGGTCCTGCTGCTGTTTTCTACTCTCCTCATCGGCGTCTACTCTGCTCGTCAGCGTCTGCGACTGCGCTGGTCCTGCTGCTGTTTTCTGCTCTGTTCGTCGGCGACTGCGCTGGTCCTGCTGCTGTTTTCTTCACTGCTCATCGGCATCGGTGACTGCGCTGGTCCTGCTGTTGTTTTGACCTCTGCTCGTAGGCGTCGGCGACTGCGCTGGTCCTGCTGCTGTTTTCTGCTCTGCTCGTCGCCGTCAGCGCTGATCCTGCTGCTGTTTCCTGCTCTGCTCGTCGGCGACTGCGCTGGTCCTGCTGTTTTCTTCTCTGCTCGTCGGCGTCTGCTCTGCTCGTCGGCGACTGCGCTGGTCCTGCTGCTGTTTTCTGCTCTGCTCGTCGGCGTCTGCGACTGCGCATCTTCTGCTGCTGTTTTTTGCTCTGCTCGTTGGCGTCGGCGACTGCGCTGGTCCTGCTGTTGTTTTCTGCTTTGATCATCGGCGTCGGCGACTGCGCTGGTCCTGCTGCTGTTTTCTTCTCTGCTCGTCGGCGTCTGCTCTGCTCGTCGGCGTCTGCGACTGCGCTGGTCCTGCTGCTGTTTTCTGCTCTGCTCGTCGGCGACTGCGCTGGTCCTGCTGGTGTTTTCTGCACTGCTCATCGGCATCGGCGACTGCGCTGGTCCTGCTGTTGTTTTCGCCTCTGCTCATCTGCGTCTGCTCTGCTCGTCGGCGTCTGCGACTGCGCTGGTCCTGCTGCTGTTTTCTGCTCTGCTCGTCGGCGACTGCGCTGGTCCTGCTGCTGTTTTCTGCTCTGCTCGTCGGCGACTGCGCTGGACTTGCTGCTGTTTTCTGCACTGCTCAACCGGCGCCGGCGACTGCGCTGATCCTGCTGCTGTTTTCTGCTCTGCTCGTAGGCGTCGGCGACTGCGCTGATCCTGCTGCTGTTTTCTGCTCTGCTTGTAGGCGTCGCCGACTGCGCTGGTCCTGCTGCTGTTCTCTGCTCTGCTCGTAGGCGTCGGCGACTGCACATCTCCTGCTGCTTTTTTCTGCTCTGCTCGTCGGCGTCAGCAACTGCTCTGATCCTGCTGCTGTTTTTTGTTCTGCTCTTCGGCGTCGGCGACTGCGCTGGTCCTGCTGCTGTTTTCTGCTCTGCTCATCGGCGTCGGCCACTGCGCTGATCCTGCTGCTATTTTCTACACTGCTCATCGGCATCAGCGACTGGGCTGATCCTGCTGCTATTTTCTGCTCTGCTCGTCTGCGTCAGCGAATGTGCTGATCCTGCTGCTGTTTCCTGCTGGTCGCCGTCGGCGACTGCGCTGGTCCTGCTGCTGTTTTCTACTCTGCTCGTCGGCGTCTGCTCTACTCGTCAGCGTCTGCGACTGCGCTGGTCCTGCTGCTGTTTTCTGCTCTGCTCGTCGGCGACTGCGCTGGTCCTGCTGCTGTTTTCTTCACTGCTCATCGGCATCGGTGACTGCGCTGGTCCTGCTGTTGTTTTGACCTCTGCTCGTAGGCGTCGGCGACTGCGCTGGTCCTGCTGCTGTTTTCTGCTCTGCTCGTCGCCGTCAGCGCTGATCCTGCTGCTGTTTCCTGCTCTGCTCGTCGGCGACTGCGCTGGTCCTGCTGTTTTCTTCTCTGCTCGTCGGCGTCTGCTCTGCTCGTCGGCGACTGCGCTGGTCCTGCTGCTGTTTTCTGCTCTGCTTGTCAGCGTCTGCGACTGCGCATCTTCTGCTGCTGTTTTTTGCTCTGCTCGTCGGCGTCGGCGACTGCGCTGGTCCTGCTGTTGTTTTCTGCTTTGATCGTCGGCGTCGGCGACTGCGCTGGTCCTGCTGCTGTTTTCTTCTCTGCTCGTAGGCGTCTGCTCTGCTCGTCGGCGTCTGCGACTGCGCTTGTCCTGCTGCTGTTTTCTGCTCTGCTCGTCGGCGACTGCGCTGGTCCTGCTGATGTTTTCTGCACTGCTCATCGGCATCGGCGACTGCGCTGGTCCTGCAGTTGTTTTCGCCTCTGCTCATCTGCGTCTGCTCTGCTCGTCGGCGTCTGCGACTGCGCTGGTCTGCTGCTGTTTTCTGCTCTGCTCGTCGGCGACTGTGCAGGTCCTGCTGCTGTTTTCTGCTCTGCTCGTCGGCGACTGCGCTGGACTTGCTGCTGTTTTCTGCACTGCTCAACCGGCGTCGGCGACTGCGCTGATCCTGCTGCTGTTTTCTGATCTGCTCGTAGGCGTCGGCGACTGCGCTGATCCTGCTGCTGTTTTCTGCTCTGCTTGTAGGCGTCGCCGACTGCGCTGGTCCTGCTGCTGTTTTCTGCTCTGCTCGTCGGCGACTGCGCTGGTCCTGCTGCTGTGTTCTGCACTGTTCATTGGCGTCGGCGACTGCGCTGATCCTGCTGCTTTTTTCTGCTCTGCTCGTCGGCGTCAGCGACTGCGCTGATCCTGCTGCGGTTTTCTGCTCTGCTTGTCGGCGTCTGCGACTGCACATCTTCTGCTGCTGTTTTTTGCGCTGCTCGTCGGTGTCGGTGACTGCGCTGATCCTGCTGCTGTTTTCTGCTCTGCTCGTAGGCGTCGCCGACTGCGCTGGTCCTGCTGCTGTTTTCTGCTCTGCTCGTCGGCGACTGCGCTGGTAATGCTGGTGTTTTCTGCACTGCTCATCGGCATCGGCGACTGCGCTGGTCCTGCTGTTGTTTTCGCCTCTGCTCATCTGCGTCTGCTCTGCTAGTCGGCGTCTGCGACTGCGCTGGTCCTGCTGCTGTTTTCTGCTCTGCTCGTCGGCGACTGCGCTGGTCCTGCTGCTGTTTTCTGCTCTGCTCGTCGGCGACTGCGCTGGTCCTGCTGCTGTTTTGACCTCTGCTCGTAGGCGTCGGCGACTGCGCTGGTCCTGCTGCTGTTTTCTGCTCTGCTCGTCGCCGTCAGCGCTGATCCTGCTGCTGTTTCCTGCTCTGCTCGTCGGCGACTGCGCTGGTCCTGCTGTTTTCTTCTCTGCTCGTCGGCGTCTGCTCTGCTCGTCGGCGACTGCGCTGGTCCTGCTGCTGTTTTCTGCTCTGCTTGTCAGCGTCTGCGACTGCGCATCTTCTGCTGCTGTTTTTTGCTCTGCTCGTCGGCGTCGGCGACTGCGCTGGTCCTGCTGTTGTTTTCTGCTTTGATCGTCGGCGTCGGCGACTGCGCTGGTCCTGCTGCTGTTTTCTTCTCTGCTCGTAGGCGTCTGCTCTGCTCGTCGGCGTCTGCGACTGCGCTTGTCCTGCTGCTGTTTTCTGCTCTGCTCGTCGGCGACTGCGCTGGTCCTGCTGATGTTTTCTGCACTGCTCATCGGCATCGGCGACTGCGCTGGTCCTGCAGTTGTTTTCGCCTCTGCTCATCTGCGTCTGCTCTGCTCGTCGGCGTCTGCGACTGCGCTGGTCCTGCTGTTTTCTTCTCTGCTCGTCGGCGTCTGCTCTGCTCGTCGGCGACTGCGCTGGTCCTGCTGCTGTTTTCTGCTCTGCTTGTCAGCGTCTGCGACTGCGCATCTTCTGCTGCTGTTTTTTGCTCTGCTCGTCGGCGTCGGCGACTGCGCTGGTCCTGCTGTTGTTTTCTGCTTTGATCGTCGGCGTCGGCGACTGCGCTGGTCCTGCTGCTGTTTTCTTCTCTGCTCGTAGGCGTCTGCTCTGCTCGTCGGCGTCTGCGACTGCGCTTGTCCTGCTGCTGTTTTCTGCTCTGCTCGTCGGCGACTGCGCTGGTCCTGCTGATGTTTTCTGCACTGCTCATCGGCATCGGCGACTGCGCTGGTCCTGCAGTTGTTTTCGCCTCTGCTCATCTGCGTCTGCTCTGCTCGTCGGCGTCTGCGACTGCGCTGGTCTGCTGCTGTTTTCTGCTCTGCTCGTCGGCGACTGTGCAGGTCCTGCTGCTGTTTTCTGCTCTGCTCGTCGGCGACTGCGCTGGACTTGCTGCTGTTTTCTGCACTGCTCAACCGGCGTCGGCGACTGCGCTGATCCTGCTGCTGTTTTCTGATCTGCTCGTAGGCGTCGGCGACTGCGCTGATCCTGCTGCTGTTTTCTGCTCTGCTTGTAGGCGTCGCCGACTGCGCTGGTCCTGCTGCTGTTTTCTGCTCTGCTCGTCGGCGACTGCGCTGGTCCTGCTGCTGTGTTCTGCACTGTTCATTGGCGTCGGCGACTGCGCTGATCCTGCTGCTTTTTTCTGCTCTGCTCGTCGGCGTCAGCGACTGCGCTGATCCTGCTGCGGTTTTCTGCTCTGCTTGTCGGCGTCTGCGACTGCACATCTTCTGCTGCTGTTTTTTGCGCTGCTCGTCGGTGTCGGTGACTGCGCTGATCCTGCTGCTGTTTTCTGCTCTGCTCGTAGGCGTCGCCGACTGCGCTGGTCCTGCTGCTGTTTTCTGCTCTGCTCGTCGGCGACTGCGCTGGTAATGCTGGTGTTTTCTGCACTGCTCATCGGCATCGGCGACTGCGCTGGTCCTGCTGTTGTTTTCGCCTCTGCTCATCTGCGTCTGCTCTGCTAGTCGGCGTCTGCGACTGCGCTGGTCCTGCTGCTGTTTTCTGCTCTGCTCGTCGGCGACTGCGCTGGTCCTGCTGCTGTTTTCTGCTCTGCTCGTCGGCGACTGCGCTGGTCCTGCTGCTGTTTTCTGCACTGCTCAACCGGCGTCGGCGACTTCGCTGATCCTGCTGCTGATTTCTGCTCTGCTCGTAGGCGTCGGCGACTGCGCTGATCCTGCTGCTGTTTTCTGCTCTGCTCGTAGGCGTCGCCGACTGCGCTGGTCCTGCTGCTGTTTTCTGCTCTGCTCGTCGGCGACTGCGCTGGTCCTGCTGATGTTTTCTGCACTGTTCATTGGCGTCGGCGACTGCGCTGATCCTGCTGCTTTTTTCTGCTCTGCTCGTCGGCGTCAGCGACTGCGCTGATCCTGCTGCGGTTTTCTGCTCTGCTCGTCGGCGTCTGCGACTGCACATCTTCTGCTGCTGTTTTTTGCGCTGCTCGTCGGTGTCGGTGACTGCGCTGATCCTGCTGCTGTTTTCTGCTCTGCTCACCGGCGTCAGCGACTGGGCTGCTCCTGCTGCTGTTTTCTGCTCTGCTCGTAGGCGTCGCCGACTGCGCTGGTCCTGCTGCTGTTTTCTGCTCTGCTCGTCGGCGACTGAACTGGTCCTGCTGCTGTTTTCTGCACTGCTCATCGGCGTCGGCGACTGCGCTGATCCTGCAGCTGTTTTCTGCTCTGCTCGTAGGCGTCGCCGACTGTGCTGGTCCTGCTGCTGTTTTCTGCTCTGCTCGTCGGTGACTGCGCTGGTCCTGCTGCTGTTTTCTGCACTGCTCATTGGCGTCGGCGACTGCGTTGATACTGCTGCTGTTTTCTGCTCTGCTCGTAGGCGTCGCTGACTGCGCTGGTCCTGCTGATGTTTTCTGCTCTGCTCTTCGGCGACTGCGCTGGTCCTGCTGCTGTTTTCTGCTCTGCTCGTCGTCGACTGCGCTGGTCCTGCTGCTGTTTTCTGCACTGCTCATCGGCGTCGGCAACTGCGTTGATCCTGCTGCTGTTCTCTGCTCTGCTCGTAGGCGTCGGCGACTGCACATCTCCTGATGCTTTTTTCTGCTCTGCTCGTCGGCGTCAGCGACTGCTCTGATCCTGCTGCTGTTTTTTGTTCTGCTCGTCGGCGTCGGCGACTGCGCTGGTCCTGCTGCTGTTTTCTGCTCTGCTCATCGGCGTCGGCCACTGTGCTGATCCTGCTGCTATTTTCTGCACTGCTCATCGGCATTAGCGACTCGGCTGATCCTGCTGCTGTTTTCTGCTCTGCTCGTCTGTGTCAGCGAATGTGCTGATCCTGCTGCTGTTTCCTGCTGGTCGCCGTCGGCGACTGCGCTGGTCCTGCTGTTGTTTTCTACTCTGCTCGTCGGCGTCTGCTCTGCTCGTCGGCGTCTGCGACTGCGCTGGTCCTGCTGCTGTTTTCTGCTTTGCTCGTCGGCGACTGCGCTGGTCCTGCTGCTGTTTTCTGCACTGCTCATCGGCGTCGTAGGCTGCGCTCATCCTGCTGCTGTTTTCTGCACTGCTAATCGGTGTCGGCGACTGTGCTGATCCTGCTGCTGATTTATGCTCTGCTCGTAGGCGTCGGCGACTGCGCTAGTCCTCCTGCTGTTTTCTGCTCTGCTCGTCGGCAACTGCGCGTGTCCTGCTGCTGTTTTCTGCACTGTTCATTGGCGTCGGCGACTGCGCTGCTCCTGCTGTTGTTTTCGCCTCTCCTCGTCGTCGTCTTCTCTGCTCGTCGGCGTCTGCGACTGCACTGGTCCTGCTGCTGTTTTCTGCACTGCTCATTGGCGTCGGCGACTGCGCTGATCCTCCTGCTGTTTTCTGCTCTGCTCGTAGGCGACTGTGCTGGTCCTGCTGCTGTTTTCTGCACTGCTCATCGGCGTCGGCGACTGCGCTGATCCTGCTGCAGCTTTCTGCTCTGCTTTTAGAAGTCGGCGACTGCGCTGGCCCTGCTGCTGTTTTCTGCTCTGCTCGTCGGTGTTGGCGACTGCGCTGATCCTGCTGCTATTTTCTGCTCTGCTCGTCGGCGTTTGCGACTGAGCTGGTCCTGCTGCTGTTTTCTGCTCTGCTCGTCGGCAACTGCGCTGGTCCTGCTGGTGTTTTCTGCACTGCTCATCGGCATCGGCGACTGCGCTGGTCCTGCTGTTGTTTTGGCCTCTGCTCGTCAGCGTCTGCTCTGCTCGTCGGCGTCTGCGACTGCGCTGGTCCTGCTGCTGTTTTCTGTTCTGCTCGTCGGCGACTGTGCTGGTCCTGCTGCTGTTTTCTGCACTGCTTATCGGCGTCAGTGACTGCGCTGATCCTGCTGCTGTTTTCTGCTCTGCTCGTAGGCGTCGGCGACTGCGCTGGTCCTGCTGTTGTTTTCTGCTCTGCTCGTCGCCGTCAGCGCTGATCCTGCTGCTTTCTCCTGCTCTGCTCGTCGCCGTCGGCGACTGCGCTGGTCCTGCTGTTGTTTTCTTCTCTGCTCGTCGGCTTCTGCTCTGATTGTCGGCGTCGGCGACTGTGCTGGTCCTGCTGCTGTTTTCTTCTCTGCTCGTCGGCGTCTGCTCTGCTCGTCGGCGTCGGCGACTGCGCTGGTCCTGCTGCTGTTTTCTGCTCTGCTCATCGGCGTCGGCCACTGTGCTGATCCTGCTGCTATTTTCTGCACTGCTCATCGGCATTAGCGACTCGGCTGATCCTGCTGCTGTTTTCTGCTCTGCTCGTCTGTGTCAGCGAATGTGCTGATCCTGCTGCTGTTTCCTGCTGGTCGCCGTCGGCGACTGCGCTGGTCCTGCTGTTGTTTTCTACTCTGCTCGTCGGCGTCTGCTCTGCTCGTCGGCGTCTGCGACTGCGCTGGTCCTGCTGCTGTTTTCTGCTTTGCTCGTCGGCGACTGCGCTGGTCCTGCTGCTGTTTTCTGCACTGCTCATCGGCGTCGTAGGCTGCGCTCATCCTGCTGCTGTTTTCTGCACTGCTAATCGGTGTCGGCGACTGTGCTGATCCTGCTGCTGATTTATGCTCTGCTCGTAGGCGTCGGCGACTGCGCTAGTCCTCCTGCTGTTTTCTGCTCTGCTCGTCGGCAACTGCGCGTGTCCTGCTGCTGTTTTCTGCACTGTTCATTGGCGTCGGCGACTGCGCTGCTCCTGCTGTTGTTTTCGCCTCTCCTCGTCGTCGTCTTCTCTGCTCGTCGGCGTCTGCGACTGCACTGGTCCTGCTGCTGTTTTCTGCACTGCTCATTGGCGTCGGCGACTGCGCTGATCCTCCTGCTGTTTTCTGCTCTGCTCGTAGGCGACTGTGCTGGTCCTGCTGCTGTTTTCTGCACTGCTCATCGGCGTCGGCGACTGCGCTGATCCTGCTGCTGCTTTCTGCTCTGCTTTTAGAAGTCGGCGACTGCGCTCGCCCTGCTGCTGTTTTCTGCTCTGCTCGTCGGTGTTGGCGACTGCGCTGATCCTGCTGCTATTTTCTGCTCTGCTCGTCGGCGTTTGCGACTGAGCTGGTCCTGCTGCTGTTTTCTGCTCTGCTCGTCGGCAACTGCGCTGGTCCTGCTGGTGTTTTCTGCACTGCTCATCGGCATCGGCGACTGCGCTGGTCCTGCTGTTGTTTTGGCCTCTGCTCGTCAGCGTCTGCTCTGCTCGTCGGCGTCTGCGACTGCGCTGGTCCTGCTGCTGTTTTCTGTTCTGCTCGTCGGCGACTGTGCTGGTCCTGCTGCTGTTTTCTGCACTGCTTATCGGCGTCAGTGACTGCGCTGATCCTGCTGCTGTTTTCTGCTCTGCTCGTAGGCGTCGGCGACTGCGCTGGTCCTGCTGTTGTTTTCTGCTCTGCTCGTCGCCGTCAGCGCTGATCCTGCTGCTTTCTCCTGCTCTGCTCGTCGCCGTCGGCGACTGCGCTGGTCCTGCTGTTGTTTTCTTCTCTGCTCGTCGGCTTCTGCTCTGATTGTCGGCGTCGGCGACTGTGCTGGTCCTGCTGCTGTTTTCTTCTCTGCTCGTCGGCGTCTGCTCTGCTCGTCGGCGTCTGCGACTGCGCTGGTCCTGCTGCTGTTTTCTGCTCTGCTCATCGGCAACTGCGCTGGTCCTGCTGGTGTTTTGTGCACTGCTCATCGGCCTCGGCGACTGCGCTGGTCCTGATATTGTTTTGGCCTCTGTTTGTCGGCGTCTGCTCTGCTCGTGGGCGTCTGCTACTGCGCTGGTCCTGCTGCTGTTTTCTGCACTGCTCATCGGCGTCGCCGACTGCGCTGATCCTGCTGCTGTTTTCTGCACTGCTTATCGGCGTCAGTGACTGCGCTGATCCTGCTGCTGTTTTCTGCTCTGCTCGTAGGCGTCGGCGACTGCGCTGGTCCTGCTGTTGTTTTCTGCTCTGCTCGTCGCCGTCAGCGCTGATCCTGCTGCTTTCTCCTGCTCTGCTCGTCGCCGTCGGCGACTGCGCTGGTCCTGCTGTTGTTTTCTTCTCTGCTCGTCGGCTTCTGCTCTGATTGTCGGCGTCGGCGACTGTGCTGGTCCTGCTGCTGTTTTCTTCTCTGCTCGTCGGCGTCTGCTCTGCTCGTCGGCGTCGGCGACTGCGCTGGTCCTGCTGCTGTTTTCTGCTCTGCTCATCGGCGTCGGCCACTGTGCTGATCCTGCTGCTATTTTCTGCACTGCTCATCGGCATTAGCGACTCGGCTGATCCTGCTGCTGTTTTCTGCTCTGCTCGTCTGTGTCAGCGAATGTGCTGATCCTGCTGCTGTTTCCTGCTGGTCGCCGTCGGCGACTGCGCTGGTCCTGCTGTTGTTTTCTACTCTGCTCGTCGGCGTCTGCTCTGCTCGTCGGCGTCTGCGACTGCGCTGGTCCTGCTGCTGTTTTCTGCTTTGCTCGTCGGCGACTGCGCTGGTCCTGCTGCTGTTTTCTGCACTGCTCATCGGCGTCGTAGGCTGCGCTCATCCTGCTGCTGTTTTCTGCACTGCTAATCGGTGTCGGCGACTGTGCTGATCCTGCTGCTGATTTATGCTCTGCTCGTAGGCGTCGGCGACTGCGCTAGTCCTCCTGCTGTTTTCTGCTCTGCTCGTCGGCAACTGCGCGTGTCCTGCTGCTGTTTTCTGCACTGTTCATTGGCGTCGGCGACTGCGCTGCTCCTGCTGTTGTTTTCGCCTCTCCTCGTCGTCGTCTTCTCTGCTCGTCGGCGTCTGCGACTGCACTGGTCCTGCTGCTGTTTTCTGCACTGCTCATTGGCGTCGGCGACTGCGCTGATCCTCCTGCTGTTTTCTGCTCTGCTCGTAGGCGACTGTGCTGGTCCTGCTGCTGTTTTCTGCACTGCTCATCGGCGTCGGCGACTGCGCTGATCCTGCTGCTGCTTTCTGCTCTGCTTTTAGAAGTCGGCGACTGCGCTGGCCCTGCTGCTGTTTTCTGCTCTGCTCGTCGGTGTTGGCGACTGCGCTGATCCTGCTGCTATTTTCTGCTCTGCTCGTCGGCGTTTGCGACTGAGCTGGTCCTGCTGCTGTTTTCTGCTCTGCTCGTCGGCAACTGCGCTGGTCCTGCTGGTGTTTTCTGCACTGCTCATCGGCATCGGCGACTGCGCTGGTCCTGCTGTTGTTTTGGCCTCTGCTCGTCAGCGTCTGCTCTGCTCGTCGGCGTCTGCGACTGCGCTGGTCCTGCTGCTGTTTTCTGTTCTGCTCGTCGGCGACTGTGCTGGTCCTGCTGCTGTTTTCTGCACTGCTTATCGGCGTCAGTGACTGCGCTGATCCTGCTGCTGTTTTCTGCTCTGCTCGTAGGCGTCGGCGACTGCGCTGGTCCTGCTGTTGTTTTCTGCTCTGCTCGTCGCCGTCAGCGCTGATCCTGCTGCTTTCTCCTGCTCTGCTCGTCGCCGTCGGCGACTGCGCTGGTCCTGCTGTTGTTTTCTTCTCTGCTCGTCGGCTTCTGCTCTGATTGTCGGCGTCGGCGACTGTGCTGGTCCTGCTGCTGTTTTCTTCTCTGCTCGTCGGCGTCTGCTCTGCTCGTCGGCGTCTGCGACTGCGCTGGTCCTGCTGCTGTTTTCTGCTCTGCTCATCGGCAACTGCGCTGGTCCTGCTGGTGTTTTGTGCACTGCTCATCGGCCTCGGCGACTGCGCTGGTCCTGATATTGTTTTGGCCTCTGTTTGTCGGCGTCTGCTCTGCTCGTGGGCGTCTGCTACTGCGCTGGTCCTGCTGCTGTTTTCTGCACTGCTCATCGGCGTCGCCGACTGCGCTGATCCTGCTGCTGTTTTCTGCTCTGCTCGTAGAAGTCGGCGACTGCGCTAATCCTGCTGCTATTTTCTGCTCTGCTCATCGGTGACTGCGCTGGTCCTGCTGCTGTTTTTTGCACTGCTCATCGGCGTCGGCGACTGCGCTGGTCCTCCTGCTGTTTTCTGCTCTGCTTGTCGGCGACTGCGCTGGTCCTGCTGCTATTTTCTGCACTGCTCATTGGCGTCGGCGACTGTGCTGATCCTCCTGCTGTTTTCTGCTCTGCTCGTAGGCGACTGCGCTGGTCCTGCTGCTGTTTTCTGCACTGCTCATCGGCGTCGGCAACTGCGCTGATCCTGCTGCTGCTTTCTGCTCTGCTTTTAGAAGTCGGCGACTGCGCTGGCCCTGCTGCTGTTTTCTGCTCTGCTCGTCGGCGTTGGCGACTGCGCTGATCCTGCTGCTATTTTCTGCTCTAGTCATCGGCGTCAGCCAATGCGCTGATCCTGCTGCTGTTTCCTGCTCTGCTCGTCGCCGTTGGCGACTGCGCTGGTCCTACTGTTGTTTTCTGCTCTGATTGTCGGCGTCGGCGACTGCGCTGGTCCTGCTGCTATTTTCTTCTCTGCTCGTCGGCATCTGCTCTGCTCGTCGGCGTGTGCGACTGCGCTGGTCCTGCTGCTGTTTTCTGCTCTTCTCGTCGGCAACTGCGCTGGTCCTGCTGGTGTTTTCTGCACTGCTCATCGGCGTCTGCGACTGCACTGGTCCTGCTGCTGTTTTCTGCTCTGCTCGTCGGCGACTGTGCTGGTCCTGCTGCTGTTTTCTGCACTGCTCATCGGCATCGGCGACTGCGCTGATCCTGCGGCTGTTTTCTGCTCTGCTTGTAAAATTCGGCGACTGTGCTGGCCCTGCTGCTGTTTTCTGCTCTGCTCGTAGGCGTTGGCGACTGCGCTGGTCCTGCTGCTGTTTTCTGCTATGCTCGTCGGCGACTGCGCTGGTCCTTCTTGTGTTTTCTGCACTGCTCATCGGCGTCGGCGACTGCGCTGGTCCTGCTGTTGTTTTCGCTTCTGCTCGTCGGCGTCTGCTCTGCTCATCATCGTCTGCGACTGCGCTGGTCCTGCTGCTGTTTTCTGCTCTGCTCGTCGGCGACTGCGCTGGTCCTGCAGTTTTTTTCGCCTCTGCTCGTCGGCGTCTGCTCTGCTCATCGGCGTCTGCGACTGTGCTGGTCCTGCTGCTGTTTTCTGCTCTGCTCAATGGCGTCTGCGACTGCGCATCTCCTGCTGCTTTTTTCTGCTCTGCTTGTCGGCGTCAGAGACTGCGCTGACCCTGCTGCTGTTTTCTGCTCTGATCGTCTGCGACTGCGCATCTCCTGCTGCTGTTTTTGCTCTGCTCGTCAGCGTCAGCGACTGCGCTTATCCTGCTTCTGTTTTCTGCTCTGCTCGTCGGCGTCTGCACATCTCCTGCTGCTGTTTTTTGCTCTGCTCGTCGGCGACTGCCCTTGTCCTACTGCTGTTTTCTGCTCTGCTCATCGGCCTCGGCTACTGCGCTGATCCTGCTGCTGTTTTCTGCTCTGCTCGTCTGCGTCAGCGAATGCGCTGATCCTGCTGCTGTTTCCTGCTCTGCTCGTCGCCGTCGGCGACTGCACTGACGCTGCTGCTGTTTTCTGCTCTGCTTGTCGGTGTCGGCTACTGCGCTGATCCTGCTGCTATTTTCTGCTCTGTTCATCGGCGTCAGCGACTGGGATGATCCTGCTGCTGTTTTCTGCTCTGCTCGTCTGCTTCAGCGAATGCGCTGATCCTGCTGCTGTTTTCTGCTCTGCTCATCGCCGTCGGCGCCTGCGCTGGTCCTGCTGTTGTTTGCTTGTCTGCTCGTCAGCGTCTGCTCTGCTCGTCGGCGTCTGCGACCGCGCAGGTCCTGCTGCTGTTTTCTGCTCTGCTCGTCGGTGACTGCGCTGGTCCTGCTGCTGTTTTCTGCTCTGCTCGTGGGTGACTGCGCTGGTCCTGCTAGTGTTTTCTGCACCGCTCATTGGCGTCAGCGACTGCGCTGATCCTGCGGCTGTTTTCTGCACTGCACGTCGGTGACTGCGCAGGTCCTGCTGCTGTTTTCTGCTCTGCTCGTCGCCGACTGCGCTGGTCCTGCTGCTGTTTTCTGCTCTGTTCGTCGGCGACTGCTTTGGTCCTGCTGCTGTTTTCTGCTCTGCTCGTCGGCGACTGCGCTGGTCCTGCTGCTGTTTTCTGCACTGCTCATCGGCGTCGGCGACTGCGCTGGTCCTGCTGTTGTTTTCGCCTCTGCTGGTCGGCGTCTGCTCTGCTCGTCGGCGTCTGCGACTGCGCTGGTCCTGCTGCTGTGTTCTGCTCCGCTCGTCGGCGTCGGTGGCTGCGAGATCCTGCTGCTGTTTTCTGCTCTGCTCGTTGGCTTCTGCGACTGTTCATCTCCTGCTGCTTTTTTCTGCTCTGCTCGTCGGCGTCAGCTACTGCGCTGATCCTGCTGCTGTTTTCTGCTCTGCTCGTCAGTGTCAGCGACTACGCTGATCCTGCTGCTGTTTTTTGCTCTGCTCATTGGCGACTGCGCTGGTCCTGCTGCTGTTTTCTGCACTGCTCATCGGCGTCGGCGACTGTGCTGATCCTGCTGCTGTTTTTTGCTCTGCTCGTAGGCGTCGCCGACTGCGCTGATCCTGCTGCTGTTTTCTGCTCTGCTCGTCGGCGTCTGCGACTGTGCTGATCCTGCTGCTGTTTTTTGCTCTGCTCGTAGGCGTCGCCGACTGCGCTGGTCCTACTGTTGTTTTCGCCTCTGCTCGTCTGCATCTACTCTGCTCGTCGGCGTCTGCGACTGCGCTGGTCCTGCTGTTGTTTTCGCCTCTTCTCGTCTGCGTCTGCTCTGCTCGTCGGCGTCTGCGACTGCGCTGGTCCTGCTGCTGTTTTCTGCTCTGCTCGTCGGCGTCGGCGACTGCGCTGGTCCTTCTGCTGTTTTCTGCACTGCTCATCGGCGTCGGCGACTGCGCTGAACCTGCTGCTGTTTTCTGCTTTGCTCGTTGGCGTCGCAGACTGCGCTGGTCCTGCTGCTGTTTTCTGCTCTGCTCGTTGGCGACTGCGCTGGTCCTGCTGCTGTTTTCTGCTCTGCTCGTCGGCGTCTGCGACTGCGCTGATCCTGCTGCTGTTTTCTGCTCTGCTCGTTGGCGACTGTGCTGGTCCTGCTGCTGTTTTCTGCTCTGCTCGTCGGCGTCTGCGACTGCGCTGATCCTGCTGCTGTTTTCTGCTCTGCTCGTCGGCGTCTGCGACTGCGCTGATCCTGCTGCTGTTTTTTGCTCAGCTCGTCGGCGTCAGCGACTGTGCTGATCCTGCTGCTGTTTTCTGCTCTGCTCGTCGGCGTCGGCGACTGCGCGGGTCCTGCTGCTGTTTTCTTCTCTGCTCGTCGGCGTCGGCGACTGCGCTGATCCTGCTGCTGTTTTCTGCTCTGCTCGTCGGCGTCTGCGACTGCGCTGGTCCTGCTGTTGTTTTCGCCTCTGCTCGTCTACGTCTGCGACTGCGCTGATCCTTCTGCTGTTTTCTGCTCTGCTCGTCGGCGTCGGCGACTGCGCTGGTCCTGCTGCTGTTTTCTGCACTGCTCATTAGCGTCTGCGACTGCGCTGATCCTGCTGCTGTTTTCTGCTCTGCTCGTAGGCGTCGCCGACTGCGCAGGTCCTGCTGCTGTTTTCTTCACTGCTCATCGGCGTCTGCGACTGCGTTGATCCTGCTGCTGTTTTCTGCTCTGCTCATCGGCGTCGGTGACTGCGCTGATCCTGCTGCTGTTTTCTGCTCTGCTCGTAGGCGTCGCCGACTGCGCTGGTCCTGCTGCTGTTTTCTGCTCTGCTCTTCGGCGACTGCGTTGATCCTGCTGCTGTTTTCTGCTCTGCTCGTCGGCGACTGCGCTGGTCCTGCTGCTGTTTTCTGCACTGCTCATCGGCGTCTGCGGCTGTGCTGGTCCTGCTGCTGTTTTCTGCACTGCTCGTAGGCGTCGGCGACTGCGCTGGTCCTGCTGCTGTTTTCTGCACTGCTCATTGGCGTCGGCGACTGTGCTGATCCTGCTGCTGTTTTCTGCTCTGCTCGTAGGCGTCGGCTACTGAACTGGTCCTGCTGCTGTTTTCTGCACTGCTCATCGGCGTCGGCGACTGCGCTGATCCTGCTTCTGTTTTCTGCTCTGCTCGTCGGCGACTGCGCTGGACCTGCTGCTGTTTTCTGCAATGCTCATCGGCGTTGGCGACAGCGTTGATCCTGCTGCTGTTCTCTGCTCTGCTCGTCGGCGTCTGCGACTGCGCATCTCTTGCTGCTGTTTTTTGCTCTGCTCGTCGGCGCCGGCAACTGCGCTGATCCTGCTGCTGTTTTCTGCTCTGCTCATCGGCGTCAGCGACTGGGCTGATCCTGCTTCTGTTTTCTGCTGTGCTCGTCTGCGTCAGCGAATGCGCTGATCCTGCTGCTGTTTCCTGCTCTGCTCGTCGCCGTCGGCGACTTCACGGGTCCTGCTGTTGTTTTCTGCTCTGATCGCCGTCGTCAGCGACTGCGCTGGTCCTGCTGCTGTTTTCTTCTCTGCTCGTCGGCGACTGCGCTGGTCCTGCTGTTGTTTTCGCCTCTGCTCGTCGGCGTCTGCTCTGCTCATTGGCGTCTGCGACTGCGCTGGTCCTGCTGCTGTTTTCTGCTCTGCTCATTGGCGTCTGCGACTGCGCATCTCCTGCTGCTTTTTTCTGCTCTGCTCGTCGGCGTCAGCGACTGCGCTGACCCTGCTGCTGTTTTCTGCTCTGATCGTCTGCGACTGCGCATCTCCTGCTGTTGTTTTTTGCTCTGCTCGTCGGCGTCAGCGACTGCGCTTATCCTGCTGCTGTTTTCTGCTCTGCTCGTCGGCGTCTGCGACTGCGCATCTCCTGCTGCTGTTTTTTGCTCTGCTCATCGGCGTCGGCTACTGCGCTGGTCCTGCTGCTGTTTTCTGCACTGCTCGTCGCGGTCGGCGGCTGCGCTGGTCCTGCTGTTGTTTCCTGCTCTGCTCGTCAGTGTCGGCGACTGCGCTGGTGCTGCTGCTGTTTTCTGCTCTGCTCGTCAGCGTTGGCGCTGATCCTGCTGCTGTTTACTGCTCTGCTCGTCGCTGTCGGCGACTGCGCTGGTCCTGCTGTTGTTTTCTGCTCTGATTGTCGGCGTTGGCGACTGCGCTGGTCCTGCTGCTTTTTTCTGCTCTGCTCGATGGCGTCAGCGACTGCGCTGATCCTGCTGCTGTTTTCTGCTCTTCTCTTCGGCGTCTGAGACTGCGCATCTCCTGCCGCTGTTTTTTGCTCTGTGCGTCGACGACTGCGCTTATCCTGCTGCTGTTTCCTGCTCTGCTCGTCAGCGTCGGCGACTGCGCTGGTGCTACTGCTGTTTTCTGCTCTGCTCGTCAGCGTTGGCGCTGATCCTGCTGCTGTTTCCTGCTCTGCTCGTCGCCGTCGGCGACTGCGCTGGTCCTGCTGTTGTTTTCTGCTCTGATTGTCGGCGTTGGCGACTGCGCTGGGCCTGCTGCTGTTTTCTGCTCTGCTCGTCGGCGTTGGCTACTGCGCTGATCCTGCTGCTGTTTTCTGCTCTGCTCGTCGGCGTCTGAGACTGCGCATCTCCTGCTGCTGTTTTCTGCACTGTTCATCGGCGTCGGCGACTGTGCTGGTCCTGCTGCTGTTTTCTGCACTGCTCATCGTCGTCGGTGACTGCGCTGATCCTGCTGCTTTTTTTTACTCTGCTCGTCGGCGTCGGCGACTGCGCTGGTCCTTCTGCTGTTTTCTGCACTGCTCATCGGCGTCGGCGACTGCGTTGATCCTGCTGCTGTTTTCTTCTCTGCTCGTTGGCGTCTGCGACAGCACATCTCCTGCTGCTGTTTTCTGCTCTGCTCGTCGGCGTCTGCGACTGCGCATCTCCTGCTGCTGTTTTTTGCTCTGATCGTCGGCGTCGGTGACTGCGCTGATCCTGCTGCTTTTTTCTGCTCTGCTCATTGGCGTCAGCGACTTGGCTGATCCTGCTGCTGTTTTCTGCTCTGCTCGTCTGCGTCAGCAAATGCGCTGATCCTGCTGCTGTTTCCTGCTCTGCTTGTCGCGGTCGGCGACTGCAGTGGTCCTGCTGTTACTTTCTGCTCTGATCGCCGGCGTCAGCGACTGCGCTGGTCCTGCTGCTGTTTTCTTCTCTGCTGGTCGGCGTCTGCTCTGCTCGTCGGCGTCTGCGACTGCGCTGGTCCTGCTGCTGTTTTCTGCTCTGCTCGTCGGCGACTGCGCTGGTCCTTCTGGTGTTTTCTGCACTGCTCATCGGAGTCGGCGACTGCGCTGGTCCTGCTGTTGTTTTCGCCTCTGCTCGTCGGCGTCTGCTCTGCTCATCATCGTCTGCGACTGCGCTGGTCCTGCTGCTGTTTTCTGCTCTGCTCGTCGGCGTCAGCGACTGTGCTGATCCTGCTGCTGTTTTCTGCTCTGCTCGTCGGCGTCGGCGACTGCGCGGGTCCTGCTGCTGTTTTCTTCTCTGCTCGTCGGCGTCGGCGACTGCGCTGATCCTGCTGCTGTTTTCTGCTCTGCTCGTCGGCGTCTGCGACTGCGCTGGTCCTGCTGTTGTTTTCGCCTCTGCTCGTCTACGTCTGCGACTGCGCTGATCCTGCTGCTGTTTTCTGCTCTGCTCGTCGGCGTCGGCGACTGCGCTGGTCCTGCTGCTGTTTTCTGCACTGCTCATTAGCGTCTGCGACTGCGCTGATCCTGCTGCTGTTTTCTGCTCTGCTCGTAGGCGTCGCCGACTGCGCAGGTCCTGCTGCTGTTTTCTTCACTGCTCATCGGCGTCTGCGACTGCGTTGATCCTGCTGCTGTTTTCTGCTCTGCTCATCGGCGTCGGTGACTGCGCTGATCCTGCTGCTGTTTTCTGCTCTGCTCGTAGGCGTCGCCGACTGCGCTGGTCCTGCTGCTGTTTTCTGCTCTGCTCGTCGGCGACTGCGTTGATCCTGCTGCTGTTTTCTGCTCTGCTCGTCGGCGACTGCGCTGGTCCTGCTGCTGTTTTCTGCACTGCTCATCGGCGTCTGCGGCTGTGCTGGTCCTGCTGCTGTTTTCTGCACTGCTCGTAGGCGTCGGCGACTGCGCTGGTCCTGCTGCTGTTTTCTGCACTGCTCATTGGCGTCGGCGACTGTGCTGATCCTGCTGCTGTTTTCTGCTCTGCTCGTAGGCGTCGGCTACTGAACTGGTCCTGCTGCTGTTTTCTGCACTGCTCATCGGCGTCGGCGACTGCGCTGATCCTGCTTCTGTTTTCTGCTCTGCTCGTCGGCGACTGCGCTGGACCTGCTGCTGTTTTCTGCAATGCTCATCGGCGTTGGCGACAGCGTTGATCCTGCTGCTGTTCTCTGCTCTGCTCGTCGGCGTCTGCGACTGCGCATCTCTTGCTGCTGTTTTTTGCTCTGCTCGTCGGCGCCGGCAACTGCGCTGATCCTGCTGCTGTTTTCTGCTCTGCTCATCGGCGTCAGCGACTGGGCTGATCCTGCTTCTGTTTTCTGCTGTGCTCGTCTGCGTCAGCGAATGCGCTGATCCTGCTGCTGTTTCCTGCTCTGCTCGTCGCCGTCGGCGACTTCACGGGTCCTGCTGTTGTTTTCTGCTCTGATCGCCGTCGTCAGCGACTGCGCTGGTCCTGCTGCTGTTTTCTTCTCTGCTCGTCGGCGACTGCGCTGGTCCTGCTGTTGTTTTCGCCTCTGCTCGTCGGCGTCTGCTCTGCTCATTGGCGTCTGCGACTGCGCTGGTCCTGCTGCTGTTTTCTGCTCTGCTCATTGGCGTCTGCGACTGCGCATCTCCTGCTGCTTTTTTCTGCTCTGCTCGTCGGCGTCAGCAACTGCGCTGACCCTGCTGCTGTTTTCTGCTCTGATCGTCTGCGACTGCGCATCTCCTGCTGTTGTTTTTTGCTCTGCTCGTCGGCGTCAGCGACTGCGCTTATCCTGCTGCTGTTTTCTGCTCTGCTCGTCGGCGTCTGCGACTGCGCATCTCCTGCTGCTGTTTTTTGCTCTGCTCATCGGCGTCGGCTACTGCGCTGGTCCTGCTGCTGTTTTCTGCACTGCTCGTCGCGGTCGGCGGCTGCGCTGGTCCTGCTGTTGTTTCCTGCTCTGCTCGTCAGTGTCGGCGACTGCGCTGGTGCTGCTGCTGTTTTCTGCTCTGCTCGTCAGCGTTGGCGCTGATCCTGCTGCTGTTTACTGCTCTGCTCGTCGCTGTCGGCGACTGCGCTGGTCCTGCTGTTGTTTTCTGCTCTGATTGTCGGCGTTGGCGACTGCGCTGGTCCTGCTGCTTTTTTCTGCTCTGCTCGATGGCGTCAGCGACTGCGCTGATCCTGCTGCTGTTTTCTGCTCTTCTCTTCGGCGTCTGAGACTGCGCATCTCCTGCCACTGTTTTTTGCTCTGTGCGTTGACGACTGCGCTTATCCTGCTGCTGTTTCCTGCTCTGCTCGTCAGCGTCGGCGACTGCGCTGGTGCTACTGCTGTTTTCTGCTCTGCTCGTCAGCGTTGGCGCTGATCCTGCTGCTGTTTCCTGCTCTGCTCGTCGCCGTCGGCGACTGCGCTGGTCCTGCTGTTGTTTTCTGCTCTGATTGTCGGCGTTGGCGACTGCGCTGGGCCTGCTGCTGTTTTCTGCTCTGCTCGTCGGCGTTGGCTACTGCGCTGATCCTGCTGCTGTTTTCTGCTCTGCTCGTCGGCGTCTGAGACTGCGCATCTCCTGCTGCTGTTTTCTGCACTGTTCATCGGCGTTGGCGACTGTGCTGGTCCTGCTGCTGTTTTCTGCACTGCTCATCGTCGTCGGTGACTGCGCTGATCCTGCTGCTTTTTTTTACTCTGCTCGTCGGCGTCGGCGACTGCGCTGGTCCTTCTGCTGTTTTCTGCACTGCTCATCGGCATCGGCGACTGCGTTGATCCTGCTGCTGTTTTCTTCTCTGCTCGTTGGCGTCTGCGACAGCACATCTCCTGCTGCTGTTTTCTGCTCTGCTCGTCGGCGTCTGCGACTGCGCATCTCCTGCTGCTGTTTTTTGCTCTGATCGTCGGCGTCGGTGACTGCGCTGATCCTGCTGCTTTTTTCTGCTCTGCTCATTGGCGTCAGCGACTGGGCTGATCCTGCTGCTGTTTTCTGCTCTGCTCGTCTGCGTCAGCAAATGCGCTGATCCTGCTGCTGTTTCCTGCTCTGCTTGTCGCGGTCGGCGACTGCAGTGGTCCTGCTGTTACTTTCTGCTCTGATCGCCGGCGTCAGCGACTGCGCTGGTCCTGCTGCTGTTTTCTTCTCTGCTGGTCGGCGTCTGCTCTGCTCGTCGGCGTCTGCGCTGGTCCTGCTGCTGTTTTCTGCTCTGCTCGTCGGCGACTGCGCTGGTCCTTCTGGTGTTTTCTGCACTGCTCATCGGAGTCGGCGACTGCGCTGGTCCTGCTGTTGTTTTCGCCTCTGCTCGTCGGCGTCTGCTCTGCTCATCATCGTCTGCGACTGCGCTGGTCCTGCTGCTGTTTTCTGCTCTGCTCGTCGGCGACTGCGCTGGTCCTGCTTTTTTTTTCGCCTCTGCTCGTTGGCGTCTGCTCTGCTCATCGGCGTCTGCGACTGCGCTGGTCCTGCTGCTGTTTTCTGCTCTGCTCATTGGCGTCTGCGACTGCGCATCTCCTGCTGCTTTTTTCTGCTCTGCTTGTCGGCGTCAGCGACTGCGCTGACCCTGCTGCTGTTTTCTGCTCTGATCGTCTGCGACTGCGCATCTCCTGCTGCTGTTTTTGCTCTGCTCGTCAGCGTCAGCAACTGCGCTTATCCTGCTTCTGTTTTCTGCTCTGCTCGTCGGCGTCTGCACATCTCCTGCTGCTGTTTTTTGCTCTGCTCGTCGGCTACTGCGCTTGTCCTACTGCTGTTTTCTGCTCTGCTCATCGGCGTCGGCTATTGCGCTGATCCTGCTGCTGTTTTCTGCTCTGCTCGTCTGCGTCAGCGAATGCGCTGATCCTGCTGCTGTTTCCTGCTCTGCTCGTCGCCGTCGGCGTCTGTACTGACCCTGCTGCTGTTTTCTGCTCTGCTTGTCGGTGTCGGCTACTGCACTGATCCTGCTGCTATTTTCTGCTCTGCTCATCGGCGTCAGCGACTGGGATGACCCTGCTGCTGTTTTCTGCTCTGCTCGTCTGCTTCAGCGAATGCGCTGATCCTGCTGCTGTTTTCTGCTCTGCTCATCGCCGTCGGCACCTGCGCTGGTCCTGCTGTTGTTTGCTTGTCTGCTCGTCAGCGTCTGCTCTGCTCGTCGGCGTCTGCGACCGCGCAGGTCCTGCTGCTGTTTTCTGCTCTGCTCGTCGGCGACTGCGCTGGTCCTGCTGCTGTTTTCTGCTCTGCTCGTGGGTGACTGCGCTGGTCCTGCTAGTGTTTTCTGCACCGCTCATCGGCGTCAGCGACTGCGCTGATCCTGCGGCTGTTTTCTGCACTGCACGATGGTGACTGCGCAGGTCCTGCTGCTGTTTTCTGCTCTGCTCGTCGGCGACTGCGCTGGTCCTGCTGCTGTTTTCTGCTCTGTTCGTCGGCGACTGCTTTGGTCCTGCTGCTGTTTTCTGCTCTGCTTGTCGGTGACTGCGCTGGTCCTGCTGCTGTTTTCTGCACTGCTCATCGGCGTCGGCGACTGCGCTGGTCCTGCTGTTGTTTTCGCCTCTGCTGGTCGGCGTCTGCTCTGCTCGTCGGCGTCTGCGACTGCGCTGGTCCTGCTGCTGTTTTCTGCTCCGCTCGTCGGCGTCGGTGGCTGCGAGATCCTGCTGCTGTTTTCTGCTCTGCTCGTTGGCTTCTGCGACTGTTCATCTCCTGCTGCTTTTTTCTGCTCTGCTCGTCGGCGTCAGCTACTGCGCTGATCCTGCTGCTGTTTTCTGCTCTGCTCGTCAGTGTCAGCGACAACGCTGATCCTGCTGCTGTTTTTTGCTCTGCTCATTGGCGACTGCGCTGGTCCTGCTGCTGTTTTCTGCACTGCTCATCGGCGTCGGCGACTGTGCTGATCCTGCTGCTGTTTTCTGCTCTGCTCGTAGGCGTCGCCTACTGCGCTGGTCCTACTGTTGTTTTCGCCTCTGCTCGTCTGCATCTACTCTGCTCGTCGGCGTCTGCGACTGCGCTGGTCCTGCTGTTGTTTTCGCCTCTTCTCGTCTGCGTCTGCTCTGCTCGTCGGCGTCTGCGACTGCGCTGGTCCTGCTGCTGTTTTCTGCTCTGCTCGTCGGCGACTGCGCTGGTCCTTCTGCTGTTTTCTGCACTGCTCATCGGCGTCGGCGACTGCGCTGAACCTGCTGCTGTTTTCTGCTTTGCTCGTTGGCGTCGCCGACTGCGCTGGTCCTGCTGCTGTTTTCTGCTCTGCTCGTTGGCGACTGCGCTGGTCCTGCTGCTGTTTTCTGCTCTGCTCGTCGGCGTCTGCGACTGCGCTGATCCTGCTGCTGTTTTTTGCTCTGCTCGTCGGCGTCGGCGACTGCGCTGATCCTGCTGCTGTTTTCTGCTCTGCTCGTTGGCGACTGCGCTGGTCCTGCTGCTGTTTTCTGCTCTGCTCGTCGGCGTCTGCGACTGCGCTGATCCTGCTGCTGTTTTCTGCTCTGCTCGTCGGCGTCTGCGACTGCGCTGATCCTGCTGCTGTTTTTTGCTCAGCTCGTCGGCGTCGGCGACTGCGCTGATCCTGCTGCTGTTTTCTGCTCTGCTCGTCGGCGTCGGCGACTGCGCGGGTCCTGCTGCTGTTTTCTTCTCTGCTCGTCGGCGTCGGCGACTGCGCTGATCCTGCTGCTGTTTTCTGCTCTGCTCGTCTACGTCTGCGACTGCGCTGATCCTGCTGCTGTTTTCTGCTCTGCTCGTCGGCGTCGGCGACTGTGCTGGTCCTGCTGCTGTTTTCTTCTCTGCTCGTCGGCGTTGGCGACTGCGCTAATCCTGCTGCTGTTTTCTGCTCTGCTCGTCGGCGACTGCGCTGTTCCTGCTGCTGTTTTCTGCACTGCTCATCAGCGTCTGCGACTGCGCTGATCCTGCTGCTGTTTTCTGCTCTGCTCGTAGGCGTCGGCGACTGTGCTGGTCCTGCTGCTGTTTTCTTCTCTGCTCGTCGGCGTTGGCGACTGCGCTAATCCTGCTGCTGTTTTCTGCTCTGCTCGTCGGCGACTGCGCTGTTCCTGCTGCTGTTTTCTGCACTGCTCATCAGCGTCTGCGACTGCTCTGATCCTGCTGCTGTTTTCTGCTCTGCTCGTAGGCGTCGCCGACTGCGCTGGTCCTGCTGCTGTTTTCTTCACTGCTCATCGGCGTCTGCGACTGCGTTGATCCTGCTGCTGTTTTCTGCTCTGCTCATCGGCGTCGGTGACTGCGCTGATCCTGCTGCTGTTTTCTGCTCTGCTCGTAGGCGTCGCCGACTGCGCTGGTCCTGCTGCTGTTTTCTGCTCTGCTCGTCGGCGACTGCGTTGATCCTGCTGCTGTTTTCTGCTCTGCTCGTCGGCGACTGCGCTGGTCTTGCTGCTGTTTTCTGCACTGCTCATCGGCGTCTGCGGCTGCGCTGGTCCTGCTGCTGTTTTCTGCACTGCTCGTAGGCGTCGGCGACTGCGCTGGTCCTGCTGCTGTTTTCTGCTCTGCTCGTAGGCGTCGGCTACTGTGCTGGTCCTGCTGCTGTTTTCTGCACTGCTCATCGGCGTCGGCGACTGCGCTGATCCTGCTTCTGTTTTCTGCTCTGCTCGTCGGCGACTGCGCTGGACCTGCTGCTGTTTTTTGCACTGCTCATCGGCGTTGGCGACAGCGTTGATCATGCTGCTGTTCTCTGCTCTGCTCGTTGGCGTCTTCGACTGCGCATCTCCTGCCGCTTTTTTCTGCTTTGCATGTCGGCGTCAGCGACTACGCTGATTCTGCTGCTGTTCTCTGCTCTGCTCGTCGGCGTCTGCGACTGCGCATCTCTTGCTGCTGTTTTTTGCTCTGCTCGTCGGCGCCGGCAACTGCGCTGATCCTGCTGCTGTTTTCTGCTCTGCTCATCGGCGTCAGCGACTGGGCTGATCCTGCTTCTGTTTTCTGCTGTGCTCGTCTGCGTCAGCGAATGCGCTGATCCTGCTGCTGTTTCCTGCTCTGCTCGTCGCCGTTGGCGACTTCACGGGTTCTGCTGTTGTTTTCTGCTTTGATCGCCGTCGTCAGCGACTGCGCTGGTCCTGCTGCTGTTTTCTGCTCTGCTCGTCGGCGTCTGCGACTGCGCATCTCCTGCTGCTGTTTTTTGCTCTGCTCATCGGCGTCGGCTACTGCGCTGGTCCTGCTGCTGTTTTCTGCACTGCTCGTCGCGGTCGGCGGCTGCGCTGGTCCTGCTGTTGTTTCCTGCTCTGCTCGTCAGTGTCGGCGACTGCGCTGGTGCTGCTGCTGTTTTCTGCTCTGCTCGTCAGCGTTGGCGCTGATCCTGCTGCAGTTTACTGCTCTGCTCGTCGCTGTCGGCGACTGCGCTGGTCCTGCTGTTGTTTTCTGCTCTGATTGTCGGCGTTGGCGACTGCGCTGGTCCTGCTGCTTTTTTCTGCTCTGCTCGATGGCGTCAGCGACTGCGCTGATCCTGCTGCTGTTTTCTGCTCTTCTCTTTGGCGTCTGAGACTGCGCATCTCCTGCCGCTGTTTTTTGCTCTGTGCGTCGACGACTGCGCTTATCCTGCTGCTGTTTCCTGCTCTGCTCGTCAGCGTCGGCGACTGCGCTGGTGCTACTGCTGTTTTCTGCTCTGCTCGTCAGCGTTGGCGCTCATCCTGCTGCTGTTTCCTGCTCTGCTCGTCGCCGTCGGCGAATGCGCTGGTCCTGCTGTTGTTTTCTGCTCTGATTGTCGGCGTTGGCGACTGCGCTGGGCCTGCTGCTGTTTTCTGCTCTGCTCGTCGGCGTTGGCTACTGCACTGATCCTGCTGCTATTTTCTGCTCTGCTCATCGGCGTCAAAGACTGGGATGATCCTGCTGCTGTTTTCTGCTCTGCTCATCTGCGACAGCGAATGCGCTGATCCTGCTGCTGTTTTCTGCTCTGTTCGTCGCCGACGGCGCCTGCGCTGGTCCTGCTATTGTTTTCTTCTCTGCTCGTCAGCGTCTGCTCTGCTCGTCGGCGTCTGCGACTGCGCTGGTCCTGCTGCTGTTTTCTGCTCTGCTCGTCGGCGACTGCGCTGATCCTGCGGCTGTTTTCTGCACTGCTCGTCGGCGACTGCGCAGGTCCTGCTGCTATTTTCTGCTCTGCTCGTCGGCGACTGCGCTGGTCCTGCTGCTGTTTTCTGCTCTGCTCGTCGGCGACTGCGCTGGTCCTGCTGCTGTTTTCTGCTCTGCTCGTAGGCGACTGCGCTGGTCCTGCTGCTGTTTTCTGCACTGCTCATCGGCGTCGGCGACTGCGCTGGTCCTGCTGTTGTTTTCGCCTCTGCTCGTCGGCGTCAGCGACTGCGTTGATCCTGCTGCTGTTTTCTAATCTGCTCGTTGGCTTCTGCGACTGCTCATCTCCTGCTGCTTTTTTCTGCTCTGCTCGTCGGCGTCAGCGACTGCGCTGATCCTGCTGCTGTTTTCTGCTCTGCTCGTCGGTGTCAGCGACTGCGCTGGTCCTGCTGCTGTTTTCTGCACTGCTCATCGGCGTCGGCGACTGCGCTGGTCCTGCTGCTGTTTTCTGCATTGCTCATCGGCGTCGGCGACTGCGCTGATTCTGCTGCTGTTTTCTGCTCTGCTTGTAGGCGGCGCCGACTGCGCTGGTCCTGCTGTTGTTTTCGCCTCTGCTCGTATGTGTCTGCTCTGCTCTTCTGCGTCTGCGACTGCGCTGGTCCTGCTGCTGTTTTCTGCTCTGCTCGTCGGCGACTGCGCTGGTCCTGCTGCTGTTTTCTGCACTGCTCATCGGCGTCAGCGACTGCGTTGATCCTGCTGCTGTTTTCTGCTCTGCTCGTCGGCGACTGCGCTGGTCCTGCTGCTTTTTTCTGCTCTGCTCGTCGGCGTCAGCGACTGCGCTGACACTGCTGCTGTTTTCTGCTCTGATCGTCTGCGACTGCGCATCTCCTGCTGCTGTTTTTTGCTCTGCTCGTCGGCGTCAGCGACTGCACTGATCCTGCTGCTGTTTTTTGCTCTGCTCGTCGGTGACTGCGCTGGTCCTGCTATTGTTTTCTGCTCTGCTCATCGGCGTCGGCTACTGCACTGATCCTGCTGCTGTTTTCTGCTCTGTTTGTCTGCGTCAGCGAATGCGCTGATCCTGCTGCTGTTTCCTGCTATGCTCGTCGCCGTCGGCGACTGCGCTGGTCCTGCTGTTGTTTTCTGCTCTGATCGTCGGCGTCGGCGACTGCGCTGGTCCTGCTGCTGTTTTCTTCTCTGCTCGTCGGTGTCTGCTCTGCTCGTCGGCGTCTGCGACTCCGCTGGTCCTTCTGCTGTTTTCTGCTCTGCTCGTCGGCGACTGCGCTGGTGCTGCTGCTGTTTTCTGCACTGCTCATCGGCGTAGGCGACTGTGCTGATCCTGCTGCTGTTTTCTGCTCTGCTCTGATCGTCTGCGACTGCGCATCTCCTGCTGCTGTTTTTTGCTCTGCTCGTCGGCGTCAGCGACTGCGCTGATCCTGCTGCTGTTTTCTGCTCTGCTCGTCGGCGTCTGCGACTGCGCATCTCCTGCTGCTGTTTTTTGCTCTGCGCGTCGGCGACTGCACTGATCCTGCTGCTGTTTTCTGCTCTGCTCATTGGCGTCAGCGACTGGGCTGATCCTGCTGCTGTTTTCTGCTCTGCTCATCTGCGTCTGCGACTGTGCATCTCCTGCCGATTTTTTCTGCTCTGCTCGTCGGCGTCAGCGACTGGGCTGGTCCTGCTGTTGTTTTCTGCTCTGATCGCCGGCGTCGGCGACTGCGCTGGTCCTGCTGCTGTTTTCATCTCTGCTCGTCGGCGTCTGCTCTGCTCGTGGGCGTCTGCGCTGGTCCTGCTGCTGTTTTCTGCTCTGCTCGTCGGCGACTGCTCTGGTCCTGCAGTTGTTTTCGCCTCTGCTCGTCGGTGTCTGCTCTGCTCATCGGCGTCTGCGACTGCGCTGGTCATGCTGCTGTTTTCTGCTCTGCTCATTGGCGTCTGCGACTGCGCATCTCCTGCTGCTTTTTTCTGCTCTGCTCGTTGGCGTCAGCGACTGCGCTGACCCTGCTGCTGATTTCTGCTCTGATCGTCTGCGACTGCGCATCTCCTGCTGCTGTTTTTTGCTCTGCTCGTCGGTGTAAAAAACTGTGCTGATCCTGCTGCTGTTTTCTGCTCTGCTCGTCGGTGTCTGCGACTGCGCTGGTCCTTCTGCTGTTTTCTGCTCTGCTCGTCAGCGACTCCGCTGATCCTGCTGCTGTTTTCTGCTCTGCTCGTAGGCGTCGGCGACTGCGCTGGTCCTCCTGCTGTTTTCTGCACTGCTCATCGGCGTCGGCGACTGCGCTGATCCTGCTGCTGTTTTCTGCTTTGCTCGTAGGCGTCGCCGACTGCGCTGGTCCTGCTGCTGTTTTCTGCTCTGCTCGTCGGCGACTGCGCTGGTCCTGCTGCTGTTTTCTGCACTGCTCATCGGCGTCGGCGACTGCGTTGATCCTGCTGCTGTTTTCTGCTCTGCTCGTTGGCGTCTGCGACTGCGGATCTCCTGATGCTTTTTTCTGCTCTGCTCGTCGGCGTCAGCAACTGCGCTGATCCTGCTGCTGTTTTCTGCTCTGCTCGGTGGTGTCAGCGACTACGCTGATCCTGCTGCTGTTTTCTGCTCTGCTCGTCGGCGTCTGCGACTGCTCTGGTCCTGCTGCTGTTTTTTGCTCTGCTCGTCGGCGTCAGCGACTGCACTGATCCTGCTGCTGCTTTCTGCTCTGCTCGTCGGCGTCTGCGACTGCGCTGGTCCTGCTGCTGTTTTCTGCTCTGCTCGTCGGCATCAGCGACTGCGCTGATGCTGTTTTCTGCTCTGCACGTGGAGGTCAGCAACTGCGCTGATCCTGCTGCTGTTTTCTGCTCTGCTCGTCGCCGTCGGCGACTGCGCTCGTCCTGCTGTTGTTTTCTGCTCTGATCGTCGGCGTCGGCGACTGCGCTGGTCCTGCTGCTGTTTTCTGCTCTGCTAATCGGCGTCTGCGACTGCGCTGACCCTGCTGCTGATTTCTGCTCTGATCGTCTGCGACTGCGCATCTCCTGCTGCTGTTTTTTGCTCTGCTCGTCAGTGTCAGCGACTGCGCTGATCCTGCTGCTGTTTTCTGCTCTGCTCGTCGGCGTCTGCGACTGCGCTGGTCCTGCTGCTGTTTTCTGCTCTGCTCGTCGGCGACTGCGCTGATCCTGCTGCTGTTTTCTGCTCTGCTCGTCGGCGACCGCGCTGATCCTGCTGCTGTTTTCTGCTCTGCTCGTAGGCGTCGGCGACTGCGCTGGTCCTGCTGCTGTTGTCTGCTCTGCTCATCGGCGACTGCGCTGCTCCTGCTGCTGTTTTCTGCTTTGCTCGTAGGCGTCGCCGACTGCGCCGGTCCTGCTGCTGTTTTCTGCTCTGCTCGTCGGCGACTGCGCTGGTCCTGCTGCTGTTTTCTGCTCTGCTCATCAGCTTCTGCGACTGCGCTGGTCCTGCTGCTGTTTTGTGCTCTGCTCGTCGGCGTCGGTGACTGCGCTGATCCTGCTGTTGTTATCTGCTCTGATCGTCGGTGTCTGCGACTGCGCTTGTCCTGCTGTTGTTTTCTGCTCTGCTCATCGGCGTCTGCTACTGCGCTGATCCTGCTGCTATTTTCTGCTCTGCTCATCGGCGTCAGCGACTGGGCTGATCCTGCTGCTGTTTTCTGCTCTGCTTGTCTGCGTCAGCGAATGCGCTGATCCTGCTGCTGTTTTCTGCTCTGCTCGTCGCCGTCAGCGCTGATCCTGCTGCTGTGTCCTGCTCTGCTCGTCGCCGTCGGTGACTGCGCTGGTCCTGCTGTTGTTTTCTTCTCTGCTCGTCGGCGTCTGCTCTGCTCGTCGCGTCAGCGACTGCGCTGGTCCTGCTGCTGTTTTCTGCTCTGCTCGTCGGTGACTGCGCTGGTCCTGCTGCTGTTTTTTGCTCTGCTCGTCGGCGTCGGCGACTGCGCTGGTCCTGCTGTTGTTTTCTTCTCTGCTCGTCGGCGTCTGCTCTGCTCGTCGGCGTCAGCGACTGCGCTGGTCCTGCTGCTGTTTTCTGCTCTGCTCGTCGGTGACTGCGCTGGTCCTGCTGCTGTTTTTTGCTCTGCTCGTCGGCATCAGTGACTGCGCTGATGCTGTTTTCTGCTCTGCTCGTCGAGGTCAGCAACTGAGCTGATCATTCTGCTGTTTTCTGCTCTTCTCATCGCCCTCGGCGACTGCGCTCGTCCTGCTGTTGTTTTCTGCTCTGATCGTCGGCCTCGGCGACTGCGCTGGTCCTGCTGCTGTTTTCTGTTCTGCTCGTTGGCTACTGCGCTGATCCTGCTGCTGTTTTCTGCTCTGCTCGTCGGAGACTGCGCTGATCCTGCTGCTGTTTTCTGCTCTGCTCGTAGGCGTCGGCGACTGCGCTGGTCCTGCTGCTGTTGTCTGCTCTGCTCATCGGCGACTGCGCTGTTCCTGCTGCTGTTTTCTGCTTTGCTCGTAGGCGTCGCCGACTGCGCTGGTCCTGCTGCTGTTTTCTGCTCTGCTCGTCGGCGACTGCGCTGGTCCTGCTGCTGTTTTCTGCTCTGCTCATCAGCTTCTGCGACTGCGCTGGTCCTGCTGCTGTTTTTTGCTCTGCTCGTCCGCGTCGGTGACTGCGCTGATCCTGCTGTTGTTATCTGCTCTGATCGTCGGCGTCGGCGACTGCGCTGGTCCTGCTGTTGTTTTCTGCTCTGCTCATCGGCGTCTGCTACTGCGCTGATCCTGCTGCTATTTTCTGCTCTGCTCATCGGCGTCAGCGACTGGGCTGATCCTGCTGCTGTTTTCTGCTCTGCTTGTCTGCGTCAGCGAATGCGCTGATCCTGCTGCTGTTTTCTGCTCTGCTCGTCGCCGTCGGCGACTGCGCTGGTCCTGCTGTTGTTTTCTTCTCTGCTCGTCGGCGTCTGCTCTGCTCATCGGCGTCAGCGACTGCGCTGGTCCCGCTGCTGTTTTCTGCTCTGCTCGTCGGTGACTGCGCTGGTCCTGCTGCTGTTTTTTGCTCTGCTTGTCGGCGTCGGCGACTGCGCTGATCCTGCTGCTGCTTTCTGCTCTGCTCGTCGGAGTCTGCGACTGCACTGGTCCTGCTGCTGTTTTCTGCTCTGCTCGTCGGCATCAGTGACTGTGCTGATGCTGTTTTCTGCTCTGCTCGTCGAGGTCAGCAACTGCGCTGATCATTCTGCTGTTTTCTGCTCTTCTCATCGCCGTCGGCGACTGCGCTCGTCCTGCTGTTGTTTTATGCTCTGATCGTCGGCGTCGGCTACTGCGCTGGTCCTGCTGCTGTTTTCTGCTCTGCTCGTTGGCTACTGCGCTGATCCTGCTGCTGTTTTCTGCTCTGCTCGTCTGCGTCAGCGAATGCGCTGATCCTGCTGCTGTTTCCTGCTCTGCTCGTCGCCGTCGGCGACTGCGCTGGTCCTGCTGCTGTTTTCTGCTCTGCTCGTCGGCGACTGTGCTGATCCTGCTGCTGTTTTCTGCCCTGCTCATAGGCGTCGGCGACTGTGCTGGTCCTGCTGCTGTTTTCTGCACTGCTCATTGGCGTCGGCGACTGCGCTGATCCTGCTGCTGTTTTCTGCTCTGCTCGTCGGCGACTGCGCTGGACCTGCTGCTGTTTTCTGCACTGCTCATCGGCGTCGGCTACTGCGTTGATCCTGCTGCTGTTTTCTGCTCTGCTCGTTCGCGTCTGCGACTGCGCATCTCCTGCCACTTTTTTCTGCTCTGCTCGTCGGCGTCAGCGACTGCGCTGATTCTGCTGCTGTTTTCTGCTCTGCTCGTCGGTGTCTGCGACTGCGCATCTCCCTCTGCTGTTTTTTGCTCTGCTCGTCGGCGTCGGCGACTGCGCTGATCCTGCTGCTGTTTTCTGCACTGCTCATCGGCGTTGGCGACTGCGTTGATCCTGCTGCTGTTTTCTGCTCTGCTCATTGAGGTCTGCGACTGCGCATCTCCTGCTGCTTTTTTCTGCTCTGCTCGTCAGCGTCAGCGACTGCGCTGATCCTGCTGCTGTTTTCTGCTCTGGTCGTAGGCGTCGGCGACTGCGCTGGTCCTGCTGCTGTTGTCTACCTTGCTCATCGGCGACTGCGCTGTTCCTGCTGCTGTTTTCTGCTTTGCTCGTAGGCGTCGCCGACTGCGCTGGTCCTGCTGCTGTTTTCTGCTCTGCTCGTCGGCGACTGCGCTGGTCCTGCTGCTGTTTTCTGCTCTGCTCATCAGCGTCTGCGACTGCGCTGGTCCTGCTGCTGTTTTTTGCTCTGCTCGTCGGCGTCGGTGACTGCGCTGATCCTGCTGTTGTTATCTGCTCTGATCGTCGGCGTCGGCGACTGCGCTGGTCCTGCTGCTATTTTCTGCTCTGCTCATCGGCGTCAGCGACTGGGCTGATCCTGCTGCTGTTTTCTGCTCTGCTCGTCTGCGTCAGCGAATGCGCTGATCCTGCTGCTGTTTCCTGCTCTGCTCGTCGCCGTCAGCGCTGATCCTGCTGCTGTTTCCTGCTCTGCTCGTCGCCGTCGGCGACTGCGCTGGTCCTGCTGTTGTTTTCTTCTCTGCTCGTCGGCGTCTGCTCTGCTCGTCGGCGTCAGCGACTGCGCTGGTCCTGCTGTTGTTTTCTGCTCTGCTCGTCGGTGACTGCGCTGGTCCTGCTGCTGTTTTTTGCTCTGCTCGTCGGCGTCGGCGACTGCGCTGATCCTGCTGCTGCTTTCTGCTCTGCTCTTCGGAGTCTGCGACTGCACTGGTCCTAATGCTGTTTTCTGCTCTGCTCCTCGGCATCAGTGACTGCGCTGATGCTGTTTTCTGCTCTGCTCGTCGAGGTCAGCAACTGCGCTGATCCTGCTGCTGTTTTCTGCTCTTTTCATCGCCGTCGGCGACTGCGCTCGTCCTGCTGTTGTTTTCTGCTCTGATCATCGGCGTCGGCGACTGCGCTGGTCCTGCTGCTGTTTTCTGCTCTGCTCGTCTGCGTCAGCGAATGCGCTGATACTGCTGCTGTTTCCTGCTCTGCTCGTCGCCGTCGGCGACTGCGCTGGTCCTGCTGCTGTTTTCTTCTCTGCTCGTCGGCGTCTGCTCTGCTCGTCGGCGTCTGCGACTGCGCTGGGCCTGCTGCTGTTTTCTGATCTGCTCGTCGGCGACTGCGCTGGTACTGCTGGTGTTTTCTGCACTGCTCATCGGCGTCGGCGACTGCGCTGGTCCTGCTGTTGCTTTCGCCTCTGCTCGTCGGCGTCTGCGACTGCGCTGGTCCTGCTGCTGTTTTCTGCTCTGCTAGTCGGCGACTGTGCTGATCCTGCTGCTGTTTTCTGCCCTGCTCGTAGGCGTCGGCGACTGTGCTGGTCCTGCTGCTGTTTTCTGCACTGCTCATTGGCGTCGGCGACTGCGCTGATCCTGCTGCTGTTTTCTGCTCTGCTTGTCGGCGACTGCGCTGGACCTGCTGCTGTTTTCTGCACTGCTCAACGGCGTCGGCTACTGCGTTGATCCTGCTGCTGTTTTCTGCTCTGCTCGTAGGCGTCGGCGACTGCGCTGGTCCTGCTGCTGTTGTCTGCTCTGCTCATCGGCGACTGCGCTGTTCCTGCTGCTGTTTTCTGCTTTGCTCGTAGGCGTCGCCGACTGCGCTGGTCCTGCTGCTGTTTTCTGCTCTGCTCGTCGGCGACTGCGCTCGTCCTGCTGCTGTTTTCTGCTCTGCTCATCAGCTTCTGCGACTGCGCTGGTCCTGCTGCTGTTTTGTGCTCTGCTCGTCGGCGTCGGTGACTGCGCTGATCCTGCTGTTGTTATCTGCTCTGATCGTCGGTGTCTGCGACTGCGCTGGTCCTGCTGTTGTTTTCTGCTCTGCTCAATCGGCGTCTGCTACTGCGCTGATCCTGCTGCTATTTTCTGCTCTGCTCATCGGCGTCAGCGACTGGGCTGATTCTGCTGCTGTTTTCTGCTCTGCTTGTCTGCGTCAGCGAATGCGCTGATCCTGCTGCTGTTTTCTGCTCTGCTCGTCGCCGTCAGCGCTGATCCTGCTGCTGTGTCCTGCTCTGCTCGTCGCCGTCGGTGACTGCGCTGGTCCTGCTGTTGTTTTCTTCTCTGCTCGTCGGCGTCTGCTCTGCTCGTCGGCGTCAGCGACTGCGCTGGTCCTGCTGCTGTTTTCTGCTCTGCTCGTCGGTGACTGCGCTGGTCCTGCTGCTGTTTTTTGCTCTGCTCGTCGGCGTCGGCGACTGCGCTGATCCTGCTGCTGCTTTCTGCTCTGCTCGTCGGAGTCTGCGACTGCACTGGTCCTGCTGCTGTTTTCTGCTCTGCTCGTCGGCATCAGTGACTGCGCTGATGCTGTTTTCTGCTCTGCTCGTCGAGGTCAGCAACTGAGCTGATCATTCTGCTGTTTTCTGCTCTTCTCATCGCCGTCGGCGACTGCGCTCGTCCTGCTGTTGTTTTCTGCTCTGATCGTCGGCCTCGGCGACTGCGCTGGTCCTGCTGCTGTTTTCTGTTCTGCTCGTTGGCTACTGCGCTGATCCTGCTGCTGTTTTCTGCTCTGCTCGTCGGAGACTGCGCTGATCCTGCTGCTGTTTTCTGCTCTGCTCGTAGGCGTCGGCGACTGCACTGGTCCTGCTGCTGTTGTCTGCTCTGCTCATCGGCGACTGCGCTGTTCCTGCTGCTGTTTTCTGCTTTGCTCGTAGGCGTCGCCGACTGCGCTGGTCCTGCTGCTGTTTTCTGCTCTGCTCGTCGGCGACTGCGCTGGTCCTGCTGCTGTTTTCTGCTCTGCTCATCAGCTTCTGCGACTGCGCTGGTCCTGCTGCTGTTTTTTGCTCTGCTCGTCGGCGTCGGTGACTGCGCTGATCCTGCTGTTGTTATCTGCTCTGATCGTCGGCGTCGGCGACTGCGCTGGTCCTGCTGTTGTTTTCTGCTCTGCTCATCGGCGTCTGCTACTGCGCTGATCCTGCTGCTATTTTCTGCTCTGCTCATCGGCGTCAGCGACTGGGCTGATCCTGCTGCTGTTTTCTGCTCTGCTTGTCTGCGTCAGCGAATGCGCTGATCCTGCTGCTGTTTTCTGCTCTGCTCGTTGCCGTCGGCGACTGCGCTGGTCCTGCTGTTGTTTTCTTCTCTGCTCGTCGGCGTCTGCTCTGCTCATCGGCGTCAGCGACTGCGCTGGTCCTGCTGCTGTTTTCTGCTCTGCTCGTCGGTGACTGCGCTGATCCTGCTGCTGCTTTCTGCTCTGCTCGTCGGAGTCTGCGACTGCACTGGTCCTGCTGCTGTTTTCTGCTCTGCTCGTCGGCATCAGTGACTGCGCTGATGCTGTTTTCTGCTCTGCTCGTCGAGGTCAGCAACTGCGCTGATCATTCTGCTGTTTTCTGCTCTTCTCATCGCCGTCGGCGACTGCGCTCGTCCTGCTGTTGTTTTATGCTCTGATCGTCGGCGTCGGCGACTGCGCTGGTCCTGCTGCTGTTTTCTGCTCTGCTCGTTGGCTACTGCGCGATCCTGCTGCTGTTTTCTGCTCTGCTCGTCGGCGACTGTGCTGATCCTGCTGCTGTTTTCTGCCCTGCTCGTAGGCGTCGGCGACTGTGCTGATCCTGCTGCTGTTTTCTGCTCTGCTCGTCGGCGACTGCGCTGGACCTGCTGCTGTTTTCTGCACTGCTCATCGGCGTCGGCTACTGCGTTGATCCTGCTGCTGTTTTCTGCTCTGCTCGTTCGCGTCTGCGACTGCGCATCTCCTGCCACTTTTTTCTGCTCTGCTTGTCGGCGTCAGCGACTGCGTTGATCCTGCTGCTGTTTTCTGCTCTGCTCGTTGGCTACTGCGCTGATCCTGCTGCTGTTTTCTGCTCTGCTCGTCTGCGTCAGCGAATGCGCTGATCCTGCTGCTGTTTCCTGCTCTGCTCGTCGCCGTCGGCGACTGCGCTGGTACTGCTGGTGTTTTCTGCACTGCTCATCGGCGTCGGCGACTGCGCTGGTCCTTCTGTTGTTTTCGCCTCTGCTCGTCGGCGTCTGCGACTGCGCTGGTCCTGCTGCTGTTTTCTGCTCTGCTCGTAGGCGTCGGCGACTGCGCTGGTCCTGCTGCTGTTGTCTGCCTTGCTCATCGGCGACTGCGCAGTTCCTGCTGCTGTTTTCTGCTTTGCTCGTAGGCGTCGCCGACTGCGCTGGTCCTGCTGCTGTTTTCTGCTCTGCTCGTCGGCGACTGCGCTGGTCCTGCTGCTGTTTTCTGCTCTGCTCATCAGCGTCTGCGACTGCGCTGGTCCTGCTGCTGTTTTTTGCTCTGCTCGTCGGCGTCGGTGACTGCGCTGATCCTGCTGTTGTTATCTGCTCTGATCGTCGGCGTCGGCGACTGCGCTGGTCCTGCTGCTATTTTCTGCTCTGCTCATCGGCGTCAGTGACTGGGCTGATCCTGCTGCTGTTTTCTGCTCTGCTCGTCTGCGTCAGCGAATGCGCTGATCCTGCTGCTGTTTTCTGCTCTGCTCGTCGCCGTCAGCGCTGATCCTGCTGCTGTTTCCTGCTCTGCTCGTCGCCGTCGGCGACTGCGCTGGTCCTGCTGTTGTTTTCTTCTCTGCTCGTCGGCGTCTGCTCTGCTCGTCGGCGTCAGCGACTGCGCTGGTCCTGCTGTTGTTTTCTGCTCTGCTCGTCGGTGACTGCGCTGGTCCTGCTGCTGTTTTTTGCTCTGCTCGTCGGCGTCGGCGACTGCGCTGATCCTGCTGCTGCTTTCTGCTCTGCTCGTCGGAGTCTGCGACTGCACTGGTCCTGCTGCTGTTTTCTGCTCTGCTCCTCGGCATCAGTGACTGCGCTGATGCTGTTTTCTGCTCTGCTCGTCGAGGTCAGCAACTGCGCTGATCCTGCTGCTGTTTTCTGCTCTTTTCATCGCCGTCGGCGACTGCGCTCGTCCTGCTGTTGTTTTCTGCTCTGATCATCGGCGTCGGCGACTGCGCTGGTCCTGCTGCTGTTTTCTGCTCTGCTCGTCTGCGTCAGCGAATGCGCTGATACTGCTGCTGTTTCCTGCTCTGCTCGTCGCCGTCGGCGACTGCGCTGGGCCTGCTGCTGTTTTCTGCTCTGCTCGTCGGCGACTGCGCTGGTACTGCTGGTGTTTTCTGCACTGCTCATCGGCGTCGGCGACTGCGCTGGTCCTGCTGTTGCTTTCGCCTCTGCTCGTCGGCGTCTGCGACTGTGCTGATCCTGCTGCTGTTTTCTGCCCTGCTCGTAGGCGTCGGCGACTGTGCTGGTCCTGCTGCTGTTTTCTGCACTGCTCATTGGCGTCGGCAACTGCGCTGATCCTACTGCTGTTTTCTGCTCTGCTCGTCGGCGACTGCGCTGGACCTGCTGCTGTTTTCTGCACTGCTCAACGGCGTCGGCTACTGCGTTGATCCTGCTGCTGTTTTCTGCTCTGCTCGTTCGCGTCTGCGACTGCGCATCTCCTGCCTCTTTTTTCTGCTCTGCTCGTCGGCGTCAGCGACTGCGCTGATCCTGCTGCTGTTTTCTGCTCTGCTCGTCGGCGTCTGCGACAGCGCATCTCCCTCTGCTGTTTTTTGCTCTGCTCGTCGGCGTCGGCGACTGCGCTGATCCTGCTGCTGTTTTCTGCTCTGCTCATCGGCGACTGCGCTGGTCCTTCTGCTGTTTTCTGCACTGCTCATCGGCGTTGGCGACTGCGTTGATCCTGCTGCTGTTTTCTGCTCTGCTCATTGAGGTCTGCGACTGCGCATCTCCTGCTGCTTTTTTCTGCTCTGCTCGTCAGCGTCAGCGACTGCGCTGACCCTGCTGCTGTTTTCTGCTCTGATCATCTGCGACTGCGCATCTCCTGCTGCTGTTTTTTTCTCTGCTCGTCGGCGTCAGCGACTGCGCTGATCCTGCTGCTGTTTTCTGCTCTGCACGTCGGCGTCTGCGACTGCACATCTCCTGCTGCTGTTTTTTGCTCTGCTCGTCGGCGACTGCACTGATCCTGCTGCTGTTTTCTGCTCTGCTTGTCTGTGTCAGCGAATGCGCTGATCCTGATGCTGTTTCCTGCTCTGCTCGTCGCTGTCGGCGACTGCGTTGGTCCTGCTGCTGTTTTCTTTTCTGCTCGTCGGCGTCTGCTCTGCTCGTCGGCGTCTGCGACTGCGCTGGTCCTGCTGCTGTATTCTGCTCTGCTCATCGGCGACTGCGCTGGTCCTGCTGGTGTTTTCTGCACTGCTCATCGGCGTCGGCGACTGCACTGGTCCTGCTGTTGTTTTCGCCTCTGCTCGTCGGCGTCTGCGACTGCGATTGTCCTGCTGCTGTTTTCTGCTCTGCTCGACGGCGACTGCGCTGGTCTTGCTACTGTTTTCTGCACTGCTCATCGGCGTCGGCGACTGTGCTGATCCTGCTGCTGTTTTCTGCTCTGCTCGTAGGCGTCGGCGACTGCGCTGGTCATGCTGCTGTTTTCTGCACTGCTCATCGGTGTCTGTGACTGCGCTGGTCCTGCTGCTGTTTTCTGCTCTGCTCGTCCGCGGCTGCACTGGTCCTGCTGCTGTTTTCTGCACTGCTCATGTGCGTCGGCGACTGCGTTGATCCTGCTGCTGTTTTCTGCTCTGCTCATTGGCGTCTGCGACTGCACATCTCCTGATGCTGTTTTTTGCTCTGCTCGTCGGCGTCAGCGACTGCGCTTATCCTGCTGCTGTTTTATGCTCTGCTCGTCGGCGTCTGCGACTGCGCATCTCCTGCTGCTGTTTTTTGCTCTGCTCGTCGGCGACTGCGCCGGTCCTGCTGCTGTTTTCTGCTCTGCTCATCGGCGTCGGCTACTGCGCTGATCCTTCTGCTGTTTTCTGCTCTGCTTGTCTGCATCAGTGAATGCGCTGATCCTGCTGCTGTTTCCTGCTCTGCTCGTCGCCGTCGGCGACTGTGCTGGTCCTGCTGTTGTTTTCTGCTCTGATCGTCGGCGTCGGCGACTGCGCTGGTCCTGCTGCTGTTTTCTTCTCTGCTCGTCGGCGTCTGCTCTGCTCATCGGCGTCTGCGACTGCGCTGGTCCTGCTGGTGTTTTCTGCACTGCTCATCATGTCGGCGACTGCGCTGGTCCTGCTGTTGTTTTCGCCTCTGCTCGTCGGCGTCTGTGACTGCGCATCTCCTGCTGCAGTTTTTTGCTCTGCTCGTTGGCGTTGGCGACTGCGCTGATCCTGCTGCAGTTTTCTGCTCTGCTCGTCGGCGACTGCACTGGACCTGCTGCTGTTTTCTGCACTGCTCATCGGCGTCGGCGACTGCGTTGATCCTGCTGCTGTTTTCTGCTCTGCTCATTGGCGTCTGCGACTGCGCATCTCCTGCCGCTTTTTTCTGCTCTGCTCATCGTCATCAGCGACTACGCTTATCCTGCTGCTGTTTTCTGCTCTGCTCGTCGGCGTCTGCAACTGCGCATCTCCTGCTGCTGTTTTTTGCTCTGCTCGTCGGCGACTGCGCTGGTCCTGCTGCTGTTTTCTTCTCTGCTCGTCGGCGTCTGCTCTGCTCGTCGGCGTGTGCGACTGCGCTGAGCCTGCTGCTGTTTTCTGCTCTGCTCGTCGGCGACTGCGCTGGTCCTGCTGGTGTTTTCTGCACTGCTCATCGGCGTCGGCGACTGCGCTGGTCCTGCTGTTGTTTTCGCCTCTGCTCGTCGGCTTCTTCGACTGCGCATCTCCTGCTGCTGTATTTTGCTCTTCTCGTCGGCGTTGGCGACTGCGCTGATCCTGCTGCTGTTTTCTGCTCTGCTTATTGGCGTCAGCGACTGGGCTGATCCTGCTGCTGTTTTCTGCTCTGCTCGTCTGCGTCAGCGAATGCGCTGATCCTGCTGCTGTTTTCTGCACTGCTCATCGGCGTCAGCGACTGCGTTGATCCTGCTGCTGTTTTCTGCTCTGCTCGTTGGCGTCTGCGACTGCGCATCTCCTGCCGATTTTTTCGGCTCTGCTCGTCGGCATCAGCGACTGGGCTGGTCCTGCTGTTGTTTTATGCTCTAATCGCCGGCGTCGGCGACTGCGCTGGTCCTGCTGCTGTTTTCTTCTCTGCTCGTCGGCGTCTGCTCTGCTCGTCGGCGTCTGCGCTGGTCCTGCTGCTGTTTTCTGCTCTGCTCGTCGGCGACTGCTCTGGTCCTGCAGTTGTTATCGAGCTCGTCGGCGTCTGCTCTGCTCATCGGCGTCTGCGACTGCGCTGGTCTTGCTGCTGTTTTCTGCTCTGCTCATTGGCGTCTGCGACTGTGCATCTCTTGCTGCTTTTTTCTGCTCTGCTCTTTGGCGTCAGCGACTGCGCTGAACCTAATGCTGTTTTCTGCTCTGATCGTCTGCGACTGCGCATCTCCTGCTGCTGTTTTTTTGCTCTGCTTGTCTGCGTCAGCGACTGCGCTGATCCTGCTGCTGTTTTCTCCTCAGCTTGTCGGCGTCTGCGACTGCACTGGTGCTGCTGCTGTTTTCTGCTCTGCTCGTCGGTGACTGCGCTGATCCTGCTGTTGTTTTCTGCTCTGCTCGTAGGCGTCGGCGACTGCGCTGGTCCTGCTGCTGTTTTCTGCACTGCTCATCGGCGTCGGCGACTGCGCTGATCCTGCTGCTGTTTTCTGCTTTGCTAGTAGGCGTCGCCGACTGCGCTGGTCCTGCTGCTGTTTTCTGCTCTGCTCGTCGGCGACTGCGCTGGTCCTGCTGCTGTTTTCTGCACTGCTCATCAGCGTCGGCGACTGTGTTGATCCTTCTGCTGTTTTCTGCTCTGCTCGTTGGCGTCTGCGACTGCGCATCTCCTGCTGCTTTTTTCTGCTCTGCTCGTCGGCGTCAGCGACTGCGCTGTTCCTGCTGCTTTTTTTGCTCTGCTCGTCGGCGTCGGCGACTGCGCTGATCCTGCTGCTTTCTGCTCTGTTCGTGGGCATCTGCGACTGCGCTGATCCTGCTGCTGTTTTCTGCTCAGCTCGTCGGCGTCGGCGACTGCTCTGGTCCTGCTGCTGTTTTCTTCTCTGCTCGTCGGCGTCGGCGACCTCGCTGGTCCTGCTGCTGTTTTCTGCTCTGCTCGTCGGCATCAGCGACTGCGCTGATGCTGTTTTCTGCTCTTCTCGTCGAGGTCAGCAACTGCGCTGATCCTGCTGCTGTTTTCTGCTCTGCTCGTCGCCGTCAGTACTGATCCTGCTGCTTTTCCCTGCTCTGCTCGTCGCCGTCGGCGACTGCGCTCGTCCTGCTGTTGTTTTCTGCTCTGATCGTCGGCGTCGGCGACTGCGCTGGTCTTGCTGCTGTTTTCTGCTCTGCTCATCGGCGTCTGCTACTGCGCTGATCCTGCTGCTATTTTCTGCTCTGCTCATCAGCGTCAGCGACTGGGCTGATCCTGCTGCTGTTTTCTGCCCTGCTTGTCTGCGTCAGCGAATGCGCTGATCCTGCTGCTGTTTTCGGCTCTGCTCGTCGCCGTCAGCACTGATCCTGCTGCTTTTCCCTGCTCTGCTCGTCGCCGTCGGCGACTGCGCTGGTCCTGCTGTTGTTTTCTTCTCTGCTCGTCGGCGTCTGCTCTGCTCATCGGTGTCTGCGACTGCGCTGGTCCTGCTGCTGTTTTCTGCTCTGCTCGTCGGTGACTGCGCTGATCCTGCTGCTGTTTTCTGCACTGCTAATTGGCGTCGGCGACTGCGCTGATCCTGCTGCTGTTTTCTGCTCTGCTCGTCGGCGTCGGTGACTGCACTGACCCTGCAGCTGTTTTCTGCTCTGCTTGTCAGCGTCGGCTACTGCGCTGTTCCTGCTGCTATTTTCTGCTCTGCTCATCGGCGTCAGCGACTGGGATGATCCTGCTGCTGTTTTCTGCTCTGCTCGTCTGCGTCAGCGAATGCGCTGATCCTGCTGCTGTTTTCTGCTCTGCTCGTCGCCCTCGGCGCCTGCGCTGGTCCTAATGTTGTTTTCTTCTCTGCTCGTCAGCGTCTGCTCTGCTCGTCGGCGTCTGCGACTGCGCTGGTCCTGCTGCTGTTTTCTGCTCTGCTCGTCGGCGACTGCGCAGGTCCTGCTGATGTTTTCTGCTCTGCTCGTCGGCGACTGCGCTGGTCCTGCTGCTGTTTTCTTCTCTGCTCGTCGGCGTCTGCTCTGCTCGTCGGCGTCTGCGACTGCGCTGGGCCTGCTGCTGTTTTCTGCTCTGCTCGTCGGCGACTGCGCTGGTCCTGCTGGTGTTTTCTGCACTGCTCATCGGCGTCGGCGACTGCGCTGGTCCTGCTGTTGTGTTCGCCTCTGCTCGTCGGCTTCTGCGACTGCGCATCTCCTGCTGCTGTATTTTGCTCCTCTCGTCGGCGTTGGCGACTGCGCTGATCCTGCTGCTGTTTTCTGCTCTGCTTATTGGCGTCAGCGACTGGGCTGATCCTGCTGCTGTTTTCTGCTCTGCTCGTCTGCGTCAGCGAATGCGCTGATCCTGCTGCTGTTTTCTGCACTGCTCATCGGCGTCAGCGACTGCGTTGATCCTGCTGCTGTTTTCTGCTCTGCTCGTTGGCGTCTGCGACTGCGCATCTCCTGCCGATTTTTTCAGCTCTGCTCGTCGGCATCAGCGACTGGGCTGGTCCTGCTGTTGTTTTATGCTCTAATCGCCGGCGTCGGCGACTGCGCTGGTCCTGCTGCTGTTTTCTTCTCTGCTCGTCGGCGTCTGCTCTGCTCGTCGGCGTCTGCGCTGGTCCTGCTGCTGTTTTCTGCTCTGCTCGTGGGCGACTGCTCTGGTCCTGCAGTTGTTTTCGCCTCTGCTCATCGGCGTCTGCGACTGCGCTGGTCTTGCTGCTGTTTTCTGCTCTGCTCATTGGCGTCTGCGACTGTGCATCTCTTGCTGCTTTTTTCTGCTCTGCTCGTTGGCGTCAGCGACTGCGCTGAACCTAATGCTGTTTTCTGCTCTGATCGTCTGCGACTGCGCATCTCCTGCTGCTGTTTTTTGCTCTGCTCGTCTGCGTCAGCGACTGCGCTGATCCTGCTGCTGTTTTCTCCTCTGCTCGTCGGCTTCTTCGACTGCGCATCTCCTGCTGCTGTATTTTGCTCTTCTCGTCGGCGTTGGCGACTGCGCTGATCCTGCTGCTGTTTTCTGCTCTGCTTATTGGCGTCAGCGACTGGGCTGATCCTGCTGTTGTTTTCTGCTCTGCTCGTCTGCGTCAGCGAATGCGCTGATCCTGCTGCTGTTTTCTGCACTGCTCATCGGCGTCAGCGACTGCGTTGATCCTGCTGCTGTTTTCTGCTCTGCTCGTTGGCGTCTGTGACTGCGCATCTCCTGCCGATTTTTTCGGCTCTGCTCGTCGGCATCAGCGACTGGGCTGGTCCTGCTGTTGTTTTATGCTCTAATCGCCGGCGTCGGCGACTGCGCTGGTCCTGCTGCTGTTTTCTTCTCTGCTCGTCGGCGTCTGCTCTGCTCGTCGGCGTCTGCGCTGGTCCTGCTGCTGTTTTCTGCTCTGCTCGTCGGTGACTGCTCTGGTCCTGCAGTTGTTATCGAGCTCGTCGGCGTCTGCTCTGCTCATCGGCGTCTGCGACTGCGCTGGTCTTGCTGCTGTTTTCTGCTCTGCTCATTGGCGTCTGCGACTGTGCATCTCTTGCTGCTTTTTTCTGCTCTGCTCGTTGGCGTCAGCGACTGCGCTGAACCTAATGCTGTTTTCTGCTCTGATCGTCTGCGACTGCGCATCTCCTGCTGCTGTTTTTTTGCTCTGCTTGTCTGCGTCAGCGACTGCGCTGATCCTGCTGCTGTTTTCTCCTCAGCTTGTCGGCGTCTGCGACTGCACTGGTGCTGCTGCTGTTTTCTGCTCTGCTCGTCGGTGACTGCACTGATCCTGCTGTTGTTTTCTGCTCTGCTCGTAGGCGTCGGCGACTGCGCTGGTCCTGCTGCTGTTTTCTGCACTGCTCATCGGCGTCGGCGACTGCGCTGATCCTGCTGCTGTTTTCTGCTTTGCTAGTAGGCGTCGCCGACTGCGCTGGTCCTGCTGCTGTTTTCTGCTCTGCTCGTCGGCGACTGCGCTGGTCCTGCTGCTGTTTTCTGCTCTGCTCGTTGGCGTCTGCGACTGCGCATCTCCTGCTGCTTTTTTCTGCTCTGCTCGTCGGCGTCAGCGACTGCGCTGATCCTGCTGCTGTTTTCTGCTCTGCTCGTTGGTGTCAGCGACTACGCTGATCCTGCTGCTGTTTTCTGCTCTGCTCGTCGGCGTCTGCGACTGCGCTGTTCCTGCTGCTTTTTTTGCTCTGCTCGTCGGCGTCGGCGACTGCGCTGATCCTGCTGCTTTCTGCTCTGTTCGTGGGCATCTGCGACTGCGCTGATCCTGCTGCTGTTTTCTGCTCAGCTCGTCGGCGTCGGCGACTGCTCTGGTCCTGCTGCTGTTTTCTTCTCTGCTCGTCGGCGTCGGCGACTGCGCTGGTCCTGCTGCTGTTTTCTGCTCTGCTCGTCGGCATCAGCGACTGCGCTGATGCTGTTTTCTGCTCTTCTCGTCGAGGTCAGCAACTGCGCTGATCCTGCTGCTGTTTTCTGCTCTGCTCGTCGCCGCCGGCGACTGCGCTCGTCCTGCTGTTGTTTTCTGCTCTGATCGTCGGCGTCGGCGACTGCGCTGGTCTTGCTGCTGTTTTCTGCTCTGCTCATCGGCGTCTGCTACTGCGCTGATCCTGCTGCTATTTTCTGCTCTGCTCATCGGCGTCAGCGACTGGGCTGATCCTGCTGCTGTTTTCTGCCCTGCTTGTCTGCGTCAGCGAATGCGCTGATCCTGCTGCTGTTTTCGGCTCTGCTCGTCGCCGTCAGCGCTGATCCTGCTGCTGTTCCCTGCTCTGCTCGTCGCCGTCGGCGACTGCGCTGGTCCTGCTGTTGTTTTCTTCTCTGCTCGTCGGCGTCTGCTCTGCTCATCGGTGTCTGCGACTGCGCTGGTCCTGCTGCTGTTTTCTGCTCTGCTCGTCGGTGACTGCGCTGATCCTGCTGCTGTTTTCTGCACTGCTAATTGGCGTCGGCGACTGCGCTGATCCTGCTGCTGTTTTCTGCTCTGCTCGTCGGCGTCGGTGACTGCACTGACCCTGCAGCTGTTTTCTGCTCTGCTTGTCGGCGTCGGCTACTGCGCTGTTCCTGCTGCTATTTTCTGCTCTGCTCATCGGCGTCAGCGACTGAGATGATCCTGCTGCTGTTTTCTGCTCTGCTCGTCTGCGTCAGCGAATGCGCTGATCCTGCTGCTGTTTTCTGCTCTGCTCGTCGCCCTCGGCGCCTGCGCTGGTCCTAATGTTGTTTTCTTCTCTGCTCGTCAGCGTCTGCTCTGCTCGTCGGCGTCTGCGACTGCGCTGGTCCTGCTGCTGTTTTCTGCTCTGCTCGTCGGCGACTGCGCAGGTCCTGCTGATGTTTTCTGCTCTGCTTGTCGGCGACTGCGCTGGTCCTGCTGCTGTTTTCTTCTCTGCTCGTCGGCGTCTGCTCTGCTCGTCGGCGTCTGCGACTGCGCTGGGCCTGCTGCTGTTTTCTGCTCTGCTCGTCGGCGACTGCGCTGGTCCTGCTGGTGTTTTCTGCACTGCTCATCGGCGTCGGCGACTGCGCTGGTCCTGCTGTTGTTTTCGCCTCTGCTCGTCGGCTTCTGCGACTGCGCATCTCCTGCTGCTGTATTTTGCTCTTCTCGTCGGCGTTGGCGACTGCGCTGATCCTGCTGCTGTTTTCTGCTCTGCTTATTGGCGTCAGCGACTGGGCTGATCCTGCTGCTGTTTTCTGCTCTGCTCGTCTGCGTCAGCGAATGCGCTGATCCTGCTGCTGTTTTCTGCACTGCTCATTGGCGTCAGCGACTGCGTTGATCCTGCTGCTGTTTTCTGCTCTGCTCGTTGGCGTCTGCGACTGCGCATCTCCTGCCGATTTTTTCGGCTCTGCTCGTCGGCATCAGCGACTGGGCTGGTCCTGCTGTTGTTTTATGCTCTAATCGCCGGCGTCGGCGACTGCGCTGGTCCTGCTGCTGTTTTCTTCTCTGCTCGTCGGCGTCTGCTCTGCTCGTCGGCGTCTGCGCTGGTCCTGCTGCTGTTTTCTGCTCTGCTCGTCGGCGACTGCTCTGGTCCTGCAGTTGTTTTCGCCTCTGCTCATTGGCGTCTGCGACTGCGCTGGTCTTGCTGCTGTTTTCTGCTCTGCTCATTGGCGTCTGCGACTGTGCATCTCTTGCTGCTTTTTTCTGCTCTGCTCGTTGGCGTCAGCGACTGCGCTGAACCTAATGCTGTTTTCTGCTCTGATCGTCTGCGACTGCGCATCTCCTGCTGCTGTTTTTTGCTCTGCTCGTCTGCGTCAGCGACTGCGCTGATCCTGCTGCTGTTTTCTCCTCAGCTTGTCGGCGTCTGCGACTGCACTGGTGCTGCTGCTGTTTTCTGCTCTGCTCGTCGGTGACTGCGCTGATCCTGCTGTTGTTTTCTGCTCTGCTCGTAGGCGTCGGCGACTGCGCTGGTCCTGCTGCTGTTTTCTGCACTGCTCATCGGCGTCGGCGACTGCGCTGATCCTGCTGCTGTTTTCTGCTTTGCTCGTAGGCGTCGCCGACTGCGCTGGTCCTGCTGCTGTTTTCTGCTCTGCTCGTCGGCGACTGCGCTGGTCCTGCTGCTGTTTTCTGCACTGCTCATCAGCGTCGGCGACTGTGTTGATCCTGCTGCTGTTTTCTGCTCTGCTCGTTGTCGTCTGCGACTGCGCATCTCCTGCTGCTTTTTTCTGCTCTGCTCGTCGGCGTCAGCGACTGCGCTGATCCTGCTGCTGTTTTCTGCTCTGCTCGTTGGTGTCAGCGACTACGCTGATCCTGCTGCTGTTTTCTGCTCTGCTCGTCGGCGTCTGCGACTGCGCTGTTCCTGCTGCTTTTTTTGCTCTGCTCGTCGGCGTTGGCGACTGCGCTGATCCTGCTGCTTTCTGCTCTGTTCGTGGGCATCTGCGACTGCGCTGATCCTGCTGCTGTTTTCTGCTCAGCTCGTCGGCGTCGGCGACTGCTCTGGTCCTGCTGCTGTTTTCTTCTCTGCTCATCGGCGTCGGCGACTGCGCTGGTCCTGCTGCTGTTTTCTGCTCTGCTCGTCGGCATCAGCGACTGCGCTGATGCTGTTTTCTGCTCTTCTCGTCGAGGTCAGCAACTGCGCTGATCCTGCTGCTGTTTTCTGCTCTGCTCGTCGCCGCCGGCGACTGCGCTCGTCCTGCTGTTGTTTTCTGCTCTGATCGTCGGCGTCGGCGACTGCGCTGGTCTTGCTGCTGTTTTCTGCTCTGCTCATCGGCGTCTGCTACTGCGCTGATCCTGCTGCTATTTTCTGCTCTGCTCATCGGCGTCAGCGACTGGGCTGATCCTGCTGCTGTTTTCTGCCCTGCTTGTCTGCGTCAGCGAATGCGCTGATCCTGCTGCTGTTTTCGGCTCTGCTCGTCGCCGTCAGCGCTGATCCTGCTGCTGTTCCCTGCACTGCTCGTCGCCGTCGGCGACTGCGCTGGTCCTGCTGTTGTTTTCTTCTCTGCTCGTCGGCGTCTGCTCTGCTCATCGGTGTCTGCGACTGCGCTGGTCCTGCTGCTGTTTTCTGCTCTGCTCGTCGGTGACTGCGCTGATCCTGCTGCTGTTTTCTGCACTGCTAATTGGCGTCGGCGACTGCGCTGATCCTGCTGCTGTTTTCTGCTCTGCTCGTCTGCGTCGGTGACTGCACTGACCCTGCAGCTGTTTTCTGCTCTGCTTGTCGGCGTCAGCTACTGCGCTGTTCCTGCTGCTATTTTCTGCTCTGCTCATCGGCGTCAGCGACTGAGATGATCCTGCTGCTGTTTTCTGCTCTGCTCGTCTGCGTCAGCGAATGTGCTGATCCTGCTGCTGTTTTCTGCTCTGCTCGTCGCCCTCGGCGCCTGCGCTGGTCCTAATGTTGTTTTCTTCTCTGCTCGTCAGCGTCTGCTCTGCTCGTCGGCGTCTGCGACTGCGCTGGTCCTGCTGCTGTTTTCTGCTCTGCTCGTCGGCGACTGCGCAGGTCCTGCTGATGTTTTCTGCTCTGCTCGTCGGCGACTGCGCTGGTCCTGCTGCTGTTTTCTTCTCTGCTCGTCGGCGTCTGCTCTGCTCGTCGGCGTCTGCGACTGCGCTGGGCCTGCTGCTGTTTTCTGCTCTGCTCGTCGGCGACTGCGCTGGTCCTGCTGGTGTTTTCTGCACTGCTCATCGGCGTCGGCGACTGCGCTGGTCCTGCTGTTGTTTTCACCTCTGCTCGTCGGCTTCTGCGACTGCGCATCTCCTGCTGCTGTATTTTGCTCTTCTCGTCGGCGTTGGCGACTGCGCTGATCCTGCTGCTGTTTTCTGCTCTGCTTATTGGCGTCAGCGACTGGGCTGATCCTGCTGCTGTTTTCTGCTCTGCTCGTCTGCGTCAGCGAATGCGCTGATCCTGCTGCTGTTTTCTGCACTGCTCATCGGCGTCAGCGACTGCGTTGATCCTGCTGCTGTTTTCTGCTCTGCTCGTTGGCGTCTGCGACTGCGCATCTCCTGCCGATTTTTTCGGCTCTGCTCGTCGGCATCAGCGACTGGGCTGGTCCTGCTGTTGTTTTATGCTCTAATCGCCGGCGTCGGCGACTGCGCTGGTCCTGCTGCTGTTTTCTTCTCTGCTCGTCGGCGTCTGCTCTGCTCGTCGGCGTCTGCGCTGGTCCTGCTGCTGTTTTCTGCTCTGCTCGTCGGCGACTGCTCTGGTCCTGCAGTTGTTTTCGCCTCTGCTCATCGGCGTCTGCGACTGCGCTGGTCTTGCTGCTGTTTTCTGCTCTGCTCATTGGCGTCTGCGACTGTGCATCTCTTGCTGCTTTTTTCTGCTCTGCTCGTTGGCGTCAGCGACTGCGCTGAACCTAATGCTGTTTTCTGCTCTGATCGTCTGCGACTGCGCATCTCCTGCTGCTGTTTTTTGCTCTGCTCGTCTGCGTCAGCGACTGCGCTGATCCTGCTGCTGTTTTCTCCTCATCTTGTCGGCGTCTGCGACTGCACTGGTGCTGCTGCTGTTTTGTGCTCTGCTCGTCGGTGACTGCGCTGATCCTGCTGTTGTTTTCTGCTCTGCTCGTAGGCGTCGGCGACTGCGCTGGTCCTGCTGCTGTTTTCTGCACTGCTCATCGGCGTCGGCGACTGCGCTGATCCTGCTGCTGTTTTCTGCTTTGCTAGGCGTCGCCGACTGCGCTGGTCCTGCTGCTGTTTTCTGCTCTGCTCGTCGGCGACTGCGCTGGTCCTGCTGCTGTTTTCTGCACTGCTCATCAGCGTCGGCGACTGTGTTGATCCTGCTGCTGTTTTCTGCTCTGCTCGTTGGCGTCTGCGACTGCGCATCTCCTGCTGCTTTTTTCTGCTCTGCTCGTCGGCGTCAGCGACTGCGCTGATCCTGCTGCTGTTTTCTGCTCTGCTCGTTGGTGTCAGCGACTACGCTGATCCTGCTGCTGTTTTCTGCTCTGCTCGTCGGCGTCTGCGACTGCGCTGTTCCTGCTGCTTTTTTTGCTCTGCTCGTCGGCGTCGGCGACTGCGCTGATCCTGCTGCTTTCTGCTCTGTTCGTGGGCATCTGCGACTGCGCTGATCCTGCTGCTGTTTTCTGCTCAGCTCGTCGGCGTCGGCGACTGCTCTGGTCCTGCTGCTGTTTTCTTCTCTGCTCGTCGGCGTCGGCGACTGCGCTGGTCCTGCTGCTGTTTTCTGCTCTGCTCGTCGGCATCAGCGACTGCGCTGATGCTGTTTTCTGCTCTTCTCGTCGAGGTCAGCAACTGCGCTGATCCTGCTGCTGTTTTCTGCTCTGCTCGTCGCCGCCGGCGACTGCGCTCGTCCTGCTGTTGTTTTCTGCTCTGATCGTCGGCGTCGGCGACTGCGCTGGTCTTGCTGCTGTTTTCTGCTCTGCTCATCGGCGTCTGCTACTGCGCTGATCCTGCTGCTATTTTCTGCTCTGCTCATCGGCGTCAGCGACTGGGCTGATCCTGCTGCTGTTTTCTGCCCTGCTCGTCTGCGTCAGCGAATGCGCTGATCCTGCTGCTGTTTTCGGCTCTGCTCGTCGCCGTCAGCGCTGATCCTGCTGCTGTTCCCTGCTCTGCTCGTCGCCGTCGGCGACTGCGCTGGTCCTGCTGTTGTTTTCTTCTCTGCTCGTCGGCGTCTGCTCTGCTCATCGGTGTCTGCGACTGCGCTGTTCCTGCTGCTGTTTTCTGCTCTGCTCGTTGGTGACTGCGCTGATCCTGCTGCTGTTTTCTGCACTGCTAATTGGCGTCGGCGACTGCGCTGATCCTGCTGCTGTTTTCTGCTCTGCTCGTCGGCGTCGGTGACTGCACTGACCCTGCAGCTGTTTTCTGCTCTGCTTGTCGGCGTCGGCTACTGCGCTGTTCCTGCTGCTATTTTCTGCTCTGCTCATCGGCGTCAGCGACTGGGATTATCCTGCTGCTGTTTTCTGCTCTGCTCGTCTGCGTCAGCGAATGCCCTGATCCTGCTGCTGTTTTCTGCTCTGCTCGTCGCCCTCGGCGCCTGCGCTGGTCCTAATGTTGTTTTCTTCTCTGCTCGTCAGCGTCTGCTCTGCTCGTCGGCGTCTGCGACTGCGCTGGTCCTGCTGCTGTTTTCTGCTCTGCTCGTCGGCGACTGCGCAGGTCCTGCTGATGTTTTCTGCTCTGCTCGTCGGCGACTGCGCTGGTCCTGCTGCTGTTTTCTTCTCTGCTCGTCGGCGTCTGCTCTGCTCGTCGGCGTCTGCGACTGCGCTGGGCCTGCTGCTGTTTTCTGCTCTGCTCGTCGGCGACTGCGCTGGTCCTGCTGGTGTTTTCTGCACTGCTCATCGGCGTCGGCGACTGCGCTGGTCCTGCTGTTGTTTTCGCCTCTGCTCGTCGGCTTCTGCGACTGCGCATCTCCTGCTGCTGTATTTTGCTCTTCTCGTCGGCGTTGGCGACTGCGCTGATCCTGCTGCTGTTTTCTGCTCTGCTTATTGGCGTCAGCGACTGGGCTGATCCTGCTGCTGTTTTCTGCTCTGCTCGTCTGCGTCAGCGAATGCGCTGATCCTGCTGCTGTTTTCTGCACTGCTCATCGGCGTCAGCGACTGCGTTGATCCTGCTGCTGTTTTCTGCTCTGCTCGTTGGCGTCTGCGACTGCGCATCTCCTGCCGATTTTTTCGGCTCTGCTCGTCGGCATCAGCGACTGGGCTGGTCCTGCTGTTGTTTTATGCTGTAATCGCCGGCGTCGGCGACTGCGCTGGTCCTGCTGCTGTTTTCTTCTCTGCTCGTCGGCGTCTGCTCTGCTCGTCGGCGTCTGCGCTGGTCCTGCTGCTGTTTTCTGCTCTGCTCGTCGGCGACTGCTCTGGTCCTGCAGTTGTTTTCGCCTCTGCTCATTGGCGTCTGCGACTGCGCTGGTCTTGCTGCTGTTTTCTGCTCTGCTCATTGGCGTCTGCGACTGTGCATCTCTTGCTGCTTTTTTCTGCTCTGCTCGTTGGCGTCAGCGACTGCGCTGAACCTAATGCTGTTTTCTGCTCTGATCGTCTGCGACTGCGCATCTCCTGCTGCTGTTTTTTGCTCTGCTCGTCTGCGTCAGCGACTGCGCTGATCCTGCTGCTGTTTTCTCCTCAGCTTGTCGGCGTCTGCGACTGCACTGGTGCTGCTGCTGTTTTCTGCTCTGCTCGTCGGTGACTGCGCTGATCCTGCTGTTGTTTTCTGCTTTGCTCGTAGGCGTCGCCGACTGCGCTGGTCCTGCTGCTGTTTTCTGCTCTGCTCGTCGGCGACTGCGCTGGTCCTGCTGCTGTTTTCTGCACTGCTCATCAGCGTCGGCGACTGTGTTGATCCTGCTGCTGTTTTCTGCTCTGCTCGTTGTCGTCTGCGACTGCGCATCTCCTGCTGCTTTTTTCTGCTCTGCTCGTCGGCGTCAGCGACTGCGCTGATCCTGCTGCTGTTTTCTGCTCTGCTCGTTGGTGTCAGCGACTACGCTGATCCTGCTGCTGTTTTCTGCTCTGCTCGTCGGCGTCTGCGACTGCGCTGTTCCTGCTGCTTTTTTTGCTCTGCTCGTCGGCGTTGGCGACTGCGCTGATCCTGCTGCTTTCTGCTCTGTTCGTGGGCATCTGCGACTGCGCTGATCCTGCTGCTGTTTTCTGCTCAGCTCGTCGGCGTCGGCGACTGCTCTGGTCCTGCTGCTGTTTTCTTCTCTGCTCATCGGCGTCGGCGACTGCGCTGGTCCTGCTGCTGTTTTCTGCTCTGCTCGTCGGCATCAGCGACTGCGCTGATGCTGTTTTCTGCTCTTCTCGTCGAGGTCAGCAACTGCGCTGATCCTGCTGCTGTTTTCTGCTCTGCTCGTCGCCGCCGGCGACTGCGCTCGTCCTGCTGTTGTTTTCTGCTCTGATCGTCGGCGTCGGCGACTGCGCTGGTCTTGCTGCTGTTTTCTGCTCTGCTCATCGGCGTCTGCTACTGCGCTGATCCTGCTGCTATTTTCTGCTCTGCTCATCGGCGTCAGCGACTGGGCTGATCCTGCTGCTGTTTTCTGCCCTGCTTGTCTGCGTCAGCGAATGCGCTGATCCTGCTGCTGTTTTCGGCTCTGCTCGTCGCCGTCAGCGCTGATCCTGCTGCTGTTCCCTGCACTGCTCGTCGCCGTCGGCGACTGCGCTGGTCCTGCTGTTGTTTTCTTCTCTGCTCGTCGGCGTCTGCTCTGCTCATCGGTGTCTGCGACTGCGCTGGTCCTGCTGCTGTTTTCTGCTCTGCTCGTCGGTGACTGCGCTGATCCTGCTGCTGTTTTCTGCACTGCTAATTGGCGTCGGCGACTGCGCTGATCCTGCTGCTGTTTTCTGCTCTGCTCGTCTGCGTCGGTGACTGCACTGACCCTGCAGCTGTTTTCTGCTCTGCTTGTCGGCGTCGGCTACTGCGCTGTTCCTGCTGCTATTTTCTGCTCTGCTCATCGGCGTCAGCGACTGAGATGATCCTGCTGCTGTTTTCTGCTCTGCTCGTCTGCGTCAGCGAATGCGCTGATCCTGCTGCTGTTTTCTGCTCTGCTCGTCGCCCTCGGCGCCTGCGCTGGTCCTAATGTTGTTTTCTTCTCTGCTCGTCAGCGTCTGCTCTGCTCGTCGGCGTCTGCGACTGCGCTGGTCCTGCTGCTGTTGTCTGCTCTGCTCGTCGGCGACTGCGCAGGTCCTGCTGATGTTTTCTGCTCTGCTCGTCGGCGACTGCGCTGGTCCTGCTGCTGTTTTCTTCTCTGCTCGTCGGCGTCTGCTCTGCTCGTCGGCGTCTGCGACTGCGCTGGGCCTGCTGCTGTTTTCTGCTCTGCTCGTCGGCGACTGCGCTGGTCCTGCTGGTGTTTTCTGCACTGCTCATCGGCGACTGCGCTGGTCCTGCTGTTGTTTTCTGCTCTGCTCGTCGGCGACTGCGCTGGTCCTGCTGGTGTTTTCTGCACTGCTCATCGGCGACTGCGCAGGTCCTGCTGATGTTTTCTGCTCTGCTCGTCGGCGACTGCGCTGGTCCTGCTGCTGTTTTCTTCTCTGCTCGTCGGCGTCTGCTCTGCTCGTCGGCGTCTGCGACTGCGCTGGGCCTGCTGCTGTTTTCTGCTCTGCTCGTCGGCGACTGCGCTGGTCCTGCTGTTGTTTTCGCCTCTGCTCGTCTGCGTCGGTGACTGCACTGACCCTGCAGCTGTTTTCTGCTCTGCTTGTCGGCGTCGGCTACTGCGCTGTTCCTGCTGCTATTTTCTGCTCTGCTCATCGGCGTCAGCGACTGAGATGATCCTGCTGCTGTTTTCTGCTCTGCTCGTCTGCGTCAGCGAATGCGCTGATCCTGCTGCTGTTTTCTGCTCTGCTCGTCGCCCTCGGCGCCTGCGCTGGTCCTAATGTTGTTTTCTTCTCTGCTCGTCAGCGTCTGCTCTGCTCGTCGGCGTCTGCGACTGCGCTGGTCCTGCTGCTGTTTTCTGCTCTGCTCGTCGGCGACTGCGCAGGTCCTGCTGATGTTTTCTGCTCTGCTCGTCGGCGACTGCGCTGGTCCTGCTGCTGTTTTCTTCTCTGCTCGTCGGCGTCTGCTCTGCTCGTCGGCGTCTGCGACTGCGCTGGGCCTGCTGCTGTTTTCTGCTCTGCTCGTCGGCGACTGCGCTGGTCCTGCTGGTGTTTTCTGCACTGCTCATCGGCGTCGGCGACTGCGCTGGTCCTGCTGTTGTTTTCGCCTCTGCTCGTCGGCTTCTGCGACTGCGCATATCCTGCTGCTGTATTTTGCTCTTCTCGTCGGCGTTGGCGACTGCGCTGATCCTGCTGCTGTTTTCTGCTCTGCTTATTGGCGTCAGCGACTGGGCTGATCCTGCTGCTGTTTTCTGCTCTGCTCGTCTGCGTCAGCGAATGCGCTGATCCTGCTGCTGTTTTCTGCACTGCTCATCGGCGTCAGCGACTGCGTTGATCCTGCTGCTGTTTTCTGCTCTGCTCGTTGGCGTCTGCGACTGCGCATCTCCTGCCGATTTTTTCGGCTCTGCTCGTCGGCATCAGCGACTGGGCTGGTCCTGCTGTTGTTTTATGCTGTAATCGCCGGCGTCGGCGACTGCGCTGGTCCTGCTGCTGTTTTCTTCTCTGCTCGTCGGCGTCTGCTCTGCTCGTCGGCGTCTGCGCTGGTCCTGCTGCTGTTTTCTGCTCTGCTCGTCGGCGACTGCTCTGGTCCTGCAGTTGTTTTCGCCTCTGCTCATTGGCGTCTGCGACTGCGCTGGTCTTGCTGCTGTTTTCTGCTCTGCTCATTGGCGTCTGCGACTGTGCATCTCTTGCTGCTTTTTTCTGCTCTGCTCGTTGGCGTCAGCGACTGCGCTGAACCTAATGCTGTTTTCTGCTCTGATCGTCTGCGACTGCGCATCTCCTGCTGCTGTTTTTTGCTCTGCTCGTCTGCGTCAGCGACTGCGCTGATCCTGCTGCTGTTTTCTCCTCAGCTTGTCGGCGTCTGCGACTGCACTGGTGCTGCTGCTGTTTTCTGCTCTGCTCGTCGGTGACTGCGCTGATCCTGCTGTTGTTTTCTGCTTTGCTCGTAGGCGTCGCCGACTGCGCTGGTCCTGCTGCTGTTTTCTGCTCTGCTCGTCGGCGACTGCGCTGGTCCTGCTGCTGTTTTCTGCACTGCTCATCAGCGTCGGCGACTGTGTTGATCCTGCTGCTGTTTTCTGCTCTGCTCGTTGTCGTCTGCGACTGCGCATCTCCTGCTGCTTTTTTCTGCTCTGCTCGTCGGCGTCAGCGACTGCGCTGATCCTGCTGCTGTTTTCTGCTCTGCTCGTTGGTGTCAGCGACTACGCTGATCCTGCTGCTGTTTTCTGCTCTGCTCGTCGGCGTCTGCGACTGCGCTGTTCCTGCTGCTTTTTTTGCTCTGCTCGTCGGCGTTGGCGACTGCGCTGATCCTGCTGCTTTCTGCTCTGTTCGTGGGCATCTGCGACTGCGCTGATCCTGCTGCTGTTTTCTGCTCAGCTCGTCGGCGTCGGCGACTGCTCTGGTCCTGCTGCTGTTTTCTTCTCTGCTCATCGGCGTCGGCGACTGCGCTGGTCCTGCTGCTGTTTTCTGCTCTGCTCGTCGGCATCAGCGACTGCGCTGATGCTGTTTTCTGCTCTTCTCGTCGAGGTCAGCAACTGCGCTGATCCTGCTGCTGTTTTCTGCTCTGCTCGTCGCCGCCGGCGACTGCGCTCGTCCTGCTGTTGTTTTCTGCTCTGATCGTCGGCGTCGGCGACTGCGCTGGTCTTGCTGCTGTTTTCTGCTCTGCTCATCGGCGTCTGCTACTGCGCTGATCCTGCTGCTATTTTCTGCTCTGCTCATCGGCGTCAGCGACTGGGCTGATCCTGCTGCTGTTTTCTGCCCTGCTTGTCTGCGTCAGCGAATGCGCTGATCCTGCTGCTGTTTTCGGCTCTGCTCGTCGCCGTCAGCGCTGATCCTGCTGCTGTTCCCTGCACTGCTCGTCGCCGTCGGCGACTGCGCTGGTCCTGCTGTTGTTTTCTTCTCTGCTCGTCGGCGTCTGCTCTGCTCATCGGTGTCTGCGACTGCGCTGGTCCTGCTGCTGTTTTCTGCTCTGCTCGTCGGTGACTGCGCTGATCCTGCTGCTGTTTTCTGCACTGCTAATTGGCGTCGGCGACTGCGCTGATCCTGCTGCTGTTTTCTGCTCTGCTCGTCTGCGTCGGTGACTGCACTGACCCTGCAGCTGTTTTCTGCTCTGCTTGTCGGCGTCGGCTACTGCGCTGTTCCTGCTGCTATTTTCTGCTCTGCTCATCGGCGTCAGCGACTGAGATGATCCTGCTGCTGTTTTCTGCTCTGCTCGTCTGCGTCAGCGAATGCGCTGATCCTGCTGCTGTTTTCTGCTTTGCTAGTAGGCGTCGCCGACTGCGCTGGTCCTGCTGCTGTTTTCTGCTCTGCTCGTCGGCGACTGCACTGGTCCTGCTGCTGTTTTCTGCTCTGCTCGTCGGCGACTGCGCTGGTTCTGCTGCTGTTTTCTGCACTGCTCATCGGCGTCGGCGACTGCGCTGGTCCTGCTGTTGTTTTCGCCTCTGATCGTCGGCGTCTGCTTTGCTCGTCGGCGTCTGCGACTGCGCAGGTCCTGCTGCTGTTTTCTGCACTGCTCATCGGCGTCGGCGACTGCGTTGATCCTGCTGCTGTTTTCTGCTCTGCTCGTTGGCGTCTGCGACTGCGCATCTCCTGCCGCTTTTTTCTGCTCTGCTCGTCGGCGTCAGCGACTGCACTGATCCTGCTGCTGTTTCCTGCTCTGCTTGTCTGCGTCGGCGAATGTGCTGATCCTGCTGCTGTTTTCTGCTCTGCTCGTCGGCGTCAGCGGCTGCACTGACCCTGCTGCTGTTTTCTGCTCTGCTTGTCGGCGTCGGCTACTGCGCTGTTCCTGCTGCTATTTTCTGCTCTGCTCATCGGCGTCGGCGACTGCGCTGATCCTGCTGCTGTTTTCTGCTCTGCTCGTAGGCGTCGGCGACTGCGCTGGTCATGCTGCTGTTTTCTGCACTGCTCATCGGCGACTGCGATGATCCTGCTGCTGTTTTCTGCTCTGCTCGTAGGCGTCGCCGACTGCTCTGGTCCTGCTGTTGTTTTCGCCTCTGCTCGTCTGCGTCTGCTCTGCTCGTCGGCGTCTGCGACTGCGCTGTTCCTGCTGTTGTTTTCGCCTCTGCTCGTCTGCGTCTGCTCTGCTCGTCGGCGTCTGCGACTGCGCTGGTCCTGCTGCTGTTTTCTGCTCTGCTCGTCGGCGACTGCGCTGGTCCTGCTGCTGTTTTCTGCACTGCTCACTGGCGTCTGCAACTGTGCTGATCCTGCTGCTGTTTTCTGCTCTGCTCGTAGGCGTCGGCGACTGCGCTGGTCCTGCTGCTGTTTTCTGCACTGCTCATCGGAGTCTGCGACTGCGCTGGTCCTGCTGCTGTTTTCTGCACTGCTCATTGGCGTCTGCGACTGCGCATCTCCTGCTGCTTTTTTCTGCTAGGCTCGTCGGCGTCAGCGACTGCGCTGAACCTGCTGCTGTTTTCTACTCTGATCGTCTGTGACTGCGCATCTCCTGCTGCTGTTTTTTGCTCTGCTCGTAGGCATCAGCGACTGCGCTGATCCTGCTGCTGTTTTCTGCTCTGCTCGTCGGCGTCTGCGCATCTCCTGCTGCTGTTTTTTGCTCTGCTCGTCGGCGTCGGCTACTGCGCTGATCCTGCTGCTGATATCTGCTCTGCTTGTCTGCGTCAGCGAATGCGCTGATCCTGCTGCTGTTTCCTGCTCTGCTCGTCGGCCTCGGCGACTGCGCTGGTCTTGCTGTTGTTTTCTGCTCTGATCGTCGGCGACTGCGCTGGTCATGCTGCTGTTTTCTTCTCTGCTTGTCGGCGTCTGTTCTGCTCGTCGGAGTCTGCGACTGCGCTGGTCCTGCTGCTGTTTTCTGCTCTGCTCATCGGCGACTGCGCTGGTCCTGCTGGTGTTTTCTGCACTGCTCATCGGCGTCGGCGACTGCGCTGGTCCTGCTGCTGTTTTCTGCTCTGCTCGTCAGCGACTGCGCTGGTCCTACTGCTTTTTTCTGCACAGCTCATCGGCGTCGGCGACTGTGCTGATCCTGCTGCTGTTTTCTGCTCTGCTCGTGGGCGTCGGCGACTGCGCTGGTCCTTCTGCTGTTTTCTGCAGTAATAATCGGCGTCGGCGACTGCGCTGATCCTGCTGATGTTTTCTGCTCTGCTCGTCGGCGACTGCGCTGGACCTGCTGCTGTTTTCTGCACTGCTCATCGGCGTCGGTGACTGCGTTGATCCTGCTGCTGTTTTCTGCTCTGCTCGTTGGCGTCTGCGACTGCGCATCTCCTGCCGCTTTTTTCTGCTCTGCTCGTCGGCGTCAGCGACTGTGCTGATCCTGCTGCTGTTTCCTGCTCTGCTTGTCTGCGTCGGCGAATGCGCTGATCCTGCTGCTGTTTCCTGCTCTGCTCGTCGCCGTCGGCGACTGTGCTGGTCCTGCTATTGTTTTCTGCTCTGATCGTCGGTGACTGCGCTGGTATTGCTGCTGTTTTCTTCTCTGCTTGTCGGCGTCTGCTCTGCTCGTCGGCGTCTGCGACTGTGCTGGTCCTGCTGCTGTTTTCTGCTCTGCTCATCGTCGACTGCGCTGGTCCTGCTGTTGTTTTCGCCTCTGATCGTCGGCGTCTGCGACTGTGCTGGTCCTGCTGCTTTTTTCTGCACTGCTCATCGGCGTCAGCGACTGTGCTGGTCCTGCTGCTGTTTTCTGCTCTGCTTGTAGGCGTCGGCAACTGCGCTGGTCCTGCTGCTGTTTTCTGCACTGCTCATCGGCATCGGCAACTGCGCTGATCCTGCTGCTGTTTTCTGCTCTGCTCGTTGGCGTCTGCGACTGTGCATCTCCTGCCACTTTTTTCTGCTCTGCTTGTCGGCGTCAGCGACTGCGCTGATCCTGCTGCTGTTTTCTGGTCTGCTCGTCGGCATCTGCGACTGCGCATCTCCTGCTGCTGTTTTTTGCTCTGCTCGTCGGTGTCGGCGTCTGCGCTGATCCTGCTGCTGTTTTCTGCTCTGCTCGTCTGCGTCAGCGAATCTGCTGATCCTGCTGCTGTTTCCTGCTCTGCTCGTCGCCGTCGGCGACTTCGCTGGTCCTGCTGTTGTTTTCTGCTCTGATCGCCGGCGTCGGCGACTGCGCTGGTCCTGCTGCTGTTTTCTTCTCTGCTCGTCGGCGTCTGCTCTGCTCGTCGGCGACTGCGCTGGTCCTGCTCTTGTTTTCACTTCTGCTCGTCGGCGTCTGCTCTGCTCATTGGTGTCTGCGACTGCGCTGGTCCTGCTGCTGTTTTATGCTCTGCTCATTCGCTTCTGCGACTGCGCATCTCCTGCTGCTTTTTTCTGCACTGCTCGTCGGCGTCAGCGACTGCGCTGACTCTGCTGCTGTTTTCTGCTCTGATCGTCTGCGACTGTGCATCTCCTGCTGCTATTTTTTGCTCTGCTCGTCGGCGTCAGCGACTGCGCTGACCCTGCTGCTGTTTTCTGCTCTGATCGTCTGCGACTGCACATCTCCTGCTGCGTTTTTCTGCTCTGCTCGTCGGCGTCAGCGACTGCGCATCTCCTGCTGCTGTTTTTTGCTCCGCTCATCGGCGACTGTGCTTGTCCTGCTGCTGTTTTCTGCTCTGATCGTCTGCGACTGTGCATCTCCTGCTGCTGTTTTATGCTCTGCTCGTCGGCGTTAGCGACTGCGCATCTCCTGCTGCTGTTTTTTGCTCCACTCATCGGCGACTGTGCTTGTCCTGCTGCTGTTTTCTGCTCTGCTCATCGGCGTCGGCGACTGCGCTGGTCCTGCTGTTGTTTTCTGCTCTGCTCGTCTGCGTCAGCGAATGCGCTGATCCTGCTGCTGTTTCCTGCTCTGCTCGTCGCCGTCGGCAACTGCGCTGGTCCTGCTGTTGTTTTCTGCTCTGATCGTCGGCGACTGCGCTGGTCCTGCTGCTGTTTTCTTCTCTGCTCGTCGGCGTCAGCGACTGCGCTGGGCCTGCTGCTGTTTTCTGCTCTGCTCGTCGGCGACTGCGCTGGTCCTGCTGCTGTTTTCTGCACTGCTCATCGGCGTCGGCGACTGCGCTGGTCCTGCTGTTGTTTTCGCCTCTGCTCGTCGGCGTCTGCGACTGCGCTGGTCCTGCTGCTGTTTTCTGCTCTGCTCGTCTGCGACTGCGCTGGTCCTGCTGCTGTTTTCTGCACTGCTCATCGGCGTCGGCGACTGTGCTGATCCTGCTGCTGTTTTCTGCCCTAATCGTAGGCGTTGGCGACTGCACTGGTCCTGCTGCTGTTGTCTTCACTGCTCATCGGCGTCGGCGACTGTGCTGATCCTGCTGCTGTTTTCTGCTCTGCTCGTCGGCGACTGCGCTGGTCCTGCTGCTGTTTTCTGCTCTGCTCGTCTGCGACTGCGTTGATCCTGCTGCTGTTTTCTGCTCTGCTCGTTGGCGTCTGCGACTGCGCATCTCCTGCCGCTTTTTTCTGCTCTGCTCGTCGGCGTCAGCGACTGCGCTGATCCTGCTGCTGTTTCCTGCTCTGCTTGTCTGCGTCGGCGAATGCGCTGATCCTGCTGCTGTTTTCTGCTCTGCTCGTCGGCGTCAGCGGATGCACTGACCCTGCTGCTGTTTTCTGCTCTGCTTGTCGGCGTCGGCTACTGCGCTGTTCCTGCTGCTATTTTCTGCTCTGCTCATCGGCGTCGGCGACTGCGCTGATCCTGCTGCTGTTTTCTGCTCTGCTCGTAGGCGTCGGCGACTGCGCTGGTCATGCTGCTGTTTTCTGCACTGCTCATCGGCGACTGCGATGATCCTGCTGCTGTTTTCTGCTCTGCTCGTAGGCGTCGCCGACTGCTCTGGTCCTGCTGTTGTTTTCGCCTCTGCTCGTCTGCGTCTGCTCTGCTCGTCGGCGTCTGCGACTGCGCTGTTCCTGCTGTTGTTTTCGCCTCTGCTCGTCTGCGTCTGCTCTGCTCGTCGGCGTCTGCGACTGCGCTGGTCCTGCTGCTGTTTTCTGCTCTGCTCGTCGGCGACTGCGCTGGTCCTGCTGCTGTTTTCTGCACTGCTCACTGGCGTCTGCAACTGTGCTGATCCTGCTGCTGTTTTCTGCTCTGCTCGTAGGCGTCGGCGACTGCGCTGGTCCTGCTGCTGTTTTCTGCACTGCTCATCGGAGTCTGCGACTGCGCTGGTCCTGCTGCTGTTTTCTGCACTGCTCATTGGCGTCTGCGACTGCGCATCTCCTGCTGCTTTTTTCTGCTAGGCTCGTCGGCGTCAGCGACTGCGCTGAACCTGCTGCTGTTTTCTACTCTGATCGTCTGTGACTGCGCATCTCCTGCTGCTGTTTTTTGCTCTGCTCGTAGGCATCAGCGACTGCGCTGATCCTGCTGCTGTTTTCTGCTCTGCTCGTCGGCGTCTGCGCATCTCCTGCTGCTGTTTTTTGCTCTGCTCGTCGGCGTCGGCTACTGCGCTGATCCTGCTGCTGATATCTGCTCTGCTTGTCTGCGTCAGCGAATGCGCTGATCCTGCTGCTGTTTCCTGCTCTGCTCGTCGGCCTCGGCGACTGCGCTGGTCTTGCTGTTGTTTTCTGCTCTGATCGTCGGCGACTGCGCTGGTCATGCTGCTGTTTTCTTCTCTGCTTGTCGGCGTCTGTTCTGCTCGTCGGAGTCTGCGACTGCGCTGGTCCTGCTGCTGTTTTCTGCTCTGCTCATCGGCGACTGCGCTGGTCCTGCTGGTGTTTTCTGCACTGCTCATCGGCGTCGGCGACTGCGCTGGTCCTGCTGCTGTTTTCTGCTCTGCTCGTCAGCGACTGCGCTGGTCCTACTGCTTTTTTCTGCACAGCTCATCGGCGTCGGCGACTGTGCTGATCCTGCTGCTGTTTTCTGCTCTGCTCGTAGGCGTCGGCGACTGCGCTGGTCCTTCTGCTGTTTTCTGCAGTAATAATCGGCGTCGGCGACTGCGCTGATCCTGCTGATGTTTTCTGCTCTGCTCGTCGGCGACTGCGCTGGTCCTGCTGCTGTTTTCTGCACTGCTCATTGGCGTCTGCGACTGCGCATCTCCTGCTGCTTTTTTCTGCTAGGCTCGTCGGCGTCAGCGACTGCGCTGAACCTGCTGCTGTTTTCTACTCTGATCGTCTGTGACTGCGCATCTCCTGCTGCTGTTTTTTGCTCTGCTCGTAGGCATCAGCGACTGCGCTGATCCTGCTGCTGTTTTCTGCTCTGCTCGTCGGCGTCTGCGCATCTCCTGCTGCTGTTTTTTGCTCTGCTCGTCGGCGTCGGCTACTGCGCTGATCCTGCTGCTGATATCTGCTCTGCTTGTCTGCGTCAGCGAATGCGCTGATCCTGCTGCTGTTTCCTGCTCTGCTCGTCGGCCTCGGCGACTGCGCTGGTCTTGCTGTTGTTTTCTGCTCTGATCGTCGGCGACTGCGCTGGTCATGCTGCTGTTTTCTTCTCTGCTTGTCGGCGTCTGTTCTGCTCGTCGGAGTCTGCGACTGCGCTGGTCCTGCTGCTGTTTTCTGCTCTGCTCATCGGCGACTGCGCTGGTCCTGCTGGTGTTTTCTGCACTGCTCATCGGCGTCGGCGACTGCGCTGGTCCTGCTGCTGTTTTCTGCTCTGCTCGTCAGCGACTGCGCTGGTCCTACTGCTTTTTTCTGCACAGCTCATCGGCGTCGGCGACTGTGCTGATCCTGCTGCTGTTTTCTGCTCTGCTCGTGGGCGTCGGCGACTGCGCTGGTCCTTCTGCTGTTTTCTGCAGTAATAATCGGCGTCGGCGACTGCGCTGATCCTGCTGATGTTTTCTGCTCTGCTCGTCGGCGACTGCGCTGGACCTGCTGCTGTTTTCTGCACTGCTCATCGGCGTCGGTGACTGCGTTGATCCTGCTGCTGTTTTCTGCTCTGCTCGTTGGCGTCTGCGACTGCGCATCTCCTGCCGCTTTTTTCTGCTCTGCTCGTCGGCGTCAGCGACTGTGCTGATCCTGCTGCTGTTTCCTGCTCTGCTTGTCTGCGTCGGCGAATGCGCTGATCCTGCTGCTGTTTCCTGCTCTGCTCGTCGCCGTCGGCGACTGTGCTGGTCCTGCTATTGTTTTCTGCTCTGATCGTCGGTGACTGCGCTGGTATTGCTGCTGTTTTCTTCTCTGCTTGTCGGCGTCTGCTCTGCTCGTCGGCGTCTGCGACTGTGCTGGTCCTGCTGCTGTTTTCTGCTCTGCTCATCGTCGACTGCGCTGGTCCTGCTGTTGTTTTCGCCTCTGATCGTCGGCGTCTGCGACTGTGCTGGTCCTGCTGCTTTTTTCTGCACTGCTCATCGGCGTCAGCGACTGTGCTGGTCCTGCTGCTGTTTTCTGCTCTGCTTGTAGGCGTCGGCAACTGCGCTGGTCCTGCTGCTGTTTTCTGCACTGCTCATCGGCATCGGCAACTGCGCTGATCCTGCTGCTGTTTTCTGCTCTGCTCGTTGGCGTCTGCGACTGTGCATCTCCTGCCACTTTTTTCTGCTCTGCTTGTCGGCGTCAGCGACTGCGCTGATCCTGCTGCTGTTTTCTGGTCTGCTCGTCGGCATCTGCGACTGCGCATCTCCTGCTGCTGTTTTTTGCTCTGCTCGTCGGTGTCGGCGTCTGCGCTGATCCTGCTGCTGTTTTCTGCTCTGCTCGTCTGCGTCAGCGAATCTGCTGATCCTGCTGCTGTTTCCTGCTCTGCTCGTCGCCGTCGGCGACTTCGCTGGTCCTGCTGTTGTTTTCTGCTCTGATCGCCGGCGTCGGCGACTGCGCTGGTCCTGCTGCTGTTTTCTTCTCTGCTCGTCGGCGTCTGCTCTGCTCGTCGGCGACTGCGCTGGTCCTGCTCTTGTTTTCACTTCTGCTCGTCGGCGTCTGCTCTGCTCATTGGTGTCTGCGACTGCGCTGGTCCTGCTGCTGTTTTATGCTCTGCTCATTCGCTTCTGCGACTGCGCATCTCCTGCTGCTTTTTTCTGCACTGCTCGTCGGCGTCAGCGACTGCGCTGACTCTGCTGCTGTTTTCTGCTCTGATCGTCTGCGACTGTGCATCTCCTGCTGCTATTTTTTGCTCTGCTCGTCGGCGTCAGCGACTGCGCTGACCCTGCTGCTGTTTTCTGCTCTGATCGTCTGCGACTGCACATCTCCTGCTGCGTTTTTCTGCTCTGCTCGTCGGCGTCAGCGACTGCGCATCTCCTGCTGCTGTTTTTTGCTCCGCTCATCGGCGACTGTGCTTGTCCTGCTGCTGTTTTCTGCTCTGATCGTCTGCGACTGTGCATCTCCTGCTGCTGTTTTATGCTCTGCTCGTCGGCGTTAGCGACTGCGCATCTCCTGCTGCTGTTTTTTGCTCCACTCATCGGCGACTGTGCTTGTCCTGCTGCTGTTTTCTGCTCTGCTCATCGGCGTCGGCGACTGCGCTGGTCCTGCTGTTGTTTTCTGCTCTGCTCGTCTGCGTCAGCGAATGCGCTGATCCTGCTGCTGTTTCCTGCTCTGCTCGTCGCCGTCGGCAACTGCGCTGGTCCTGCTGTTGTTTTCTGCTCTGATCGTCGGCGACTGCGCTGGTCCTGCTGCTGTTTTCTTCTCTGCTCGTCGGCGTCAGCGACTGCGCTGGGCCTGCTGCTGTTTTCTGCTCTGCTCGTCGGCGACTGCGCTGGTCCTGCTGCTGTTTTCTGCACTGCTCATCGGCGTCGGCGACTGCGCTGGTCCTGCTGTTGTTTTCGCCTCTGCTCGTCGGCGTCTGCGACTGCGCTGGTCCTGCTGCTGTTTTCTGCTCTGCTCGTCTGCGACTGCGCTGGTCCTGCTGCTGTTTTCTGCACTGCTCATCGGCGTCGGCGACTGTGCTGATCCTGCTGCTGTTTTCTGCCCTAATCGTAGGCGTTGGCGACTGCACTGGTCCTGCTGCTGTTGTCTTCACTGCTCATCGGCGTCGGCGACTGTGCTGATCCTGCTGCTGTTTTCTGCTCTGCTCGTCGGCGACTGCGCTGGTCCTGCTGCTGTTTTCTGCTCTGCTCGTCTGCGACTGCGTTGATCCTGCTGCTGTTTTCTGCTCTGCTCGTTGGCGTCTGCGACTGCGCATCTCCTGCCGCTTTTTTCTGCTCTGCTCGTCGGCGTCAGCGACTGCGCTGATCCTGCTGCTGTTTCCTGCTCTGCTTGTCTGCGTCGGCGAATGCGCTGATCCTGCTGCTGTTTTCTGCTCTGCTCGTCGGCGTCAGCGGATGCACTGACCCTGCTGCTGTTTTCTGCTCTGCTTGTCGGCGTCGGCTACTGCGCTGTTCCTGCTGCTATTTTCTGCTCTGCTCATCGGCGTCGGCGACTGCGCTGATCCTGCTGCTGTTTTCTGCTCTGCTCGTAGGCGTCGGCGACTGCGCTGGTCATGCTGCTGTTTTCTGCACTGCTCATCGGCGACTGCGATGTTCCTGCTGCTGTTTTCTGCTCTGCTCGTAGGCGTCGCCGACTGCTCTGGTCCTGCTGTTGTTTTCGCCTCTGCTCGTCTGCGTCTGCTCTGCTCGTCGGCGTCTGCGACTGCGCTGTTCCTGCTGTTGTTTTCGCCTCTGCTCGTCTGCGTCTGCTCTGCTCGTCGGCGTCTGCGACTGCGCTGGTCCTGCTGCTGTTTTCTGCTCTGCTCGTCGGCGACTGCGCTGGTCCTGCTGCTGTTTTCTGCACTGCTCACTGGCGTCTGCAACTGTGCTGATCCTGCTGCTGTTTTCTGCTCTGCTCGTAGGCGTCGGCGACTGCGCTGGTCCTGCTGCTGTTTTCTGCACTGCTCATCGGAGTCTGCGACTGCGCTGGTCCTGCTGCTGTTTTCTGCACTGCTCATTGGCGTCTGCGACTGCGCATCTCCTGCTGCTTTTTTCTGCTAGGCTCGTCGGCGTCAGCGACTGCGCTGAACCTGCTGCTGTTTTCTACTCTGATCGTCTGTGACTGCGCATCTCCTGCTGCTGTTTTTTGCTCTGCTCGTAGGCATCAGCGACTGCGCTGATCCTGCTGCTGTTTTCTGCTCTGCTCGTCGGCGTCTGCGCATCTCCTGCTGCTGTTTTTTGCTCTGCTCGTCGGCGTCGGCTACTGCGCTGATCCTGCTGCTGATATCTGCTCTGCTTGTCTGCGTCAGCGAATGCGCTGATCCTGCTGCTGTTTCCTGCTCTGCTCGTCGGCCTCGGCGACTGCGCTGGTCTTGCTGTTGTTTTCTGCTCTGATCGTCGGCGACTGCGCTGGTCATAATGCTGTTTTCTTCTCTGCTTGTCGGCGTCTGTTCTGCTCGTCGGAGTCTGCGACTGCGCTGGTCCTGCTGCTGTTTTCTGCTCTGCTCATCGGCGACTGCGCTGGTCCTGCTGGTGTTTTCTGCACTGCTCATCGGCGTCGGCGACTGCGCTGGTCCTGCTGCTGTTTTCTGCTCTGCTCGTCAGCGACTGCGCTGGTCCTACTGCTTTTTTCTGCACAGCTCATCGGCGTCGGCGACTGTGCTGATCCTGCTGCTGTTTTCTGCTCTGCTCGTAGGCGTCGGCGACTGCGCTGGTCCTTCTGCTGTTTTCTGCAGTAATAATCGGCGTCGGCGACTGCGCTGATCCTGCTGATGTTTTCTGCTCTGCTCGTCGGCGACTGCGCTGGACCTGCTGCTGTTTTCTGCACTGCTCATCGGCGTCGGTGACTGCGTTGATCCTGCTGCTGTTTTCTGCTCTGCTCGTTGGCGTCTGCGACTGCGCATCTCCTGCCGCTTTTTTCTGCTCTGCTCGTCGGCGTCAGCGACTGCGCTGATCCTGCTGCTGTTTCCTGCTCTGCTTGTCTGCGTCGGCGAATGCGCTGATCCTGCTGCTGTTTCCTGCTCTGCTCGTCGCCGTCGGCGACTGTGCTGGTCCTGCTATTGTTTTCTGCTCTGATCGACGGTGACTGCGCTGGTATTACTGCTGTTTTCTTCTCTGCTTGTCGGCGTCTGCTCTGCTCGTCGGCGTCTGCGACTGTGCTGGTCCTGCTGCTGTTTTCTGCTCTGCTCATCGTCGACTGCGCTGGTCCTGCTGTTGTTTTCGCCTCTGATCGTCGGCGTCTGCGACTGCGCTGGTCCTGCTGCTTTTTTCTGCACTGCTCATCGGCGTCAGCGACTGTGCTGGTCCTGCTGCTGTTTTCTGCTCTGCTTGTAGGCGTCGGCAACTGCGCTGGTCCTGCTGCTGTTTTCTGCACTGCTCATCGGCATCGGCAACTGCGCTGATCCTGCTGCTGTTTTCTGCTCTGCTCGTTGGCGTCTGCGACTGTGCATCTCCTGCCACTTTTTTCTGCTCTGCTTGTCGGCGTCAGCGACTGCGCTGATCCTGCTGCTGTTTTCTGGTCTGCTCGTCGGCATCTGCGACTGCGCATCTCCTGCTGCTGTTTTTTGCTCTGCTCGTCGGTGTCGGCGTCTGCGCTGATCCTGCTGCTGTTTTCTGCTCTGCTCGTCTGCGTCAGCGAATCCGCTGATCCTGCTGCTGTTTCCTGCTCTGCTCGTCGCCGTCGGCGACTTCGCTGGTCCTGCTGTTGTTTTCTGCTCTGATCGCCGGCGTCGGCGACTGCGCTGGTCCTGCTGCTGTTTTCTTCTCTGCTCGTCGGCGTCTGCTCTGCTCGTCGGCGACTGCGCTGGTCCTGCTCTTGTTTTCACTTCTGCTCGTCGGCGTCTGCTCTGCTCATTGGTGTCTGCGACTGCGCTGGTCCTGCTGCTGTTTTATGCTCTGCTCATTCGCGTCTGCGACTGCGCATCTCCTGCTGCTTTTTTCTGCACTGCTCGTCGGCGTCAGCGACTGCGCTGACTCTGCTGCTTTTTTCTGCTCTGATCGTCTGCGACTGTGCATCTCCTGCTGCTATTTTTTGCTCTGCTCGTCGGCGTCAGCGACTGCGCTGACCCTGCTGCTGTTTTCTGCTCTGATCGTCTGCGACTGCACATCTCCTGCTGCGTTTTTCTGCTCTGCTCGTCGGCGTCAGCGACTGCGCATCTCCTGCTGCTGTTTTTTGCTCCGCTCATCGGCGACTGTGCTTGTCCTGCTGCTGTTTTCTGCTCTGATCGTCTGCGACTGTGCATCTCCTGCTGCTGTTTTATGCTCTGCTCGTCGGCGTTAGCGACTGCGCATCTCCTGCTGCTGTTTTTTGCTCCGCTCATCGGCGACTGTGCTTGTCCTGCTGCTGTTTTCTGCTCTGCTCATCGGCGTCGGCGACTGCGCTGGTCCTGCTGTTGTTTTCTGCTCTGCTCGTCTGCGTCAGCGAATGCGCTGATCCTGCTGCTGTTTCCTGCTCTGCTCGTCGCCGTCGGCAACTGCGCTGGTCCTGCTGTTGTTTTCTGCTCTGATCGTCGGCGTCGGCGACTGCGCTGGTCCTGCTGCTGTTTTCTTCTCTGCTCGTCGGCGTCTGCTCTGCTCGTCGGCGTCAGCGACTGCGCTGGGCCTGCTGCTGTTTTCTGCTCTGCTCGTCGGCGACTGCGCTGGTCCTGCTGCTGTTTTCTGCCCTGCTCATCGGCGTCGGCGACTGCGATGGTCCTGCTGTTGTTTTCGCCTCTGCTCGTCGGCGTCTGCGACTGCGCTGGTCCTGCTGCTGTTTTCTGCTCTGCTCGTCTGCGACTGCGCTGGTCCTGCTGCTGTTTTCTGCACTGCTCATCGGCGTCGGCGACTGTGCTGATCCTGCTGCTGTTTTCTGCCCTAATCGTAGGCGTTGGCGACTGCGCTGGTCCTGCTGCTGTTGTCTTCACTGCTCATCGGCGTCGGCGACTGTGCTGATCCTGCTGCTGTTTTCTGCACTGCTCATCGGCGTTGGCGACTGCGTTGATCCTGCCGCTTTTTTCTGCTCTGCTCGTCGGCGTCAGCGACTGCTCTGATCCTGCTGCTGTTTTCTGCTCTGCTCGACGCCGTCGGCGACTTCGCTGGTCCTGCAATTGTTTTCAGCTCTGATCGCCGGCGTCGGCGACTGCGCTGGTCCTGCTGCTGTTTTCTTCTCTGCTCGTCGGTGTCTGCTCTGCTCGTCGGCGTCTGCGCTGGTCCTGCTGTTGTTTTCTGCTCTGCTCGTCGGTGACTGCGCTGGTCCTGCTCTTGTTTTCGCTTCTGCTCGTCGGCGTCTGCTCTTCTCATTGGCGTCTGCGACTGCGCTGGTCCTGCTGCTGTTTTCTGCTCTGCTCATTGGCGTCTGCGACTGCGCATCTCCTGCTGCTTTTTTTTGCTCTGCTCGTCGGCGTCAGCGACTGCGCTGACCCTGCTGCTGTTTTCTGCTCTGATCGCCGGCGTCGGTGACTGCGCTGGTCCTGCTGCTGTTTTCATCTCTGCTCGTCAGCGTCTGCTCTGCTCGTCGGCGTCTGCGCTGGTCCTGCTGCTGTTTTCTGCTCTGCTCGTCGGTGACTGCTCTGGTCCTGCAGTTGTTTTCGCCTCTGCTCTTCGGCGTCTGCTCTGCTCATCGGCGTCTGCGACTGCGCTGTTCATGCTGTTGTTTTCTGCTCATTGGCGTCTGCGACTGCGCATCTCCTGCTGCTTTTTTCTGCTCTGCTCGTTGGCGTCAGCGATTGCGCTGACCCTGCTGCTGATTTTTGCTCTGATCGTCTGCGACTGCGCATCTCCTGCTGCTGTTTTTTGCTCTGCTCGTCGGTGTCAGCGACTGCGCTGATCCTGCTGCTGTTTTCTGTTCTGCTCGTCGGTGTCTGCGACTGCGCTGGTCCTGCTGCTGTTTTCTGCTCTGCTCGTCGGCGACTGCGCTGATCCTGCTGCTGTTTTCTGCTCTGCTCGTAGGCGTCGGCGACTGCGCTGGTCCTCCTAATGTTTTCTGCAATGCTCATCGGCGTCGGCGACTGCGCTGATCCTGCTGCTGTTTTCTGCTTTGCTCGTAGGCGTCGCCGACTGCGCTGGTCCTGCTGCTGTTTTCTGCTCTGCTCGTCGGCGACTGCGCTGGTCATGCTGCTGTTTTCTGCACTGCTCATCGGCGTCGGTGACTGCAGTGATCCTGCTGCTGTTTTCTGCTCTGCTCGTTGGCGTCTGCGACTGCGCATCTCCTGCTGCTTTTTTCTGCTCTGCTCTTCAGCGTCAGCGACTGCGCTGATCCTGCTGCTGTTTTCTGCTCTGCTCGTCGGTGTCCGCGACTACGCTGATCCTGCTGCTGTTTTCTGCTCTGCTCGTCGGCGTCTGCGACTGCTCTGATCCTGCTGCTGTTTTTTGCTCTGCTCGTCGGCGTCAGCGACTGCGCTGATCCTGCTGCTGCTTTCTGCTCTGCTCGTCGGCGTCTGCGACTGCGCTGGTCCTGCTGCTGTTTTCTGCTCTGCTCGTCGGCATCAGCGACTGCGCTGATGCTGTTTTCTGCTCTGCTCGTCGAGGTCAGCAACTGCGCTGATCCTGCTGCTGTTTTCTGCTCTGCTTGTCCCCGTCGGCGACTGCGCTCGTCCTGCTGTTGTTTTCTGCTCTGATCTTTGGCGTCGGCGACTGCGCTGGTCCTGCTGCTGTTTTCTGCTCTGCTCATCGGCGTCTGCGACTGCGCTGACCCTGCTGCTGATTTCTGCTCTGATCGTCTGCGACTGCGCATCTCCTGCTGCTGTTTTTGCTCTGCTCGTCGGTGTCAGCGACTGAGCTGATCCTGCTGCTGTTTTCTGCACTGCTCGTCGGCGTCTGCGACTGCGCTGGTCCTGCTGCTGTTTTCTGCTCTGCTCGTCGGCGACTGCGCTGATCCTGCTGCTGTTTTCTGCTCTGCTCGTCGGCGACTGCGCTGATCCTGCTGCTGTTTTCTGCTCTGCTCGTAGGCGTCGGCGACTGCGCTGCTCCTGCTGCTGTTTTCTGCACTGCTCCTCGGCGACTGCGCTGTTCCTGCTGCTGTTTTCTGCTTTGCTCGTAGGCGTCGCCGACTGCGCTGGTCCTGCTGCTGTTTTCTGCTCTGCTCGTCGTCGACTGCGCTGGTCCTGCTGCTGTTTTCTGCACTGCTCGTCGAGGTCAGCAACTGCGCTGATCCTGCTGCTGTTTTCTGCTCTTCTCATCGCCGTCGGCGACTGCGCTGGTCCTGCTCTTGTTTTCGCTTCTGCTCGTTGGCGTCTGCTCTGCTCATTGGCGTCTGCGACTGCGCTGGTCCTGCTGCTGTTTTCTGCTCTGCTCATTGGCGTCTGCGACTGCGCATCTCCTGCTGCTTGTTTCTGCTCTGCTCGTCGGCGTCAGCGACTGCGCTGACCCTGCTGCTGTTTTCTGCTCTGATCGTCTGCGACTGTGCATCTCCTGCTGCTGTTTTTTGCTCTGCTCGTCGGCGTCTGCGACTGCGCTGGTCCTGCTGCTGTTTTCTGCTCTGCTCGTCGGCGACTGCGCTGATCCTGCTGCTGTTTTCTGCTCTGCTCGTCGGCGACTGCGCTGATCCTGCTGCTGTTTTCTGCTCTGCTCGTAGGGGTCGGCGACTGCGCTGCTCCTGCTGCTGTTTTCTGCACTGCTCCTCGGCGACTGCGCTGTTCCTGCTGCTGTTTTCTGCTTTGCTCGTAGGCGTCGCCGACTGCGCTGGTCCTGCTTCTGTTTTCTGCTCTGCTCGTCGTCGACTGCGCTGGTCCTGCTGCTGTTTTCTGCACTGCTCGTCGAGGTCAGCAACTGCGCTGATCCTGCTGCTGTTTTCTGCTCTTCTCATCGCCGTCGGCGACTGCGCTGGTCCTGCTCTTGTTTTCGCTTCTGCTCGTCGGCGTCTGCTCTGCTCATTGGCGTCTGCGACTGCGCTGGTCCTGCTGCTGTTTTCTGCTCTGCTCATTGGCGTCTGCGACTGCGCATCTCCTGCTGCTTTTTTCTGCTCTGCTCGTCGGCGTCAGCGACTGCGCTGACCCTGCTGCTGTTTTATGCTCTGATCGTCTGCGACTGTGCATCTCCTGCTGCTGTTTTTTGCTCTGCTCGTCGGCGTCAGCGACTGCGCTGACCCTGCTGCTGTTTTCTGCTCTGATCGTCTGCGACTGCGCATCTCCTGCTGCTTTTTTCTGCTCTGCTCGTCAGCGTCAGCGACTGCGCTGCCCCTGCTGCTGTTTTCTGCTCTGATCGCCGGCGTCTGCGACTGCGCTGGTCCTGCTGCTGTTTTCATCTCTGCTCGTCGGCGTCTGCTCTGCTCGTCGGCGTCTGCGCTGGTCCTGCTGCTGTTTTCTGCTCTGCTCGTCGGCGTCTGCTCTGCTCATCGGCGTCTGCGACTGCGCTGTTCATGCTGCTGTTTTCTGCTCTGCTCATTGGCGTCTGCGACTGCGCATCTCCTGCTGCTTTTTTCTGCTCTGCTCGTTGGCGTCAGCGACTGCGCTGACCCTGCTGCTGATTTCTGCTCTCATCGTCTGCGACTGCGCATCTCCTGCTGCTGTTTTTTTGCTCTGCTCGTCAGTGTCAGCGACTGCGCTGATCCTGCTGCTGTTTTCTGCTCTGCTCGTCGGTGTCTGCGACTGCGCTGGTCCTGCTGCTGTTTTCTGCTCTGCTCGTCGGCGACTGCGCTGATCCTGCTGCTATTTTCTGCTCTGCTTGTAGGCGTCGGCGACTGCACTGGTCCTCCTGCTGTTTTCTGCACTGCTCATCGGCGTCGGCGACTGCGCTGATCCTGCTGCTGTTTTCTGCTTTGCTCGTAGGCGTTGCCAACTGCGCTGGTCCTGCTGCTGTTTTCTGCTCTGCTCGTCGGCGACTGCGCTGGTCCTGCTGCTGTTTTCTGCACTGCTCATCGGCGTCGGCGACTGCGTTGATCCTGCTGCTGTTTTCTGCTCTGCTCGTCGGCGTCTGCGACTGCGCATCTCCTGCTGCTTTTTTTTGCTCTGCTCTTCAGCGTCAGCGACTGCGCTGATCCTGCTGCTGTTTTCTGCTCTGCTCGTCGGTGTCAGCGACTACGCTGATCCTGCTGCTGTTTTCTGCTCTGCTCGTCGGCGTCTGCGACTGCTCTGGTCCTGCTGCTGTTTTTTGCTCTGCTCGTCGGCGTCAGCGACTGCGCTGATCCTGCTGCTGCTTTCTGCTCTGCTCGTTGGCGTCAGCGACTGCACTGATCCTGCTGCTGCTTTCTGCTCTGCTCGTCGGCGTCTGCGACTGCGCTGGTCCTGCTGCTGTTTTCTGCTCTGCTCGTCGGCATCAGCGACTGCGCTGATGCTGTTTTCTGCTCTGCTCGTCGAGGTCAGCAACTGCGCTGATCCTGCTGCTGTTTTCTGCTCTGCTCGTCGCCGTCGGCGACTGCGCTCGTCCTGCTGTTGTTTTCTGCTCTGATCGTCGGCGTCGGCGACTGCGCTGGTCCTGCTGCTGTTTTCTGCTCTGCTCATCGGCGTCTGCGACTGCGCTGGTCCTGCTGCTGTTTTCTGCTCTATTCGTCGGCGACTGCGCTGATCCTGCTGCTGTTTTCTGCTCTGCTCGTCGGCGACTGCGCTGATCCTGCTGCTGTTTTCTGCTCTGCTTGTAGGTGTCGGCGACTGCGCTGGTCCTGCTGCTGTTTTCTGCACTGCTCCTCGGCGACTGCGCTGTTCCTGCTGCTGTTTTCTGCTTTGCCCGTAGGCGTCGCCGACTGCGCTGGTCCTGCTGCTGTTTTCTGCTCTGCTCGTCGGCGACTGCGCTGGTCCTGCTGCTGTTTTCTGCACTGCTCATCGGCGTCGGCGACTGAGTTGATCCTGCAGCTGTTTTCTGCTCTGCTCGTTGGCGTCTGCGACTGCGCATCTCCTGCTGCTTTTTTCTGCTCTGCTCGTCGGCGTCAGCGACTGCGCTGATCCTTCTGCTGTTTTCTGCTCTGCTCGTCGGTGTCAGCGACTACGCTGATCCTGCTGCTGTTTTCTGCTCTGCTCGTCGGCGTCTGCGACTGCGCTGGTCCTGCTGTTGTTTTCTGCTCTGCTCGTCGGCATCAGCGACTGCTCTAATGCTGTTTTATGCTCTGCTCGTCGAGGTCAGCAACTGCGCTGATCCTGCTGCTGTTTTCTGCTCTGATCGTCGGCGTTGGCGACTGCGCTGGTCCTGCTGCTGTTTTCTGCTCTGCTCATCGGCGTCTGCGACTGCGCTGACCCTGCTGCTGATTTCTGCTCTGATTGTCTGCCACTGCGCATCTCCTGCTGCTGTTTTTTGCTCTGCTCGTCGGTGTCAGCGACTGCGCTGATCATGCTGCTGTTTTCTGCTCTGCTCGTCGGCGTCTGCGACTGCGTTGGTCCTGCTGCTGTTTTCTGCTCTGCTCGTCGGCGACTGCGCTGATCCTGCTGCTGTTTTCTGCTCTGCTCGTCGGCGACTGCGCTGACCCTGCTGCTGTTTTCTGCTCTGCTCGTAGGCGTCGGCGACTGCGCTGGTCCTGCTGCTGTTTTCTGCACTGCTCCTCGGCGACTGTGCTGTTCCTGCTGCTGTTTTCTGCTTTGCTTGTAGGCGTCGCCGACTGCGCTGGTCCTGCTGCTGTTTTCTGCACTGCTCATCGGCGTCGGCGACTGCGTTGATCCTGGTGCTGTTTTCTGCTCTGCTTGTTGGCGTCTGCGACTGCGCATCTCCTGCTGCTTTTTGTGCTCTGCTCGTCGGCATCAGCGACTGCGCTGATCCTGCTGCTGTTTTCTGCTCTGCTCGTCGGTGTCAGCGACTACGCTGATCCTGCTGCTGTTTTCTGCTCTGCTCATCGGCGTCTGCGACTGCGCTGGTCCTGCTGCTGTTTTTTGCTCTGCTCGTCGGCGTCGGCGACTGCGCTGATCCCGCTGTTGTTATCTGCTCTGATCGTCGGCGTCGGCGACTGCGCTGGTCCTGCTGTTGTTTTCTGCTCTGCTCATCGGCGTCTGCTACTGCGCTGATCCTGCTGCTATTTTCTGCTCTGCTCATCGGCGTCAGCGACTGGACTGATCCTGCTGCTGTTTTCTGCTCTGCTCGTCTGCGTCAGCGAATGTGCTGATCCTGCTGCTGTTTTCTGCTCTGCTCGTCGCCGTCAGCGCTGATCCTGCTGCTGTTTCCTGCTCTGCTCATCGCCGTCGGCGACTGCGCTGGTCCTGCTGTTGTTTTCTTCTCTGCTCGTCGGCGTCTGCTCTGCTCGTCGGCGTCAGCGACTGCGCTGGTCCTGCTGCTGTTTTCTGCTCTGCTCGTCGGTGACTGCGCTGGTCCTGCTGCTGTTTTTTGCTCTGCGTGTCGGCGTCGGCGACTGCGCTGATCCTGCTGCTGCTTTCTGCTCTGCTCGTCGGAGTCTGCGACTGCCCTGGTCCTGCTGCTGTTTTCTGCTCTGCTCGTCGGCATCAGCAACTGCGCTGATGCTGTTTTCTGCTCTGCTCGTCGAGGTCAGCAACTGCGCTGATCCTGCTGCTGTTTTCTGCTCTTCTCATCGCCGTCGGCGACTGCACTCGTCCTGCTGTTGTTTTCTGCTCTGATCGTCGGCGTCGGCGACTGCGCTAGTCCTGCTGCTGTTTTCTGCTCTGCTCATCGGCGTCTGCTACTGCGCTGATCCTGCCGCTATTTTCTGCTCTGCTCATCGGCGTCAGCGACTGGGCTGATCCTGCTGCTGTTTTCTGCTCTTCTCGTCTGCGTCAGCGAATGCGCTGATCCTGCTGCTGTTTTCTGCTCTGCTCTTCTCCGTCAGCGCTGATCCTGCTGCTGTTTCCTGCTCTGCTCGTCGCCGACGGCGACTGCGCTGGTCCTGCTGTTGTTTTCTTCTCTGCTCGTCGGCGTCTGCTCTGCTCGTCGGCGTCAGCGACTGCGCTGGTCCTGCTGCTGTTTTCTGCTCTGCTCGTCGGTGACTGCGCTGATCCTGCTTCAGTTTTCTGCACTGCTAATTGGCGTCGGCGACTGCGCTGATCCTGCTGCTGTTTTCTGCTCTGCTCGTACGCGTCGGCGACTGCGCTGGTCCTGCTGCTGTTTTCTGCTCTGCTCGTCGGCTGCTGCGCTGATCCTGCTGCTGTTTTCTGCTCTGCTCGTCTGCGTCAGCGAATGCGCTGATCCTGCTGCTGTTTCCTGCTCTGCTCGTCGCCGTCGGCGACTGCGCTGGTCCTGCTGTTGTTTTCTGCTTTGATCGTCAGCGTCGGCGACTGCGCTGGTCCTGCTGCTGTTTTCTTCTCTGCTCGTCGGCGTCTGCTCTGCTCGTCGGCGTCTGCTCTGCTCGTCGGTGTCTGCGACTGCGCTGGTCCTGCTGCTGTTTTCTGCTCTGCTCGTCGGCGACTGCGCTGGACCTGCTGCTGTTTTCTGCACTGCTCATCGGCGTCGGCGACTGCGTTGATCCTGCTGCTGTTTTCTGCTCTGCTCGTTGGCGTCTGCGACTGCGCATCTCCTGCCGCTTTTTTCTGCTCTGCTTGTCGGCGTCAGCGACTGCGCTGATCCTGCTGCTGTTTTCTGCTCTGCTCGTCGGCGTCTGCGACTGCGCATCTCCCTCTGCTGTTTTTTGCTCTGCTCGTCGGCGTCGGCGACTGCGCTGATCCTGCTGCTGTTTTCTGCTCTGCTCATCGGCGACTGCGCTGGTCCTTCTGCTGTTTTCTGCACTGCTCATCGGCGTTGGCGACTGCGTTGATCCTGCTGCTGTTTTCTGCTCTGCTCATTGGCGTCTGCGACTGCACATCTCCTGCTGCTTTTTTCTGCTCTGCTCGTCAGCGACAGCGACTGCGCTGACCCTGCTGCTGTTTTCTGCTCTGATAGTCTGCGACTGCGCATCTCCTGCTGCTGTTTTCTGCTCTGCACGTCGGCGTCTGCGACTGCACATCTCCTGCTGCTGTTTTCTGCTCTGCTCGTCGGCGACTGCGCTGGTCCTGCTGCTTTTTTCTGCACTGCTCATCGGCGTCTGCAACTGTGCTGATCCTGCTGCTGTTTTCTGCCCTGCTCGTAGGCGTCGGCGACTGTGCTGGTCCTGCTGCTGTTTTCTGCACTGCTCATCGGCGTCGGCGACTGCGCTGATCCTGCTGCTGTTTTCTGCTCTGCTCATCGGCGACTGCGCTGGACCTACTGCTGTTTTCTGCACTGCTCATCGGCGTCGGCGACTGCGTTGATCCTGCTGCTGTTTTCTGCTCTGCTCGTTGGCGTCTGCGACTGCGCATCTCCAGCCGCTTTTTTCAGCTCTGCTTGTCGGCGTCAGCGACTGCGCTGATCCTGCTGCTGTTTTCTGCTCTGCTCGTCGGCGTCTGCGACTGCGCATCTCCCTCTGCTGTTTTTTGCTCTGCTCGTCGGCGTCGGCGACTGCGCTGATTCTGTTGCTGTTTTCTGCTCTGCTCATCGGCGACTGCGCTGGTCCTTCTGCTGTTTTCTGCACTGCTCATTGGCGTTGGCGACTGCGTTGATCCTGCTGCTGTTTTCTGCTCTGCTCATTCGCGTCTGCGACTGCGCATCTCCTGCTGCTTTTTTTCTGCTCTGCTCGTCAGCGTCAGCGACTGCGCTGATCCTGCTGCTGTTTTCTGCTCTGCTCGTAGGCGTCGGCGACTGCGCTGGTCCTCCTGCTGTTTTCTGCACTGCTCATCGGCGTCGGCGACTGCGCTGATCCTGCTGCTGTTTTCTGCTTTGCTCGTAGGCGTCGCCGACTGCGCTGGTCCTGCTGCTGTTTTCTGCTCTGCTCGTCGGCGACTGCGCTGGTTCTGCTGATGTTTTCTGCACTGCTCATCGGCGTCGGTGACTGCGTTGATCCTGCTGCTGTTTTCTGCTCTGCTCGTTGGCGTCTGCGACTGCGCATCTCCTGCTGCTTTTTTCTGCTCTGCTCTTCAGCGTCAGCGACTGCGCTGATCCTGCTGCTGTTTTCTGCTCTGCTCGTCGGTGTCCGCGACTACGCTGATCCTGCTGCTGTTTTCTGCTCTGCTCGTCGGCGTCTGCGACTGCTCTGGTCCTGCTGCTGTTTTTTGCTCTGCTCGTCGGCGTCAGCGACTGCGCTGATCCTGCTGCTGCTTTCTGCTCTGCTCGTCGGCGTCTGCGACTGCGCTGGTCCTGCTGCTGTTTTCTGCTCTGCTCGTCGGCATCAGCGACTGCGCTGATGCTGTTTTCTGCCCTGCTCGTCGAGGTCAGCAACTGCGCTGATCCTGCTGCTGTTTTCTGCTCTGCTCGTCGCCGTCGGCGACTGCGCTCGTCCTGCTTTTGTTTTCTGCTCTGATCGTTGGCGTCGGCGACTGAGCTGGTCCTGCTGCTGTTTTCTGCTCTGCTCATCGGCGTCTGCGACTGTGCTGACCCTGCTGCTGATTTCTGCTCTGATCGTCTGCGACTGCACATCTCCTGCTGCTGTTTTTGCTCTGCTCGTCGGTGTCAGCGACTGAGCTGATCCTGCTGCTGTTTTCTGCTCTGCTCGTCGGCGTCTGCGACTGCGCTGGTCCTGCTGCTGTTTTCTGCTCTGCTCGTCGGCGACTGCGCTGATCCTGCTGCTGTTTTCTGCTCTGCTCGTCGGCGACTGCGCTGATCCTGCTGCTGTTTTCTGCTCTGCTCGTAGGCGTCGGCGACTGCGCTGCTCCTGCTGCTGTTTTCTGCTCTGCTCGTAGGCGTCGGCGACTGCGCTGCTCCTGCTGCTGTTTTCTGCACTGCCCCTCGGCGACTGCGCTGATCCTGCTGCTGTTTTCTGCTCTGCTCGTAGGCGTCGGCGACTGCGCTGCTCCTGCTGCTGTTTTCTGCTCTGCTCGTAGGCGTCGGCGACTGCGCTGCTCCTGCTGCTGTTTTCTGCACTGCCCCTCGGCGACTGCGCTGATCCTGCTGCTGTTTTCTGCTCTGCTCGTAGGCGTCGGCGACTGCGCTGCTCCTGCTGCTGTTTTCTGCACTGCCCCTCGGCGACTGCGCTGTTCCTGCTGCTGTTTTCTGCTTTGCTCGTAGGCGTCGCCGACTGCGCTGGTCCTGCTGCTGTTTTCTGCTCTGCTCGTCGTCGACTGCGCTGGTCCTGCTTCTGTTTTCTGCACTGCTCGTCGAGGTCAGCAACTGCGCTGATCCTGCTGCTGTTTTCTGCTCTTCTCATCGCCGTCGGCGACTGCGCTGGTCCTGCTCTTGTTTTCGCTTCTGCTCGTCGGCGTCTGCTCTGCTCATTGGCGTCTGCGACTGCGCTGGTCCTGCTGCTGTTTTCTGCTCTGCTCATTGGCGTCTGCGACTGCGCATCTCCTGCTGCTTTTTTCTGCTCTGCTCGTCGGCGTCAGCGACTGTGCTGACCCTGCTGCTGTTTTCTGCTCTGATCGTCTGCGACTGTGCATCTCCTGCTGCTGTTTTTTGCTCTGCTCTTCGGCGTCAGCGACTGCGCTGACCCTGCTGCTGTTTTCTGCTCTGATCGTCTGCGACTGCGCATCTCCTGCTGCTTTTTTCTGCTCTGCTCGTCAGCGTCAGCGACTGCGCTGCCCCTGCTGCTGTTTTCTGCTCTGATCGCCGGCGTCTGCGACTGCGCTGGTCCTGCTGCTGTTTTCATCTCTGCTCGTCGGCGTCTGCTCTGCTCGTCGGCGTCTGCGCTGGTCCTGCTGCTGTTTTCTGCTCTGCTCGTCGGCGACTGCTCTGGTCCTGCAGTTGTTTTCGCCTCTGCTCGTCGTCGTCTGCTCTGCTCATCGGCGTCTGCGACTGCGCTGTTCATGCTGCTGTTTTCTGCTCTGCTCATTGGCGTCTGCGACTGCGCATCTCCTGCTGCTTTTTTCTGCTCTGCTCGTTGGCGTCAGCGACTGCGCTGACCCTGCTGCTGATTTCTGCTCTGATCGTCTGCGACTGCGCATCTCCTGCTGCTGTTTTTTGCTCTGCTCGTCGGTGTCAGCGACTGCGCTGATCCTGCTGCTGTTTTCTGCTCTGCTCGTCGGTGTCTGCGACTGCGCTGGTCCTGCTGCTGTTTTCTGCTCTGCTCGTCGGCGACTGCGCTGATCCTGCTGCTCTTTTCTGCTCTGCTTGTAGGCGTCGGCGACTGCGCTGGTCCTCCTGCTGTTTTCTGCACTGCTCATCAGCGTCGCCGACTGCGCTGGTCCTGCTGCTGTTTTCTGCACTGCTCATCGGCGTCGGCGACTGCGTTGATCCTGGTGCTGTTTTCTGCTCTGCTTGTTGGCGTCTGCGACTGCGCATCTCCTGCTGCTTTTTGTGCTCTGCTCGTCGGCATCAGCGACTGCGCTGATCCTGCTGCTGTTTTCTGCTCTGCTCGTCGGTGTCAGCGACTACGCTGATCCTGCTGCTGTTTTCTGCTCTGCTCATCGGCGTCTGCGACTGCGCTGGTCCTGCTGCTGTTTTTTGCTCTGCTCGTCGGCGTCGGCGACTGCGCTGATCCCGCTGTTGTTATCTGCTCTGATCGTCGGCGTCGGCGACTGCGCTGGTCCTGCTGTTGTTTTCTGCTCTGCTCATCGGCGTCTGCTACTGCGCTGATCCTGCTGCTATTTTCTGCTCTGCTCATCGGCGTCAGCGACTGGACTGATCCTGCTGCTGTTTTCTGCTCTGCTCGTCTGCGTCAGCGAATGTGCTGATCCTGCTGCTGTTTTCTGCTCTGCTCGTCGCCGTCAGCGCTGATCCTGCTGCTGTTTCCTGCTCTGCTCATCGCCGTCGGCGACTGCGCTGGTCCTGCTGTTGTTTTCTTCTCTGCTCGTCGGCGTCTGCTCTGCTCGTCGGCGTCAGCGACTGCGCTGGTCCTGCTGCTGTTTTCTGCTCTGCTCGTCGGTGACTGCGCTGGTCCTGCTGCTGTTTTTTGCTCTGCGTGTCGGCGTCGGCGACTGCGCTGATCCTGCTGCTGCTTTCTGCTCTGCTCGTCGGAGTCTGCGACTGCCCTGGTCCTGCTGCTGTTTTCTGCTCTGCTCGTCGGCATCAGCAACTGCGCTGATGCTGTTTTCTGCTCTGCTCGTCGAGGTCAGCAACTGCGCTGATCCTGCTGCTGTTTTCTGCTCTTCTCATCGCCGTCGGCGACTGCACTCGTCCTGCTGTTGTTTTCTGCTCTGATCGTCGGCGTCGGCGACTGCGCTAGTCCTGCTGCTGTTTTCTGCTCTGCTCATCGGCGTCTGCTACTGCGCTGATCCTGCCGCTATTTTCTGCTCTGCTCATCGGCGTCAGCGACTGGGCTGATCCTGCTGCTGTTTTCTGCTCTTCTCGTCTGCGTCAGCGAATGCGCTGATCCTGCTGCTGTTTTCTGCTCTGCTCTTCTCCGTCAGCGCTGATCCTGCTGCTGTTTCCTGCTCTGCTCGTCGCCGACGGCGACTGCGCTGGTCCTGCTGTTGTTTTCTTCTCTGCTCGTCGGCGTCTGCTCTGCTCGTCGGCGTCAGCGACTGCGCTGGTCCTGCTGCTGTTTTCTGCTCTGCTCGTCGGTGACTGCGCTGATCCTGCTTCAGTTTTCTGCACTGCTAATTGGCGTCGGCGACTGCGCTGATCCTGCTGCTGTTTTCTGCTCTGCTCGTACGCGTCGGCGACTGCGCTGGTCCTGCTGCTGTTTTCTGCTCTGCTCGTCGGCTGCTGCGCTGATCCTGCTGCTGTTTTCTGCTCTGCTCGTCTGCGTCAGCGAATGCGCTGATCCTGCTGCTGTTTCCTGCTCTGCTCGTCGCCGTCGGCGACTGCGCTGGTCCTGCTGTTGTTTTCTGCTTTGATCGTCAGCGTCGGCGACTGCGCTGGTCCTGCTGCTGTTTTCTTCTCTGCTCGTCGGCGTCTGCTCTGCTCGTCGGCGTCTGCTCTGCTCGTCGGTGTCTGCGACTGCGCTGGTCCTGCTGCTGTTTTCTGCTCTGCTCGTCGGCGACTGCGCTGGACCTGCTGCTGTTTTCTGCACTGCTCATCGGCGTCGGCGACTGCGTTGATCCTGCTGCTGTTTTCTGCTCTGCTCGTTGGCGTCTGCGACTGCGCATCTCCTGCCGCTTTTTTCTGCTCTGCTTGTCGGCGTCAGCGACTGCGCTGATCCTGCTGCTGTTTTCTGCTCTGCTCGTCGGCGTCTGCGACTGCGCATCTCCCTCTGCTGTTTTTTGCTCTGCTCGTCGGCGTCGGCGACTGCGCTGATCCTGCTGCTGTTTTCTGCTTTGCTCGTAGGCGTCGCCGACTGCGCTGGTCCTGCTGCTGTTTTCTGCTCTGCTCGTCGGCGACTGCGACTGCGCATCTCCCTCTGCTGTTTTTTGCTCTGCTCGTCGGCGTCGGCGACTGCGCTGATTCTGTTGCTGTTTTCTGCTCTGCTCATCGGCGACTGCGCTGGTCCTTCTGCTGTTTTCTGCACTGCTCATTGGCGTTGGCGACTGCGTTGATCCTGCTGCTGTTTTCTGCTCTGCTCATTCGCGTCTGCGACTGCGCATCTCCTGCTGCTTTTTTTCTGCTCTGCTCGTCAGCGTCAGCGACTGCGCTGATCCTGCTGCTGTTTTCTGCTCTGCTCGTAGGCGTCGGCGACTGCGCTGGTCCTCCTGCTGTTTTCTGCACTGCTCATCGGCGTCGGCGACTGCGCTGATCCTGCTGCTGTTTTCTGCTTTGCTCGTAGGCGTCGCCGACTGCGCTGGTCCTGCTGCTGTTTTCTGCTCTGCTCGTCGGCGACTGCGCTGGTTCTGCTGATGTTTTCTGCACTGCTCATCGGCGTCGGTGACTGCGTTGATCCTGCTGCTGTTTTCTGCTCTGCTCGTTGGCGTCTGCGACTGCGCATCTCCTGCTGCTTTTTTCTGCTCTGCTCTTCAGCGTCAGCGACTGCGCTGATCCTGCTGCTGTTTTCTGCTCTGCTCGTCGGTGTCCGCGACTACGCTGATCCTGCTGCTGTTTTCTGCTCTGCTCGTCGGCGTCTGCGACTGCTCTGGTCCTGCTGCTGTTTTTTGCTCTGCTCGTCGGCGTCAGCGACTGCGCTGATCCTGCTGCTGCTTTCTGCTCTGCTCGTCGGCGTCTGCGACTGCGCTGGTCCTGCTGCTGTTTTCTGCTCTGCTCGTCGGCATCAGCGACTGCGCTGATGCTGTTTTCTGCCCTGCTCGTCGAGGTCAGCAACTGCGCTGATCCTGCTGCTGTTTTCTGCTCTGCTCGTCGCCGTCGGCGACTGCGCTCGTCCTGCTTTTGTTTTCTGCTCTGATCGTTGGCGTCGGCGACTGAGCTGGTCCTGCTGCTGTTTTCTGCTCTGCTCATCGGCGTCTGCGACTGTGCTGACCCTGCTGCTGATTTCTGCTCTGATCGTCTGCGACTGCACATCTCCTGCTGCTGTTTTTGCTCTGCTCGTCGGTGTCAGCGACTGAGCTGATCCTGCTGCTGTTTTCTGCTCTGCTCGTCGGCGTCTGCGACTGCGCTGGTCCTGCTGCTGTTTTCTGCTCTGCTCGTCGGCGACTGCGCTGATCCTGCTGCTGTTTTCTGCTCTGCTCGTCGGCGACTGCGCTGATCCTGCTGCTGTTTTCTGCTCTGCTCGTAGGCGTCGGCGACTGCGCTGCTCCTGCTGCTGTTTTCTGCTCTGCTCGTAGGCGTCGGCGACTGCGCTGCTCCTGCTGCTGTTTTCTGCACTGCCCCTCGGCGACTGCGCTGATCCTGCTGCTGTTTTCTGCTCTGCTCGTAGGCGTCGGCGACTGCGCTGCTCCTGCTGCTGTTTTCTGCTCTGCTCGTAGGCGTCGGCGACTGCGCTGCTCCTGCTGCTGTTTTCTGCACTGCCCCTCGGCGACTGCGCTGATCCTGCTGCTGTTTTCTGCTCTGCTCGTAGGCGTCGGCGACTGCGCTGCTCCTGCTGCTGTTTTCTGCACTGCCCCTCGGCGACTGCGCTGTTCCTGCTGCTGTTTTCTGCTTTGCTCGTAGGCGTCGCCGACTGCGCTGGTCCTGCTGCTGTTTTCTGCTCTGCTCGTCGTCGACTGCGCTGGTCCTGCTTCTGTTTTCTGCACTGCTCGTCGAGGTCAGCAACTGCGCTGATCCTGCTGCTGTTTTCTGCTCTTCTCATCGCCGTCGGCGACTGCGCTGGTCCTGCTCTTGTTTTCGCTTCTGCTCGTCGGCGTCTGCTCTGCTCATTGGCGTCTGCGACTGCGCTGGTCCTGCTGCTGTTTTCTGCTCTGCTCATTGGCGTCTGCGACTGCGCATCTCCTGCTGCTTTTTTCTGCTCTGCTCGTCGGCGTCAGCGACTGTGCTGACCCTGCTGCTGTTTTCTGCTCTGATCGTCTGCGACTGTGCATCTCCTGCTGCTGTTTTTTGCTCTGCTCTTCGGCGTCAGCGACTGCGCTGACCCTGCTGCTGTTTTCTGCTCTGATCGTCTGCGACTGCGCATCTCCTGCTGCTTTTTTCTGCTCTGCTCGTCAGCGTCAGCGACTGCGCTGCCCCTGCTGCTGTTTTCTGCTCTGATCGCCGGCGTCTGCGACTGCGCTGGTCCTGCTGCTGTTTTCATCTCTGCTCGTCGGCGTCTGCTCTGCTCGTCGGCGTCTGCGCTGGTCCTGCTGCTGTTTTCTGCTCTGCTCGTCGGCGACTGCTCTGGTCCTGCAGTTGTTTTCGCCTCTGCTCGTCGTCGTCTGCTCTGCTCATCGGCGTCTGCGACTGCGCTGTTCATGCTGCTGTTTTCTGCTCTGCTCATTGGCGTCTGCGACTGCGCATCTCCTGCTGCTTTTTTCTGCTCTGCTCGTTGGCGTCAGCGACTGCGCTGACCCTGCTGCTGATTTCTGCTCTGATCGTCTGCGACTGCGCATCTCCTGCTGCTGTTTTTTGCTCTGCTCGTCGGTGTCAGCGACTGCGCTGATCCTGCTGCTGTTTTCTGCTCTGCTCGTCGGTGTCTGCGACTGCGCTGGTCCTGCTGCTGTTTTCTGCTCTGCTCGTCGGCGACTGCGCTGATCCTGCTGCTCTTTTCTGCTCTGCTTGTAGGCGTCGGCGACTGCGCTGGTCCTCCTGCTGTTTTCTGCACTGCTCATCAGCGTCGGCGACTGCGCTGATCCTGCTGCTGTTTTCTGCTTTGCTCGTAGGCGTCGCCAACTGCGCTGGTCCTGCTGCTGTTTTCTGCTCTGCTCGTCGGCGACTGCGCTGGTCCTGCTGCTGTTTTCTGCACTGCTCATCGGCGTCGGCGACTGCGTTGATCCTGCTGCTGTTTTCTGCTCTGCTCGTCGGCGTCTGCGACTGCGCATCTCCTGCTGCTTTTTTCTGCTCTGCTCTTCAGTGTCAGCGACTGCGCTGATCCTGCTGCTGTTTTCTGCTCTGCTCGTCGGTGTCAGCGACTACGCTGATCCTGCTGCTGTTTTCTGCTCTGCTCGTCGGCGTCTGCGACTGTTCTGGTCCTGCTGCTGTTTTTTGCTCTGCTCGTCGGCGTTAGCGACTGCGCATCTCCTGCTGCTGTTTTTTGCTCCGCTCATCGGCGACTGTGCTTGTCCTGCTGCTGTTTTCTGCTCTGCTCATCGGCGTCGGCGACTGCGCTGGTCATGCTGTTGTTTTCTGCTCTGCTCGTCTGCGTCAGCGAATGCGCTGATCCTGCTGCTGTTTCCTGCTCTGCTCGTCGCCGTCGGCAACTGCGCTGGTCCTGCAGTTGTTTTCTGCTCTGATCGTCGGCGTCGGCGACTGCGCTGGTCCTGCTGCTGTTTTCTTCTCTGCTCGTCGGCGTCTGCTCTGCTCGTCGGCGTCAGCGACTGTGCTGGGCCTGCTGCTGTTTTGTGCTCTGCTCGTCGGCGACTGCGCTGGTCCTGCTGCTGTTTTCTGCACTGCTCATCGGCGTCGGCGATTGCGCTGGTCCTGCTGTTGTTTTCGCCTCTGCTCGTCGGCGTCTGCGACTGCGCTGGTCCTGCTGCTGTTTTCTGCTCTGCTCGTCTGCGACTGCGCTGGTCCTGCTGCTGTTTTCTGCACTGCTCATCGGCGTCGGCGACTGTGCTGATCCTGCTGCTGTTTTCTGCCCTAATCGTAGGCGTTGGCGACTGCGCTGGTCCTGCTGCTGTTGTCTTCACTGCTCATCGGCGTCGGCGACTGTGCTGATCCAGCTGCTGTTTTCTGCTCTGCTCGTCGGCGACTGCGCTGGTCCTGCTGCTGTTTTCTGCTCTGCTCGTCTGCGACTGCGCTGGTCCTGCTGCTGTTTTCTGCACTGCTCATCGGCGTCGGCGACTGTGCTGATCCTGCTGCTGTTTTCTGCCCTAATCGTAGGCGTTGGCGACTGCGCTGGTCCTGCTGCTGTTGTCTTCACTGCTCATCGGCGTCGGCGACTGTGCTGATCCTGCTGCTGTTTTCTGCACTGCTCATCGGCGTTGGCGACTGCGTTGATCCTGCCACTTTTTTCTGCTCTGCTCGTCGGCGTCAGCGACTGCTCTGATCCTGCTGCTGTTTTCTGCTCTGCTCGTCGCCGTCGGCGACTTCGCTGGTCCTGCAATTGTTTTCAGCTCTGATCGCCGGCGTCGGCGACGGCGCTGGTCCTGCTGCTGTTTTCTTCTCTGCTCGTCGGCGTCTGCTCTGCTCGTCGGCGTCTGCGCTGGTCCTGCTGTTGTTTTCTGCTCTGCTCGTCGGCGACTGCGCTGGTCCTGCTCTTGTTTTCGCTTCTGCTCGTCGGCGTCTGCTCTTCTCATTGGCGTCTGCGACTGCGCTGGTCCTGCTGCTGTTTTCTGCTCTGCTCATTGGCGTCTGCGACTGCGCATCTCCTGCTGCTTTTTTTTGCTCTGCTCGTCGGCGTCAGCGACTGCGCTGACCCTGCTGCTGTTTTCTGCTCTGATCGCCGGCGTCGGTGCCTGCGCTGGTCCTGCTGCTGTTTTCATCTCTGCTCGTCAGCGTCTGCTCTGCTCGTCGGCGTCTGCGCTGGTCCTGCTGCTGTTTTCTGCTCTGCTCGTCGGCGACTGCTCTGGTCCTGCAGTTGTTTTCGCCTCTGCTCGTCGGTGTCTGCTCTGCTCATCGGCGTCTGCGACTGCGCTGTTCATGCTGCTGTTTTCTGCTCTGCTCATTGGCGTCTGCGACTGCGCATCTCCTGCTGCTTTTTTCTGCTCTGCTCGTTGGCGTCAGCGATTGCGCTGACCCTGCTGCTGATTTTTGCTCTGATCGTCTGCGACTGCGCATCTCCTGCTGCTGTTTTTTGCTCTGCTCGTCGGTGTCAGCGACTGCGCTGATCCTGCTGCTGTTTTCTGCTCTGCTCGTCGGTGACTGCGCTGATCCTGCTGCTGTTTTCTGCTCTGCTCGTAGGCGTCGGCGACTGCGCTGGTCCTCCTGCTGTTTTCTGCACTGCTCATCGGCGTCGGCGACTGCGCTGATCCTGCTGCTGTTTTCTGCTTTGCTCGTAGGCGTCGCCGACTGCGCTGGTCCTGCTGCTGTTTTCTGCTCTGCTCGTCGGCGACTGCGCTGGTCATGCTGCTGTTTTCTGCACTGCTCATCGGCGTCGGTGACTGCGTTGATCCTGCTGCTGTTTTCTGCTCTGCTCGTTGGCGTCTGCGACTGCGCATCTCCTGCTGCTTTTTTCTGCTCTGCTCTTCAGCGTCAGCGACTGCGCTGATCCTGCTGCTGTTTTCTGCTCTGCTCGTCGGTGTCCGCGACTACGCTGATCCTGCTGCTGTTTTCTGCTCTGCTCGTCTGCGTCTGTGACTGCTCTGATCCTGCTGCTGTTTTTTGCTCTGCTCGTCGGCGTCAGCGACTGCGCTGATCCTGCTGCTGCTTTCTGCTCTGCTCGTCGGCGTCTGCGACTGCGCTGGTCCTGCTGCTGTTTTCTGCTCTGCTCGTCGGCATCAGCGACTGCGCTGATGCTGTTTTCTGCTCTGCTCGTCGAGGTCAGCAACTGCGCTGATCCTGCTGCTGTTTTCTGCTCTGCTTGTCCCCGTCGGCGACTGCGCTCGTCCTGCTGTTGTTTTCTGCTCTGCTCGTCGGCGTCAGCGACTGCGCTGATCCTGCTGCTGCTTTCTGCTCTGCTCGTCGGCGTCTGCGACTGCGCTGGTCCTGCTGCTGTTTTCTGCTCTGCTCATCGGCGTCTGCGACTGCGCTGACCCTGCTGCTGATTTCTGCTCTGATCGTCTGCGACTGCGCATCTCCTGCTGCTGTTTTTGCTCTGCTCGTCGGTGTCAGCGACTGAGCTGATCCTGCTGCTGTTTTCTGCTCTGCTCGTCGGCGTCTGCGACTGCGCTGGTCCTGCTGCTGTTTTCTGCTCTGCTCGTCGGCGACTGCGCTGATCCTGCTGCTGTTTTCTGCTCTGCTCGTCGGCGACTGCGCTGATCCTGCTGCTGTTTTCTGCTCTGCTCGTAGGCGTCGGCGACTGCGCTGCTCCTGCTGCTGTTTTCTGCACTGCTCCTCGGCGACTGCGCTGTTCCTGCTGCTGTTTTCTGCTCTGCTCGTCGGCGACTGCGCTGATCCTGCTGCTGTTTTCTGCTATGCTCGTAGGGGTCGGCGACTGCGCTGCTCCTGCTGCTGTTTTCGGCACTGCTCCTCGGCGACTGCGCTGTTCCTGCTGCTGTTTTCTGCTTTGCTCGTAGGCGTCGCCGACTGCGCTGGTCCTGCTGCTGTTTTCTGCTCTGCTCGTCGTCGACTGCGCTGGTCCTGCTGCTGTTTTCTGCACTGCTCGTCGAGGTCAGCAACTGCGCTGATCCTGCTGCTGTTTTCTGCTCTTCTCATCGCCGTCGGCGACTGCGCTGGTCCTGCTCTTGTTTTCGCTTCTGCTCGTCGGCGTCTGCTCTGCTCATTGGCGTCTGCGACTGCGCTGGTCCTGCTGCTGTTTTCTGCTCTGCTCATTGGCGTCTGCGACTGCGCATCTCCTGCTGCTTTTTTCTGCTCTGCTCGTCGGCGTCAGCGACTGCGCTGACCCTGCTGCTGTTTTCTGCTCTGATCGTCTGCGACTGTGCATCTCCTGCTGCTGTTTTTTGCTCTGCTCGTCGGCGTCAGTGACTGCGCTGACCCTGCTGCTGTTTTCTGCTCTGATCGTCTGCGACTGCGCATCTCCTGCTGCTTTTTTCTGCTCTGCTCGTCAGCGTCAGCGACTGCGCTGCCCCTGCTGCTGTTTTCTGCTCTGATCGCCGGCGTCTGCGACTGCGCTGGTCCTGCTGCTGTTTTCATCTCTGCTCGTCGGCGTCTGCTCTGCTCGTCGGCGTCTGCGCTGGTCCTGCTGCTGTTTTCTGCTCTGCTCGTCGGCGTCTGCTCTGCTCATCGGCGTCTGCGACTGCGCTGTTCATGCTGCTGTTTTCTGCTCTGCTCATTGGCGTCTGCGACTGCGCATCTCCTGCTGCTTTTTTCTGCTCTGCTCGTTGGCGTCAGCGACTGCGCTGACCCTGCTGCTGATTTCTGCTCTGATCGTCTGCGACTGCGCATCTCCTGCTGCTGTTTTTTTGCTCTGCTCGTCAGTGTCAGCGACTGCGCTGATCCTGCTGCTGTTTTCTGCTCTGCTCGTCGGTGTCTGCGACTGCGCTGGTCCTGCTGCTGTTTTCTGCTCTGCTCGTCGGCGACTGCGCTCATCCTGCTGCTCTTTTCTGCTCTGCTTGTAGGCGTCGGCGACTGCGCTGGTCCTCCTGCTGTTTTCTGCACTGCTCATCGGCGTCGGCGACTGCGCTGATCCTGCTGCTGTTTTCTGCTTTGCTCGTAGGTGCTGCGCTGGTCCTGCTGCTGTTTTCTGCACTGCTCATCGGCGTCGGCGACTGCGTTGATCCTGCTGCTGTTTTCTGCTCTGCTCGTCGGCGTCTGCGACTGCGCATCTCCTGCTGCTTTTTTCTGCTCTGCTCTTCAGCGTCAGCGACTGCGCTGATCCTGCTGCTGTTTTCTGCTCTGCTCGTCGGTGTCAGCGAATACGCTGATCCTGCTGCTGTTTTCTGCTCTGCTCGTCGGCGTCTGCGACTGCTCTGGTCCTGCTGCTGTTTTTTGCTCTGCTCGTCGGCGTCAGCGACTGCGCTGATCCTGCTGCTGCTTTCTGCTCTGCTCGTCGGCGTCAGTGACTGCGCTGATCCTGCTGCTGTTTTCTGCTCTGCTCGTCGGCGTCTGCGACTGCGCTGGTCCTGCTGTTGTTTTCTGCTCTGCTCGTCGGCATCAGCGACTGCTCTAATGCTGTTTTATGCTCTGCTCGTCGAGGTCAGCAACTGCGCTGATCCTGCTGCTGTTTTCTGCTCTGCTCGTCGCCGTCGGCGACGGCGCTCGTCCTGCTGTTGTTTTCTGCTCTGATCGTCGGCGTCGGCGACTGTGCTGGTCCTGCTGCTGTTTTCTGCTCTGCTCATCGGCGTCTGCGACTGCGCTGACCCTGCTGCTGATTTCTGCTCTGATTGTCTGCCACTGCGCATCTCCTGCTGCTGTTTTTTGCTCTGCTCGTCGGTGTCAGCGACTGCGCTGATCCTGCTGCTGTTTTCTGCTCTGCTCGTTGGCGTCTGCGACTGCGTTGGTCCTGCTGCTGTTTTCTGCTCTGCTCGTCGGCGACTGCGCTGATCCTGCTGCTGTTTTCTGCTCTGCTCGTCGGCGACTGCGCTGATCCTGCTGCAGTTTTCTGCTCTGCTCGTAGGCGTCGGCGACTGCGCTGGTCCTGCTGCTGTTTTCTGCACTGCTCCTCGGCGACTGTGCTGTTCCTGCTGCTGTTTTCTGCTTTGCTTGTAGGCGTCGCCGACTGCGCTGGTCCTGCTGCTGTTTTCTGCTCTGCTCGTCGGCGACTGCGCTGGTCCTGCTGCTGTTTTCTGCACTGCTCATCGGCGTCGGCGACTGCGTTGATCCTGCTGCTGTTTTCTGCTCTGCTTGTTGGCGTCTGCGACTGCGCATCTCCTGCTGCTTTTTCTGCTCTGCTCGTCGGCATCAACGACTGCGCTGATCCTGCTGCTGTTTTCTGCTCTGCTCGTCGGTGTCAGCGACTACGCTGATCCTGCTGCTGTTTTCTGCTCTGCTCATCGGCGTCTGCGACTGCGCTGGTCCTGCTGCTGTTTTTTGCTCTGCTCGTCGGCGTCGGCGACTGCGCTGATCCCGCTGTTGTTATCTGCTCTGATCGTCGGCGTCGGCGACTGCGCTGGTCCTGCTGTTGTTTTCTGCTCTGCTCATCGTCGTCTGCTACTGCGCTGATCCTGCTGCTATTTTCTGCTCTGCTCATCGGCGTCAGCGACTGGACTGATCCTGCTGCTGTTTTCTGCTCTGCTCGTCTGCGTCAGCGAATGTGCTGATCCTGCTGCTGTTTTCTGCTCTGCTCGTCGCCGTCAGCGCTGATCCTGCTGCTGTTTCCTGCTCTGCTCATCGCCGTCGGCGACTGCGCTGGTCCTGCTGTTGTTTTCTTCTCTGCTCGTCGGCGTCTGCTCTGCTCGTCGGCGTCAGCGACTGCGCTGGTCCTGCTGCTGTTTTCTGCTCTGCTCGTCGGTGACTGCGCTGGTCCTGCTGCTGTTTTTTGCTCTGCGCGTCGGCGACTGCGCTGATCCTGCTGCTGCTTTCTGCTCTGCTCGTCGGAGTCTGCGACTGCCCTGGTCCTGCTGCTGTTTTCTGCTCTGCTCGTCGGCATCAGCGACTGCGCTGATGCTGTTTTCTGCTCTGCTCGTCGAGGTCAGCAACTGCGCTGATCCTGCTGCTGTTTTCTGCTCTTCTCATCGCCGTCGGCGACTGCGCTCGTCCTGCTGTTGTTTTCTGCTCTGATCGTCGGCGTCGGCGACTGCGCTAGTCCTGCTGCTGTTTACTGCTCTGCTCATCGGCGTCTGCTACTGCGCTGATCCTGCCGCTATTTTCTGCTCTGCTCATCGGCGTCAGCGACTGGGCTGATCCTGCTGCTGTTTTCTGCTCTTCTCGTCTGCGTCAGCGAATGCGCTGATCCTGCTGCTGTTTTCTGCTCTGCTCTTCTCCGTCAGCGCTGATCCTGCTGCTGTTTCCTGCTCTGCTCGTCGCCGACGGCGACTGCGCTGGTCCTGCTGTTGTTTTCTTCTCTGCTCGTCGGCGTCTGCTCTGCTCGTCGGCGTCAGCGACTGCGCTGGTCCTGCTGCTGTATTCTGCTCTGCTCGTCGGTGACTGCGCTGATCCTGCTTCAGTTTTCTGCACTGCTAATTGGCGTCGGCGACTGCGCTGATCCTGCTGCTGTTTTCTGCTCTGCTCGTACGCGTCGGCGACTGCGCTGGTCCTGCTGCTGTTTTCTGCTCTGCTCGTCGGCTGCTGCGCTGATCCTGCTGCTGTTTTCTGCTCTGCTCGTCTGCGTCAGCGAATGCGCTGATCCTGCTGCTGTTTCCTGCTCTGCTCGTCGCCGTCGGCGACTGCGCTGGTCCTGCTGTTGTTTTCTGCTTTGATCGTCAGCGTCGGCGACTGCGCTGGTCCTGCTGCTGTTTTCTTCTCTGCTCGTCGGCGTCTGCTCTGCTCGTCGGCGTCTGCTCTGCTCGTCGGCGTCTGCGACTGCGCTGGTCCTGCTGCTGTTTTCTGCTCTGCTCGTCGGCGACTGCGCTGGTCCTGCTGCTTTTTTCTGCACTGCTCATCGGCGTCTGCGACTGTGCTGATCCTGCTGCTGTTTTCTGCCCTGCTCGTAGGCGACGGCGACTGCGCTGATCCTGCTGCTGTTTTCTGCTCTGCTCGTCGGCGACTGCGCTGGACCTGCTGCTGTTTTCTGCACTGCTCATCGGCGTCGGCGACTGCGTTGATCCTGCTGCTGTTTTCTGCTCTGCTCGTTGGCGTCTGCGACTGCGCATCTCCTGCCGCTTTTTTCTGCTCTGCTCGTCGGCGTCAGCGACTGCGCTGATCCTGCTGCTGTTTTCTGCTCTGCTCGTCGGCGTCTGCGACTGCGCATCTCCCTCTGCTGTTTTTTGCTCTGCTCGTCGGCGTCGGCGACTGCGCTGATCCTGCTGCTGTTTTCTGCTCTGCTCATCGGCGACTGCGCTGGTCCTTCTGCTGTTTTCTGCACTGCTCATCGGCGTTGGCGACTGCGTTGATCCTGCTGCTGTTTTCTGCTCTGCTCGTCGGCGTCTGCGACTGCGCATCTCCCTCTGCTGTTTTTTGCTCTGCTCGTCGGCGTCGGCGACTGCGCTGATCCTGCTGCTGTTTTCTGCTCTGCTCATCGGCGACTGCGCTGGTCCTTCTGCTGTTTTCTGCACTGCTCATCGGCGTTGGCGACTGCGTTGATCCTGCTGCTGTTTTCTGCTCTGCTCATCGGCGACTGCGCTGGTCCTTCTGCTGTTTTCTGCACTGCTCATCGGCGTTGGCGACTGCGTTGATCCTGCTGCTGTTTTCTGCTCTGCTCATTGGCGTCTGCGACTGCGCATCTCCTGCTGCTTTTTTCTGCTCTGCTCGTCAGCGACAGCGACTGCGCTGACCCTGCTGCTGTTTTCTGCTCTGCTCGTCGGCGTCAGCGACTGCGCTGATCCTGCTGCTGTTTTCTGCTCTGCACGTCGGCGTCTGCGACTGCACATCTCCTGCTGCTGTTTTCTGCTCTGCTCGTCGGCGACTGCGCTGGTCCTGCTGCTTTTTTCTGCACTGCTCATCGGCGTCGGCGACTGTGCTGATCCTGCTGCTGTTTTCTGCCCTGCTCGTAGGCGTCGGCGACTGTGCTGGTCCTGCTGCTGTTTTCTGCACTGCTCATCGGCGTCGGCGACTGCGCTGATCCTGCTGCTGTTTTCTGCTCTGCTCATCGGCGACTGCGCTGGACCTGCTGCTGTTTTCTGCACTGCTCATCGGCGTCGGCGACTGCGTTGATCCTGCTGCTGTTTTCTGCTCTGCTCGTTGGCGTCTGCGACTGCGCATCTCCAGCCGCTTTTTTCTGCTCTGCTTGTCGGCGTCAGCGACTGCGCTGATCCTGCTGCTGTTTTCTGCTCTGCTCGTCGGCGTCTGCGACTGCGCATCTCCCTCTGCTGTTTTTTGCTCTGCTCGTCGGCGTCGGCGACTGCGCTGATTCTGTTGCTGTTTTCTGCTCTGCTCATCGGCGACTGCGCTGGTCCTTCTGCTGTTTTCTGCACTGCTCATTGGCGTTGGCGACTGCGTTGATCCTGCTGCTGTTTTCTGCTCTGCTCATTCGCGTCTGCGACTGCGCATCTCCTGCTGCTTTTTTTCTGCTCTGCTCGTCAGCGTCAGCGACTGCGCTGATCCTGCTGCTGTTTTCTGCTCTGCTCGTAGGCGTCGGCGACTGCGCTGGTCCTCATGCTGTTTTCTGCACTGCTCATCGGCGTCGGCGACTGCGCTGATCCTGCTGCTGTTTTCTGCTTTGCTCGTAGGCGTCGCTGACTGCGCTGGTCCTGCTGCTGTTTTCTGCTCTGCTCGTCGGCGACTGCGCTGGTCCTGCTGCTGTTTTCTGCACTGCTCATCGGCGTCGGTGACTGCGTTGATCCTGCTGCTGTTTTCTGCTCTGCTCGTTGGCGTCTGCGACTGCGCATCTCCTGCTGCTTTTTTCTGCTCTGCTCTTCAGCGTCAGCGACTGCGCTGATCCTGCTGCTGTTTTCTGCTCTGCTCGTCGGTGTCCGCGACTACGCTGATCCTGCTGCAGTTTTCTGCTCTGCTCATCGGCGTCTGCGACTGCTCTGGTCCTGCTGCTGTTTTTTGCTCTGCTCGTCGGCGTCAGCGACTGCGCTGATCCTGCTGCTGCTTTCTGCTCTGCTCGTCGGCGTCTGCGACTGCGCTGGTCCTGCTGCTGTTTTCTGCTCTGCTCGTCGGCATCAGCGACTGCGCTGATGCTGTTTTCTGCTCTGCTCGTCGAGGTCAGCAACTGCGCTGATCCTGCAACTCTTTTCTGCTCTGCTCGTCGCCGTCGGCGAATGCGCTCGTCCTGCTGTTGTTTTCTGCTCTGATCGTTGGCGTCGGCGACTGCGCTGGTCCTGATGCTGTTTTCTGCGCTGCTCATCGGCGTCTGCGACTGTGCTGACCCTGCTACTGATTTCTGCTCTGATCGTCTGCGACTGCGCATCTCCTGCTGCTGTTTTTGCTCTGCTCGTCGGTGTCAGTGACTGAGCTGATCCTGCTTCTGTTTTCTGCTCTGCTCGTCGGCGTCTGCGACTGCGCTGGTCCTGCTGCTGTTTTCTGCTCTGCTCGTCGGCGACTGCGCTGATCCTGCTGCTGTTTTCTGCTCTGCTCGTCGGCGACTGCGCTGATCCTGCTGCTGTTTTCTGCTCTGCTCGTAGGCGTCGGCTACTGCGCTGCTCCTGCTGCTGTTTTCTGCACTGCTCCTCGGTGACTGCGCTGTTCCTGCTGCTGTTTTCTGCTTTGCTCGTAGGCGTCGCCGACTGCGCTGGTCCTGCTGCTGTTTTCTGCTCTACTTGTCGTCGAATGCGCTGGTCCTGCTTCTGTTTTCTGCACTGCTCGTCGAGGTCAGCAACTGCGCTGATCCTGCTGCTGTTTTCTGCTCTTCTCATCGCCGTCGGCGACTGCGCTGGTCCTGCTCTTGTTTTCGCTTCTGCTCGTCGGCGTCTGCTCTGCTCATTGGCGTCTGCGACTGCGCTGGTCCTGCTGCTGTTTTCTGCTCTGCTCATTGGCGTCTGCGACTGCGCATCTCCTGCTGCTTTTTTCTGCTCTGCTCGTCGGCGTCAGCGACTGCGCTGACCCTGCTGCTGTTTTCTGCTCTGATCGTCTGCGACTGTGCATCTCCTGCTGCTGTTTTTTGCTCTGCTCGTCGGCGTCAGCGACTGCGCTGACCCTGCTGCTGTTTTCTGCTCTGATCGTCTGCGACTGCGCATCTCCTGCTGCTTTTTTCTGCTCTGCTCGTCAGCGTCAGCGACTGCGCTGCCCCTGCTGCTGTTTTCTGCTCTGATCGCCGGCGTCTGCGACTGCGCTGGTCCTGCTGCTGTTTTCATCTCTGCTCGTCGGCGTCTGCTCTGCTCGTCGGCGTCTGCGCTGGTCCTGCTGCTGTTTTCTGCTCTGCTCGTCGGCGACTGCTCTGGTCCTGCAGTTTTTTTCGCCTCTGCTCGTCGTCTGCTCTGCTCATCGGCGTCTGCGACTGCGCTGTTCATGCTGCTGTTTTCTGCTCTGCTCATTGGCGTCTGCGACTGCGCATCTCCTGCTGCTTTTTTCTGCTCTGCTCGTTGGCGTCAGCGACTGCGCTGACCCTGCTGCTGATTTCTGCTCTGATCGTCTGCGACTGCGCTGATCCTGCTGCTGTTTTCTGCTCTGCTCGTCGGTGTCTGCGACTGCGCTGGTCCTGCTGCTGTTTTCTGCTCTGCTCGTCGGCGACTGCGCTGATCCTGCTGCTCTTTTCTGCTCTGCTTGTAGGCGTCGGCGACTGCGCTGGTCCTCCTGCTGTTTTCTGCACTGCTCATCGGCGTCGGCGACTGCGCTGATCCTGCTGCTGTTTTCTGCTTTGCTCGTAGGCGTCGCCAACTGCGCTGGTCCTGCTGCTGTTTTCTGCTCTGCTCGTCGGCGACTGCGCTGGTCCTGCTGCTGTTTTCTGCACTGCTCATCGGCGGCGGCGACTGCGTTGATCCTGCTGCTGTTTTCTGCTGTGCTCGTCGGCGTCTGCGACTGCGCATCTCCTGCTGCTTTTTTCTGCTCTGCTCTTCAGTGTCAGCGACTGCGCTGATCCTGCTGCTGTTTTCTGCTCTGCTCGTCGGTGTCAGCGACTACGCTGATCCTGCTGCTGTTTTCTGCTCTGCTCGTCGGCGTCTGCGACTGTTCTGGTCCTGCTGCTGTTTTTTGCTCTGCTCATCGGCGTCAGCGACTGCGCTGATCCTGCTGCTGCTTTCTGCTCTGCTCGTCGGCGTCAGCGACTGCGCTGATCCTGCTGCTGCTTTCTGCTCTGCTCGTCGGCGTCTGCCACTGCGCTGGTCCTGCTGCTGTTTTCTGCTCTGCTCGTCGGCATCAGCAACTGCGCTGATGCTGTTTTATGCTCTGCTCGTCGAGGTCAGCAACTGCGCTGATCCTGCTGCTGTTTTCTGCTCTGCTCGTCGCCGTCGGCGACTGCGCTCGTCCTGCTGTTGTTTTCTGCTCTGATCGTCGGCGACTGCGCTGGTCCTGCTGCTGTTTTCTGCTCTGCTCATCGGCGTCTGCGACTGCGCTGACCCTGCTGCTGATTTCTGCTCTGATCGTCTGCGACTGCGCATCTCCTGCTGCTGTTTTTTGCTCTGCTCATCGGTGTCAGTGACTGAGCTGATCCTGCTGCTGTTTTCTGCTCTGCTCGTCGGCGTCTGCGACTGCGCTGGTCCTGCTGCTGTTTTCTGCTCTACTCGTCGGCGACTGCGCTGATCCTGCTGCTGTTTTCTGCTCTGCTCGTCGGCGACTGCGCTGATCCTGCTGCTGTTTTCTAATCTGCTCGTAGGCGTCGGCGACTGCGCTGGTCCTGCTGCTGTTTTCTGCACTGCTCCTCGGCGACAGTGCTGTTCCTGCTGCTGTTTTCTGCTTTGCCCGTAGGCGTCGCCGACTGCGCTGGTCCTGCTGCTGTTTTCTGCTCTGCTCGTCGGTGACTGCGCTGGTCCTGTTGCTGTTTTCTGCACTGCTCATCGGCGTCGGCGACTGAGTTGATCCTGCAGCTGTTTTCTGCTCTGCTCGTTGGCGTCTGCGACTGCGCATCTCCTGCTGCTTTTTTCTGCTCTGCTCGTCGGCGTCAGCGACTGCGCTGATCCTGCTGCTGTTTTCTGCTCTGCTCGTCGGTGTCAGCGACTACGCTGATCCTGCTGCTGTTTTCTGCTCTGCTCGTCGGCGTCTGCGACTGCGCTGGTCCTGCTGTTGTTTTCTGCTCTGCTCGTCGGCATCAGCGACTGCTCTGATGCTGTTTTATGCTCTGCTCGTCGAGGTCAGCAAATGCGCTGATCCTGCTGCTGTTTTCTGCTCTGCCCGTCGCCGTCGGCGACTGCGCTCATCCTGCTGTTGTTTTCTGCTCTGATCGTCGGCGTCGGCGACTGCGCTGGTCCTGCTGCTGTTTTCTGCTCTGCTCATCGGCGTCTGCGACTGCGCTGACCCTGCTGCTGATTTCTGCTCTGATTGTCTGCGACTGCGCATCTCCTGCTGCTGTTTTTTGCTCTGCTCGTCGGTGTCAGCGACTGCGCTGATCCTGCTGCTGTTTTCTGCTCTGCTCGTCGGCGTCTGCGACTGCGCTGGTCCTGCTGCTGTTTTCTGCTCTGCTCGTCGGCGACTGCGCTGATCCTGCTGCTGTTTTCTGCTCTGCTCGTCGGCGACTGCGCTGATCCTGCTGCTGTTTTCTGCACTGCTCGTCGAGGTCAGCAACTGCGCTGATCCTGCTGCTGTTTTCTGCTCTTCTCATCGCCGTCGGCGACTGCGCTGGTCCTGCTCTTGTTTTCGCTTCTGCTCGTCGGCGTCTGCTCTGCTCATTGGCGTCTGCGACTGCGCTGGTCCTGCTGCTGTTTTCTGCTCTGCTCATTGGCGTCTGCGACTGCGCATCTCCTGCTGCTTTTTTCTGCTCTGCTCGTCGGCGTCAGCGACTGCGCTGACCCTGCTGCTGTTTTCTGCTCTGATCGTCTGCGACTGTGCATCTCCTGCTGCTGTTTTTTGCTCTGCTCGTCGGCGTCAGCGACTGCGCTGACCCTGCTGCTGTTTTCTGCTCTGATCGTCTGCGACTGCGCATCTCCTGCTGCTTTTTTCTGCTCTGCTCGTCAGCGTCAGCGACTGCGCTGCCCCTGCTGCTGTTTTCTGCTCTGATCGCCGGCGTCAGCGACTGCGCTGGTCCTGCTGCTGTTTTCATCTCTGCTCGTCGGCGTCTGCTCTGCTCGTCGGCGTCTGCGCTGGTCCTGCTGCTGTTTTCTGCTCTGCTCGTCGGCGACTGCTCTGGTCCTGCAGTTGTTTTCGCCTCTGCTTGTCGTCGTCTGCGACTGCGCTGTTCATGCTGCTGTTTTCTGCTCTGCTCGTTGGCGTCAGCGACTGCGCTGACCCTGCTGCTGATTTCTGCTCTGATCGTCTGCGACTGCGCATCTCCTGCTGCTGTTTTTTGCTCTGCTCGTCGGTGTCAGCGACTGCGCTGATCCTGCTGCTGTTTTCTGCTCTGCTCGTCGGTGTCTGCGACTGCGCTGGTCCTGCTGCTGTTTTCTGCTCTGCTCGTCGGCGACTGCGCTGATCCTGCTGCTCTTTTCTGCTCTGCTTGTAGGCGTCGGCGACTGCGCTGGTCCTCCTGCTGTTTTCTGCACTGCTCATCGGCGTCGGCGACTGCGCTGATCCTGCTGCTGTTTTCTGCTTTGCTCGTAGGCGTCGCCAACTGCGCTGGTCCTGCTGCTGTTTTCTGCTCTGCTCGTCGGCGACTGCGCTGGTCCTGCTGCTGTTTTCTGCACTGCTCATCGGCGTCGGCGACTGCGTTGATCCTGCTGCTGTTTTCTGCTCTGCTCGTCGGCGTCTGCGACTGCGCATCTCCTGCTGCTTTTTTCTGCTCTGCTCTTCAGCGTCAGCGACTGCGCTGATCCTGCTGCTGTTTTCTGCTCTGCTCGTCGGTGTCAGCGACTACGCTGATCCTGCTGCTGTTTTCTGCTCTGCTCGTCGGCGTCTGCGACTGCTCTGGTCCTGCTGCTGTTTTTTGCTCTGCTCGTCGGCGTCAGCGACTGCGCTGATCCTGCTGCTGCTTTCTGCTCTGCTCGTCGGCGTCAGCGACTGCGCTGATCCTGCTGCTGCTTTCTGCTCTGCTCGTCCGCGTCTGCGACTGCGCTGGTCCTGCTGCTGTTTTCTGCTCTGCTCGTCGGCATCAGCGACTGCTCTGATGCTGTTTTCTGCTCTGCTCGTCGAGGTCAGCAACTGCGCTGATCCTGCTGCTGTTTTCTGCTCTGCTCGTCGCCGTCGGCGACTGCGCTCGTCCTGCTGTTGTTTTCTGCTCTGATCGTCGGCGTCGGCGACTGCGCTGGTCCTGCTGCTGTTTTCTGCTCTGCTCATCGGCGTCTGCGACTGCGCTGACCCTGCTGCTGATTTCTGCTCTGATCGTCTGCGACTGCGCATCTCCTGCTGCTGTTTTTTGCTCTGCTCGTCGGTGTCAGTGACTGAGCTGATCCTGCTGCTGTTTTCTGTTCTGCTCGTCGGCGACTGCGCTGATCCTGCTGCTGTTTTCTGCTCTGCTCGTAGGCGTCGGCGACTGCGCTGGTCCTGCTGCTGTTTTCTGCACTGCTCCTCGCCGACTGCGCTGTTCCTGCTGCTGTTTTCTGCTCTACTCGTCGGCGACTGCGCTGATCCTGCTGCTGTTTTCTGCTCTGCTCGTCGGCGACTGCGCTGATCCTGCTGCTGTTTTCTGCTCTTCTCGTAGGCGTCGGCGACGGCGCTGGTCCTGCTGCTGTTTTCTGCACTGCTCCTCGGCGACTGCGCTGTTCCTGCTGCTGTTTTCTGCTTTGCCCATAGGCGTCGCCGACTGCGCTGGTCCTGCTGCTGTTTTCTGCTCTGCTCGTCGGCGACTGCGCTGGTCCTGCTGCTGTTTTCTGCACTGCTCATCGGCGTCTCGGCGACTGAGTTGATCCTGCAGCTGTTTTCTGCTCTGCTCGTTGGCGTCTGCAACTGCGCATCTCCTGCTGCTTTTTTCTGCTCTGCTCGTCGGCGTCAGCGACTGCGCTGATCCTGCTGCTGTTTTCTGCTCTGCTCGTCGGTGTCAGCGACTACGCTGATCCTGCTGCTGTTTTCTGCTCTGCTCGTCGGCGTCTGCGACTGCGCTGGTCCTGCTGTTGTTTTCTGCTCTGCTCGTCGGCATCAGCGACTGCTCTGATGCTGTTTTATGCTCTGTTCGTCGAGGTCAGCAACTGCGCTGATCCTGCTGCTGTTTTCTGCTCTGCTCGTCGCCGTCGGCGACTGCGCTCGTCCTGCTGTTGTTTTCTGCTCTGATCGTCGGCGTCGGCGACTGCGCTGGTCCTGCTGCTGTTTTCTGCTCTGCTCATCGGCGTCTGCGACTGCGCTGACCCTGCTGCTGATTTCTGCTCTGATTGTCTGCGACTGCGCATCTCCTGCTGCTGTTTTTTGCTCTGCTCGTCGGTGTCAGCGACTGCGCTGATCCTGCTACTGTTTTCTGCTCTGATCGTCGGCGTCTGCGACTGCGCTGGTCCTGCTGCTGTTTTCTGCTCTGCTCGTCAGCGACTGCGCTGATCCTGCTGCTGTTTTCTGCTCTGCTCGTCGGCGACTGCGCTGATCCTGCTGCTGTTTTCTGCTCTGCTCGTAGGCGTCGGCGACTGCGCTGGTCCTGCTGCTGTTTTCTGCACTGCTCCTCGGCGACTGCGCTGTTCCTGCTGCTGTTTTCTGCTTTTCTTGTAGGCGTCGCCGACTGCGCTGGTCCTGCTGCTGTTTTCTGCTCTGCTCGTCGGCGACTGCGCTGGTCCTGCTGCTGTTTTCTGCACTGCTCATCGGAGTCGGCGACTGCGTTGATCCTGCTGCTGTTTTCTGCTCTGCTTGTTGGCGTCTGCGACTGCGCATGTCCTGCTGCTTTTTTCTGCTCTGCTCGTCGGCGTCAGCGACTGCGCTGATCCTGCTGCTGTTTTCTGCTCTGCTCGTCGGTGTCAGCGACTACGCTGATCCTGCTGCTGTTTTCTGCTCTGCTCATCGGCGTCTGCGACTGCGCTGGTCCTGCTGCTGTTTTTTGCTCTGCTCGTCGGCATCAGCGACTGCGCTGATCCTGCTGCTGTTTTCTGCTCTGCTCGTCTGCGTCAGCGAATGCGCTGATCCTGCTGCTGTTTTCTGCTCTGCTCGTCGCCGTCAGCGCTGATCCTGCTGCTGTTTCCTGCTCTGCTCGTCGCCGTCGGCGACTGCGCTGGTCCTGCTGTTGTTTTCTTCTCTGCTCGTCGGCGTCTGCTCTGCTCGTCGGCGTCAGCGACTGCGCTGGTCCTGCTGCTGTTTTCTGCTCTGCTCGTCGGTGACTGCGCTGGTCCTGCTGCTGTTTTTTGCTCTGCACATCGGCGTCGGCGACTGCGCTGATCCTGCTGCTGCTTTCTGCTCTGCTCGTCGGAGTCTGCGACTGCACTGGTCCTGCTGCTGTTTTCTGCTCTGCTCGTCGGCATCATCGACTGCGCTGATGCTGTTTTCTGCTCTGCTCGTCGAGGTCAGCAACTGCGCTGATCCTGCTGCTGTTTTCTGCTCTTCTCATTGCCGTCGGCGACTGCGCTCGTCCTGCTGTTGTTTTCTGCTCTGATCGTCGGCGTCGGCGACTGCGCTGGTCCTGCTGCTGTTTTCTGCTCTGCTCATCGGCGTCTGCTACTGCGCCGATCCTGCTGCTATTTTCTGCTCTGCTCATCGGCGTCAGCAACTGGGCTGATCCTGCTGCTGTTTTCTGCTCTGCTCGTCTGCGTCAGCGAATGCGCTGATCCTGCTGCTGTTTTCTGCTCTGCTCTTCTCCGTCAGCGTTGATCCTGCTGCTGTTCCCTGCTCTGCTCGTCGCCGACGGCGACTGCGCTGGTCCTGCTGTTGTTTTCTTCTCTGCTCGTCGGCGTCTGCTCTGCTCGTCGGCGTCAGCGACTGCGCTGGTCCTGCTGCTGTTTTCTGCTCTGCTCGTCGGTGACTGCGCTGATGCTGCTTCAGTTTTCTGCACTGCTAATTGGCGTCGGCGACTGCGCTGATCCTGCTGCTGTTTTCTGCTCTGCTCGTACGCGTCGGCGACTGCGCTGGTCCTGCTGCTGTTTTCTGCTCTGCTCGTCGGCTGCTGCGCTGATCCTGCTGCTGTTTTCTGCTCTGCTCGTCTGTGTCAGCGAATGCGCTGATCCTGCTGCTGTTTCCTGCTCTGCTCGTCAGCGTCGGCGACTGCGCTGGTCCTGCTGCTGTTTTCTTCTCTGCTCCTCGGCGTCTGCTCTGCTCGTCGGCGTCTGCTCTGCTCGTCGGCGTCTGCGACTGCGCTCGTCCTGCTGCTGTTTTCTGCTCTGCTCGTCGGCGACTGCGCTGGTCCTGCTGCTTTTTTCTGCACTGTTCATCGGCGTTGGCGACTGTGCTGATCCTGCTGCTGTTTTCTGCCCTGCTCGTAGGCGTCGGCGACTGTGCTGGTCCTGCTGCTGTTTTCTGCACTGCTCATCGGCGTCGGCGACTGCGCTGATCCTGCTGCTGTTTTCTGCTCTGCTCGTCGGCGACTGCGCTGGACCTGCTGCTGTTTTCTGCTCTGCTCATTGGCGTCTGCGACTGCGCATCTCCTGCTGCTGTTTTCTGCTCTGCTCATTGGCGTCTGCGACTGCGCATCTCCTGCTGCTTTTTTCTGCTCTGCTCGTCAGCGTCAGCGACTGCGCTGACCCTGCTGCTGTTTTCTGCTCTGATAGTCTGCGACTGCGCATCTCCTGCTGCTGTTTTTTGCTCTGCTCGTCGGCGTCAGCGACTGCGCTGATCCTGCTGCTGTTTTCTGCTCTGCACGTCGGCGACTGCGCTGGTCCTGCTGCTTTTTTCTGCACTGCTCATCGGAGTCGGCGACTGTGCTGATCCTGCTGCTGTTTTCTGCCCTGCTCGTAGGCGTCGGCGACTGTGCTGGTCCTGCTGCTGTTTTCTGCACTGCTCATCGGCGTCGGCGACTGCGCTGATCCTGCTGCTGTTTTCTGCTCTGCTCGTCGGCGACTGCGCTGGACCTGCTGCTGTTTTCTGCACTGCTCATCGGCGTCGGCGGCTGCGTTGATCCTGCTGCTGTTTTCTGCTATGCTCGTTGGCGTCTGCGACTGCGCATCTCCAGCCGCTTTTTTCTGCTCTGCTTGTCGGCGTCAGCGACTTCGCTGATCCTGCTGCTGTTTTCTGCTCTGCTCGTCGGCGTCTGCGACTGCGCATCTCCCTCTGCTGTTTTTTGCTCTGCTCGTCGGCGTCGGCGACTGCGCTGATCCTGTTGCTGTTTTCTGCTCTGCTCATCGGCGACTGCGCTGGTCCTTCTGCTGTTTTCTGCACTGCTCATTGGCGTTGGCGACTGCATTGATCCTGCTGCTGTTTTCTGCTCTGCTCATTCGCGTCTGCGACTGCGCATCTCCTGCTGCTTTTTTTCTGCTCTGCTCGTCAGCGTCAGCGACTGCGCTGACCCTGCTGCTGTTTTCTGCTCTGATCGTCTGCGACTGCGCATCTCCTGCTGCTGTTTTTTTGCTCTGCTCGTTGGCGTCAGCGACTGCGCTGATCCTGCTGCTGTTTTCTGCTCTGCACGTCGGCGTCTGCGACTGCACATCTCCTGCTGCTGTTTTTTGCTCTGCTCGTCGTCGACTGCGCTGGTCCTGCTGCTGTTTTCTGCTCTGCTCATCGGCGTCGGCTACTGCGCTGATCCTGCTGCTGTTTTCTGCTCTGCTTGTCTGCGTCAGCGAATGCGCTGATCCTGCTGCTGTTTCCTGCTCTGCTCGTCGCTGTCGGCGACTGCGCTGGTCCTGCTGCTGTATTCTGCTCTGCTCATTGGCGACTGCGCTGGTCCTGCTGGTGTTTTCTGCACTGCTCATCGGCGTCGGCGACTGCACTGGTCCTGCTGTTGTTTTCGCCTCTGCTCGTCGGCGTCTGCTACTGCGCTTGTCCTGCTGCTGTTTTCTGCTCTGCTCGACGGCTACTGCGCTGGTCTTGCTGCTGTTTTCTGCACTGCTCATCGGCGTCGGCGACTGTGCTGATCCTGCTGCTGTTTTCTGCTCTGCTCGTAGGCGTCGGCGACTGCGCTGGTCCTGCTGCTGTTTTCTGCTCTGCTCGTCCGCGACTGCACTGGTCCTGCTGCGTTTTTCTGCACTGCTCATGTGCGTCGGCGACTGCGTTGATCCTGCTGCTGTTTTCTGCTCTGCTCATTGGCGTCTGCGCCTGCACATCTCTTGCTGCTGTTTTTTGCTCTGCTCGTCGGCGTCAGCGACTGCGCTGGTCCTGCTGCTGTTTTCTGCTCTGCTCATCGGCGTCGGCTACTGCGCTGATCCTTCTGCTGTTTTCTGCTCTGCTTGTCTGTGTCAGTGAATGCGCTGATCCTGCTGCTGTTTCCTGCTCTGCTCGTCGCCGTCGGCAACTGCGCTGGTCCTGCTGATGTTTTCTGCACTGCTCGTCGGCGTTGGCGACTGCGCTGGTCCTGCTGTTGTTTTCGCCTCTGCTCGTCGGCGTCTGCGACTGCGCATCTCCTGCTGCTGTTTTTTGCTCTGCTCGTCGGCGTTGGCGACTGCGCTGATCCTGCTGCTGTTTTCTGCTCTGCTCATCGGCGACTGCACTGGACCTGCTGCTGTTTTCTGCACTGCTCATTGGCGTCGGCGACTGCATTGATCCTGCTGCTGTTTTCTGCTCTGCTCATTGGCGTCTGCGACTGCGCATCTCCTGCCGCTTTTTTCTGCTCTGCTCGTCGGCGTCAGCGACAGCGCTGATCCTGCTTCTGTTTTCTGCTCTGCTCGTCGGCGTCTGCGACTGCGCATCTCCTGCTGCTGTTTTTTGCTCTGCTCGTCAGCGTCGGCGACTGCGCTGATCCTGCTGCTGTTTTCTGCTCTGCTCATCGGCGACTGCGCTGGTCTTGCTGCTGTTTTCTGCACTGCTCATCGGCGTTGGCGACTGCATTGATCCTGCTGCTGTTTTCTGCTCTGCTCATTGGCGTCTGCGACTGCGCATCTCCTGCTGCTTTTTTCTGCTCTGCTCGTCAGCGTCAGCAACTGCGCTGACCCTGCTGCTGTTTTCTGCTCTGATCATCTGCGACTGCGCATCTACTGCTGCTGTTTTTTGCTCTGCTCGTCAGCGACTGCGCTGGTCCTGCTGTTGTTTTCGCCTCTGCTCATCGGCGTCTGCGCTGGTCCTGCTGCTGTTTTCTGCTCTGCTCGTCGGCGTCAGCGACTGCGCTGACCCTGCTGCTGTTTTCTGCTCTGATCGTCTGCGACTGCGCATCTCCTGCTGCTGTTTTTTGCTCTGCTCGTCGGCGTCAGCGACTGCGCTGATCCTGCTGCTGTTTTCTGCTCTGCTCGTTGGCGTCTGCTCGGCTCGTCGGCGTCTGCGCTGGTCCTGCTGCTGTTTTCTGCTCTGCTCGTCGGCGACTGCGCTGGTCCTGCTGTTGTTTTCGCCTCTGCTCGTCGGCGTCTGCTCTGCTCATCGGCGTCTTCGACTGCGCTGGTCCTGCTGCTGTTTTCTGCTCTGCTCATTGGCGTCTGCGACTGCGCATCTCCTGCTGCTGTTTTCTGCTTTGCTCGTCGGCGACTGCGCTGGTCCTGCTGCTGTTTTCTGCACTGCTCATCGGCGTCAGCGACTGCGCTGGTCCTTCTGTTGTTTTCGCCTCTGCTCGTCGGCGACTGCGCTGGTCCTGCTGGTGTTTTCTGCACTACTCATTGGCGTCGGCGACTGCGCTGGTCCTGCTGTTGTTTTCGCCTCTGCTCGTCGGCGTCTGCGACTGCGCTGGTCCTGCTGCTGTTTTCTGCTCTGCTCGTCGGCGACTGTGCTGATCCTGCTGCTGTTTTCTGCTCTGCTCGTAGGCGTCGGCGACTGCGCTGGTCCTGCTGCTGTTTTCTGCACTGCTCATCGGCGTCTGCGACTGCGCATCTCCTGCTGCTGTTTTTTGCTCTGCTCTTTGGCGACTGCGCTGGTCCTGCTGCTGTTTTCTGCTCTGCTCATCGGCGTCGGCTACTGCGCTGATCCTGCTGCTGTTTTCTGCTCTGCTTGTCTGCGTCAGCGAATGCGATGATCCTGCTGCTGTTTTCTGCCCTGCTCGTCGGCGTCTGCGACTGCGCATCTCCTTTTTTGCTCTGCTCGTCGGCGACTGCGCTGGTCCTGCTGATGTTTTCTGCACTACTCATCGGCGTCGGCGACTGCGCTGGTCCTGCTGTTGTTTTCGCCTCTGCTCGTCGGCGTCTGCGACTGCGCTGGTCCTGCTGCTGTTTTCTGCTCTGCTCGTCGGCGACTGTGCTGATCCTGCTGCTGTTTTCTGCTCTGCTCGTAGGCGTCGGCGACTGCGCTGGTCCTGCTGCTGTTTTCTGCACTGCTCATCGTCGTCGGCGACTACGTTGATCCTGCTGCTGTTTTCTGCTCTGCTCATTGGCGTCTGCGACTGTGCTGATCCTGCTGCTTTTTTCTGCTCTGCTCGTCGGCGTCAGCGACTGCGCTGACCCTGCTGCTGTTTTCTGCTCTGATCGTCTGCGACTGCGCATCTCCTGCTGCTGTTTTTTGCTCTGCTCGTCGGCGTCAGCGACTGCGCATCTCCTGCTGCTGTTTTTTGCTCTGCTCGTTGGCGACTGCACTGGTCCTGCTGCTGTTTTCTGCTCTGCTCATCGGCGTCGGCTACTGTGTTGATCCTGCTGCTGTTTTCTGCTCTGCTTGTCTGCGTCAGCGAATAAGATGATCCTGCTGCTGTTTTCTGCTCTGCTCGTCGGCGTCTGCGACTGCGCATCTCCTGCTGTTGTTTTTTGCTCTGCTCGTCGGCGACTGCGCTGGTCCTGCTGCTGTTTTCTGCTCTGCTCATCGGCGTTGGCTACTGCGCTGATCCTGCTGCTGTTTTCTGCTCTGCTTGTCTGCGTCAGCGAATGCGCTGATCCTGTTTCTGTATCCTTCTCTGCTCGTTGCCGTCGGCTACTGCGCTGGTCCTGCTGTTGTTTTCTGCTCTGATCGTCGGCGTCGGCAACTGCGCTGGTCCTGCTGCTGTTTTTTTCTCTGCTCGTCGGTGTCTGCTCTGCTCGTCGGCGTCTGCGACTGCGCTGGTCCTGCTGCTGTTTGCTGCTCTGCTCATCGGGCGGCTGCACTGGTCCTGCTGGTGTTTTCTGATCTGCTCATCGGCGTCGGCGACTGCGCTGGTCCTGCTGTTGTTTTCGCCTCTGCTCGTCGGTGTCTGCGACTGCGCTGGTCCTGCTGCTGTTTTCTGCTCTGCTCGTCGGCGACTGTGCTGATCCTGCTGCTGTTTTCTGCTCTGCTCATAGGCGTCGGCAACTGTGCTGGTCCTGCTGCTGTTTTCTGCACTGCTCATCGGCGTCTGCAACTGCGCTGGTCCTGCTGCTGTTTTCTGCTCTGCTCGTCGGCGACTGCGCTGGTCCTGCTGATGTTTTCTGCACTGCTCATCTGCGTCGGTGACTACGTTGATCCTGCTGCTGTTTTCTGCTCTGCTCATTAGCGTCTGCAACTGCGCATCTCCTGCTGCTTTTTTCTGCTCTGCTCATCGGCGTCAGCGACTGCGCTGACCCTGCTGCTGTTTTCTGCTCTGATCGTCTGCGACTGCACATCTCCTGCTGCTGTTTTTTGCTCTGCTCGTCGGCGTCAGCGACTGCGCTGATCCTGCTGCTGTTTTCTGCTCTGCTCATCGGCGTCTGCGCATCTCTTGCTGCTGTTTTTAGCTCTGCTCGTCGGCGACTGCGCTGGTCCTGCTGCTGTTTTCTGCTCTGGTCATCGCCGTCGGCTACTGCGCTGATCCTGCTGCTGTTTTCTGCTCTGCTTGTCTGCGTCAGCGAATGCGCTGATCCTGCTGCTGATTCCTGCTCTGCTCATCGCCGTCGGCGACTGCACTGGTCCTGCTGTTGTTCTCTGCCCTGATCGTCGCCGTCGGCGACTGCGTTGGTCCTGCTGCTGTTTTCTTCTCTGCTCGTCGGCGTCTGCTCTGCTCGTCGGCGTCTGCGACTGCGCTGGTCCTGCTGCTGTTTTCTGCGCTGCTCATCGGCGACTGCGCTGGTACTGCTGGTGTTTTCTGCACTGCTCATTGGCATCGGCGACTGCGCTGGTCCTGCTGTTGTTGTCGCCTCTGCTCGTCGGCGTCTGCGACTGGGCTGATCCTGCTGCTGTTTTCTGCTCTGCTTGTCTGCGTCAGCGAATGCGCTGATCCTGCTGCTGTTTCCTGCTCTGCTCGTCGCCGTCGGCGACTGCACTGGTCCTGCTGTTGTTTCCTGCTCTGATCGTCGCCGTCGGCGACTGCGCTGGTCCTGCTGTTGTTTTCGCCTCTGCTCGTCGGAGACTGCGCTGGTCCTGCTGTTGTTTTCGCCTCTGCTCGTCGGCGTCTGCAACTGCGCTGGTCCTGCTGCTGTTTTCTGCTCTGCTCGTCGGCGACTGTGCTGATCCTGCTGCTGTTTTCTGCTCTGCTCGTAGGCGTCGGCGACTGCGCTGGTCCTGCTGCTGTTTTCTGCACTGCTCATCGGCGTCTGCGACTGCGCTGGTCCTGCTGCTGTTTTCTGCTCTGCTCGTCGGCGACTGCGCTGGTCCTGTTGCTGTTTTCTGCACTGCTCATCGTCGTCGGCGACTACGTTGATCCTGCTGCTGTTTTCTGCTCTGCTCATTGGCGTCTGTGACTGCGCATCTCCTGCTGCTTTTCTCTGCTCTGCTCGTCGGCGTCAGCGACTGCACTGACCCTCCTGCTGTTTTCTGCTCTGATCGTCTGCGACTGCGCATCTCCTGCTGCTGTTTTTTGCTCTGCTCGTCGGCGTCAGCGACTGCGCTGATCCTGCTGCTGTTTTCTGCTCTGCTCATCGACGTCTGCGACTGCGCATCTCCTGCTGCTGTTTTTTGCTCTGCTCTTTGGCGACTGGGCTGGTCCTGCTGCTGTTTTCTGCTCTGCTCATCGGCGTCGGCTACTGCGCTGATCCTGCTGCTGTTTTCTGCTCTGCTTGTCTGCGTCAGCGAATGCGATGATGCTGCTGCTGTTTTCTGCCCTGCTCGTCGGCGTCTGCGACTGCACATCTCCTGCTGTTGTTTTTTGCTCTGCTCGTCGGCGACTTCGCTGGTCCTGCTGTTGTTTTCTGCACTACTCATCGGCGTCGGCGACTGTGCTGGTCCTGCTGTTGTTTTCGCCTCTGCTCGTCGGCGTCTGCGACTGCGCTGGTCCTGCTGCTGTTTTCTGCTCTGCTCGTCGGCGACTCTGCTGATCCTGCTGCTGTTTTCTGCTCTGCTCGTAGGCGTCGGCGACTGCGCTGGTCCTGCTGCTGTTTTCTGCACTGCTCATCGGCGTCTGCGACTTCGCTGGTCCTGCTGCTGTTTTCTGCTCTGCTCGTCGGCGACTGCACTGGTCCTGCTGCTGTTTTCTGCACTGCTCATTGGCGTTGGCGACTGCGTTGATCCTGCTGCTGTTTTCTGCTCTGCTCATTCGCGTCTGCGACTGCGCATCTCCTGCTGCTTTTTTTCTGCTCTGCTCGTCAGCGTCAGCGAATGCGCTGATCCTGCTGCTGTTTTCTGCTCTGCTCGTAGGCGTCGGCGACTGCGCTGGTCCTCCTGCTGTTTTCTGCACTGCTCATCGGCGTCGGCGACTGCGCTGATCCTGCTGCTGTTTTCTGCTTTGCTCGTAGGCGTCGCCGACTGCGCTGGTCCTGCTGCTGTTTTCTGCTCTGCTCGTCGGCGACTGCGCTGGTCCTGCTGCAGTTTTCTGCACTGCTCATCGGCGTCGGTGACTGCGTTGATCCTGCTGCTGTTTTCTGCTCTGCTCGTTGGCGTCTGCGACTGCGCATCTCCTGCTGCTTTTTTCTGCTCTGCTCTTCAGCGTCAGCGACTGCGCTGATCCTGCTGCTGTTTTCTGCTCTGCTCGTCGGTGTCCGCGACTACGCTGATCCTGCTGCTGTTTTCTGCTCTGCTCGTCGGCGTCTGCGACTGCTCTGGTCCTGCTGCTGTTTTTTGCTCTGCTCGTCGGCGTCAGCGACTGCGCTGATCCTGCTGCTGCTTTCTGCTCTGCTCGTCGGCGTCTGCGACTGCGCTGGTCCTGCTGCTGTTTTCTGCTCTGCTCGTCGGCATCAGCGACTGCGCTGATGCTGTTTTCTGCTCTGCTCGTCGAGGTCAGCAACTGTGCTGATCCTGCTGCTGTTTTCTGCTCTGCTCGTCGCCGTCGGCGACTGCGCTCGTCCTGCTGTTGTTTTCTGCTCTGATCGTTGGCGTCGGCGACTGTGCTGGTCCTGTTGCTGTTTTCTGCTCTGCTCATCGGCGTCTGCGACTGCGCTGACCCTGCTGCTGATTTCTGCTCTGATCGTCTGCGACTGCGCATCTCCTGCTGCTGTTTTTGCTCTGCTCGTCGGTGTCAGCGACTGAGCTGATCCTGCTGCTGTTTTCTGCTCTGCTCGTCGGCGTCTGCGACTGCGCTGGTCCTGCTGCTGTTTTCTGCTCTGCTCGTCGGCGACTGCGCTGATCCTGCTGCTGTTTTCTGCTCTGCTCGTCGGCGACTGCGCTGGTCCTGCTGCTGTTTTCTGCTCTGCTCGTAGGCGTCGGCGACTGCGCTGCTCCTGCTGCTGTTTTCTGCACTGCTCCTCGGCGACTGCGCTGTTCCTGCTGCTGTTTTCTGCTTTGCTCGTAGGCGTCGCCGACTGCGCTGGTCCTGCTGCTGTTTTCTGCTCTGCTCGTCGTCGACTGCGCTGGTCCTGCTGCTGTTTTCTGCACTGCTCGTCGAGGTCAGCAACTGCGCTGATCCTGCTGCTGTTTTCTGCTCTTCTCATCGCCGTCGGCGACTGCGCTGGTCCTGCTCTTGTTTTCGCTTCTGCTCGTCGGCGTCTGCTCTGCTCATTGGCGTCTGCGACTGCGCTGGTCCTGCTGCTGTTTTCTGCTCTGCTCATTGGCGTCTGCGACTGCGCATCTCCTGCTGCTTTTTTCTGCTCTGCTCGTCGGCGTCAGCGACTGCGCTGACCCTGCTGCTGTTTTCTGCTCTGATCGTCTGCGACTGTGCATCTCCTGCTGCTGTTTTTTGCTCTGCTCGTCAGCGTCAGCGACTGCGCTGACCCTGCTGCTGTTTTCTGCTCTGATCGTCTGCGACTGCGCATCTCCTGCTGCTTTTTTCTGCTCTGCTCATCAGCGTCAGTGACTGCACTTCCCCTGCTGCTGTTTTCTTCTCTGATCGCCGGCGTCTGCGACTGCGCTGGTCCTGCTGCTGTTTTCATCTCTGCTCGTCGGCGTCTGCTCTGCTCGTCGGCGTCTGCGCTGGTCCTGCTGCTGTTTTCTGCTCTGCTCGTCGGCGACTGCTCTGGTCCTGCAGTTGTTTTCGCCTCTGCTCGTTGTCGTCTGCTCTGCTCATTGGCGTCTGCAACTGCGCATCTCCTGCTGCTTTTTTCTGCTCTGCTCGTTGACGTCAGCGACTGCGCTGACCCTGCTGCTGATTTCTGCTCTGATCGTCTGCGACTGCGCATCTCCTGCTGCTGCTTTTTGCTCTGCTCGTCGGTGTCAGCGACTGCGCTGATCCTGCTGCTGTTTTCTGCTCTGCTCGTCGGTGTCTGCGACTGCGCTGGTCCTGCTGCTGTTTTCTGCTCTGCTCGTCGGCGACTGCGCTGATCCTGCTGCTCTTTTCTGCTCTGCTTGTAGGCGTCGGCGACTGCGCTGGTCCTCCTGCTGTTTTCTGCACTGCTCATCGGCGTCGGCGACTGCGCTGATCCTGCTGCTGTTTTCTGCTTTGCTCGTAGGCGTCGCCAACTGCGCTGGTCCTGCTGCTGTTTTCTGCTCTGCTCGTCGGCGACTGCGCTGGTCCTGCTGCTGTTTTCTGCACTGCTCATCGGCGTCGGCGACTGCGTTGATCCTGCTGCTGTTTTCTGCTCTGCTCGTCGGCGTCTGCGACTGCGCATCTCCTGCTGCTTTTTTCTGCTCTGCTCTTCAGCGTCAGCGACTTCGCTGATCCTGCTGCTGTTTTCTGCTCTGCTCGTCGGTGTCAGCGACTACGCTGATCCTGCTGCTGTTTTCTGCTCTGCTCGTCGGCGTCTGCGACTGCTCTGGTCCTGCTGCTGTTTTTTGCTCTGCTCGTCGGCGTCAGCGACTGCGCTGATCCTGCTGCTGCTTTCTGCTCTGCTCGTCGGCGTCAGCGACTGCGCTGATCCTGCTGCTGCTTTCTGCTCTGCTCGTCGGCGTCTGCGACTGCGCTGGTCCTGCTGCTGTTTTCTGCTCTGCTCGTCGGCATCAGCGACTGCGCTGATGCTGTTTTCTGCTCTGCTCGTCGAGGTCAGCAACTGCGCTGATCCTGCTGCTGTTTTCTGCTCTGCTCGTCGCCGTCGGCGACTGCGCTCGTCCTGCTGTTGTTTTCTGCTCTGATCGTCGGCGTCGGCGACTGCGCTGGTCCTGCTGCTGTTTTCTGCTCTGCTCATCGGCGTCTGCGACTGCGCTGACCCTGCTGCTGATTTCTGCTCTGATCGTCTGCGAGTGCGCATCTCCTGCTGCTGTTTTTTGCTCTGCTCGTCGGTGTCAGTGACTGAGCTGATCCTGCTGCTGTTTTCTGCTCTGCTCGTCGGCGTCTGCGACTGCGCTGGTCCTGCTGCTGTTTTCCTCTCTACTCGTCGGCGACTGCGCTGATCCTGCTGCTGTTTTCTGCTCTGCTCGTCGGCGACTGCGCTGATCCTGCTGCTGTTTTCTGCTCTGCTCGTAGGCGTCGGCGACTGCGCTGGTCCTGCTGCTGTTTTCTGCACTGCTCCTCGGCGACTGTGCTGTTCCTGCTGCTGTTTTCTGCTTTGCCCGTAGGCGTCGCCGACTGCGCTGGTCCTGCTGCTGTTTTCTCCTCTGCTCGTCGGCGACTGCGCTGGTCCTGCTGCTGTTTTCTGCACTGCTCATCGGCGTCGGCGACTGAGTTGATCCTGCAGCTGTTTTCTGCTCTGCTCATTGGTGTCTGCGACTGCGCATCTCCTGCTGCTTTTTTCTGCTCTGCTCGTCGGCGTCAGCGACTGCGCTGATCCTGCTGCTGTTTTCTGCTCTGCTCGTTGGTGTCAGCGACTACACTGATCCTGCTGCTGTTTTCTGCTCTGCTCGTCGGCGTCTGCGACTGCGCTGGTCCTGCGACTGCGCTGGTCCTGCTGTTGTTTTCTGCTCTGCTTGTCGGCATCAGCGACTGCTCTGATGCTGTTTTATGCTCTGCTCATCGAGGTCAGCAACTGCGCTGGTCCTGCTGCTGTTTTCTGCTCTGCTCATCGGCGTCTGCGACTGCGCTGACCCTGCTGCTGATTTCTGCTCTGATTGTCTGCGACTGCGCATCTCCTGCTGCTGTTTTTTGCTCTGCTCGTCGGTGTCAGCGACTGCGCTGATCCTGCTGCTGTTTTCTGCTCTGCTCGTCGGCGTCTGCGACTGCGCTGTTCCTGCTGCTGTTTTCTGCTCTGCTCGTCGGCGACTGCGCTGATCCTGCTGCTGTTTTCTGCTCTGCTCGTCGGCGACTGCGCTGATCCTGCTGCTGTTTTCTGCACTGCTCGTCGAGGTCAGCAACTGCGCTGATCCTGCTGCTGTTTTCTGCTCTTCTCATCACCGTCGGCGACTGCACTGGTCCTGCTCTTGTTTTCGCTTCTGCTCGTCGGCGTCTGCTCTGCTCATTGGCGTCTGCGACTGCGCTGGTCCTGCTGCTGTTTTCTGCTCTGCTCATTGGCGTCTGCGACTGCGCATCTCCTGCTGCTTTTTTCTGCTCTGCTCGTCGGCGTCAGCGACTGCGCTGACCCTGCTGCTGTTTTCTGCTCTGATCGTCTGCGACTGTGCATCTCCTGCTGCTGTTTTTTGCTCTGCTCGTCGGCGTCAGCGACTGCGCTGACCCTGCTGCTGTTTTCTGCTCTGATCGTCTGCGACTGCTCATCTCCTGCTTCTTTTTTCTGCTCTGCTCGTCAGCGTCAGCGACTGCGCTGCCCCTGCTGCTGTTTTCTGCTCTGATCGCCGGCGTCAGCGACTGCGCTGGTCCTGCTGCTGTTTTAATCTCTGCTCGTCGGCGTCTGCTCTGCTCGTTGGCGTCTGCGCTGGTCCTGCTGCTGTTATCTGCTCTGCTCGTCGGCGACTGCTCTGGTCCTGCAGTTGTTTTCGCCTCTGCTCGTTGTCGTCTGCTCTGCTCATCGGCGTCTGCGACTGCGCTGTTCATGCTAGTGTTTTCTGCTCTGCTCATTGGCGTCTGCGACTGCGCATCTCCTGCTGCTTTTTTCTGCTCTGCTCGTTGGCGTCAGCGACTGCGCTGACCCTGCTGCTGATTTCTGCTCTGATCGTCTGCGACTGCGCATCTCCTGCTGCTGTTTTTTGCTCTGCTCGTCGGTGTCAGCGACTGCGCTGATCCTGCTGCTGTTTTCTGCTCTGCTCGTCTGTGTCTGCGACTGCGCTGGTCCTGCTGCTGTTTTCTGCTCTGCTCGTCGGCGACTGCGCTGATCCTGCTGCTCTTTTCTGCTCTGCTTGTAGGCGTTGGCGACTGCGCTGGTCCTCCTGCTGTTTTCTGCACTGCTCATCGGCGTCGGCGACTGCGCTGATCCTGCTGCTGTTTTCTGCTTTGCTCGTAGGCGTCGCCAACTGCGCTGGTCCTGCTGCTGTTTTCTGCTCTGCTCGTCGGCGACTGCGCTGGTCCTGCTGCTGTTTTCTGCACTGCTCATCGGCGTCGGCGACTGCGTTGATCCTGCTGCTGTTTTCTGCTCTGCTCGTCGGCGTCTGCGACTGCGCATCTCCTGCTGCTTTTTTCTGCTCTGCTCTTCAGCGTCAGCGACTGCGCTGATCCTGCTGCTGTTTTCTGCTCTGCTCGTCGGTGTCAGCGACTACGCTGATCCTGCTGCTGTTTTCTGCTCTGCTCGTCGGCGTCTGCGACTGCTCTGGTCCTGCTGCTGTTTTTTGCTCTGCTCGTCGGCGTCAGCGACTGCGCTGATCCTGCTGCTGCTTTCTGCTCTGCTCGTCGGCGTCAGCGACTGTGCTGATCCTGCTGCTGCTTTCTGCTCTGCTCGTCGGCGTCTGCGACTGCGCTGGTCCTGCTGCTGTTTTCTGCTCTGCTCGTCGGCATCAGCGACTGTGCTGATGCTGTTTTCTGCTCTGCTCGTCGAGGTCAGCAACTGCGCTGATCCTGCTGCTGTTTTCTGCTCTGCTCGTCGCCGTCGGCGACTGCGCTCGTCCTGCTGTTGTTTTCTGCTCTGATCGTCGGCGTCGGCGACTGCGCTGGTCCTGCTGCTGATTTCTGCTCTGCTCATCGGCGTCTGCGACTGCGCTGACCCTGCTGCTGATTTCTGCTCTGATCGTCTGCGACTGCGCATCTCCTGCTGCTGTTTTTTGCTCTGCTCGTCGGTGTCAGTGACTGAGCTGATCCTGTTGCTGTTTTCTGCTCTGCTCGTCGGCGTCTGCGACTGCGCTGGTCCTGCTGCTGTTTTCTGCTCTACTCGTCGGCGACTGCGCTGATCCTGCTGCTGTTTTCTGCTCTGCTCGTCGGCGACTGCGCTGATCCTGCTGCTGTTTTCTGCTCTGCTCGTAGGCGTCGGCGACTGCGCTGGTCCTGCTGCTGTTTTCTGCTTTGCCCGTAGGCGTCGCCGACTGCGCTGGTCCTGCTGCTGTTTTCTGCTCTGCTCGTCGGCGACTGCGCTGGTCCTGCTGCTGTTTTCTGCACTGCTCATCGGCGTCGGCGACTGAGTTGATCCTGCAGCTGTTTTCTGCTCTGCTCGTTGGCGTCTGCGACTGCACATCTCCTGCTGCTTCTTTCTGCTCTGCTCGTCGGCGTCAGCGACTGCGCTGATCCTGCTGCTGTTTTCTGCTCTGCTCGTCGGTGTCAGCGACTACGCTGATCCTGCTGCTGTTTTCTGCTCTGCTCGTCGGCGTCTGCGACTGCGCTGGTCCTGCTGTTGTTTTCTGCTCTGCTCGTCGGCATCAGCGACTGCTCTGATGCTGTTTTATGCTCTGCTCGTCGAGGTCAGCAACTGCGCTGATCCTGCTGCTGTTTTCTGCTCTGCTCGTCGCCGTCGGCGACTGCGCTCGTCCTGCTGTTGTTTTCTGCTCTGATCGTCGGCGTCGGCGACTGCGCTGGTCCTGCTGCTGTTTTCTGCTCTGCTCATCGGCGTCTGCGACTGCGCTGGTCCTGCTGCTGTTTTCTGCACTGCTCCTCGGCGACTGCGCTGTTCCTGCTGCTGTTTTCTGTTTTGCTTGTAGGCGTCGCCGACTGCGCTGGTCCTGCTGCTGATTTCTGCTCTGCTCGTCGGCGACTGCGCTGGTCCTGCTGCTGTTTTCTGCACTGCTCATCGGCGTCGGCGACTGCGTTGATCCTGCTGCTGTTTTCTGCTCTGCTTGTTGGCGTCTGCGACTGCGCATCTCCTGCTGCTTTATTCTGCTCTGCTCGTCGGCGTCAGCGACTGCGCTGATCCTGCTGCTGTTTTCTGCTCTGCTCGTCGGTGTCAGCGACTACGCTGATCCTGCTGCTGTTTTCTGCTCTGCTCATCGGCGTCTGCGACTGCGCTGGTCCTGCTGCTGTTTTTTGCTCTGCTCGTCGGCGTCGGCGACTGCGCTGATCCCGCTGTTGTTATCTGCTCTGATCGTCGGCGTCGGCGACTGCGCTGGTCCTGCTGTTGTTTTCTGCTCTGCTCATCGGCGTCTGCTACTGCGCTGATCCTGCTGCTATTTTCTGCTCTGCTCATCGGCGTCAGCGACTGGGCTGATCCTGCTGCTGTTTTCTGCTCTGCTCGTCTGCGTCAGCGAATGCGCTGATCCTGCTGCTGATTTCTGCTCTGCTCGTCGCCGTCAGCGCTGATCCTGCTGCTGTTTCCTGCTCTGCTCGTCGCCGTCGGCGACTGCGCTGGTCCTGCTGTTGTTTTCTTCTCTGCTCGTCGGCGTCTGCTCTGCTCGTCGGCGTCAGCGACTGCGCTGGTCCTGCTGCTGTTTTCTGCTCTGCTCGTCGGTGACTGCGCTGGTCCTGCTGCTGTTTTTTGCTCTGCGCGTCGGCGTCGGCGACTGCGCTGATCCTGCTGCTGCTTTCTGCTCTGCTCGTCGGAGTCTGCGACTGCACTGGTCCTGCTGCTGTTTTCTGCTCTGCTCGTCGGCATCAGCGACTGCACTGATGCTGTTTTCTGCTCTGCTCGTCGAGGTCAGCAACTGCGCTGATCCTGCTGCTGTTTTCTGCTCTTCTCATTGCCGTCGGTGACTGCGCTCGTCCTGCTGTTGTTTTCTGCTCTGATCGTCTGCGTCGGCGACTGCGCTGGTCCTGCTGCTGTTTTCTGCTCTGCTCATCGGCGTCTGCTACTGCGCTGATCCTGCTGCTATTTTCTGCTCTGCTCATCGGCGTCAGCGACTGGGCTGATCCTGCTGCTGTTTTCTGCTCTGCTCGTCTGCGTCAGCGAATGCGCTGATCCTGCTGCTGTTTTCTGCTCTGCTCTTCTCCAACAGCGCTGATCCTGCTGCTGTTTCCTGCTCTGCTCGTCGCCGACGGCGACTGCGCTGGTCCTGCTGTTGTTTTCTTCTCTGCTCGTCGGCGTCTGCTCTGCTCGTTGGCGTCAGCGACTGCGCTGGTCCTGCTGCTGTTTTCTGCTCTGCTCGTCGGTGACTGCGCTGATCCTGGTGCTGTTTTCTGCTCTGCTGGTACGCGTCGGCGACTGCGCTGGTCCTGCTGCTGTTTTCTGCTCTGCTCGTCGGCTGCTGCGCTGATCCTGCTGCTGTTTTCTGCTCTGCTCGTCTGCGTCAGCGAATGCGCTGATCCTGCTGCTGTTTCCTGCTCTGCTCGTTGCCGTCGGCGACTGCGCTGGTCCTGCTGTTGTTTTCTGCTCTGATCGTCAGCGTCGGCGACTGCGCTGGTCCTGCTGCTGTTTTCTTCTCTGCTCGTCGGCGTCTGCTCTGCTAGTCGGCGTCTGCTCTGCTCGTCGGCGTCTGCGACTGCGCTGGTCCTGCTGCTGTTTTCTGCTCTGCTCTTCGGCGACTGCGCTGGTCCTGCTGCTTTTTTCTGCACTGCTCATCGGCGTCGGCGACTGTGCTGATCCTGCTGCTGTTTTCTGCCCTGCTCGTAGGCGTCGGCGACTGTGCTGGTCCTGCTGCTGTTTTCTGCACTGCTCATCGGCGTCGGCGACTGCGCTGGTCCTGCTGCTGTTTTCTGCTCTGCTCGTCGGCGACTGGGCTGGACCTGCTGCTGTTTTCTGCACTGCTCATCGGCGTCGGCGACTGCGTTGATCCTGCTGCTGTTTTCTGCTCTGCTCATTGGCGTCTGCGACTGCGCATCTCCTGCTGCTTTTTTCTGCTCTGCTCGTCAGCGTCAGCGACTGCGCTGATCCTGCTGCTGTTTTCTGCTCTGCACGTTTGCGTCTGCGACTGCACATCTCCTGCTGCTGTTTTCTGCTCTGCTCGTCGGCGACTGCGCTGGTCCTGCTGCTTTTTTCTGCACTGCTCATCGGCGTCGGCGACTGTGCTGATCCTGCTGCTGTTTTCTGCCCTGCTCGTAGGCGTCGGCGACTGTGCTGGTCCTGCTGCTGTTTTCTGCACTGCTCATCGGCGTCGGCGACTGCGCTGATCCTGCTGCTGTTTTCTGCTCTGCTCGTCGGCGACTGCGCTGGACCTGCTGCTGTTTTCTGCACTGCTCATCGGCGTCGGCGACTGCTTTGATCCTGCTGCTGTTTTCTGCTTTGCTCGTTGGCGTCTGTGACTGCGCATCTCCAGCCGCTTTTTTCTGCTCTGCTTGTCGGCGTCAGCGACTGCGCTGATCCTGCTGCTGTTTTCTGCTCTGCTCGTCGGCGTCTGCGACTGCGCATCTCCCTCTGCTGTTTTTTGCTCTGCTCGTCGGCGTCGGCGACTGCGCTGATCCTGTTGCTGTTTTCTGCTCTGCTCATCGGCGACTGCGCTGGTCCTTCTGCTGTTTTCTGCACTGCTCATTGGCGTTGGCGACTGCGTTGATCCTGCTGCTGTTTTCTGCTCTGCTCATTCGCGTCTGCGACTGCGCATCTCCTGCTGCTTTTTTTCTGCTCTGCTCGTCAGCGTCAGCGACTGCGCTGACCCTGCTGCTGTTTTCTGCTCTGATCGTCTGCGACTGCGCATCTCCTGCTGCTGTTTTTTTGCTCTGCTAGTCGGCGTCAGCGAATGCGCTGATCCTGCTGCTGTTTTCTGCTCTGCACGTCGGCGTCTGCGACTGCACATCTCCTGCTGCTGTTTTCTGCTCTGCTCATCGGCGTCGGCTACTGCGCTGATCCTGCTGCTGTTTTCTGCTCTGCTTGTCTGCGTCAGCGAATGCGCTGATCCTGCTGCTGTTTCCTGCTCTGCTCGTCGCTGTCGGCGACTGCGCTGGTCCTGCTGCTGTATTCTGCTCTGCTCATCGGCGACTGCGCTGGTCCTGCTGGTGTTTTCTGCACTGCTCATCGGCGTCGGCGACTGCACTGGTCCTGCTGTTGTTTTCGCCTCTGCTCGTCGGCGTCTGCTACTGCGCTTGTCCTGCTGCTGTTTTCTGCTCTGCTCGACGGCGACTGTGCTGGTCTTGCTGCTGTTTTCTGCACTGCTCATCGGCGTCGGCGACTGTGCTGATCCTGCTGCTGTTTTCTGCTCTGCTCGTAGGCGTCGGCGACTGCGCTGGTCCTGCTGCTGTTTTCTGCTCTGCTCGTCCGCGACTGCACTGGTCCTGCTGCGTTTTTCTGCACTGCTCATGTGCGTCGGCGACTGCGTTGATCCTGCTGCTGTTTTCTGCTCTGCTCATTGGCGTCTGCGACTGCACATCTCTTGCTGCTGTTTTTTGCTCTGCTCGTCGGCGTCAGCGACTGCGCTGGTCCTGCTGCTGTTTTCTGCTCTGCTCATCGGCGTCGGCTACTGCGCTGATCCTTCTGCTGTTTTCTGCTCTGCTTGTCTGCGTCAGTGAATGCGCTGATCCTGCTGCTGTTTCCTGCTCTGCTCGTCGCTGTCGGCAACTGCGCTGGTCCTGCTGTTGTTTTCTGCTCTGATCGTCGGCGTCGGCGACTGCGCTGGTCCTGCTGCTGTTTTCTTCTCTGCTCGTCGGCGTCTGCTCTGCTCGTCGGCGTCTGTGACTGTGCTGGTCCTGCTGGTGTTTTCTGCACTGCTCGTCGGCGTTGGCGACTGCGCTGGTCCTGCTGTTGTTTTCGCCTCTGCTCGTCGGCGTCTGCGACTGCGCATCTCCTGCTGCTGTTTTTTGCTCTGCTCGTCGGCGTTGGCGACTGCGCTGATCCTGCTGCTGTTTTCTGCTCTGCTCATCGGCGACTGCACTGGACCTGCTGCTGTTTTCTGCACTGCTCATTGGCGTCGGCGACTGCGTTGATCCTGCTGCTGTTTTCTGCTCTGCTCGTCGGCGTCAGCGACAGCGCTGATCCTGCTGCTGTTTTCTGCTCTGCTCATCGGCGTCGGCGACTGTGCTGATCCTGCTGCTGTTTTCTGCCCTGCTCGTAGGCGTCGGCGACTGTGCTGGTCCTGCTGCTGTTTTCTGCACTGCTCATCGGCGTCGGCGACTGCGCTGATCCTGCTGCTGTTTTCTGCTCTGCTCGTCGGCGACTGCGCTGGACCTGCTGCTGTTTTCTGCACTGCTCATCGGCGTCGGCGACTGCGTTGATCCTGCTGCTGTTTTCTGCTCTGCTCGTTGGCGTCTGTGACTGCGCATCTCCAGCCGCTTTTTTCTGCTCTGCTTGTCGGCGTCAGCGACTGCGCTGATCCTGCTGCTGTTTTCTGCTCTGCTCGTCGGCGTCTGCGACTGCGCATCTCCCTCTGCTGTTTTTTGCTCTGCTCGTCGGCGTCGGCGACTGCGCTGATCCTGTTGCTGTTTTCTGCTCTGCTCATCGGCGACTGCGCTGGTCCTTCTGCTGTTTTCTGCACTGCTCATTGGCGTTGGCGACTGCGTTGATCCTGCTGCTGTTTTCTGCTCTGCTCATTCGCGTCTGCGACTGCGCATCTCCTGCTGCTTTTTTTCTGCTCTGCTCGTCAGCGTCAGCGACTGCGCTGACCCTGCTGCTGTTTTCTGCTCTGATCGTCTGCGACTGCGCATCTCCTGCTGCTGTTTTTTTGCTCTGCTAGTCGGCGTCAGCGAATGCGCTGATCCTGCTGCTGTTTTCTGCTCTGCACGTCGGCGTCTGCGACTGCACATCTCCTGCTGCTGTTTTCTGCTCTGCTCATCGGCGTCAGCTACTGCGCTGATCCTGCTGCTGTTTTCTGCTCTGCTTGTCTGCGTCAGCGAATGCGCTGATCCTGCTGCTGTTTCCTGCTCTGCTCGTCGCTGTCGGCGACTGCGCTGGTCCTGCTGCTGTATTCTGCTCTGCTCATCGGCGACTGCGCTGGTCCTGCTGGTGTTTTCTGCACTGCTCATCGGCGTCGGCGACTGCACTGGTCCTGCTGTTGTTTTCGCCTCTGCTCGTCGGCGTCTGCTACTGCGCTTGTCCTGCTGCTGTTTTCTGCTCTGCTCGACGGCGACTGTGCTGGTCTTGCTGCTGTTTTCTGCACTGCTCATCGGCGTCGGCGACTGTGCTGATCCTGCTGCTGTTTTCTGCTCTGCTCGTAGGCGTCGGCGACTGCGCTGGTCCTGCTGCTGTTTTCTGCTCTGCTCGTCCGCGACTGCACTGGTCCTGCTGCGTTTTTCTGCACTGCTCATGTGCATTGGCGACTGCGTTGATCCTGCTGCTGTTTTCTGCTCTGCTCATTGGCGTCTGCGACTGCACATCTCTTGCTGCTGTTTTTTGCTCTGCTCGTCGGCGTCAGCGACTGCGCTGGTCCTGCTGCTGTTTTCTGCTCTGCTCATCGGCGTCGGCTACTGCGCTGATCCTTCTGCTGTTTTCTGCTCTGCTTGTCTGCGTCAGTGAATGCGCTGATCCTGCTGCTGTTTCCTGCTCTGCTCGTCGCTGTCGGCAACTGCGCTGGTCCTGCTGTTGTTTTCTGCTCTGATCGTCGGCGTCGGCGACTGCGCTGGTCCTGCTGCTGTTTTCTTCTCTGCTCGTCGGCGTCTGCTCTGCTCGTCGGCGTCTGTGACTGTGCTGGTCCTGCTGGTGTTTTCTGCACTGCTCGTCGGCGTTGGCGACTGCGCTGGTCCTGCTGTTGTTTTCGCCTCTGCTCGTCGGCGTCTGCGACTGCGCATCTCCTGCTGCTGTTTTTTGCTCTGCTCGTCGGCGTTGGCGACTGCGCTGATCCTGCTGCTGTTTTCTGCTCTGCTCATCGGCGACTGCACTGGACCTGCTGCTGTTTTCTGCACTGCTCATTGGCGTCGGCGACTGCGTTGATCCTGCTGCTGTTTTCTGCTCTGCTCGTCGGCGTCAGCGACAGCGCTGATCCTGCTGCTGTTTTCTGCTCTGCTCGTCGGCGTCTGCGACTGCGCATCTCCTGCTGCTGTTTTTTGCTCTGCTCGTCAGCGTCGGCGACTGCGCTGATCCTGCTGCTGTTTTCTGCTCTGCTCATCGGCGACTGCGCTGGTCTTGCTGCTGTTTTCTGCACTGCTCATCGGCGTTGGCGACTGCGTTGATCCTGCTGCTGTTTTCTGCTCTGCTCATTGGCGTCTGCGACTGCGCATCTCCTGCTGCTTTTTTCTGCTCTGCTCGTCAGCGTCAGCAACTGCGCTGACCCTGCTGCTGTTTTCTGCTCTGATCGTCTGCGACTGCGCATCTACTGCTGCTGTTTTTTGCTCTGCTCGTCGGCGTCTGCGCTGGTACTGCTGCTGTTTTCTGCTCTGCTCGTCGGCGACTGCGCTGGTCCTGCTGTTGTTTTCGCCTCTGCTCATCGGCGTCTGCGCTGGTCCTGCTGCTGTTTTCTGCTCTGCTCGTCGGCGTCAGCGACTGCGCTGACCCTGCTGCTGTTTTCTGCTCTGATCGTCTGCGACTGCGCATCTCCTGCTGCTGTTTTTTGCTCTGCTCGTCGGCGTCAGCGACTGCGCTGATCCTGCTGCTGTTTTCTGCTCTGCTCGTCGGCGTCTGCTCGGCTCGTCGGCGACTGCGCTGGTCCTGCTGTTGTTTTCGCCTCTGCTCGTCGGCGTCTGCTCTGCTCATCGGCGTCTTCGACTGCGCTGGTCCTGCTGCTGTTTTCTGCTCTGCTCATTGGCGTCTGCGTCTGCGCATCTCCTGCTGCTGTTTTCTGCTTTGCTCGTCGGCGACTGCGCTGGTCCTGCTGCTGTTTTCTGCACTGCTCATCGGCGTCAGCGACTGCGCTGGTCCTTCTGTTGTTTTCGCCTCTGCTCGTCGGCGACTGCGCTGGTCCTGCTGGTGTTTTCTGCACTACTCATTGGCATCGGCGACTGCGCTGGTCCTGCTGTTGTTTTCGCCTCTGCTCGTCGGCGTCTGCGACTGCGCTGGTCCTGCTGCTGTTTTCTGCTCTGCTCGTCGGCGACTGTGCTGATCCTGCTGCTGTTTTTTAATCTGCTCGTCGGCGTCAGCGACTGCGCTGATCCTGCTGCTGTTTTCTGCTCTGCTCATCGGCGTCTGCGACTGCGCATCTCCTGCTGCTGTTTTTTGCTCTGCTCTTTGGCGACTGCGCTGGTCCTGCTGCTGTTTTCTGCTCTGCTCATCGGCGTCGGCTACTGCGCTGATCCTGCTGCTTTTTTCTGCTCTGCTTGTCTGCGTCAGCGAATGCGATGATCCTGCTGCTGTTTTCTGCCCTGCTCGTCGGCGTCTGCGACTGCGCATCTCCTTTTTTGCTCTGCTCGTCGGCGACTGCGCTGGTCCTGCTGTTGTTTTCTGCACTACTCATCGGCGTCGGCGACTGCGCTGGTCCTGCTGTTGTTTTCGCCTCTGCTCGTCGGCGTCTGCGACTGCGCTGGTCCTGCTGCTGTTTTCTGCTCTGCTCGTCGGCGACTGTGCTGATCCTGCTGCTGTTTTCTGCTCTGCTCGTAGGCGTCGGCGACTGCGCTGGTCCTGCTGCTGTTTTCTGCACTGCTCATCGGCGTCTGCGACTGCGCTGGTCCTGCTGCTGTTTTCTGCTCTGCTCATCGGCGACTGCGCTGGTCCTGCTGCTGTTTTCTGCACTGCTCATCGTCGTCGGCGACTACGTTGATCCTGCTGCTGTTTTCTGCTCTGCTCATTGGCGTCTGCGACTGTGTTGATCCTGCTGCTTTTTTCTGCTCTGCTCGTCGGCGTCAGCGACTGCGCTGACCCTGCTGCTGTTTTCTGCTCTGATCGTCTGCGACTGCGCATCTCCTGCTGCTGTTTTCTGCTCTGCTCGTCGGCGTCAGCGACTGCGCATCTCCTGCTGCTGTTTTTTGCTCTGCTCGGTGGCGACTGCACTGGTCCTGCTGCTGTTTTCTGCTCTGCTCATCGGCGTCGGCTACTGTGTTGATCCTGCTGCTGTTTTCTGCTCTGCTTGTCTGCGTCAGCGAATGCGATGATCCTGCTGCTGTTTTCTGCTCTGCTCGTCGGCGTCTGCGACTGCGCTGGTCGTGCAGCTGTTTTCTGCTCTGCTCGTCCGCGACTGCACTGGTCCTGCTGCGTTTTTCTGCACTGCTCATGTGCGTCGGCGACTGCGTTGATCCTGCTGCTGTTTTCTGCTCTGCTCATTGGCGTCTGCGACTGCACATCTCTTGCTGCTGTTTTTTGCTCTGCTCGTCGGCGTCAGCGACTGCGCTGGTCCTGCTGCTGTTTTCTGCTCTGCTCATCGGCGTCGGCTACTGCGCTGATCCTTCTGCTGTTTTCTGCTCTGCTTGTCTGCGTCAGTGAATGCACTGATCCTGCTGCTGTTTCCTGCTCTGCTCGTCGCTGTCGGCAACTGCGCTGGTCCTGCTGTTGTTTTCTGCTCTGATCGTCGGCGTCGGCGACTGCGCTGGTCCTGCTGCTGTTTTCTTCTCTGCTCGTCGGCGTCTGCTCTGCTCGTCGGCGTCTGTGACTGTGCTGGTCCTGCTGGTGTTTTCTGCACTGCTCGTCGGCGTTGGCGACTGCGCTGGTCCTGCTGTTGTTTTCGCCTCTGCTCGTCGGCGTCTGCGACTGCGCATCTCCTGCTGCTGTTTTTTGCTCTGCTCGTCGGCGTTGGCGACTGCGCTGATCCTGCTGCTGTTTTCTGCTCTGCTCATCGGCGACTGCACTGGACCTGCTGCTGTTTTCTGCACTGCTCATTGGCGTCGGCGACTGCGTTGATCCTGCTGCTGTTTTCTGCTCTGCTCGTCGGCGTCAGCGACAGCGCTGATCCTGCTGCTGTTTTCTGCTCTGCTCGTCGGCGTCTGCGACTGCGCATCTCCTGCTGCTGTTTTTTGCTCTGCTCGTCAGCGTCGGCGACTGCGCTGATCCTGCTGCTGTTTTCTGCTCTGCTCATCGGCGACTGCGCTGGTCTTGCTGCTGTTTTCTGCACTGCTCATCGGCGTTGGCGACTGCGTTGATCCTGCTGCTGTTTTCTGCTCTGCTCAATGGCGTCTGCGACTGCGCATCTCCTGTTGCTTTTTTCTGCTCTGCTCGTCAGCGTCAGCAACTGCGCTGACCCTGCTGCTGTTTTCTGCTCTGATCGTCTGCGACTGCGCATCTACTGCTGCTGTTTTTTGCTCTGCTCGTCGGCGTCTGCGCTGGTACTGCTGCTGTTTTCTGCTCTGCTCGTCGGCGACTGCGCTGGTCCTGCTGTTGTTTTCGCCTCTGCTCATCGGCGTCTGCGCTGGTCCTGCTGCTGTTTTCTGCTCTGCTCGTCGGCGTCAGCGACTGCGCTGACCCTGCTGCTGTTTTCTGCTCTGATCGTCTGCGACTGCGCATCTCCTGCTGCTGTTTTTTGCTCTGCTCGTCGGCGTCAGCGACTGCGCTGATCCTGCTGCTGTTTTCTGCTCTGCTCGTCGGCGTCTGCTCGGCTCGTCGGCGACTGCGCTGGTCCTGCTGTTGTTTTCGCCTCTGCTCGTCGGCGTCTGCTCTGCTCATCGGCGTCTTCGACTGCGCTGGTCCTGCTGCTGTTTTCTGCTCTGCTCATTGGCGTCTGCGTCTGCGCATCTCCTGCTGCTGTTTTCTGCTTTGCTCGTCGGCGACTGCGCTGGTCCTGCTGCTGTTTTCTGCACTGCTCATCGGCGTCAGCGACTGCGCTGGTCCTTCTGTTGTTTTCGCCTCTGCTCGTCGGCGACTGCGCTGGTCCTGCTGGTGTTTTCTGCACTACTCATTGGCGTCGGCGACTGCGCTGGTCCTGCTGTTGTTTTCGCCTCTGCTCGTCGGCGTCTGCGACTGCGCTGGTCCTGCTGCTGTTTTCTGCTCTGCTCGTCGGCGACTGTGCTGATCCTGCTGCTGTTTTTTAATCTGCTCGTCGGCGTCAGCGACTGCGCTGATCCTGCTGCTGTTTTCTGCTCTGCTCATCGGCGTCTGCGACTGCGCATCTCCTGCTGCTGTTTTTTGCTCTGCTCTTTGGCGACTGCGCTGGTCCTGCTGCTGTTTTCTGCTCTGCTCATCGGCGTCGGCTACTGCGCTGATCCTGCTGCTGTTTTCTGCTCTGCTTGTCTGCGTCAGCGAATGCGATGATCCTGCTGCTGTTTTCTGCCCTGCTCGTCGGCGTCTGCGACTGCGCATCTCCTTTTTTGCTCTGCTCGTCGGCGACTGCGCTGGTCCTGCTGTTGTTTTCTGCACTACTCATCGGCGTCGGCGACTGCGCTGGTCCTGCTGTTGTTTTCGCCTCTGCTCGTCGGCGTCTGCGACTGCGCTGGTCCTGCTGCTGTTTTCTGCTCTGCTCGTCGGCGACTGTGCTGATCCTGCTGCTGTTTTCTGCTCTGCTCGTAGGCGTCGGCGACTGCGCTGGTCCTGCTGCTGTTTTCTGCACTGCTCATCGGCGTCTGCGACTGCGCTGGTCCTGCTGCTGTTTTCTGCTCTGCTCATCGGCGACTGCGCTGGTCCTGCTGCTGTTTTCTGCACTGCTCATCGTCGTCGGCGACTACGTTGATCCTGCTGCTGTTTTCTGCTCTGCTCATTGGCGTCTGCGACTGTGCTGATCCTGCTGCTTTTTTCTGCTCTGCTCGTCGGCGTCAGCGACTGCGCTGACCCTGCTGCTGTTTTCTGCTCTGATCGTCTGCGACTGCGCATCTCCTGCTGCTGTTTTCTGCTCTGCTCGTCGGCGTCAGCGACTGCGCATCTCCTGCTGCTGTTTTTTGCTCTGCTCGGTGGCGACTGCACTGGTCCTGCTGCTGTTTTCTGCTCTGCTCATCGGCGTCGGCTACTGTGTTGATCCTGCTGCTGTTTTCTGCTCTGCTTGTCTGCGTCAGCGAATGCGATGATCCTGCTGCTGTTTTCTGCTCTGCTCGTCGGCGTCTGCGACTGCGCATCTCCTGCTGTTGTTTTTTGCTCTGCTCGTCGGCGACTGCGCTGGTCCTGCTGCTGTTTTCTGCTCTGCTCATCGGCGTTGGCTACTGCGCTGATCCTGCTGCTGTATTCTGGTCTGCTTGTCTGCGTCAGCGAATGCGCTGATCCTGTTTCTGTATCCTTCTCTGCTCGTTGCCATCGGCTACTGCGCTGGTCTTGCTGTTGTTTTCTGCTGTGATCGTCGGGGTCGGCAACTGCGCTGGTCCTGCTGCTGTTTTCTTCTCTGCTCGTCGGTGTCTGCTCTGCTCGTCGGCGTCTGCGACTGCGCTGGTCCTGCTGCTGTTTGCTGCTCTGCTCATCGGGCGGCTGCACTGGTCCTGCTGGTGTTTTCTGAACTGCTCATCGGCGTCGGCGACTGCACTGGTCCTGCTGTTGTTTTCGCCTCTGCTCGTCGGTGTCTGTGCTGATCCTGCTGCTGTTTTCTGCTCTGCTCATAGGCGCCGGCAACTGTGCTGGTCCTGCTGCTGTTTTCTGCACTGCTCATCGGCGTCTGCAACTGCGCTGGTCCTGCTGCTGTTTTCTGCTCTGCTCGTCGGCGACTGCGCTGGTCCTGCTGATGTTTTCTGCACTGCTCATCGGCGTCGGCGACTACGTTGATCCTGCTGCTGTTTTCTGCTCTGCTCATTAGCGTCTGCGACTGCGCATCTCCTGCTGCTTTTTTCTGCTCTGCTCGTCGGCGTCAGCGACTGCGCTGACCCTGCTGCTGTTTTCTGCTCTGATCGTTTGCGACTGCACATCTCCTGCTGCTGTTTTTTGCTCTGCTCGTCGGCGTCAGCGACTGCGCTGATCCTGCTGCTGTTTTCTGCTCTGCTCATCGGCGTCTGCGCATCTCTTGCTGCTGTTTTTAGCTCTGCTCGTCGGCGACTGCGCTGGTCCTGCTGCTGTTTTCTGCTCTGCTCATCGCCGTCGGCTACTGCGCTGATCCTGCTGCTGTTTTCTGCTTTGCTTGTCTGCGTCAGCGAATGCGCTGATCCTGCTGCTGATTCCTGCTCTGCTCGTCGCCGTCGGCGACTGCACTGGTCCTGCTGTTGTTCTCTGCTCTGATCGTCGCCGTCGGCGACTGCGTTGGTCCTGCTGCTGTATTCTTCTCTGCTCGTCGGCATCTGCTCTGCTCGTCGGCGTCTGCGACTGCGCTGGTCCTGCTGCTGTTTTCTGCGCTGCTCATCGGCGACTGCGCTGGTACTGCTGGTGTTTTCTGCACTGCTCATTGGCATCGGCGACTGCGCTGGTCCTGCTGTTGTTGTCGCCTCTGCTCGTCGGCGTCTGCGACTGCGCTGATCCTGCTGCTGTTTTCTGCTCTGCTTGTCTGCATCAGCGAATGCGCTGATCCTGCTGCTGTTTCCTGCTCTGCTCGTCGCCGTCGGCTACTGCGCTGATCCTGCTGCTGTTTTCTGCTCTGCTCATCGCCGTCGGCTACTGCGCTGATCCTGCTGCTGTTTTCTGCTTTGCTTGTCTGCGTCAGCGAATGCGCTGATCCTGCTGCTGATTCCTGCTCTGCTCGTCGCCGTCGGCGACTGCACTGGTCCTGCTGTTGTTCTCTGCTCTGATCGTCGCCGTCGGCGACTGCGTTGGTCCAGCTGCTGTATTCTTCTCTGCTCGTCGGCGTCTGCTCTGCTCGTCGGCGTCTGCGACTGCGCTGGTCCTGCTGCTGTTTTCTGCGCTGCTCATCGGCGACTGCGCTGGTACTGCTGGTGTTTTCTGCACTGCTCATTGGCATCGGCGACTGCGCTGGTCCTGCTGTTGTTGTCGCCTCTGCTCGTCGGCGTCTGCGACTGCGCTGATCCTGCTGCTGTTTTCTGCTCTGCTTGTCTGCATCAGCGAATGCGCTGATCCTGCTGCTGTTTCCTGCTCTGCTCGTCGCCGTCGGCGACTGCACTGGTCCTGCTGTTGTTTTCTGCTCTGATCGTCGCCGTCGGCGACTGCGCTGGTCCTGCTGTTGTTTTCGCCTCTGCTCGTCGGCGACTGCGCTGGTCCTGCTGTTGTTTTCGCCTCTGCTCGTCGGCGTCTGCAACTGCGCTGGTCCTGCTGCTGTTTTCTGCTCTGCTCGTCGGCGACTGTGCTGATCCTGCTGCTGTTTTCTGCTCTGCTCGTAGGCGTCGGCGACTGCGCTGGTCCTGCTGCTGTTTTCTGCACTGCTCATCGGCGTCTGCGACTGCGCTGGTCCTGCTGCTGTTTTCTGCTCTGCTCGTCGGCGACTGCGCTGGTCCTGTTGCTGTTTTCTGCACTGCTCATCGTCGTCGGCGACTACGTTGATCCTGCTGCTGTTTTCTGCTCTGCTCATTGGCGTCTGCGACTGCGCATCTCCTGCTGCTTTTCTCTGCTCTGCTCTTCAGCGTCAGCGACTGCACTGACCCTGCTGCTGTTTTCTGCTCTGATCGTCTGCGACTGCGCATCTCCTGCTGCTGTTTTTTGCTCTGCTCGTCGGCGTCAGCGACTGCGCTGATCCTGCTGCTGTTTTCTGCTCTGCTCATCGGCGTCTGCGACTGCGCATCTCCTGCTGCTGTTTTTTGCTCTGCTCTTTGGCGACTGCGCTGGTCTTGCTGCTGTTTTCTGCTCTGCTCATCGGCGTCGGCTACTGCGCTGATCCTGCTGCTGTTTTCTGCTCTGCTTGTCTGCGTCAGCGAATGCGATGATCCTGCTGCTGTTTTCTGCCCTTCTCGTCGGCGTCTGCGACTGCGCATCTCCTGCTGTTGTTCTTTGCTCTGCTCGTCGGCGACTGCGCTGGTCCTGCTGTTGTTTTCTGCACTACTCATCGGCGTCGGCGACTGTGCTGGTCCTGCTGTTGTTTTCGCCTCTGCTCGTCGGCGTCTGCGACTGCGCTGGTCCTGCTGCTGTTTTCTGCTCTGCTCGTCGGCGACTCTGCTGATCCTGCTGCTGTTTTCTGCTCTGCTCGTAGGCGTCGGCGACTGCGCTGGTCCTGCTGCTGTTTTCTGCACTGCTCATCGGCGTCTGCGACTGCGCTGGTCCTGCTGCTGTTTTCTGCTCTGCTCGTCGGCGACTGCGCTGGTCCTGCTGCTGTTTCCTGCACTGCTCATCGTCGTCAGCGACAACGTTGATCCTGCTGCTGTTTTCTGCTCTGCTCATTGGCGTCTGCGACTGCGCATCTCCTGCTGCTTTTTTCTGCTCTGCTCGTCGGCGTCAGTGACTGCGCTGACCCTGCTGCTGTTTTTTGCTCTGCTCGTCGGCGTCAGCGACTGCGCTTATCCTGCTGCTGTTTTCTGCTCTGCTCATCGGCGTCTGCGACTGCGCATGTCCTGCTGCTGTTTTTTGCCCTGCTCGTTGGCGACTGCACTGGTCCTGCTGCTGTTTTCTGCTCTGTTCATCGGCGTCGGCTACTGCGTTGATCCTGCTGCTGTTTTCTGCTCTGCTTGTCTGCGTCAGCGAATGCGATGATCCTGCTGATGTTTTCTGGTCTGCTCGTCGGCGTCTGAGACTGCGCATCTCCTGCTGTTGTTTTTTGCCCTGCTCGTCGGCGACTGCGCTGGTCCTGCTGCTGTTTTCTGCTCTGCTCATTGGCGTTGGCTACTGCGCTGATCCTGCTGCTGTTTTCTGCTCTGCTTGTCTGCGTCAGCGAATGCGCTGATCCTGCTGCTGTTTCCTGCTCTGCTCGTTGCCGTCGGCTACTGCACTGGTCCTGCTGTTGTTTTCTGCTCTGATCGTCGGCAACTGCGCTGGTCCTGCTGCTGTTTTCTTCTCTGCTCCTCGGCGTCTGCTCTGCTCGTCGGCGTCTGCGACTGCGCTGGTCCTGCTGCTGTTTGCTGCTCTGCTCATCGGCGACTGCGCTGGTCCTGCTGGTGTTTTCTGCACTGCTCATCGGCGTCGGCGACTGCGCTGGTCCTGCAGTTGTTTTCGCCTCTGCTCATCGGTGTCTGTGACTGCGCTGGTCCTGCTGCTGTTTTCTGCTCTGCTCGTCGGCGACTGTGCTGATCCTGCTGCTGTTTTCTGCTCTGCTCATAGGTGTCGGGCGACTGCGCTTGTCCTGCTGCTGTTTTCTGCACTGCTCATTGGCGTCTGCAACTGCGCTGTTCCTGCTGCTGTTTTCTGCTCTGCTCGTCGGCGACTGCGCTGGTCCTGCTGCTGTTTTCTGCACTGCTCATCGGCGTCGGCGACTACGTTGAACCTGCTGCTGTTTTCTGCTCTGCTCATTGGCGTCTGCGACTGCGCATCTCCTGCTGCTTTTTTCTGCTCTGCTCGTCGGCGTCAGCGACTGCGCTGACCCTGCTGCTGTTTTCTGCTCTGATCGTCTGCGACTGCGCATCTCCTGCTGCTGTTTTTTGCTCTGCTCGTCGGCGTCAGCGACTGCGCTGATCCTGCTGCTGTTTTCTGCTCTGCTCATTAACGTCTGCACATCTCCTGCTGCTGTTTTTTGCTCTGCTCGTCTGCGATTTTGCTGGTCCTGCTGCTGTTTTCTGCTCTGCTCATTGCCGTCGGCTACTGCGCTGATCCTGCTGCTGTTTTCTGCCCTGCTTGTCTGCGTCAGCGAATGCGCTGATCCTGCTGCTGTTTCCTGCTCTGCTCGTCGCCGTCGGCGACTGCACTGGTCCTGCTGTTGTCTTCTGCTCTGATCATCGCCTTCGGCGACTGCGCTGGTCCTGCTGCTGTTTTCTTCTCTGCTCGTCGGCGTCTGCTCTGCTCGTCGGCGCCTGCGACTGCGCTGGTCCTGCTGCTGTTTTCTGCGCTGCTCATCGGCGACTGCGCTGGTCCTGCTGGTGTTTTCTGCACTGCTCATCGGCGTCGGCGACTGAGCTGGTCCTGCTATTGTTGTCGCCTCTGCTCGTCGCCGTCTGCGACTGCGCTGATCCTGCTGCTGTTTTCTGCTCTGCTTGTCTGCGTCAGCGAATGCGCTGATCCTGCTGCTGTTTCCTGCTCTGCTCGTCGCCGTCGGCGACTGCACTGGTCCTGCTGTTGTTTTCTGCTCTGATCGTCGCCGTCGGCGACTGCACTGGTCCTGCTGCTGTTTTCTTCTCTGCTCGTCGGCGTCTGCTCTGCTCGTCGGCGTCTGCGACTGCGCTGGTCCTGCTGCTGTTTTCTGCGCTGCTCATCGGCGACTGTGCTGGTCCTGCTGGTGTTTTCTGCACTGCTCATTGGCGTCGGCGACTGCGCTGGTCCTGCTGTTGTTGTCGCCTCTGCTCGTCGGCGTCTGCGACTGCGCTGGTCCTGCTGCTTTTTCTGCTCTGCTCGTCGGCGTCGGAGACTGTGCTGATCCTGCTGCTGTTTTCTGCCCTGCTCGTAGGCGTCGGCGACTGCGCTGGTCCTGCTGCTGTTTTCTGCACTGCTCATCGGCGTCGGTGACTGCGTTGATCCTGCTGCTGTTTTCTGCTCTGTTCGTTGGCGTCTGCGACTTCTCATCTCCTGCCGCTTTTTTCTGCTCTGCTCGTCGGCGTCGGCGACTGCGCTGATCCTGCTCCTGTTTTCTGCTCTGCTCATCGGCGTCAGCGACTGGGCTGATCCTGCTGCTGTTTTCTGCTCTGCTCGTCTGCGTCACGGAATGCGCTGATCCTGCTGCTGTTTCCTGCTCTGCTCGTCGCCGTCTGCAACTTCGCTGGTCCTGCTGTTGTTTTCTGCTCTGATCGCCGGCGACTGCGCTGGTCCTGCTGCTGTTTTCTTCTCTGCTCGTCGGCGTCTGCTCTGCTCATCGGCGTCTGCGCTGGTCCTGCTGCTGTTTTCTGCTCTGCTCGTCGGCGACTGCGCTGGTCCTGCTGTTGTTTTCGCCTCTGCTCGTCGGCGTCTGCTCTGCTCATCGGCGTCTGCGACTGCGCTGACCCTGCTGCTGATTTCTGCTCTGATCGTCTGCGACTGCGCATCTCCTGCTGCTGTTTTTTGCTCTGCTCGTCGGTGTCAGCGACTGCGCTGATCCTGCTGCTGTTTTCTGCTCTGCTCGTCTGTGTCTGCGACTGCGCTGGTCCTGCTGCTGTTTTCTGCTCTGCTCGTCGGCGACTGCGCTGATCCTGCTGCTCTTTTCTGCTCTGCTTGTAGGCGTCGGCGACTGCGCTGGTCCTCCTGCTGTTTTCTGCACTGCTCATCGGCGTCGGCGACTGCGCTGATCCTGCTGCTGTTTTCTGCTTTGCTCGTAGGCGTCGCCAACTGCGCTGGTCCTGCTGCTGTTTTCTGCTCTGCTCGTCGGCGACTGCGCTGGTCCTGCTGCTGTTTTCTGCACTGCTCATCGGCGTCGGCGACTGCGTTGATCCTGCTGCTGTTTTCTGCTCTGCTCGTCGGCGTCTGCGACTGCGCATCTCCTGCTGCTTTTTTCTGCTCTGCTCTTCAGCGTCAGCGACTGCGCTGATCCTGCTACTGTTTTCTGCTCTGCTCGTCGGTGTCAGCGACTACGCTGATCCTGCTGCTGTTTTCTGCTCTGCTCGTCGGCGTCTGCGACTGCTCTGGTCCTGCTGCTGTTTTTTGCTCTGCTCGTCGGCGTCAGCGACTGCGCTGATCCTGCTGCTGCTTTCTGCTCTGCTCGTCGGCGTCAGCGACTGTGCTGATCCTGCTGCTGCTTTCTGCTCTGCTCGTCGGCGTCTGCGACTGCGCTGGTCCTGCTGCTGTTTTCTGCTCTGCTCGTCGGCATCAGCGACTGCGCTGATGCTGTTTTCTGCTCTGCTCGTCGAGGTCAGCAACTGCGCTGATCCTGCTGCTGTTTTCTGCTCTGCTCGTCGCCGTCGGCGACTGCGCTCGTCCTGCTGTTGTTTTCTGCTCTGATCGTCGGCGTCGGCGACTGCGCTGGTCCTGCTGCTGTTTTCTGCTCTGCTCATCGGCGTCTGCGACTGCGCTGACCCTGCTGCTGATTTCTGCTCTGATCGTCTGCGACTGCGCATCTCCTGCTGCTGTTTTTTGCTCTGCTCGTCGGTGTCAGTGACTGAGCTGATCCTGTTGCTGTTTTCTGCTCTGCTCATCGGCGTCTGCGACTGCGCTGGTCCTGCTGCTGTTTTCTGCTCTACTCGTCGGCGACTGCGCTGATCCTGCTGCTGTTTTCTGCTCTGCTCGTCGGCGACTGCGCTGATCCTGCTGCTGTTTTCTGCTCTGCTCGTAGGCGTCGGCGACTGCGCTGGTCCTGCTGCTGTTTTCTGCTTTGCCCGTAGGCGTCGCCGACTGCGCTGGTCCTGCTGCTGTTTTCTACTCTGCTCGTCGGCGACTGCGCTGGTCCTGCTGCTGTTTTCTGCACTGCTCATCGGCGTCGGCGACTGAGTTGATCCTGCAGCTGTTTTCTGCTCTGCTCGTTGGCGTCTGCGACTGCACATCTCCTGCTGCTTCTTTCTGCTCTGCTCGTCGGCGTCAGCGACTGCGCTGATCCTGCTGCTGTTTTCTGCTCTGCTCGTCGGTGTCAGCGACTACGCTGATCCTGCTGCTGTTTTCTGCTCTGCTCGTCGGCGTCTGCGACTGCGCTGGTCCTGCTGTTGTTTTCTGCTCTGCTCGTCGGCATCAGCGGCTGCTCTGATGCTGTTTTATGCTCTGCTCGTCGAGGTCAGCAACTGCGCTGATCCTGCTGCTGTTTTCTGCTCTGCTCGTCGCCGTCGGCGACTGCGCTCGTCCTGCTGTTGTTTTCTGCTCTGATCGTCGGCGTCGGCGACTGCGCTGGTCCTGCTGCTGTTTTCTGCTCTGCTCATCGGCGTCTGCGACTGCGCTGACCCTGCTGCTGATTTCTGCTCTGATTGTCTGCGACTGCGCATCTCCTGCTGCTGTTTTTTGCTCTGCTCGTCGGTGTCAGCGACTGCGCTGATCCTGCTGCTGTTTTCTGCTCTGCTCGTCGGCGTCTGCGACTGCGCTGGTCCTGCTGCTGTTTTCTGCTCTGCTCGTCAGCGACTGCGCTGATCCTGCTGCTGTTTTCTGCTCTGCTCGTCGGCGACTGCGCTGATCCTGCTGCTGTTTTCTGCTCTGCTCGTAGGCGTCGGCGACTGCGCTGGTCCTGCTGCTGTTTTCTGCACTGCTCCTCGGCGACTGCGCTGTTCCTGCTGCTGTTTTCTGTTTTGCTTGTAGGCGTCGCCGACTGCGCTGGTCCTGCTGCTGATTTCTGCTCTGCTCGTCGGCGACTGCGCTGGTCCTGCTGCTGTTTTCTGCACTGCTCATCGGCGTCGGCGACTGCGTTGATCCTGCTGCTGTTTTCTGCTCTGCTTGTTGGCGTCTGCGACTGCGCATCTCCTGCTGCTTTATTCTGCTCTGCTCGTCGGCGTCAGCGACTGCGCTGATCCTGCTGCTGTTTTCTGCTCTGCTCGTCGGTGTCAGCGACTACGCTGATCCTGCTGCTGTTTTCTGCTCTGCTCATCGGCGTCTGCGACTGCGCTGGTCCTGCTGCTGTTTTTTGCTCTGCTCGTCGGCGTCGGCGACTGCGCTGATCCCGCTGTTGTTATCTGCTCTGATCGTCGGCGTCGGCGACTGCGCTGGTCCTGCTGTTGTTTTCTGCTCTGCTCATCGGCGTCTGCTACTGCGCTGATCCTGCTGCTATTTTCTGCTCTGCTCATCGGCGTCAGCGACTGGGCTGATCCTGCTGCTGTTTTCTGCTCTGCTCGTCTGCGTCAGCGAATGCGCTGATCCTGCTGCTGATTTCTGCTCTGCTCGTCGCCGTCAGCGCTGATCCTGCTGCTGTTTCCTGCTCTGCTCGTCGCCGTCGGCGACTGCGCTGGTCCTGCTGTTGTTTTCTTCTCTGCTCGTCGGCGTCTGCTCTGCTCGTCGGCGTCAGCGACTGCGCTGGTCCTGCTGCTGTTTTCTGCTCTGCTCGTCGGTGACTGCGCTGGTCCTGCTGCTGTTTTTTGCTCTGCGCGTCGGCGTCGGCGACTGCGCTGATCCTGCTGCTGCTTTCTGCTCTGCTCGTCGGAGTCTGCGACTGCACTGGTCCTGCTGCTGTTTTCTGCTCTGCTCGTCGGCATCAGCGACTGCACTGATGCTGTTTTCTGCTCTGCTCGTCGAGGTCAGCAACTGCGCTGATCCTGCTGCTGTTTTCTGCTCTTCTCATTGCCGTCGGTGACTGCGCTCGTCCTGCTGTTGTTTTCTGCTCTGATCGTCTGCGTCGGCGACTGCGCTGGTCCTGCTGCTGTTTTCTGCTCTGCTCATCGGCGTCTGCTACTGCGCTGATCCTGCTGCTATTTTCTGCTCTGCTCATCGGCGTCAGCGACTGGGCTGATCCTGCTGCTGTTTTCTGCTCTGCTCGTCTGCGTCAGCGAATGCGCTGATCCTGCTGCTGTTTTCTGCTCTGCTCTTCTCCAACAGCGCTGATCCTGCTGCTGTTTCCTGCTCTGCTCGTCGCCGACGGCGACTGCGCTGGTCCTGCTGTTGTTTTCTTCTCTGCTCGTCGGCGTCTGCTCTGCTCGTTGGCGTCAGCGACTGCGCTGGTCCTGCTGCTGTTTTCTGCTCTGCTCGTCGGTGACTGCGCTGATCCTGGTGCTGTTTTCTGCTCTGCTGGTACGCGTCGGCGACTGCGCTGGTCCTGCTGCTGTTTTCTGCTCTGCTCGTCGGCTGCTGCGCTGATCCTGCTGCTGTTTTCTGCTCTGCTCGTCTGCGTCAGCGAATGCGCTGATCCTGCTGCTGTTTCCTGCTCTGCTCGTCGCCGTCGGCGACTGCGCTGGTCCTGCTGTTGTTTTCTGCTCTGATCGTCAGCGTCGGCGACTGCGCTGGTCCTGCTGCTGTTTTCTTCTCTGCTCGTCGGCGTCTGCTCTGCTCGTCGGCGTCTGCTCTGCTCGTCGGCGTCTGCGACTGCGCTGGTCCTGCTGCTGTTTTCTGCTCTGCTCTTCGGCGACTGCGCTGGTCCTGCTGCTTTTTTCTGCACTGCTCATCGGCGTCGGCGACTGTGCTGATCCTGCTGCTGTTTTCTGCCCTGCTCGTAGGCGTCGGCGACTGTGCTGGTCCTGCTGCTGTTTTCTGCACTGCTCATCGGCGTCGGCGACTGCGCTGGTCCTGCTGCTGTTTTCTGCTCTGCTCGTCGGCGACTGGGCTGGACCTGCTGCTGTTTTCTGCACTGCTCATCGGCGTCGGCGACTGCGTTGATCCTGCTGCTGTTTTCTGCTCTGCTCATTGGCGTCTGCGACTGCGCATCTCCTGCTGCTTTTTTCTGCTCTGCTCGTCAGCGTCAGCGACTGCGCTGATCCTGCTGCTGTTTTCTGCTCTGCACGTTTGCGTCTGCGACTGCACATCTCCTGCTGCTGTTTTCTGCTCTGCTCGTCGGCGACTGCGCTGGTCCTGCTGCTTTTTTCTGCACTGCTCATCGGCGTCGGCGACTGTGCTGATCCTGCTGCTGTTTTCTGCCCTGCTCGTAGGCGTCGGCGACTGTGCTGGTCCTGCTGCTGTTTTCTGCACTGCTCATCGGCGTCGGCGACTGCGCTGATCCTGCTGCTGTTTTCTGCTCTGCTCGTCGGCGACTGCGCTGGACCTGCTGCTGTTTTCTGCACTGCTCATCGGCGTCGGCGACTGCGTTGATCCTGCTGCTGTTTTCTGCTCTGCTCGTCGGCGTCTGCGACTGCGCATCTCCCTCTGCTGTTTTTTGCTCTGCTCGTCGGCGTCGGCGACTGCGCTGATCCTGTTGCTGTTTTCTGCTCTGCTCATCGGCGACTGCGCTGGTCCTTCTGCTGTTTTCTGCACTGCTCATTGGCATTGGCGACTGCGTTGATCCTGCTGCTGTTTTCTGCTCTGCTCATTCGCGTCTGCGACTGCGCATCTCCTGCTGCTTTTTTTCTGCTCTGCTCGTCAGCGTCAGCGACTGCGCTGACCCTGCTGCTGTTTTCTGCTCTGATCGTCTGCGACTGCGCATCTCCTGCTGCTGTTTTTTTGCTCTGCTAGTCGGCGTCAGCGAATGCGCTGATCCTGCTGCTGTTTTCTGCTCTGCACGTCGGCGTCTGCGACTGCACATCTCCTGCTGCTGTTTTCTGCTCTGCTCATCGGCGTCGGCTACTGCGCTGATCCTGCTGCTGTTTTCTGCTCTGCTTGTCTGCGTCAGCGAATGCGCTGATCCTGCTGCTGTTTCCTGCTCTGCTCGTCGCTGTCGGCGACTGCGCTGGTCCTGCTGCTGTATTCTGCTCTGCTCATCGGCGACTGCGCTGGTCCTGCTGGTGTTTTCTGCACTGCTCATCGGCGTCGGCGACTGCACTGGTCCTGCTGTTGTTTTCGCCTCTGCTCGTCGGCGTCTGCTACTGCGCTTGTCCTGCTGCTGTTTTCTGCTCTGCTCGACGGCGACTGTGCTGGTCTTGCTGCTGTTTTCTGCACTGCTCATCGGCGTCGGCGACTGTGCTGATCCTGCTGCTGTTTTCTGCTCTGCTCGTAGGCGTCGGCGACTGCGCTGGTCCTGCTGCTGTTTTCTGCTCTGCTCGTCCGCGACTGCACTGGTCCTGCTGCGTTTTTCTGCACTGCTCATGTGCGTCGGCGACTGCGTTGATCCTGCTGCTGTTTTCTGCTCTGCTCATTGGCGTCTGCGACTGCACATCTCTTGCTGCTGTTTTTTGCTCTGCTCGTCGGCGTCAGCGACTGCGCTGGTCCTGCTGCTGTTTTCTGCTCTGCTCATCGGCGTCGGCTACTGCGCTGATCCTTCTGCTGTTTTCTGCTCTGCTTGTCTGCGTCAGTGAATGCGCTGATCCTGCTGCTGTTTCCTGCTCTGCTCGTCGCTGTCGGCAACTGCGCTGGTCCTGCTGTTGTTTTCTGCTCTGATCGTCGGCGTCGGCGACTGCGCTGGTCCTGCTGCTGTTTTCTTCTCTGCTCGTCGGCGTCTGCTCTGCTCGTCGGCGTCTGTGACTGTGCTGGTCCTGCTGGTGTTTTCTGCACTGCTCGTCGGCGTTGGCGACTGCGCTGGTCCTGCTGTTGTTTTCGCCTCTGCTTGTCGGCGTCTGCGACTGCGCATCTCCTGCTGCTGTTTTTTGCTCTGCTCGTCGGCGTTGGCGACTGCGCTGATCCTGCTGCTGTTTTCTGCTCTGCTCATCGGCGACTGCACTGGACCTGCTGCTGTTTTCTGCACTGCTCATTGGCGTCGGCGACTGCGTTGATCCTGCTGCTGTTTTCTGCTCTGCTCGTCGGCGTCAGCGACAGCGCTGATCCTGCTGCTGTTTTCTGCTCTGCTCATCGGCGTCGGCGACTGTGCTGATCCTGCTGCTGTTTTCTGCCCTGCTCGTAGGCGTCGGCGACTGTGCTGGTCCTGCTGCTGTTTTCTGCACTGCTCATCGGCGTCGGCGACTGCGCTGATCCTGCTGCTGTTTTCTGCTCTGCTCGTCGGCGACTGCGCTGGACCTGCTGCTGTTTTCTGCACTGCTCATCGGCGTCGGCGACTGCGTTGATCCTGCTGCTGTTTTCTGCTCTGCTCGTTGGCGTCTGTGACTGCGCATCTCCAGCCGCTTTTTTCTGCTCTGCTTGTCGGCGTCAGCGACTGCGCTGATCCTGCTGCTGTTTTCTGCTCTGCTCGTCGGCGTCTGCGACTGCGCATCTCCCTCTGCTGTTTTTTGCTCTGCTCGTCGGCGTCGGCGACTGCGCTGATCCTGTTGCTGTTTTCTGCTCTGCTCATCGGCGACTGCGCTGGTCCTTCTGCTGTTTTCTGCACTGCTCATTGGCGTTGGCGACTGCGTTGATCCTGCTGCTGTTTTCTGCTCTGCTCATTCGCGTCTGCGACTGCGCATCTCCTGCTGCTTTTTTTCTGCTCTGCTCGTCAGCGTCAGCGACTGCGCTGACCCTGCTGCTGTTTTCTGCTCTGATCGTCTGCGACTGCGCATCTCCTGCTGCTGTTTTTTTGCTCTGCTAGTCGGCGTCAGCGAATGCGCTGATCCTGCTGCTGTTTTCTGCTCTGCACGTCGGCGTCTGCGACTGCACATCTCCTGCTGCTGTTTTCTGCTCTGCTCATCGGCGTCGGCTACTGCGCTGATCCTGCTGCTGTTTTCTGCTCTGCTTGTCTGCGTCAGCGAATGCGCTGATCCTGCTGCTGTTTCCTGCTCTGCTCGTCGCTGTCGGCGACTGCGCTGGTCCTGCTGCTGTATTCTGCTCTGCTCATCGGCGACTGCGCTGGTCCTGCTGGTGTTTTCTGCACTGCTCATCGGCGTCGGCGACTGCACTGGTCCTGCTGTTGTTTTCGCCTCTGCTCGTCGGCGTCTGCTACTGCGCTTGTCCTGCTGCTGTTTTCTGCTCTGCTCGACGGCGACTGTGCTGGTCTTGCTGCTGTTTTCTGCACTGCTCATCGGCGTCGGCGACTGTGCTGATCCTGCTGCTGTTTTCTGCTCTGCTCGTAGGCGTCGGCGACTGCGCTGGTCCTGCTGCTGTTTTCTGCTCTGCTCGTCCGCGACTGCACTGGTCCTGCTGCGTTTTTCTGCACTGCTCATGTGCGTCGGCGACTGCGTTGATCCTGCTGCTGTTTTCTGCTCTGCTCATTGGCGTCTGCGACTGCACATCTCTTGCTGCTGTTTTTTGCTCTGCTCGTCGGCGTCAGCGACTGCGCTGGTCCTGCTGCTGTTTTCTGCTCTGCTCATCGGCGTCGGCTACTGCGCTGATCCTTCTGCTGTTTTCTGCTCTGCTTGTCTGCGTCAGTGAATGCGCTGATCCTGCTGCTGTTTCCTGCTCTGCTCGTCGCTGTCGGCAACTGCGCTGGTCCTGCTGTTGTTTTCTGCTCTGATCGTCGGCGTCGGCGACTGCGCTGGTCCTGCTGCTGTTTTCTTCTCTGCTCGTCGGCGTCTGCTCTGCTCGTCGGCGTCTGTGACTGTGCTGGTCCTGCTGGTGTTTTCTGCACTGCTCGTCGGCGTTGGCGACTGCGCTGGTCCTGCTGTTGTTTTCGCCTCTGCTCGTCGGCGTCTGCGACTGCGCATCTCCTGCTGCTGTTTTTTGCTCTGCTCGTCGGCGTTGGCGACTGCGCTGATCCTGCTGCTGTTTTCTGCTCTGCTCATCGGCGACTGCACTGGACCTGCTGCTGTTTTCTGCACTGCTCATTGGCGTCGGCGACTGCGTTGATCCTGCTGCTGTTTTCTGCTCTGCTCGTCGGCGTCAGCGACAGCGCTGATCCTGCTGCTGTTTTCTGCTCTGCTCATCGGCGTCGGCGACTGTGCTGATCCTGCTGCTGTTTTCTGCCCTGCTCGTAGGCGTCGGCGACTGTGCTGGTCCTGCTGCTGTTTTCTGCACTGCTCATCGGCGTCGGCGACTGCGCTGATCCTGCTGCTGTTTTCTGCTCTGCTCGTCGGCGACTGCGCTGGACCTGCTGCTGTTTTCTGCACTGCTCATCGGCGTCGGCGACTGCGTTGATCCTGCTGCTGTTTTCTGCTCTGCTCGTTGGCGTCTGTGACTGCGCATCTCCAGCCGCTTTTTTCTGCTCTGCTTGTCGGCGTCAGCGACTGCGCTGATCCTGCTGCTGTTTTCTGCTCTGCTCGTCGGCGTCTGCGACTGCGCATCTCCCTCTGCTGTTTTTTGCTCTGCTCGTCGGCGTCGGCGACTGCGCTGATCCTGTTGCTGTTTTCTGCTCTGCTCATCGGCGACTGCGCTGGTCCTTCTGCTGTTTTCTGCACTGCTCATTGGCGTTGGCGACTGCGTTGATCCTGCTGCTGTTTTCTGCTCTGCTCATTCGCGTCTGCGACTGCGCATCTCCTGCTGCTTTTTTTCTGCTCTGCTCGTCAGCGTCAGCGACTGCGCTGACCCTGCTGCTGTTTTCTGCTCTGATCGTCTGCGACTGCGCATCTCCTGCTGCTGTTTTTTTGCTCTGCTAGTCGGCGTCAGCGAATGCGCTGATCCTGCTGCTGTTTTCTGCTCTGCACGTCGGCGTCTGCGACTGCACATCTCCTGCTGCTGTTTTCTGCTCTGCTCATCGGCGTCGGCTACTGCGCTGATCCTGCTGCTGTTTTCTGCTCTGCTTGTCTGCGTCAGCGAATGCGCTGATCCTGCTGCTGTTTCCTGCTCTGCTCGTCGCTGTCGGCGACTGCGCTGGTCCTGCTGCTGTATTCTGCTCTGCTCATCGGCGACTGCGCTGGTCCTGCTGGTGTTTTCTGCACTGCTCATCGGCGTCGGCGACTGCACTGGTCCTGCTGTTGTTTTCGCCTCTGCTCGTCGGCGTCTGCTACTGCGCTTGTCCTGCTGCTGTTTTCTGCTCTGCTCGACGGCGACTGTGCTGGTCTTGCTGCTGTTTTCTGCACTGCTCATCGGCGTCGGCGACTGTGCTGATCCTGCTGCTGTTTTCTGCTCTGCTCGTAGGCGTCGGCGACTGCGCTGGTCCTGCTGCTGTTTTCTGCTCTGCTCGTCCGCGACTGCACTGGTCCTGCTGCGTTTTTCTGCACTGCTCATGTGCGTCGGCGACTGCGTTGATCCTGCTGCTGTTTTCTGCTCTGCTCATTGGCGTCTGCGACTGCACATCTCTTGCTGCTGTTTTTTGCTCTGCTCGTCGGCGTCAGCGACTGCGCTGGTCCTGCTGCTGTTTTCTGCTCTGCTCATCGGCGTCGGCTACTGCGCTGATCCTTCTGCTGTTTTCTGCTCTGCTTGTCTGCGTCAGTGAATGCGCTGATCCTGCTGCTGTTTCCTGCTCTGCTCGTCGCTGTCGGCAACTGCGCTGGTCCTGCTGTTGTTTTCTGTTCTGATCGTCGGCGTCGGCGACTGCGCTGGTCCTGCTGCTGTTTTCTTCTCTGCTCGTCGGCGTCTGCTCTGCTCGTCGGCGTCTGTGACTGTGCTGGTCCTGCTGGTGTTTTCTGCACTGCTCGTCGGCGTTGGCGACTGCGCTGGTCCTGCTGTTGTTTTCGCCTCTGCTCGTCGGCGTCTGCGACTGCGCATCTCCTGCTGCTGTTTTTTGCTCTGCTCGTCGGCGTTGGCGACTGCGCTGATCCTGCTGCTGTTTTCTGCTCTGCTCATCGGCGACTGCACTGGACCTGCTGCTGTTTTCTGCACTGCTCATTGGCGTCGGCGACTGCGTTGATCCTGCTGCTGTTTTCTGCTCTGCTCGTCGGCGTCAGCGACAGCGCTGATCCTGCTGCTGTTTTCTGCTCTGCTCGTCGGCGTCTGCGACTGCGCATCTCCTGCTGCTGTTTTTTGCTCTGCTCGTCAGCGTCGGCGACTGCGCTGATCCTGCTGCTGTTTTCTGCTCTGCTCATCGGCGACTGCGCTGGTCTTGCTGCTGTTTTCTGCACTGCTCATCGGCGTTGGCGACTGCGTTGATCCTGCTGCTGTTTTCTGCTCTGCTCATTGGCGTCTGCGACTGCGCATCTCCTGCTGCTTTTTTCTGCTCTGCTCGTCAGCGTCAGCAACTGCGCTAACCCTGCTGCTGTTTTCTGCTCTGATCGTCTGCGACTGCGCATCTACTGCTGCTGTTTTTTGCTCTGCTCGTCGGCGTCTGCGCTGGTACTGCTGCTGTTTTCTGCTCTGCTCGTCGGCGACTGCGCTGGTCCTGCTGTTGTTTTCGCCTCTGCTCATCGGCGTCTGCGCTGGTCCTGCTGCTGTTTTCTGCTCTGCTCGTCGGCGTCAGCGACTGCGCTGACCCTGCTGCTGTTTTCTGCTCTGATCGTCTGCGACTGCGCATCTCCTGCTGCTGTTTTTTGCTCTGCTCGTCGGCGTCAGCGACTGCGCTGATCCTGCTGCTGTTTTCTGCTCTGCTCGTCGGCGTCTGCTCGGCTCGTCGGCGACTGCGCTGGTCCTGCTGTTGTTTTCGCCTCTGCTCGTCGGCGTCTGCTCTGCTCATCGGCGTCTTCGACTGCGCTGGTCCTGCTGCTGTTTTCTGCTCTGCTCATTGGCGTCTGCGACTGCGCATCTCCTGCTGCTGTTTTCTGCTTTGCTCGTCGGCGACTGCGCTGGTCCTGCTGCTGTTTTCTGCACTGCTCATCGGCGTCAGCGACTGCGCTGGTCCTTCTGTTGTTTTCGCCTCTGCTCGTCGGCGACTGCGCTGGTCCTGCTGGTGTTTTCTGCACTACTCATTGGCGTCGGCGACTGCGCTGGTCCTGCTGTTGTTTTCGCCTCTGCTCGTCGGCGTCTGCGACTGCGCTGGTCCTGCTGCTGTTTTCTGCTCTGCTCGTCGGCGACTGTGCTGATCCTGCTGCTGTTTTTTAATCTGCTCGTCGGCGTCAGCGACTGCGCTGATCCTGCTGCTGTTTTCTGCTCTGCTCATCGGCGTCTGCGACTGCGCATCTCCTGCTGCTGTTTTTTGCTCTGCTCTTTGGCGACTGCGCTGGTCCTGCTGCTGTTTTCTGCTCTGCTCATCGGCGTCGGCTACTGCGCTGATCCTGCTGCTGTTTTCTGCTCTGCTTGTCTGCGTCAGCGAATGCGATGATCCTGCTGCTGTTTTCTGCCCTGCTCGTCGGCGTCTGCGACTGCGCATCTCCTTTTTTGCTCTGCTCGTCGGCGACTGCGCTGGTCCTGCTGTTGTTTTCTGCACTACTCATCGGCGTCGGCGACTGCGCTGGTCCTGCTGTTGTTTTCGCCTCTGCTCGTCGGCGTCTGCGACTGCGCTGGTCCTGCTGCTGTTTTCTGCTCTGCTCGTCGGCGACTGTGCTGATCCTGCTGCTGTTTTCTGCTCTGCTCGTAGGCGTCGGCGACTGCGCTGGTCCTGCTGCTGTTTTCTGCACTGCTCATCGGCGTCTGCGACTGCGCTGGTCCTGCTGCTGTTTTCTGCTCTGCTCATCGGCGACTGCGCTGGTCCTGCTGCTGTTTTCTGCACTGCTCATCGTCGTCGGCGACTACGTTGATCCTGCTGCTGTTTTCTGCTCTGCTCATTGGCGTCTGCGACTGTGCTGATCCTGCTGCTTTTTTCTGCTCTGCTCGTCGGCGTCAGCGACTGCGCTGACCCTGCTGCTGTTTTCTGCTCTGATCGTCTGCGACTGCGCATCTCCTGCTGCTGTTTTCTGCTCTGCTCGTCGGCGTCAGCGACTGCGCATCTCCTGCTGCTGTTTTTTGCTCTGCTCGGTGGCGACTGCACTGGTCCTGCTGCTGTTTTCTGCTCTGCTCATCGGCGTCGGCTACTGTGTTGATCCTGCTGCTGTTTTCTGCTCTGCTTGTCTGCGTCAGCGAATGCGATGATCCTGCTGCTGTTTCCTGCTCTGCTCGTCGGCGTCTGCGACTGCGCATCTCCTGCTGTTGTTTTTTGCTCTGCTCGTCGGCGACTGCGCTGGTCCTGCTGCTGTTTTCTGCTCTGCTCATCGGCGTTGGCTACTGCGCTGATCCTGCTGCTGTATTCTGGTCTGCTTGTCTGCGTCAGCGAATGCGCTGATCCTGTTTCTGTATCCTTCTCTGCTCGTTGCCATCGGCTACTGCGCTGGTCTTGCTGTTGTTTTCTGCTGTGATCGTCGGGGTCGGCAACTGCGCTGGTCCTGCTGCTGTTTTCTTCTCTGCTCGTCGGTGTCTGCTCTGCTCGTCGGCGTCTGCGACTGCGCTGGTCCTGCTGCTGTTTGCTGCTCTGCTCATCGGGCGGCTGCACTGGTCCTGCTGGTGTTTTCTGAACTGCTCATCGGCGTCGGCGACTGCACTGGTCCTGCTGTTGTTTTCGCCTCTGCTCGTCGGTGTCTGTGCTGATCCTGCTGCTGTTTTCTGCTCTGCTCATAGGCGCCGGCAACTGTGCTGGTCCTGCTGCTGTTTTCTGCACTGCTCATCGGCGTCTGCAACTGCGCTGGTCCTGCTGCTGTTTTCTGCTCTGCTCGTCGGCGACTGCGCTGGTCCTGCTGATGTTTTCTGCACTGCTCATCGGCGTCGGCGACTACGTTGATCCTGCTGCTGTTTTCTGCTCTGCTCATTAGCGTCTGCGACTGCGCATCTCCTGCTGCTTTTTTCTGCTCTGCTCGTCGGCGTCAGCGACTGCGCTGACCCTGCTGCTGTTTTCTGCTCTGATCGTTTGCGACTGCACATCTCCTGCTGCTGTTTTTTGCTCTGCTCGTCGGCGTCAGCGACTGCGCTGATCCTGCTGCTGTTTTCTGCTCTGCTCATCGGCGTCTGCGCATCTCTTGCTGCTGTTTTTAGCTCTGCTCGTCGGCGACTGCGCTGGTCCTGCTGCTGTTTTCTGCTCTGCTCATCGCCGTCGGCTACTGCGCTGATCCTGCTGCTGTTTTCTGCTTTGCTTGTCTGCGTCAGCGAATGCGCTGATCCTGCTGCTGATTCCTGCTCTGCTCGTCGCCGTCGGCGACTGCACTGGTCCTGCTGTTGTTCTCTGCTCTGATCGTCGCCGTCGGCGACTGCGTTGGTCCTGCTGCTGTATTCTTCTCTGCTCGTCGGCGTCTGCTCTGCTCGTCGGCGTCTGCGACTGCGCTGGTCCTGCTGCTGTTTTCTGCGCTGCTCATCGGCGACTGCGCTGGTACTGCTGGTGTTTTCTGCACTGCTCATTGGCATCGGCGACTGCGCTGGTCCTGCTGTTGTTGTCGCCTCTGCTCGTCGGCGTCTGCGACTGCGCTGATCCTGCTGCTGTTTTCTGCTCTGCTTGTCTGCATCAGCGAATGCGCTGATCCTGCTGCTGTTTCCTGCTCTGCTCGTCGCCGTCGGCTACTGCGCTGATCCTGCTGCTGTTTTCTGCTCTGCTCATCGCCGTCGGCTACTGCGCTGATCCTGCTGCTGTTTTCTGCTTTGCTTGTCTGCGTCAGCGAATGCGCTGATCCTGCTGCTGATTCCTGCTCTGCTCGTCGCCGTCGGCGACTGCACTGGTCCTGCTGTTGTTATCTGCTCTGATCGTCGCCGTCGGCGACTGCGTTGGTCCTGCTGCTGTATTCTTCTCTGCTCGTCGGCGTCTGCTCTGCTCGTCGGCGTCTGCGACTGCGCTGGTCCTGCTGCTGTTTTCTGCGCTGCTCATCGGCGACTGCGCTGGTACTGCTGGTGTTTTCTGCACTGCTCATTGGCATCGGCGACTGCGCTGGTCCTGCTGTTGTTGTCGCCTCTGCTCGTCGGCGTCTGCGACTGCGCTGATCCTGCTGCTGTTTTCTGCTCTGCTTGTCTGCATCAGCGAATGCGCTGATCCTGCTGCTGTTTCCTGCTCTGCTCGTCGCCGTCGGCGACTGCACTGGTCCTGCTGTTGTTTTCTGCTCTGATCGTCGCCGTCGGCGACTGCGCTGGTCCTGCTGTTGTTTTCGCCTCTGCTCGTCGGAGACTGCGCTGGTCCTGCTGTTGTTTTCGCCTCTGCTCGTCGGCGTCTGCAACTGCGCTGGTCCTGCTGCTGTTTTCTGCTCTGCTCGTCGGCGACTGTGCTGATCCTGCTGCTGTTTTCTGCTCTGCTCGTAGGCGTCGGCGACTGCGCTGGTTCTGCTGCTGTTTTCTGCACTGCTCATCGGCGTCTGCGACTGCGCTGGTCCTGCTGCTGTTTTCTGCTCTGCTCGTCGGCGACTGCGCTGGTCCTGTTGCTGTTTTCTGCACTGCTCATCGTCGTCGGCGACTACGTTGATCCTGCTGCTGTTTTCTGCTCTGCTCATTGGCGTCTGCGACTGCGCATCTCCTGCTGCTTTTCTCTGCTCTGCTCTTCAGCGTCAGCGACTGCACTGACCCTGCTGCTGTTTTCTGCTCTGATCGTCTGCGACTGCGCATCTCCTGCTGCTGTTTTTTGCTCTGCTCGTCGGCGTCAGCGACTGCGCTGATCCTGCTGCTGTTTTCTGCTCTGCTCATCGGCGTCTGCGACTGCGCATCTCCTGCTGCTGTTTTTTGCTCTGCTCTTTGGCGACTGCGCTGGTCCTGCTGCTGTTTTCTGCTCTGCTCATCGGCGTCGGCTACTGCGCTGATCCTGCTGCTGTTTTCTGCTCTGCTTGTCTGCGTCAGCGAATGCGATGATCCCGCTGCTGTTTTCTGCCCTTCTCGTTGGCGTCTGCGACTGCGCATCTCCTGCTGTTGTTCTTTGCTCTGCTCGTCGGCGACTGCGCTGGTCCTGCTGTTGTTTTCTGCACTACTCATCGGCGTCGGCGACTGTGCTGGTCCTGCTGTTGTTTTCGCCTCTGCTCGTCGGCGTCTGCGACTGCGCTGGTCCTGCTGCTGTTTTCTGCTCTGCTCGTCGGCGACTCTGCTGATCCTGCTGCTGTTTTCTGCTCTGCTCGTAGGCGTCGGCGACTGCGCTGGTCCTGCTGCTGTTTTCTGCACTGCTCATCGGCGTCTGCGACTGCGCTGGTCCTGCTGCTGTTTTCTGCTCTGCTCGTCGGCGACTGCGCTGGTCCTGCTGCTGTTTCCTGCACTGCTCATCGTCGTCAGCGACTACGTTGATCCTGCTGCTGTTTTCTGCTCTGCTCATTGGCGTCTGCGACTGCGCATCTCCTGCTGCTTTTTTCTGCTCTGCTCGTCGGCGTCAGTGACTGCGCTGACCCTGCTGCTGTTTTTTGCTCTGCTCGTCGGCGTCAGCGACTGCGCTTATCCTGCTGCTGTTTTCTGCTCTGCTCATCGGCGTCTGCGACTGCGCATGTCCTGCTGCTGTTTTTTGCCCTGCTCGTTGGCGACTGCACTGGTCCTGCTGCTGTTTTCTGCTCTGTTCATCGGCGTCGGCTACTGCGTTGATCCTGCTGCTGTTTTCTGCTCTGCTTGTCTGCGTCAGCGAATGCGATGATCCTGCTGATGTTTTCTGGTCTGCTCGTCGGCGTCTGCGACTGCGCATCTTCTGCTGTTGTTTTTTGCCCTGCTCGTCGGCGACTGCGCTGGTCCTGCTGCTGTTTTCTGCTCTGCTCATTGGCGTTGGCTACTGCGCTGATCCTGCTGCTGTTTTCTGCTCTGCTTGTCTGCGTCAGCGAATGCGCTGATCCTGCTGCTGTTTCCTGCTCTGCTCGTTGCCGTCGGCTACTGCACTGGTCCTGCTGTTGTTTTCTGCTCTGATCGTCGGCAACTGCGCTGGTCCTGCTGCTGTTTTCTTCTCTGCTCCTCGGCGTCTGCTCTGCTCGTCGGCGTCTGCGACTGCGCTGGTCCTGCTGCTGTTTGCTGCTCTGCTCATCGGCGACTGCGCTGGTCCTGCTGGTGTTTTCTGCACTGCTCATCGGCGTCGGCGACTGCGCTGGTCCTGCAGTTGTTTTCGCCTCTGCTCATCGGTGTCTGTGACTGCGCTGGTCCTGCTGCTGTTTTCTGCTCTGCTCGTCGGCGACTGTGCTGATCCTGCTGCTGTTTTCTGCTCTGCTCATAGGTGTCGGCGACTGCGCTTGTCCTGCTGCTGTTTTCTGCACTGCTCATTGGCGTCTGCAACTGCGCTGTTCCTGCTGCTGTTTTCTGCTCTGCTCGTCGGCGACTGCGCTGGTCCTGCTGCTGTTTTCTGCACTGCTCATCGGCGTCGGCGACTACGTTGAACCTGCTGCTGTTTTCTGCTCTGCTCATTGGCGTCTGCGACTGCGCATCTCCTGCTGCTTTTTTCTGCTCTGCTCGTCGGCGTCAGCGACTGCGCTGACCCTGCTGCTGTTTTCTGCTCTGATCGTCTGCGACTGCGCATCTCCTGCTGCTGTTTTTTGCTCTGCTCGTCGGCGTCAGCGACTGCGCTGATCCTGCTGCTGTTTTCTGCTCTGCTCATTAACGTCTGCACATCTCCTGCTGCTGTTTTTTGCTCTGCTCGTCTGCGATTTTGCTGGTCCTGCTGCTGTTTTCTGCTCTGCTCATTGCCGTCGGCTACTGCGCTGATCCTGCTGCTGTTTTCTGCCCTGCTTGTCTGCGTCAGCGAATGCGCTGATCCTGCTGCTGTTTCCTGCTCTGCTCGTCGCCGTCGGCGACTGCACTGGTCCTGCTGTTGTCTTCTGCTCTGATCATCGCCGTCGGCGACTGCGCTGGTCCTGCTGCTGTTTTCTTCTCTGCTCGTCGGCGTCTGCTCTGCTCGTCGGCGCCTGCGACTGCGCTGGTCCTGCTGCTGTTTTCTGCGCTGCTCATCGGCGACTGCGCTGGTCCTGCTGGTGTTTTCTGCACTGCTCATCGGCGTCGGCGACTGCGCTGGTCCTGCTATTGTTGTCGCCTCTGCTCGTCGCCGTCTGCGACTGCGCTGATCCTGCTGCTGTTTTCTGCTCTGCTTGTCTGCGTCAGCGAATGCGCTGATCCTGCTGCTGTTTCCTGCTCTGCTCGTCGCCGTCGGCGACTGCACTGGTCCTGCTGTTGTTTTCTGCTCTGATCGTCGCCGTCGGCGACTGCACTGGTCCTGCTGCTGTTTTCTTCTCTGCTCGTCGGCGTCTGCTCTGCTCGTCGGCATCTGCGACTGCGCTGGTCCTGCTGCTGTTTTCTGCGCTGCTCATCGGCGACTGTGCTGGTCCTGCTGGTGTTTTCTGCACTGCTCATTGGCGTCGGCGACTGCGCTGGTCCTGCTGTTGTTGTCGCCTCTGCTCGTCGGCGTCTGCGACTGCGCTGGTCCTGCTGCTTTTTCTGCTCTGCTCGTCGGCGTCGGAGACTGTGCTGATCCTGCTGCTGTTTTCTGCCCTGCTCGTAGGCGTCGGCGACTGCGCTGGTCCTGCTGCTGTTTTCTGCACTGCTCATCGGCGTCGGTGACTGCGTTGATCCTGCTGCTGTTTTCTGCTCTGTTCGTTGGCGTCTGCGACTTCTCATCTCCTGCCGCTTTTTTCTGCTCTGCTCGTCGGCGTCGGCGACTGCGCTGATCCTGCTCCTGTTTTCTGCTCTGCTCATCGGCGTCAGCGACTGGGCTGATCCTGCTGCTGTTTTCTGCTCTGCTCGTCTGCGTCACGGAATGCGCTGATCCTGCTGCTGTTTCCTGCTCTGCTCGTCGCCGTCGGCAACTTCGCTGGTCCTGCTGTTGTTTTCTGCTCTGATCGCCGGCGACTGCGCTGGTCCTGCTGCTGTTTTCTTCTCTGCTCGTCGGCGTCTGCTCTGCTCATCGGCGTCTGCGCTGGTCCTGCTGCTGTTTTCTGCTCTGCTCGTCGGCGACTGCGCTGGTCCTGCTGTTGTTTTCGCCTCTGCTCGTCGGCGTCTGCTCTGCTCATCGGCGTCTGCGACTGCGCTGGTCCTGCTGCTGTTTTATGCTCTGCTCATTGGCGTCTGCGCATCTCCTGCTGCTTTTTTCTGCTCTGCTCGTCGGCGTCAGCGACTGCGCTGACCCTGCTGATGTTTTCTGCTCTGATCATCTGCGACTGCGCATCTCCTGCTGCTGTTTTTTGCTCTGCTCGTCGGCGTCAGCGACTGCGCTGATCCTGCTGCTTTTTTCTGCTCTGCTCGTCGGCGTCTGCTCTGCTCGTTGGCGTCTGCGCTGGTCCTGCTGCTGTTTTCTGCTCTGCTCGTCGGCGACTGCGCTGGTCCTGCTGTTGTTTTCGCCTCTGCTCGTCGGCGTCTGTTCTGCTCATCGGCGTCTGCGACTGCGATGGTCCTGCTGCTGTTTTCTGCTCTGCTCATTGGCGTCTGCGACTGCGCATCTCCTGCTGCTGTTTTCTGCTCTGATCGTCTGCGACTGCGCATCTCCTGCTGCTGTTTTTTGCTCTGCTCGTCGGCGTCAGCGACTGCGCTGATGCTGCTGCTGTTTTCTGCTCTGCTCATCGGCGTCTGTGACTGCGCATCTCCTGCTGCTGTTTTTTGCTCTGCTCGTCGGCAATTGCGCTTGTCCTGCTGCTGTTTTCTGCTCTGCTCGTCTGCGTCAGCAAATGCGCTGATCCTGCTTCTGTTTCCTGCTCTGCTCGTTGCCGTCGGCTACTGCGCTGGTCCTGCTGTTGTTTTCTGCTCTGATCGTCGGCGTCGGCAACTGCGCTGGTCCTGCTGCTGTTTTCTTCTCTGCTCGTTGGCGTCTGCTCTGCTCGTCGGCGTCTGCGACTGCGCTGGTCCTGCTGCTGTTTTCTGCTCTGCTCATCGGCGACTGCGCTGGTCCTGCTGGTGTTTTCTGCACTGCTCATCGGCGTTTGCGACTGCGCTTGTCCTGCTGTTGTTTTCGCCTCTGCTCGTCGGCGTGTGCGACTGCGCTGGTCCTGCTGCTGTTTTCTGCTCTGCTCGTCGGCGACTGTGCTGATCCTGCTGCTGTTTTCTGCTCTGCTCATAGGCGTCGGCGACTGCGCTGGTCCTGCTGCTGTTTTCTGCACTGCTCATCGGCGTCTGCAACTGCGCTGGTCCTGCTGCTGTTTTCTGCTCTGCTCATCGGCGACTGCGCTGGTCCTGCTGGTGTTTTCTGCACTGCTCATCGGCATTGGCGACTGCGCTGTCCTGCTGTTGTTTTCGCCTCTGCTCGTCGGCGTCTACGACTTCGCTGGTCCTGCTGCTTTTTTCTGCTCTGCTCGTCGGCGTCAGCGACTGCGCTGGTCCTGCTACTGTTTTCTGCTCTGCTCGCCGGCGACTGTGCTGATCCTGCTGCTGTTTTTTGCTCTGCTCGTCTGCGACTTTGCTGTTCCTGCTGCTGTTTTCTGCTCTGCTCATCGGCCTCGGCTACTGCGCTGATCCTGCTGCTGTTTTCTGCTCTGCTTGTCTGCGTCAGCGAATGCGCTGATCCTGCTGCTGTTTCCTGCTCTGCTCGTCGCCGTTGGCGACTGCGCTGGTCCTGCTGTTGTTTTCTGCTCTGATCGTCGGCGTCGGCGACTGCGCTGTTCCTGCTGCTGTTTTCTTCTCTGCTCGTTGGCGTCTGCTCTGCTCGTCGGCGTCTGCGACTGCGCTGGTCCTGCTGCTGTTTTCTGCTCTGCTCGACGGCGACTGCGCAGGTCCTGCTGCTGTTTTCTGCTCTGCTCATCGGCGTCTGCGACTTCGCTGGTCCTGCTGCTGTTTTCTGCTCTGCTCGTCGGCGACTGCGCTGGTCCTGCTGCTGTTTTTTGCTCTGCTCGTCTGCGACTTCGCTGTTCCTGCTGCTGTTTTCTGCTCTGCTCATCGGCGTCGGCTACTGCGCTGATCCTGCTGCTGTTTTCTGCTCTGCTTGTCTGCGTCAGCGAATGCGCTGATCCTGCTGCTGTTTCCTGCTCTGCTCGTCGCCGTCGGCGACTGCGCTGGTCCTGCTGTTGTTTTCTGCTCTGGTCGTCGGCGTCGGCGACTGCGCTGTTCCTGCTGCTGTTTTCTTCTCTGCTCGTCGGCGTCTGCTCTGCTCGTCGGCGTCTGCGACTGCGCTGGTCCTGCTGCTGTTTTCTGCTCTGCTCGTCGGCGACTGCGCAGGTCCTGCTGCTGTTTTCTGCTCTGCTCATCGGCGTCTGCGACTTCGCTGGTCCTGCTGCTGTTTTCTGCTCTGCTCGTCGGCGACTGCGCTGGTCCTGCTGCTGTTTTCTGCTCTGCTCGTCGGCGACTGCGCATGTCCTGCTGCTGTTTTCTGCTCTGCTCATTGGCCTCTGCGACTGCGCATCTCCTGCTCCTTTTTTCTGCTCTGCTCGTTGGCGTCAGCGACTGCGCTGATCCTGCGTCTGTTTTCTGCTCTGATCGTCTGCGACTGCGCATCTCCTGCTGCTGTTTTTTGCTCTGCTCGTCGGCGTCAGCGACTGCGATGATCCTGCTGCTTTTTTCTGCTCTGCTCGTCGGCGTCTGCGGCTGCGCATCTCCTGCTGCTGTTTTTTATTCTGCTCGTCGGCGACTGCGCTGGTCCTGCTGCTGTTTTCTGCTCTGCTCATCGGCATCGGCTACTGCGCTGATCCTGCTGCTGTTTTCTGCTCTGCTTGTCTGCATCAGCGAATGCGCTGATCCTGCTTCTGTTTCCTGCTCTGCTCGTTGCCGTCGGCTACTGCGCTGGTCCTGCTGTTGTTTTCTGCTCTGATCTTCAGCGTCGGCGACTGCGCTGGTCCTGCTGCTGTTTTCTTCTCTGCTCGTCGGCTTCTGCTCTGCTCGTCGGCGTCTGCGACTGCGCTGGTTCTGCTGCTGTTTTCTGCTCTGCTCATCGGCGACTGCGCTGGTCCTGCTGGTGTTTTCTGCACTGCTCGTCGGCGTCAGCGACTGCAATGATCCTGCTGCTGTTTTCTGCTCTGCTCGTCGGCGTCTGCGACTGCGCATCTCCTGCTGCTGTTTTTTGCTCTGCTCGTCGGCGACTGCACTGGTCCTGCTGCTGTTTTCTGCTCTGATCATCGGCGTCGGCTACTGCGCTGATCCTGCTACTGTTTTCTGCTCTGCTTGTCTTCGTCAGCGAATGCGCTGATCCTGCAGCTGTTTCCTGCTCTGCTCGTCGCCGTCGGTGACTGCGCTGGTCCTGCTGTTGTTTTCTGCTCTGATCGTCGGCGTCGGCGACTGCGCTGGTCCTGCTGCTGTTTTCTTCTCTGCTCGTCGGCGTCTGCTCTGCTCGTCGGCGTCTGCGACTGCGCTGGTCCTGCTGCTGTTTTCTGCTCTGCTCATCGGCGACTGCGCTGGTCCTGCTGGTGTTTTCTGCAATGCTCATCGGCGTTGGCGACTGCGCTGGTCCTGCTGTTGTTTTCGCCTCTGCTCGTCGGCTTCTGCGACTTCGCTGGACCTGCTGCTGTTTTCTGCTCTGCTCATTGGCGCAGCGACTGCGCATCTCCTGCTGCTTTTTCTGCTCTGCTCGTCGGCGTCAGCGACTGCGCTGACCCTGCTGCTGTTTTCTGCTCTGATCGTCTGCAACTGCGCATCTCCTGCTGCTGTTTTTTGCTCTGCTCGTCGGCGTCAGCGTCAGCGACTGCGCTGATCCTGCTGCTGTTTTTTGCTCTGCCGTTCGGCGACTGCGCTGGTCCTGCTGCTGTTTTCTGCTCTGCTCATCGCCGTCGGCGACTGCGCTGGTCCTGCTGCTGTTTTCTTCTCTCCTCGTTGGCGTCTGCTCTGCTCGTCGGCATCTGCAACTGCGCTGTCCTGCTGCTGTTTTCTGCTCTGCTCATCGGCGACTGCGCAGGTCCTGCTGCTTTGTCCTGCTCTGCTCATCGGCGTCGGCGACTGCGCTGGTCCTGCTGTTGTTTTTGCCTCTGCTCGTCGGCGTCTGTGACTTCGCTGGTCCTGCTGCTGTTTTCTGCTCTGCTCGTCGGCGACTGCGCTGGTCCTGCTGCTGTTTTCTGCACTGCTCATCGGCGTCGGCGACTGTGCTGATCCTGCTGCTGTTTTCTGCTCTGCTCGTAGGCGTCTGCGACTGCGCTGGTCCTGCTGCTGTTTTCTGCTCTGCTCGTCGGCGACTGCGCTGGTCCTGCTGCTATTTTCTGCACTGTTCATCGGCGTCGGCGACTGCGTTGATCCTGCTGCTTTTTTCTGCTCTGCTCATTGGCGTCTGCGACTGCGCATCTCCTGCTGCTTTTTTCTGCTCTGCTTGTCGGCGTCAGCGACTGCGCCGATCCTGCTGCTGTTTTCTGCTCTCATCGTCTGCGACTGCGCATCTCCTGCTGCTGTTTTTTGCTCTGCTCGTCGGCGTCAGCGACTGCGATGATCCTGCTGATGTTTTCTGCTCTGCTCGTCGGCGTCTGCGACTGCGCATCTACTGCTGCTCTTTTTTGCTCTGCTCGTCTGCGACTGGGCTGGTCCTGCTGCTGTTTTCCGCTCTGCTCATCGGCGTCGGCTACTGCGCTGATCCTGCTGCTGTTTTCTGCTCTGCTTGTCTGCGTCAGCGAATGCGCTGATCCTGCTGCCGTTTCCTGCTCTGCTCATTGCCGTCGGCTATTGCGCTGGTCCTGCTGTTGTTTTCTGCTCTGATCGTCGGCGTCGGCGACTGCGCTGGTCCTGCTGCAGTTTTCTTGTCTGCTCGTCGGCGTCTGCTCTGCTCGTCGGCGTCTGCGACTGCGCTGGTCCTGCTGCTGTTTTCTGCTCTGCTCATCGGCGACTGCGCTGGTCCTGCTGGTGTTTTCTGCACTGCTCATCGGCGTCGGCGACTGCGCTGGTCCTGCTGTTTTTTTTGCCTCTGCTCATCGGCGTCTGCGACTGCTCTGGTCCTTCTGCTGTTTTCTGCTCTGCTCGTCGGCGACTGTGCTGATCCTGCTGCTGTTTTCTGCTCTGCTCGTAGGCGTCGGCGACTGCGCTGGTCCTGCTGCTGTTTTCTGCACTGCTCATCGGCGTCTGCAACTGCGCTGGTCCTGCTGCTGTTTTCTGCTCTGCTCATCGGCGTCGGCGACTACGTTGATCCTGCTGCTGTTTTCTGCTCTGCTCATTGGCGTCTGCGACTGCGCATCTCCTGCTGCTTTTTTCTGCTCTGCTCGTCGGCATCAGCGACTGCGCTGACCCTCCTGCTGTTTTCTGCTCTGATCATCTGCGACTGCGCATCTCCTGCTGATGTTTTTTGCTCTGCTCGTCGGCGTCAGCGACTGCGCTGATCCTGCTGCTGTTTTCTGCTCTGGTTGTCGGCGTCTGCGACTGCGCATCTCCTGCTTCTGTTTTTTGCTCTGCTCGTCGGCGACTGCGCTGGTCCTGCTGCTGTTTTCTGCTCTGCTCATCGGCATCAGCTACTGCGCTGATCCTGCTGCTGTTTACTGCTCTGCTTGTCTGCGTCAGCGAATGCGCTGATCCTGCTGTTGTCGTCTGCTCTGATCGTCGCCGTCGGCGACTGCACTGGTCCTGCTGCTGTTTTCTTCTCTGCTCGTCGGCGTCTGCTCTGCTCGTCGGCGTCTGCGACTGCGCTGGTCCTGCTGCTGTTTTCTGCTCTGCTCATCGGCTACTGCGCTGGTCCTGCTGGCGTTTTCTGCACTGCTCATCGGCGACTGCGCTGGTCCTGCTGTTGTTTTCGCCTCTGCTCGTCGGCGTCTGCGACTGCGCTGGTCCTGCTGCTGTTTTCTTCTCTGCTCGTCGGCGACTGCGCTGGTCCTGCTGCTGTTTTCTGCACTGCTCATCGGCGTCGGCGACTGCACTGATCCTGCTGCTGTTTTCTGCTCTGCTCGTAGGCGTCGGCGACTGCGCTGGTCCTGCTGCTGTTTTCTGCACTGCTCATCGGCGTCGGCGACTGCGCTGATCCTTCTGCTGATTTCTGCTCTGCTTGTAGGCGTCGCCGACTGCGCTGGTCCTGCTGTTGTTTTCGCCTCTGCTCGTCTGCGTCTGCTCTGCTCGTAGGCGTCTGCGACTGCTCTGGTCCTGCTGTTGTTTTCGCCTCTGCTCGTCTGCGTCTGCTCTGCTCGTTGGCGTCTTTGACTGCGCTGGTCCTGCTGCTGTTTTCTGCTTTGCTCGTTGGCGTCGCCGACTGCGCTGGTCCTGCTGCTGTTTTCTGCTCTGCTCGTCGGCGACTTCGCTGGTCCTGCTGCTGTTTTCTGCTCTGTTCGTCGGCGTCCGCGAATGCGCTGGTCCTGCTGCTGTTTTCTTCTCTGCTCGTCGGCGTCGGTGATTGCGCTCAGCGACTGCGCTGATGCTGTTTTCTGCTCTGCTCGTCGAGGTCAGCAACTGCGCTGATCCTGCTGCTGTTTTCTGTTCTGCTCGTTCGGCGTCAGAAACTGCGCTGATCCTGCTGCTGTTTTCTGCTCTGCTCGTCGCCGTCGGCGACTGCGCTCGTCCTGCTGTTGTTTTCTGCTCTAATCGTCGGCGTCGGCGACTGCGCTGGTCCTGCTGCTGTTTTCTGCTCTGCTCATCGGCGTCGGCTACTGCGCTGATCCTCCTGCTATTTTCTTCTCTGCTGATCGGCGTCAGCGACTGGGCTGATCCTGCTGCTGTTTTCTGCTCTGCTCGTCGGCGTCTGCTCTGCTCGTCGGCGTCTGCGACTACTCTGGTCCTGCTGCTGTTTTCTGCTCTGCTTGTCGGTGACTGCGCTGGTCCTGCTGCTGTTTTCTGCTCTGCTCGTCGGCGTCTGTGACTGCGTTGATCCTGCTGCTGTTTTCTGCTCTGCTCGTTGGCGTCTGCGACTGCTCATCTCCTGCTGCTGTTTTCTGCTCTGCTCGTCGTGTCAGCGACTACGCTGATCCTGCTGCTGTTTTTTGCTCTGTCTTCGGCGACTGCGCTGGTCCTGCTGCTGTTTTCTGCACTGCTCATCGGCGTCGGCGACTGCGCTGATCCTGCTGCTGTTTTCTGCTCTGCTCGTAGGCGTCGGCGACTGCGCTGGTCCTGCTGCTGTTTTCTGCACTGTTCATCAGCATCGGCGACTGCGCTGATCCTGCTGCTGTTTTCTGCTCTGCTTGTAGGCGTCGCCGACTGCGCTGGTCCTGCTGTTGTTTTCGCCTCTGCTCGTCTGCGTCCGCTCTGCTCGTTGGCGTCTGAGACTGCGCTGGTCATGCTGTTGTTTTCGCCTCTGCTCGTCTGCGTCTGCTCTGCTCCTCGGCGTCTGTGACTGCGCTGGTCCTGCTGCTGTTTTCTGCACTGCTCATCGGCGTCGGCGACTGCGCTGATCCTGCTGCTGTTTTCTGCTTTGCTCGTTGGCGTCGCCGACTGCGCTGGTCCTGCTGCTGTTTTCTGCTCTGCTCGTCGGCGTCAGCGACTGCGCTGGTCCTGCTGCTGTTTTCTGCTCTGCTCGTCGGCATCAGCGACTGCGCTGATGCTGTTTTCTGCTCTGCTCGTCCAGGTCAGCAACTGCGCTGATCCTGCTGCTGTTTTCTGTTCTGCTCGTCGGCGTCAGCAACTGCGCTGATCCTGCTGCTGTTTTCTGCTCTGTTCGTCGCCATCGGCTACTGCGCTCGTCCTGCTGTTGTTTTCTGCTCTGATCGTCGGCGTCGGCGACTGCGCTGGTCCTGCTGCTGTTTTCTGCTCTGCTCATCGGCGTCGGCTACTGTGCTGATCCTGCTGCTATTTTCTGCTCTGCTCATCGGCGTCAGCGAATGCGCTGATCCTGCTGCTGTTTTCTGCTCTGCTCGTCGCCGTCAGCGCTGATCCTGCTGCTGTTTCCTGGTCTGCTCGTCGCCGTCAGCGACTGTGCTGGTCCTGCTGTTTTTTTCTTCTCTGCTCGTCGGCGTCTGCTCTGCTCGTCGGCGTCTGCTCTGCTAGTCGGCGTCTGCGACTACGCTGGTCCTGCTGCTGTTTTCTGCTCTGCTCGTCGGTGACTGCGCTGGTCCTGCTGCTGTTTTCTGCACTGCTCATCGGCGTCGGCGACTGCGCTGGTCCTGCTGCTGTTTTCTGCACTGCTAATTGGCATCGGCGACTGCGCTGATCCTGCTGTTGTTTTCTTCTCTGCTCGTCGGCGTCTGCTCTGCTCGTTGGCGTCTGCTCTGCTCGTAGGCGTCTGCGACTACGCTGGTCCTGCTGCTGTTTTCTGCTCTGCTCGTCGGTGACTGCGCTGGTCCTGCTGCTGTTTTCTGCACTGCTCATCGGCGTCGGTGACTGCGCTGGTCCTGCAGTTGTTTTCGCCTCTGCTCGTCGGCGTCTGCGACTGCGCAGGTCCTGCTGCTGTTTTCTGCTCTGCTTGTCGGCGAATGCGCTGGTCCTGCTGCTGTTTTCTGTACTGCTCATCGGCGTCGGCAACCGCGTTGATCCTTCTGCTGTTTTCTGCTCTGCTCATTGGCGTCTGCGACTGCGCATCTCCTGCTGCTTTTTTCTGCTCTGCTCGTCTGCGTCAGCGAATGCGCTGATCCTGCTGCTGTTTTCTTCTCTGCTCGTCAGCGTCTGCTCTGCTCGTCGGCGTCTGTGACTGCGCTGGTCCTGTTGCTGTTTTCTGCTCTGCTCGTCGGTGACTGCGCTGGTCCTGCTAGTGTTTTCTGCACTGCTCATCGGCGTCGGCGACTGCGCTGATCCTGCTGCTGTTTTCTGCTCTGCTCATCGGCGTCAGCGACTGGGCTGATCCTGCTGCTGTTATCTGCTCTGCTCCTCTGCGTCAGCGAATGCGCTGATCCTGCTGCTGTTTCCTGCTCTGCTCGTTGCCGTCGGCGACCTCGCTGGTCCTGCTGTTGTTTTCTGCTCTGATCGCCGGCGTCGGCGACTGCGCTGGTCCTGCTGCTGTTTTCTTCTCTGCTCGTCGGCGTCTGCTCTGCTCGTCGGCGTCTGCGCTGGTCCTGCTGCTGTTTTCTGCTCTGCTTGTCGGCGACTGCGCTGGTCCTGCTGTTTTTTTTGCCTCTGCTCATCGGCGGCCTCTCTGCTCATCCGCGTCTGCGACTACGCATCTCCTGCTGCTTTTTTCTGCTCTGATCGTCGGCGTCAGCGACTGCGCTGACCCTGCTGCTGTTTTCTGCTCTGATCGTCTGCGACTGCGCATCTCCTGCTGCTGTTTTCTGCTCTGCTCGTCTGCGTCTGTGACTGCGCATCTCCTGCTGCCATTTTTTTGCTCTGCTCGTCGGCGATTGCGCTTGTCCTGCTGCTGTTTTCTGCTCTGCTCATCGGCGTCGGCTACTGCGCTGATCCTGCTGCTGTTTTCTGCTCTGCTCGTCTGCGTCAGCGAATGTGCTGATCCTGCTGCTGTTTCCTGCGCTGCTCGTCCCCGTCGTCGACTGCGCTGGTCCTGCTGTTGTTTTCTGCTCTGATCGTCGGCGTCAGCGACTGGGCTGATCCTGCTGCTGTTATCTGCTCTGCTCCTCTGCGTCAGCGAATGCGCTGATCCTGCTGCTGTTTCCTGCGCTGCTCGTCCCCGTCGTCGACTGCGCTGGTCCTGCTGTTGTTTTCTGCTCTGATCGTCGGTGACTGCGCTGGTCCTGCTAGTGTTTTCTGCACTGCTCATCGGCGTCGGCGACTGCGCTGATCCTGCTGCTGTTTTCTGCTCTGCTCATCGGCGTCAGCGACTGGGCTGATCCTGCTGCTGTTATCTGCTCTGCTCCTCTGCGTCAGCGAATGCGCTGATCCTGCTGCTGTTTCCTGCGCTGCTCGTCCCCGTCGTCGACTGCGCTGGTCCTGTTGCTGTTTTCTGCTCTGCTCGTCGGTGACTGCGCTGGTCCTGCTAGTGTTTTCTGCACTGCTCATCGGCGTCGGCGACTGCGCTGATCCTGCTGCTGTTTTCTGCTCTGCTCATCGGCGTCAGCGACTGGGCTGATCCTGCTGCTGTTATCTGCTCTGCTCCTCTGCGTCAGCGAATGCGCTGATCCTGCTGCTGTTTCCTGCTCTGCTCGTTGCCGTCGGCGACCTCGCTGGTCCTGCTGTTGTTTTCTGCTCTGATCGCCGGCGTCGGCGACTGCGCTGGTCCTGCTGCTGTTTTCTTCTCTGCTCGTCGGCGTCTGCTCTGCTCGTCGGCGTCTGCGCTGGTCCTGCTGCTGTTTTCTGCTCTGCTTGTCGGCGACTGCGCTGGTCCTGCTGTTTTTTTTGCCTCTGCTCATCGGCGGCCTCTCTGCTCATCGGCGTCTGCGACCACGCATCTCCTGCTGCTTTTTTCTGCTCTGATCGTCGGCGTCAGCGACTGCGCATCTCCTGCTGCTGTTTTCTGCTCTGCTCGTCTGCGTCTGTGACTGCGCATCTCCTGCTGCCATTTTTTTGCTCTGCTCGTCGGCGATTGCGCTTGTCCTGCTGCTGTTTTCTGCTCTGCTCATCGGCGTCGGCTACTGCGCTGATCCTGCTGCTGTTTTCTGCTCTGCTCGTCTGCGTCAGCGAATGTGCTGATCCTGCTGCTGTTTCCTGCGCTGCTCGTCCCCGTCGTCGACTGCGCTGGTCCTGCTGTTGTTTTCTGCTCTGATCGTCGGCGTCGGCGACTGCGCTGGTCCTGCTGCTGTTTTCTTCTCTGCTCGTCGGCGTCTGCTCTGCTCGTCGGCGTCTGCGACTGCGCTGGTCCTGCTGCTGTTTTCTGCTCTGCTCGTCGGCGACTGCGCTGGTCCTGCTGGTGTTTTCTGCACTGCTCATCGGTGTCGGCGACTGCGCTGGTCCTGCTGTTGTTTTCGCCTCTGCTCGTCGGCGTCTGAGACTGCGCTGGTCCTGCTGCTGTTTTCTGCACTGCTCATCGGCGTCGGCGACTGTGCTGATCCTGCTGCTGTTTTCTGCTCTGCCTGTAGGCGTCGGCGACTGCGCTGGTCCTGCTGCTGTTTTCTGCACTGCTCATCGGCGTCGGCGACTGCGCTGATCCTGCTGCTGTTTTCTGCTCTGCTCGTCGGCGACTGCGCTGGTCCTGCTGCTGTTTTCTGCACTGCTCATCGGCGTCGGCGACTGCGTTGATCCTGCTGCTGTTTTCTGCTCTACTCGTTGGCGTCTGCGACTGCGCATGTCCTGCTGCTGTTTTTTGCTCTGCTCGTCGTGCTCGGCGACTGCACTGATCCTGCTGCTGTTTTCTGCTCTGCTCATCGGCGTCAGCGGCTGGGCTGATCCTGCTGCTGTTTTCTGCTCTGCTCGTCTGTGTCAGCAAATGCGCTGATCCTGCTGCTGTTTCCTGCTCTGCTCGTCGCCGTCGGCGACTTCGCTGGTCCTGCTGTTGTTTTCTGCTCTGATCGCCGGCGTCGGTGTCTGCGCTGGTCCTGCTGCTGTTTTCTGCTCTGCTCGTCGGCGACTGCGCTAGTCCTGCTGTTGTTTTTGCCTCTGCTCGTCGGCGTCTGCTCTGCTCATCGGCGTCTGTGACTGCGCTGGTCCTGCTGCTGTTTTCTGCTCTGCTCGTTGCCGACTGTGCTGGTCCTGCTGCTGTTTTCTGCACTGCTCATCGGCGTCGGCGAATGCGCTGATCCTGCTGCAGTTTTCTGCTCTGCTCGTAGGAGTTGGTGACTGCGCTGGTCCTGCTGCTGTTTTCTGCACTGCTCATCGGCGTTGGCGACTGCGCTGATCCTGCTGCTGTTTTCTGCTCTGCTCGTCGGCGTCTGCGACTGCGCTGGTCCTGCTGCTGTTTTCTGCTCTGCTCGTCGGCGACTGCGCTGATCCTGCTGCTGTTTTCTGCTCGGCTCGTAGGTGTCGGCGACTGCGCTGGTCCTGCTGCTGTTTTCTGCACTGCTCATCGGCGTCGGCGACTGCGCTGATCCTGCTGCTGTTTTCTGCTTTGTTCGTAGGCGTCGCCGACTGCGCTGATCCTGCTGCTGTTTTCTGCTCTGCTCGTCGGCGACTGCGCTGATCCTGCTGCTGTTTTCTGCTCTGCTCATAGGCGTTGGCGACTGCGCTGGTCCTGCTGCTGTTTTCTGCACTGCTCATCAGCGTCGGCGACTGCGCTGATCCTGCTGCTGTTTTCTGCTCTGCTCGTCGGCGTCTACGACTGCGCTGGTCCTGCTGCTGTTTTCTGCTCTGCTCGTCGGCGACTGCGCTGATCCTGCTGCTGTTTTCTGTTCTGCTCGTAGGTGTCGGCGACTGCGGTGGTCCTGCTGCTGCTGCTGTTTTCTGCTCTGCTCGTTGTCGTCTGCGACTGCGCATCTCCTGCCGCTTTTTTCTGCTCTGCTCGTCGGCGTCAGCGACTGCGCTGATCCTGCTGCTGTTTTCTGCTCTGCTCGTCGGCGACTGCGCTGATCCTGCTGCTGTTTTCTGCTCTGCTCATAGGCGTTGGCGACTGCGCTGGTCCTGCTGCTGTTTTCTGCACTGCTCATCGGCGTCGGCGACTGCGCTGATCCTGCTGCTGTTTTCTGCTCTGCTCGTCGGCGTCTACGACTGCGCTGGTCCTGCTGCTGTTTTCTGCTCTGCTCGTCGGCGACTGCGCTGATACTGCTGCTGTTTTCTGTTCTGCTCGTAGGTGTCGGCAACTGCGCTGGTCCTGCTGCTTTTTTCTGCACTGCTCATCGGCGTCGGTGACTGTGCTGATCCTGCTGCTGTTTTCTGCTCTGCTCGTTGGCGTCTGCGACTGCGCATCTCCTGCCGCTTTTTTCTGCTCTGCTCGTCTGCGTCAGCGACTGCGCTGATCCTGCTGCTGTTTTCTGCTCTGCTCGTCGGCGTCTGCGACTGCGCATGTCCTGCTGCTGTTTTTTGCTCTGCTCGTCGGCGTCGGCGACTGCGCTGATCCTGCTGCTGTTTTCTGCTCTGCTCATCGGCGTCAGCGACTGGGCTGATCCTGCTGCTGTTTTCTGCACTGCTCTTCTGTGTCAGTGAATGCGGTGATCCTGCTGCTGTTTCCTGCTCTGCTCGTCGCCGTCGGCGACTTCGCTGGTCCTGCTGTTGTTTTCTGCTCTGATCGCCGGCGTCGGTGTCTGCGCTGGTCCTGCTTCTGTTTTCTGCTCTGCTCGTCGGCGACTGCGCTGGTCCTGCTGTTGTTTTCGCCTCTGCTCGTCGGCGTCTGCTCTGCTCATCGGCGTCTGTGACTGCGCTGGTCTTGCTGCTGTTTTCTGCTCTGCTCGTTGGCAACTGCGCTGGTCCTGCTGCTGTTTTCTGCACTGCTCATCGGCGTCGGCGACTGCGCTGATCCTGCTGCTGTTTTCTGCTCTGCTCGTATGTGTCGGCGACTGCGCTGGTCCTGCTGCTGTTTTCTGCACTGCTCATCGGCGTCGGTGACTGCGCTGATCCTGCTGCTGTTTTCTGCTCTGCTCGTTGGCGTCTGCGACTGCGCATCTCCTGCCGCTTTTTTCTGCTCTGCTCGTCGGCGTCAGCGACTGCGCTGATCCTGCTGCTTTTTTCTGCTCTGCTCGTCGGCGTCTGCGACTGCGCATCTCCTGCTGCTGCTTATTGCTCTGCTCGTTGGCGTCGACGACTGCGCTGATCCTGCTGCTGTTTTCTGCTCTGCTCATCGGCGTCAGCGACTGGGCTGATCCTGCTGCTGTTTTCTGCTCTGCTCGTCTGCATCAGCGAATGCCCTGATCCTGCTGCTGTTTCCTGCTCTGCTCATCGCCGTCGGTGACTTCGCTGGTCCTGCTGTTGTTTTCTGCTCTGATCGCCGGCGTCGGCGACTGCACTGGTCCTGCTGCTGTTTTCTTCTCTGCTCGTCGGCGTCTGCTCTGCTAGTCGGAGTCTGTGCTGGTCCTGCTGCTGTTTTCTGCTCTGCTCGTTGGCGACTGCGCTTGTCCTGCTGTTGTTTTTGCCTCTGCTCGTCGGCGTCCTCTCTGCTCATCGGCGTCTGCGACTGCGCTGGTCCTGCTGCTGTTTTCTGCTCTGCTCTTTGGCGTCTGCGACTGCGCATCTCCTGCTGCTTTTTTCTGCTCTGATCGTCGGCGTCAGCGACTGCGCTGACCCTGCTGCTGTTTTCTGCTCTGATCGTCTGCGACTGCGCATCTCCTGCTGCTGTTTTCTGCTCTGCTCGTCTGCGTCTGTGACTGCGCTGATCCTGCGGCTGTTTTCTGCTCTGCTCATCGGCGTAGGCTACTGCGCTGATCCTGCTGCTGTTTTCTGCTCTGCTCGTCTGCGTTAGCGAATGCACTGATCCTGCTTCTGTTTCCTGCTCTGCTCGTCCCCGTCTTCGACTGCGCTGGTCCTGCTGTTGTTTTCTGCTCTGCTCGTCGGCGTCTGCTCTGCTCGTCGGCGTCTGCGACTGTGCTGGTCCTGCTGCTGTTTTCTGCTCTGCTCCTCGGCGACTGCGTTGGTCCTGCTGGTGTTTTCTGCACTGCTCATCGGCGTCGGCAACTGCGCTGGCCCTGCTGTTGTTTTCGCCTCTGCTCGTCGGCGTCTGCGACTGCGCTGGTCCTGCTGCTGTTTTCTGCACTGCTCATCGGCGTCGGCGACTGTGCTGATCCTGCTGCTGTTTTCTGCTCTGCTCGTAGGCGTCGGCGACTGCGCTGGTCCTGCTGCTGTTTTCTGCACTGCTCATCGGCGTCAGCGACTGCGCTGATCCTGCTGCTGTTTTCTGCTCTGCTCGTCGGCGACTGCGCTGGTGCTGCTGCTGTTTTCTGCACTGCTCATTGGCGTCGGCGACTGCGTTGATCCTGCTGCTGTTTTCTGCTCTGATCGTCTGCGACTGCGCATCTCCTGCTGCTGTTTTTTGCTCTGCTCGTCGGCGTCAGCGACTGCGCATCTCCTGCTGCTGTTTTTTGCTCTGCTCGTTGGCGACTGCACTGGTCCTGCTGCTGTTTTCTGCTCTGCTCATCGGCGTCGGCTACTGTGTTGATCCTGCTGCTGTTTTCTGCTCTGCTTGTCTGCGTCAGCGAATGCGATGATCCTGCTGCTGTTTTCTGCTCTGCTCGTCGGCGTCTGCGACTGCGCATCTCCTGCTGTTGTTTTTTGCTCTGCTCGTCGGCGACTGCGCTGGTCCTGCTGCTGTTTTCTGCTCTGCTCATCGGCGTTGGCTACTGCGCTGATCCTGCTGCTGTATTCTGGTCTGCTTGTCTGCGTCAGCGAATGCGCTGATCCTGTTTCTGTATCCTTCTCTGCTCGTTGCCATCGGCTACTGCGCTGGTCTTGCTGTTGTTTTCTGCTGTGATCGTCGGGGTCGGCAACTGCGCTGGTCCTGCTGCTGTTTTCTTCTCTGCTCGTCGGTGTCTGCTCTGCTCGTCGGCGTCTGCGCTGGTCCTGCTGCTGTTTGCTGCTCTGCTCATCGGGCGGCTGCACTGGTCCTGCTGGTGTTTTCTGAACTGCTCATCGGCGTCGGCGACTGCACTGGTCCTGCTGTTGTTTTCGCCTCTGCTCGTCGGTGTCTGCGACTGCGCTGGTCCTGCTGCTGTTTTCTGCTCTGCTCGTCGGCGACTGTGCTGATCCTGCTGCTGTTTTCTGCTCTGCTCATAGGCGTCGGCAACTGTGCTGGTCCTGCTGCTGTTTTCTGCACTGCTCATCGGCGTCTGCAACTGCGCTGGTCCTGCTGCTGTTTTCTGCTCTGCTCGTCGGCGACTGCGCTGGTCCTGCTGATGTTTTCTGCACTGCTCATCGGCGTCGGCGACTACGTTGATCCTGCTGCTGTTTTCTGCTCTGCTCATTAGCGTCTGCGACTGCGCATCTCCTGCTGCTTTTTTCTGCTCTGCTCGTCGGCGTCAGCGACTGCGCTGACCCTGCTGCTGTTTTCTGCTCTGATCGTCTGCGACTGCACATCTCCTGCTGCTGTTTTTTGCTCTGCTCGTCGGCATCAGCGACTGCGCTGATCCTGCTGCTGTTTTCTGCTCTGCTCATCGGCGTCTGCGCATCTCTTGCTGCTGTTTTTAGCTCTGCTCGTCGGCGACTGCGCTGGTCCTGCTGCTGTTTTCTGCTCTGCTCATCGCCGTCGGCTACTGCGCTGATCCTGCTGCTGTTTTCTGCTTTGCTTGTCTGCGTCAGCGAATGCGCTGATCCTGCTGCTGATTCCTGCTCTGCTCGTCGCCGTCGGCGACTGCACTGGTCCTGCTGTTGTTCTCTGCTCTGATCGTCGCCGTCGGCGACTGCGTTGGTCCTGCTGCTGTATTCTTCTCTGCTCGTCGGCGTCTGCTCTGCTCGTCGGCGTCTGCGACTGCGCTGGTCCTGCTGCTGTTTTCTGCGCTGCTCATCGGCGACTGCGCTGGTACTGCTGGTGTTTTCTGCACTGCTCATTGGCATCGGCGACTGCGCTGGTCCTGCTGTTGTTGTCGCCTCTGCTCGTCGGCGTCTGCGACTGCGCTGATCCTGCTGCTGTTTTCTGCTCTGCTTGTCTGCATCAGCGAATGCGCTGATCCTGCTGCTGTTTCCTGCTCTGCTCGTCGCCGTCGGCGACTGCACTGGTCCTGCTGTTGTTTTCTGCTCTGATCGTCGCCGTCGGCGACTGCGCATCTCCTGCTGTTGTTTTCGCCTCTGCTCGTCGGCGACTGCGCTGGTCCTGCTGTTGTTTTCGCCTCTTCTCGTTGGCGTCTGCAACTGCGCTGGTCCTGCTGCTGTTTTCTGCTCTGCTCGTCGGCGACTGTGCTGATCCTGCTGCTGTTTTCTGCTCTGCTCGTAGGCGTCGGCGACTGCGCTGGTCCTGCTGCTGTTTTCTGCACTGCTCATCGGCGTCTGCGACTGCGCTGGTCCTGCTGCTGTTTTCTGCTCTGCTCGTCGGCGACTGCGCTGGTCCTGTTGCTGTTTTCTGCACTGCTCATCGTCGTCGGCGACTACGTTGATCCTGCTGCTGTTTTCTGCTCTGCTCATTGGCGTCTGCGACTGCGCAGCTCCTGCTGCTTTTCTCTGCTCTGCTCTTCAGCGTCAGCGACTGCACTGACCCTGCTGCTGTTTTCTGCTCTGATCGTCTGCGACTGCGCATCTCCTGCTGCTGTTTTTTGCTCTGCTCGTCGGCGTCAGCGACTGCGCTGATCCTGCTGCTGTTTTCTGCTCTGCTCATCGGCGTCTGCGACTGCGCATCTCCTGCTGCTGTTTTTTGCTCTGCTCTTTGGCGACTGCACTGGTCCTGCTGCTGTTTTCTGCTCTGCTCATCGGCGTCGGCTGCTGCGCTGATCCTGCTGCTGTTTTCTGCTCTGCTTGTCTGCGTCAGCGAATGCGATGATCCTGCTGCTGTTTTCTGCCCTTCTCGTCGGCGTCTGCGACTGCGCATCTCCTGCTGTTGTTCTTTGCTCTGCTCGTCGGCGACTGCGCTGGTCCTGCTGTTGTTTTCTGCACTACTCATCGGCGTCGGCGACTGTGCTGGTCCTGCTGTTGTTTTCGCCTCTGCTCGTCGGCGTCTGCGACTGCGCTGGTCCTGCTGCTGTTTTCTGCTCTGCTCGTCGGCGACTCTGCTGATCCTGCTAATGTTTTCTGCTCTGCTCGTAGGCGTCGACGACTGCGCTGGTCCTGCTGCTGTTTTCTGCACTGCTCATCGGCGTCTGCGACTGTGCTGGTCCTGCTGCTGTTTTCTGCTCTGCTCGTCGGCGACTGCGCTGGTCCTGCTGCTGTTTCCTGCACTGCTCATCGTCGTCAGCGACTACGTTGATCCTGCTGCTGTTTTCTGCTCTGCTCATTGGCGTCTGCGACTGCGCATCTCCTGCTGCTTTTTTCTGCTCTGCTCGTCGGCGTCAGTGACTGCGCTGACCCTGCTGCTGTTTTTTGCTCTGCTCGTCGGCGTCAGCGACTGCGCTTATCCTGCTGCTGTTTTCTGCTCTGCTCATCGGCGTCTGCGACTGCGCATGTCCTGCTGCTGTTTTTTGCCCTGCTCGTTGGCGACTGCACTGGTCCTGCTGCTGTTTTCTGCTCTGTTCATCGGCGTCGGCTACTGCGTTGATCCTGCTGCTGTTTTCTGCTCTGCTTGTCTGCGTCAGCGAATGCGATGATCCTGCTGATGTTTTCTGGTCTGCTCGTCGGCGTCTGCGACTGCGCATCTCCTGCTGTTGTTTTTTGCCCTGCTCGTCGGCGACTGCGCTGGTCCTGCTGCTGTTTTCTGCTCTGCTCATTGGCGTTGGCTACTGCGCTGATCCTGCTGCTGTTTTCTGCTCTGCTTGTCTGCGTCAGCGAATGCGCTGATCCTGCTGCTGTTTCCTGCTCTGCTCGTTGCCGTCGGCTACTGCACTGGTCCTGCTGTTGTTTTCTGCTCTGATCGTCGGCAACTGCGCTGGTCCTGCTGCTGTTTTCTTCTCTGCTCCTCGGCGTCTGCTCTGCTCGTCGGCGTCTGCGACTGCGCTGGTCCTGCTGCTGTTTGCTGCTCTGCTCATCGGCGACTGCGCTGGTCCTGCTGGTGTTTTCTGCACTGCTCATCGGCGTCGGCGACTGCGCTGGTCCTGCAGTTGTTTTCGCCTCTGCTCATCGGTGTCTGTGACTGCGCTGGTCCTGCTGCTGTTTTCTGCTCTGCTCGTCGGCGACTGTGCTGATCCTGCTGCTGTTTTCTGCTCTGCTCATAGGTGTCGGCGACTGCGCTTGTCCTGCTGCTGTTTTCTGCACTGCTCATTGGCGTCTGCAACTGCGCTGTTCCTGCTGCTGTTTTCTGCTCTGCTCGTCGGCGACTGCGCTGGTCCTGCTGCTGTTTTCTGCACTGCTCATCGGCGTCGGCGACTACGTTGAACCTGCTGCTGTTTTCTGCTCTGCTCATTGGCGTCTGCGACTGCGCATCTCCTGCTGCTTTTTTCTGCTCTGCTCGTCGGCGTCAGCGACTGCGCTGACCCTGCTGCTGTTTTCTGCTCTGATCGTCTGCGACTGCGCATCTCCTGCTGCTGTTTTTTGCTCTGCTCGTCGGCGTCAGCGACTGCGCTGATCCTGCTGCTGTTTTCTGCTCTGCTCATTAACGTCTGCACATCTCCTGCTGCTGTTTTTTGCTCTGCTCGTCTGCGATTTTGCTGGTCCTGCTGCTGTTTTCTGCTCTGCTCATTGCCGTCGGATACTGCGCTGATCCTGCTGCTGTTTTCTGCCCTGCTTGTCTGCGTCAGCGAATGCGCTGATCCTGCTGCTGTTTCCTGCTCTGCTCGTCGCCGTCGGCGACTGCACTGGTCCTGCTGTTGTCTTCTGCTCTGATCATCGCCGTCGGCGACTGCGCTGGTCCTGCTGCTGTTTTCTTCTCTGCTCGTCGGCGTCTGCTCTGCTCGTCGGCGCCTGCGACTGCGCTGGTCCTGCTGCTGTTTTCTGCGCTGCTCATCGGCGACTGCGCTGGTCCTGCTGGTGTTTTCTGCACTGCTCATCGGCGTCGGCGACTGCGCTGGTCCTGCTATTGTTGTCGCCTCTGCTCATCGCCGTCTGCGACTGCGCTGATCCTGCTGCTGTTTTCTGCTCTGCTTGTCTGCGTCAGCGAATGCGCTGATCCTGCTGCTGTTTCCTGCTCTGCTCGTCGCCGTCGGCGACTGCACTGGTCCTGCTGTTGTTTTCTGCTCTGATCGTCGCCGTCGGCGACTGCACTGGTCCTGCTGCTGTTTTCTTCTCTGCTCGTCGGCGTCTGCTCTGCTCGTCGGCGTCTGCGACTGCGCTGGTCCTGCTGCTGTTTTCTGCGCTGCTCATCGGCGACTGTGCTGGTCCTGCTGGTGTTTTCTGCACTGCTCATTGGCGTCGGCGACTGCGCTGGTCCTGCTGTTGTTGTCGCCTCTGCTCGTCGGCGTCTGCGACTGCGCTGGTCCTGCTGCTTTTTCTGCTCTGCTCGTCGGCGTCGGAGACTGTGCTGATCCTGCTGCTGTTTTCTGCCCTGCTCGTAGGCGTCGGCGACTGCGCTGGTCCTGCTGCTGTTTTCTGCACTGCTCATCGGCGTCGGTGACTGCGTTGATCCTGCTGCTGTTTTCTGCTCTGCTTGTCTGCGTCAGCGAATGCGCTGATCCTGCTGCTGTTTCCTGCTCTGCTCGTCGCCGTCGGCGACTGCGCTGGTCCTGCTGTTGTTTTCTGCTCTGATCGTCGGCGTCGGCGACTGCGCTGTTCCTGCTGCTGTTTTCTTCTCTGCTCGTCGGCGTCTGCTCTGCTCGTCGGCGTCTGCGACTTCGCTGGTCCTGCTGCTTTTTTCTGCTCTGCTCGTCGGCGTCAGCGACTGCGCTGGTCCTGCTACTGTTTTCTGCTCTGCTCGCCGGCGACTGTGCTGATCCTGCTGCTGTTTTTTGCTCTGCTCGTCTGCGACTTCGCTGTTCCTGCTGCTGTTTTCTGCTCTGCTCATCGGCGTCGGCTACTGCGCTGATCCTGCTGCTGTTTTCTGCTCTGCTTGTCTGCATCAGCGAATGCGCTGATCCTGCTGCTGTTTCCTGCTCTGCTCGTCGCCGTCGGCGACTGCGCTGGTCCTGCTGTTGTTTTCTGCTCTGATCGTCGGCGTCGGCGACTGCGCTGTTCCTGCTGCTGTTTTCTTCTCTGCTCGTCGGCGTCTGCTCTGCTCGTCGGCGTCTGCGACTGCGCTGGTCCTGCTGCTGTTTTCTGCTCTGCTCGTCGGCGACTGCGCAGGTCCTGCTGCTGTTTTCTGCTCTGCTCATCGGCGTCTGCGACTTCGCTGGTCCTGCTGCTGTTTTCTGCTCTGCTCGTCGGCGACTGCGCTGGTCCTGCTGCTGTTTTCTGCTCTGCTCGTCGGCGACTGCGCATGTCCTGCTGCTGTTTTCTGCTCTGCTCATTGGCCTCTGCGACTGCGCATCTCCTGCTCCTTTTTTCTGCTCTGCTCGTTGGCGTCAGCGACTGCGCTGATCCTGCTGCTGTTTTGTGCTCTGATCGTCTGCGACTGCGCATCTCCTGCTGCTGTTTTTTGCTCTGCTCGTCGGCGTCAGCGACTGCGATGATCCTGCTGCTGTTTTCTGCTCTGCTCGTCGGCGTCTGCGGCTGCGCATCTCCTGCTGCTGTTTTTTATTCTGCTCGTCGGCGACTGCGCTGGTCCTGCTGCTGTTTTCTGCTCTGCTCATCGGCATCGGCTACTGCGCTGATCCTGCTGCTGTTTTCTGCTCTGCTTGTCTGCATCAGCGAATGCGCTGATCCTGCTTCTGTTTCCTGCTCTGCTCGTTGCCGTCGGCTACTGCGCTGGTCCTGCTGTTGTTTTCTGCTCTGATCTTCAGCGTCGGCGACTGCGCTGGTCCTGCTGCTGTTTTCTTCTCTGCTCGTCGGCTTCTGCTCTGCTCGTCGGCGTCTGCGACTGCGCTGGTTCTGCTGCTGTTTTCTGCTCTGCTCATCGGCGACTGCGCTGGTCCTGCTGGTGTTTTCTGCACTGCTCGTCGGCGTCAGCGACTGCAATGATCCTGCTGCTGTTTTCTGCTCTGCTCGTCGGCGTCTGCGACTGCGCATCTCCTGCTGCTGTTTTTTGCTCTGCTCGTCGGCGACTGCACTGGTCCTGCTGCTGTTTTCTGCTCTGATCATCGGCGTCGGCTACTGCGCTGATCCTGCTACTGTTTTCTGCTCTGCTTGTCTTCGTCAGCGAATGCGCTGATCCTGCAGCTGTTTCCTGCTCTGCTCGTCGCCGTCGGTGACTGCGCTGGTCCTGCTGTTGTTTTCTGCTCTGATCGTCGGCGTCGGCGACTGCGCTGGTCCTGCTGCTGTTTTCTTCTCTGCTCGTCGGCGTCTGCTCTGCTCGTCGGCGTCTGCGACTGCGCTGGTCCTGCTGCTGTTTTCTGCTCTGCTCATCGGCGACTGCGCTGGTCCTGCTGGTGTTTTCTGCAATGCTCATCGGCGTTGGCGACTGCGCTGGTCCTGCTGTTGTTTTCGCCTCTGCTCGTCGGCTTCTGCGACTTCGCTGGACCTGCTGCTGTTTTCTGCTCTGCTCATTGGCGCAGCGACTGCGCATCTCCTGCTGCTTTTTCTGCTCTGCTCGTCGGCGTCAGCGACTGCGCTGACCCTGCTGCTGTTTTCTGCTCTGATCGTCTGCAACTGCGCATCTCCTGCTGCTGTTTTTTGCTCTGCTCGTCGGCGTCAGCGTCAGCGACTGCGCTGATCCTGCTGCTGTTTTTTGCTCTGCCGTTCGGCGACTGCGCTGGTCCTGCTGCTGTTTTCTGCTCTGCTCATCGCCGTCGGCGACTGCACTGGTCCTGCTGCTGTTTTCTTCTCTCCTCGTTGGCGTCTGCTCTGCTCGTCGGCGTCTGCAACTGCGCTGTCCTGCTGCTGTTTTCTGCTCTGCTCATCGGCGACTGCGCAGGTCCTGCTGCTTTGTCCTGCTCTGCTCATCGGCGTCGGCGACTGCGCTGGTCCTGCTGTTGTTTTTGCCTCTGCTCGTCGGCGTCTGTGACTTCGCTGGTCCTGCTGCTGTTTTCTGCTCTGCTCGTCGGCGACTGCGCTGGTCCTGCTGCTGTTTTCTGCACTGCTCATCGGCGTCGGCGACTGTGCTGATCCTGCTGCTGTTTTCTGCTCTGCTCGTAGGCGTCTGCGACTGCGCTGGTCCTGCTGCTGTTTTCTGCTCTGCTCGTCGGCGACTGCGCTGGTCCTGCTGCTATTTTCTGCACTGTTCATCGGCGTCGGCGACTGCGTTGATCCTGCTGCTTTTTTCTGCTCTGCTCATTGGCGTCTGCGACTGCGCATCTCCTGCTGCTTTTTTCTGCTCTGCTTGTCGGCGTCAGCGACTGCGCCGATCCTGCTGCTGTTTTCTGCTCTGATCGTCTGCGACTGCGCATCTCCTGCTGCTGTTTTTTGCTCTGCTCGTCGGCGTCAGCGACTGCGATGATCCTGCTGCTGTTTTCTGCTCTGCTCGTCGGCGTCTGCGACTGCGCATCTACTGCTGCTCTTTTTTGCTCTGCTCGTCTGCGACTGCGCTGGTCCTGCTGCTGTTTTCCGCTCTGCTCATCGGCGTCGGCTACTGCGCTGATCCTGCTGCTGTTTTCTGCTCTGCTTGTCTGCGTCAGCGAATGCGCTGATCCTGCTGCTGTTTCCTGCTCTGCTCATTGCCGTCGGCTATTGCGCTGGTCCTGCTGTTGTTTTCTGCTCTGATCGTCGGCGTCGGCGACTGCGCTGGTCCTGCTGCAGTTTTCTTGTCTGCTCGTCGGCGTCTGCTCTGCTCGTCGGCGTCTGCGACTGCGCTGGTCCTGCTGCTGTTTTCTGCTCTGCTCATCGGCGACTGCACTGGTCCTGCTGGTGTTTTCTGCACTGCTCATCGGCGTCGGCGACTGCGCTGGTCCTGCTGTTTTTTTTGCCTCTGCTCATCGGCGTCTGCGACTGCTCTGGTCCTTCTGCTGTTTTCTGCTCTGCTCGTCGGCGACTGTGCTGATCCTGCTGCTGTTTTCTGCTCTGCTCGTAGGCGTCGGCGACTGCGCTGGTCCTGGTGCTGTTTTCTGCACTGCTCATCGGCGTCTGCAACTGCGCTGGTCCTGCTGCTGTTTTCTGCTCTGCTCATCGGCGTCGGCGACTACGTTGATCCTGCTGCTGTTTTCTGCTCTGCTCATTGGCGTCTGCGACTGCGCATCTCCTGCTGCTTTTTTCTGCTCTGCTCGTCGGCGTCAGCGACTGCGCTGACCCTGCTGCTGTTTTCTGCTCTGATCATCTGCGACTGCGCATCTCCTGCTGCTGTTTTTTGCTCTGCTCGTCGGCGTCAGCGACTGCGCTGATCCTGCTGCTGTTTTCTGCTCTGGTTGTCGGCGTCTGCGACTGCGCATCTCCTGCTTCTGTTTTTTGCTCTGCTCGTCGGCGACTGCGCTGGTCCTGCTGCTGTTTTCTGCTCTGCTCATCGGCATCAGCTACTGCGCTGATCCTGCTGCTGTTTACTGCTCTGCTTGTCTGCGTCAGCGAATGCGCTGATCCTGCTGTTGTCGTCTGCTCTGATCGTCGCCGTCGGCGACTGCACTGGTCCTGCTGCTGTTTTCTTCTCTGCTCGTCGGCGTCTGCTCTGCTCGTCGGCGTCTGCGACTGCGCTGGTCCTGCTGCTGTTTTCTGCTCTGCTCATCGGCTACTGCGCTGGTCCTGCTGGCGTTTTCTGCACTGCTCATCGGCGACTGCGCTGGTCCTGCTGTTGTTTTCGCCTCTGCTCGTCGGCGTCTGCGACTGCGCTGGTCCTGCTGCTGTTTTCTTCTCTGCTCGTCGGCGACTGCGCTGGTCCTGCTGCTGTTTTCTGCACTGCTCATCGGCGTCGGCGACTGCACTGATCCTGCTGCTGTTTTCTGCTCTGCTCGTAGGCGTCGGCGACTGCGCTGGTCCTGCTGCTGTTTTCTGCACTGCTCATCGGCGTCGGCGACTGCGCTGATCCTTCTGCTGATTTCTGCTCTGCTTGTAGGCGTCGCCGACTGCGCTGGTCCTGCTGTTGTTTTCGCCTCTGCTCGTCTGCGTCTGCTCTGCTCGTAGGCGTCTGCGACTGCTCTGGTCCTGCTGTTGTTTTCGCCTCTGCTCGTCTGCGTCTGCTCTGCTCGTTGGCGTCTGTGACTGCGCTGGTCCTGCTGCTGTTTTCTGCTCTGCTCGTCGGCGACTTCGCTGGTCCTGCTGCTGTTTTCTGCTCTGTTCGTCGGCGTCCGCGAATGCGCTGGTCCTGCTGCTGTTTTCTTCTCTGCTCGTCGGCGTCGGCGATTGCGCTCAGCGACTGCGCTGATGCTGTTTTCTGCTCTGCTCATCGAGGTCAGCAACTGCGCTGATCCTGCTGCTGTTTTCTGTTCTGCTCGTTCGGCGTCAGAAACTGCGCTGATCCTGCTGCTGTTTTCTGCTCTGCTCGTCGCCGTCGGCGACTGCGCTCGTCCTGCTGTTGTTTTCTGCTCTAATCGTCGGCGTCGGCGACTGCGCTGGTCCTGCTGCTGTTTTCTGCTCTGCTCATCGGCGTCGGCTACTGCGCTGATCCTCCTGCTATTTTCTTCTCTGCTGATCGGCGTCAGCGACTGGGCTGATCCTGCTGCTGTTTTCTGCTCTGCTCGTCGGCGTCTGCTCTGCTCGTCGGCGTCTGCGACTACTCTGGTCCTGCTGCTGTTTTCTGCTCTGCTTGTCGGTGACTGCGCTGGTCCTGCTGCTGTTTTCTGCTCTGCTCGTCGGCGTCTGTGACTGCGTTGATCCTGCTGCTGTTTTCTGCTCTGCTCGTTGGCGTCTGCGACTGCTCATCTCCTGCTGCTGTTTTCTGCTCTGCTCGTCGTGTCAGCGACTACGCTGATCCTGCTGCTGTTTTTTGCTCTGTCTTCGGCGACTGCGCTGGTCCTGCTGCTGTTTTCTGCACTGCTCATCGGCGTCGGCGACTGCGCTGATCCTGCTGCTGTTTTCTGCTCTGCTCGTAGGCGTCGGCGACTGCGCTGGTCCTGCTGCTGTTTTCTGCACTGTTCATCAGCATCGGCGACTGCGCTGATCCTGCTGCTGTTTTCTGCTCTGCTTGTAGGCGTCGCCGACTGCGCTGGTCCTGCTGTTGTTTTCGCCTCTGCTCGTCTGCGTCCGCTCTGCTCGTTGGCGTCTGAGACTGCGCTGGTCATGCTGTTGTTTTCGCCTCTGCTCGTCTGCGTCTGCTCTGCTCGTCGGCGTCTGTGACTGCGCTGGTCCTGCTGCTGTTTTCTGCACTGCTCATCGGCGTCGGCGACTGCGCTGATCCTGCTGCTGTTTTCTGCTTTGCTCGTTGGCGTCGCCGACTGCGCTGGTCCTGCTGCTGTTTTCTGCTCTGCTCGTCGGCGTCAGCGACTGCGCTGGTCCTGCTGCTGTTTTCTGCTCTGCTCGTCGGCATCAGCGACTGCGCTGATGCTGTTTTCTGCTCTGCTCGTCCAGGTCAGCAACTGCGCTGATCCTGCTGCTGTTTTCTGTTCTGCTCGTCGGCGTCAGCAACTGCGCTGATCCTGCTGCTGTTTTCTGCTCTGTTCGTCGCCGTCGGCTACTGCGCTCGTCCTGCTGTTGTTTTCTGCTCTGATCGTCGGCGTCGGCGACTGCGCTGGTCCTGCTGCTGTTTTCAGCTCTGCTCATCGGCGTCGGCTACTGTGCTGATCCTGCTGCTATTTTCTGCTCTGCTCATCGGCGTCAGCGAATGCGCTGATCCTGCTGCTGTTTTCTGCTCTGCTCGTCGCCGTCAGCGCTGATCCTGCTGCTGTTTCCTGGTCTGCTCGTCGCCGTCAGCGACTGCGCTGGTCCTGCTGTTGTTTTCTTCTCTGCTCGTCGGCGTCTGCTCTGCTCGTCGGCGTCTGCTCTGCTCATCGGCGTCTGCGACTGCGCTGGTCCTGCAGCTGTTTTCTGCTCTGCTCATCGGTGACTCCGCTGGTCCTGATGGTTTTTTTTTGCACTGCTCATCGGCGTCGGCGACTGCGCTGGTCCTGCTGTTGTTTTCGCCTCTGCTCGTCGGCGTCTGCGACTGCGCTTGTCCTGCTGCTGTTTTCTGCTCTGCTCGTCGGCAACTGCGCTGGTCCTGCTGCTGTTTTCTGCACTGCTCATCGTCGTCGGCGACTGTGCTGATCCTGCTGCTGTTTTCTGCTCTGCTCGTAGGCGTCGGAGACTGCGCTGGTCCTGCTGCTGTTTTCTGCACTGCTCATCGGCATCTGCGACTGCGCTGGTCCTGCTGCTGTTTTCTGCTCTGCTCGGCGGCGAACGCGCTGGTCCTGCTGCTTTTTTCTGCACTGCTCATCGGCGTCGGCGACTATGTTGATCCTGCTGCTGTTTTCTGCTCTGCTCATTGGCGTCTGCGACTGCGCATCTCCTGCTGCTTTTTTCTGCTCTGCTCGTCGGCGTCAGCGACTGCGCTGACCCTACTGCTGTTTTCTGCTCTGATCGTCTGCGACTGCGCATCTCCTTCTGCTTTTTTCTGCTCTGCTCTTCGGCGTCAGCGACTGCGCTGACCCTGCTGCTGTTTTCTGCTCTGATCGTCTGCGACTGCGCATCTCCTGCTGCTGTTTTTTGCTCTGCTCGTCGGCGTCAGCGACTGCGCTGATCCTGCTGCTGTTTTCTGCTCTGCTCGTCGGCGTCCGCGACTGCGCATCTCCTGCTGCTTTTTTTGCTCTGCCTTTTCGGCAACTGCGCTGGTCCTGCTGCTGTTTTCTGATCTGCTCATCGGAGTCGGCTATTGCGCTGGTCCTGCTGCTGTTTTCTGCCCTGCTTGTCTGCGTCAGCGAATGCGCTGATCCTGCTGCTGTTTCCTGCTCTGCTCGTCGCCGTCGGCGACTGCGCTGGTCCTGCTGTTGTTTTCTGCTCTGATCGTCGGCATCGGCGACTGCGCTGGTCCTGCTGCTGTTTTCTTCTCTGCTCGTCGGCGTCTGCTCTGCTCGTCGGCATCAGCGACTGCGCTTATCCTGCTGCTGTTTTCTGCTCTGCTCGTCGGCGTCTGCAACTGCGCATCTCCTGCTGCTGTTTTTTGCTCTGCTCGTCGGCGACTGCGCTGGTCCTGCTGCTGTTTTCTGCTCTGCTCATCGGCGTCGGCTACTGCGCTGATTCTTCTGCTGTTTTCTGCTCTGCTTGTCTCCGTCAGTGAATGCGCTGATCCTGCTGCTGTGTCCTGCTCTGCTCGTCGCCGTCGGCGACTGCGCTGGTCCTGCTGTTGTTTTCTGCTCTGATCGTCGGCGTCGGCGACTGTGCCGGTCCTGCTGGTGTTTTCTGCTCTGCTCATTGGCATCTGCGACTGTGCATCTCCTGCTGCTTTTTTCTGCTCTGCTCGTCGGCGTCAGCGACTGCGCTGACCCTGATGCTGTTTTCTGCTCTGATCGTCTGCGACCGCGCATCTCCTGCTGCTGTTTTTTGCTCTGTTCGTCGGCGTCAGCGACTGCGCTGATCCTGCTGCTGTTTTCTGCTCTGCTCGTCGGCGTCTGCGACTGCGCATCTCCTGCTGCTGTTCTTTGCTCTGCTCGTCGGCGACTGCGCTGGTCCTGCTGCTGTTTCCTGCTCTGCTCGTCGCCGTCGGTGACTGCGCTGGTCCTGCTGTTGTTTTCTGCTCTGATTGTCGGCGTCGGCGACTGCGCTGGTCCTGCTGCTGTTTTCTGCTCTGCTCGTCGGCGTCGGCAACTGCACTGACCCTGCTGCTGTTTTCTGCTCTGCTTGTCGGCGTCGGCTACTGCTCTGATCCTGCTGCTATTTTCTGCTCTGCTCATCGGCGTCAGCGACTGGGATGATCCTGCTGCTGTTTTCTGCTCTGCTCATCTGCGTCAGCGAGTGTGCTGATCCTGCTGCTGTTTTCTGCTCTGCTCATCGCCGTCGGCGCCTGCGCTGGTCCTGCTGTTGTTTTCTTCTCTGCTCGTCAGCGTCTGCTCTGCTCGTCGGCGTCTGCAACTGCGCTGGTCCTGCTGCTGTTTTCTGCTCTGCTCGTCGGTGACTGCCTTGGTCCTGCTAGTGTTTTCTGCACTGCTCATCGGCGTCGGTGACTGTGCTGATCTTGCGGCTGTTTTCTGCACTGCTCGTCGGCGACTGCGCAGGTCCTGCTGCTGTTTTCTGCTCTGCTCGTCGGCGACTGCACTGGTCCTGCTGCTGTTTTCTGCTCTGCTCGTCGGCGACTGCGCTGGCCCTGCCGCTGTTTTCTGCTCTGCTCGTCGGCGACTGCGCTGGTCCTGCATTGTTTTCTGCACTGCTCATCGGCGTCGGCGACTGCGCTGGTCCTGCTGTTGTTTTCGCCTCTGCTTGTCGGCGTCTGCGACTGCGCTGGTCCTGCTGCTGTTTTCTGCTCTGCTCGTCGGCGTCGGTGACTGCGTTGATCCTGCTGCTGTTTTCTGCTCTGCTCGTTGGCGTCTGCGACTGCTCATCTCCTGCTGCTTTTTTCTGCTCTGCTCGTCGGCGTCAGCGACTGCGCTGATCCTGCTGCTGTTTTCTGCTGTGCTCGTCAGTGTCAGCGACTACGCTGATCCTGCTGCTGTTTTTTGCTCTGCTCGTTGACGACTGCGCTGATCCTTCTTCTGTTTTCTGCTCTGCTCGTAGGCGTCGGCGACTGCGCTGGTCCTGCTGCTGTTTTCTGCACTGCTCATCGGCGTCGGCGACTGCGCTGATCCTGCTGCAGTTTTCTGCTCTGCTCGTCAGCGTCTGCGACTGCACATCTCCTGCTGCTGTTTTCTGCTCTGCTCATCGGCGTCGGCTATTGCGCTGATCCTGCTGCTGTTTTCTGCTCTGCTTGTCTGCGTCAGCGAATGCGCTGATCCTGCTGCTGTTTCCTGCTCTGCTCGTCGCCGTCGGCGACTGCGCTGGTCATGCTGTTGTTTTCTGCTCTGATCGTCGGCGTCGGTGACTGCGCTGGTCCTGCTGCTGTTTTCTTCTCTGCTCGTCGGCGTCTGCTCTACTCGTCGGCGTCTGCGACTGCGCTGGTCCTGCTGCTGTTTTCTGCTCTGCTCATCGGCAACTGCGCTGGTCCTGCTGGTGTTTTCTGCACTGCTAATCGGCGTCGGCGACTGTGCTGATCCTGCTGCTGTTTTCTGCTCTGCTCGTAGGCGTCGGCGACTGTGCTGGTCCTGCTGCTGTTTTCTGCACTGCTCATCGGCGTCTGCGACTGCGCTGGTCCTACTGCTGTTTTCTGCCCTCCTCGTTGGCGACTGCGCTGGTCCTGCTGCTGTTTTCTGCACTGCTCATCGGCGTCGGCGACTGCGTTGATCCTGCTGCTGTTTTCTGCTCTGCTCATTGGCGTCTGCGACTGAGCATCTCCTGCTGCTTTTTTCTGCTCTGCTCGTCGGTGTCAGCGTCTGCGCTGACCCTGCTGCTGTTTTCTGCTCTGATCGTCTGCAACTGCGCATCTCCTGCTGCTGTTTTTTGTTCTGCTCGTCGGCATCAGCGACTGCGCTTATCCTGCTGCTGTTTTCTGCTCGGCTCGTCAGCGTCTGCGACTGCGCATCTCCTGCTGCTGTTTTTTGCTCTGCTCGTTGGCGACTGCGCTGGCCCTGCTGCTGTTTTCTGCTCTGCTCATCGGCGTGGGGCTACTGCGCTGATCCTTCTGCTGTTTTCTGCTCTGCTTGTCTGCGTCAGCGAATGCGCTGATCCTGCTGCTGTTTCCTGCTCTGCTCGTTGCCGTCGGCGACTGCACTGGTCCTGCTGTTGTTTTCTGCTCTGATCGTCGGCGTCGGCGACTGCGCTGGTCCTGCTGCTGTTTTCTTCTCTGCTCGTCGGCGTCTGCTCTGCTCGTCGGCGTCTGCGACTGCGATGGTCCTGCTGCTGTTTTCTGCTCTGCTCATCGGCGAGTGTGCTGGTCCTGCTGGTGTTTTCTGCACTGCTCATCGGCGTCGGCGACTGCGCTGGTCCTGCTGTTGTTTTCTCCTCTGCTCGTCGGCGTCTGCGACTGCGCTGGTCCTGCTGCTGTTTTCTGCTCTGCTCGTCGGCGACTGCGCTGGTCCTGCTGCTGTATTCTGCACTGCTCATCGGCGTCGGCGAATGTGCTGATCCTGCTGCTGTTTCCTGCTCTGCTCGTCGCCGTCGGCGACTGCGCTGGTCCTGCTGTTGTTTTCTGCTCTGATCGTCGGCGTTGGCGACTGCGCTGGTCCTGCTGCTGTTTTCTTCTCTGCTCGTCGGCGTCTGCTCTGCTCGTCGGCGTCTGCGACTGCGCTGGTCCTGCTGCTGTTTTCTGCTCTGCTCATCGGCGACTGCGCTGGTCCTGCTGGTGTTTTCTGCTCTGCTCGTATGCGTCGGCGACTGTGCTGGTCCTGCTGCTGTTTTCTGCACTGCTCACCGGCGTCTGCGACTGCGCTGGTCCTACTGCTGTTTTCTGCTCTGCTCGTTGGCGACTGCGCTGGTCCTGCTGCTGTTTTCTGCACTGCTCATCGGCGTTGGCGACTGCGTTGATCCTGCTGCTGTTTACTGCTCTGCTCATTGCCGTCTGCGACTGAGCATCTCCTGCTGCTTTTTTCTGCTCTGCTCGTCGGCGTCTGCGCATCTCCTGCTGCTGTTTTTTGCTCTGCTCGTCGGCATCAGCGACTGCGCTTATCCTGCTGCTGTTTTCTGCTCTGCTCGTAGGCGTCGGCGACTCCGCTGGTCCTGCTGCTGTTTTCTGCAATGCTCATCGGCGTCGGCGACTGCGCTGATCCTGCGCTGTTATTAGCTCTGCTCGTCGGCGTCTGCGACTGCACATCTCCTGCTGCTGTTATTTGCTCTGCTCGTCGGCGACTGCGCTGGTCCTGTGTCTGTATTCTGCTCTGCTCATCGGCGTCGGCTACTGCGCTGATCCTGCTGCTGTTTTCTGCTCTGCTTGTCTGCGTCAGCGAATGCGCTGATCCTGCTGCTGTTTCCTGCTCTGCTCGTCGCCGTCGGCGACTGCGCTGGTCCTGCTGTTGTTTTCTGCTCTGATGGTCGGCGTCGGCGACTGCGCTGGTCCTGCTGCTGTTTTCTTCTCTGCTCGTTGGCGTCTGCTCTGCTCATCGGCGTCTGCGACTGCGCTGGTCCTGCTGGTGTTTTCTGCACTGCTCATCGGCGTCGGAGACTGCGCTGGTCCTGCTGTTGTTTTTGCCTCTGCTCGTCGGCGTCTGCTACTGCGCTTGTCCTGCTGCTGTTTTCTGCTCTGCTCGTCGGCGAGTGCGCTGGTCCTGCTGCTGTTTTCTGCACTGCTCATCGGCGTCGGCGACTGTGCTGATCCTGCTGCTGTTTTCTGCTCTGATCGTAGGCGTCGGCGACTGCGCTGGTCCTGCTGCTGTTTTCTGCACTGCTCATCGGCGTCGGCGACTGCGTTGATCCTGCTGCTTTTGTCTGCTCTGCTCATTGGCGTCTGCGACTGTGCATCTCCTGCTGTTTTTTTCTGTTCTGCTCGTCCGCGTCAGCGACTGCGCTGACCCTGCTGCTGTTTTCTGCTTTGATCGTCTGCGACTGCGCATCTCCTGCTGCTGTTTTTTGCTCTGCTCGTCGGCGTCAGCGACTGCGCTTATCCTGCTGCTGTTTTCTGCTCTGCTTGTCGGCGTCGGTGACTGCGTTGATCCTGCTGCTGTTTTCTGCTCTGCTCGTTGGCGTCTGCGACTGCTCATCTCCTGCTGCTTTTTTCTGCTCTGCTCGTCGGCGTCAGCGACTGCGCTGATCCTGCTGCTGTTTTCTGCTGTGCTCGTCGGTGTCAGCGACTACGCTGATCCTGCTGCTGTTTTTTGCTCTGCTCGTTGACGACTGCGCTGGTCCTGCTGCTGTTTTCTGCACTGCTCATCGGTGTCGGCGACTGCGCTGATCCTTCTTCTGTTTTCTGCTCTGCTCGTAGGCGTCGGCGACTGCGCTGGTCCTGCTGCTGTTTTCTGCACTGCTCATCGGCGTCGGCGACTGCGCTGATCCTGCTGCAGTTTTCTGCTCTGCTCCTCAGCGTCTGCGACTGCACATCTCCTGCTGCTGTTTTTTGCTCTGCTCGTCGGCGACTGCGCTGGTCCTGCTGCACTTTTCTGCTCTGCTCATCGGCGTCGGCTATTGCGCTGATCCTGCTGCTGTTTTCTGCTCTGCTTGTCTGCGTCAGCGAATGCGCTGATCCTGCTGCTGTTTCCTGCTCTGCTCGTCGCCGTCGGCGACTGCGCTGGTCCTGCTGTTGTTTTCTGCTCTGATCGTCGGCGTCGGCGACTGCGCTGGTCCTGCTGTTGTTTTCACCTCTGCTCGTCGGCGTCTGCGACTGCGCTGGTCCTGCTGCTGTTTTCTGCTCTGCTCGTCGGCGAATGCGCTGGTCCTGCTGCTGTTTTCTGCACTGCTCATCGGCGTCTGCGACTATGTTGATCCTGCTGCTGTTTTATGCTCGGCTCATTGGCGTCTGCGACTGCGCATCTCCTGCTGCTTTTTTCTGCTCTGCTCGTCGGCGTCAGCGACTGTGCTCATCCTGCTGCTGTTTTTTGCTCTGCTCATCGGCGACTGCGCTGGTCCTGCTGCTGTTTTTTGCTCTGCTCGTCAGCGTCAGCGACTGTGCTTATCCTGCTGCTGTTTTTTGCTCTGCTCATCGGCGACTGCGCTGGTCCTGCTGCTGTTTTCTGCTCTGCTCATCGGCGTCGGCTACTGCGCTGATCCTTCTGCTGTTTTCTGCTCTGCTTGTCTGCATCAGCGAATGCGCTGATCCTGCTGCTTTTTCCTGCTCTGCTCGTCGCCGTCGGCAACTGCGCTGGTCCTGCTGTTGTTTTCTGCTCTGATCGTCGGCATCGGCGACTGCGCTGGTCCTGCTGCTGTTTTCTTCTCTGCTCGTCGGCGTCTGCTCTGCTCGTCGGCGTCTGCGACTGCGCTGGTCCTGCTGCTGTTTTCTGCCCTGCTCATCGGCGACTGCGCTGGTCCTGCTGGTGTTTTCTGCTCTGCTCGTCGGCGACTGCGCTGGTCCTGCTGCTGTTTTCTGCTCTGCTCAAATTCGTCGGCGACTGCTCTGGAACTGCTGCTGTTTTCTGCACTGCTCATCGGCTTCGGCGACTGCGTTGATCCTGCTGCTGTTTTCTGCTCTGCTCGTTTGCGTCTGCGACTGCGCATCTCCTGCCGATTTTTTTCTGCTCTGCTCGTTGGCGTCAGGAACTGCGCTGATCCTGCTGCGGTTTTCTGCTCTCTTCGTCGGCGTCTGCGACTGCGCATCTCCTGCTGCTGTTATTTGCTCTGCTCGTCGGCGTCGGCGACTGCGCTGATCCTTCTGCTGTTTTCTGCTCTGCTCATTGGCGTCAGCGACTGGGCTGATCCTGCTGCTGTTTTCTGCTCTGCTCGTCTGCGTCAGCGAATGCGCTGATCCTGCTGCTGTTTCCTGCTCTGCTCATCGCCGTTGGCGACTTCGCTGGTCCTGCTGTTGTTTTCTGCTCTGATCGCCGGCGTCGGCGACTGCGCTGGTCCTGCTGCTGTTTTCTTCTCTGCTCGTCGGCGTCTGCTCTGCTCGTCGGCGTCTGCGACTGCGCTGGTCCTGCCGCTGTTTTCTGCTCTGCTCATCGGCGACTGCGCTGGTCCTGCTGGTGTTTTCAACACTGCTCATCGGCGTCGGTGACTGCGCTGGTCCTGCTGTTGTTTTCGTCTCTGCTCGTCGGCGCCTGCGACTGCGCTGGTCCTGCTGCTGTTTTCTTCTCTGCTCGTCGGCGACTGCGCTGGTCTTGCTGCTGTTTTCTGCACTGCTCATCGGCCTCGGCGACTGTGCTGATCCTGCTGCTGTTTTCTGCTCTGCTCAAAGGCGTCGGTGACTGCGCTGGACCTGCTGCTGTTTTCTGCACTGCTCATCGGCTTCAGCGACTGCATTGATCCTGCTGCTGTTTTCTGCTCTGCTCGTTTGCGTCTGCGACTGCGCATCTCCTGTCGATTTTTTCTGCTCTGCTCATTGGCGTCAGGGACTGCGCTGATCCTGCTGCTGTTTTCTGCTCTCTTCGTCGGCGTCTGGGCCTGCGCATCTCCTGCTGCTGTTATTTGCTCTGATAGTCGGCGTCGGCGACTGCGCTGATCCTGCTGCTGTTTTCTGCTCTGCTCATTGGCGTCAGCGACTGGGCTGATCCTGCTGCTGTTTTCTGCTCTGCTCGTCTGCGTCAGCAAATGTGCTGATCCTGCTGCTGTTTCCTGCTCTGCTCATCGCCGTCGGCGACTTCGCTGGTCCTGCTGTTGTTTTCTGCTCTGATCGCCGGCGTCGGCGACTGAGCTGGTCCTGCTGCTGTTTTCTTCTCTACTCGTCGGCGTCTGCTCTGCTCGTCGGCGTCTGCGCTGGTCCTGCTGCTGTTTTCTGCTCTGCTCGTCAGCGACTGCGCTGGTCCTGCAGTTGTTTTCGCCTCTGCTCGTCGACGTCTGCTCTGCTCATCGGCGTCTGCGACTGCGCTGGTCATGCTGCTGTTTTCTGCTCTGTTCATTGGCGTCTGCAACTGCACATCTCCTGCTGCTTTTTTCTGCTCTGCTCGTCGGCGTCAGTGACTGCGCTGAACCTGCTGCTGTTTTGTGCTCTGCTCATCGGCGACTGCGCTGGTCCTGCTGGTGTTTTCTGCACTGCTCATCGGCGTCGGCGACTGGGCTGGTCCTGCTGTTGTTTTCGCCTCTGCTCGTCGGCGTCTGCGCTTGTCCTGCTGCTGTTTTCTGCTCTGCTCGTCGGCGACTTCGCTGTTCCTGCTGCTGTTTTCTGCACTGCTCATCGGCGTCGGCGACCGCGTTGATCCTGCTGCTGTTTTCTGCTCTGCTCATTGGCGTCTGCAACTGCGCATCTCCTGCTGCTTTTTTCTGCTCTGCTCGTCGGCGTCAGCGACTGTGCTGACCCTGCTACTGTTTTCTGCTCTGATCGTCTGCGACTGCACATCTCCTGCTGCTGTTTTTTGCTCTGCTTGTCGGCGTCAGCGACTGCGCTTATCCTGCTGCTGTTTTCTGCTCTGCTCGTCGGCGTCTGTGACTGCGCATCTCCTGCTGCTGTTTTTTGCTCTGCTCATCGGCGTTTGCGACTGCGCTGGTCCTGCTGCTGTTTTCTGCTCTGCTCGTCGGCGACTGCGCTGGTCCTGCTGCTGTTTTCTGCACTGCTCATCGGCGTCGGCGACTGCGTTGATCCTGCTGCTGTTTTCTGCTCTGCTCATTGGCGTCTGCAACTGCGCATCTCCTGCTGCTTTTTTCTGCTCTGCTTGTCGGCATCAGCGACTGCGCTGAACCTGCTGCTGTTTTCTGCTCTGATCGTCTGCGACTGCGCAACTCCTGCTGCTGTTTTTTGCTCTGCTCATCGGCGTCAGCGACTGCGCTGATCCTGCTGCTGTTTTCTGCTCTGCTCGTCGGCGTCTGCGACTGCGCATCTCCTGCTGCTGTTTTTTGCTCTGCTCGTCGGCGACTGCGCTGGTCCTGCTGCTGTTTTCTGCTCTGCTTGTCTGCGTCAGCGAATGCGCTGATCCTGCTGCTGTTTCCTGCTCTGCTCGTCGCCGTCGGCGACTGTGCTGGTCCTGCTGTTGTTTTCTGCTCTGATCGTCGGCGTCGGCGACTGCGCTGGTCCTGCTGCTGTTTTCTTCTCTGCTCGTCGTCGTCTGCTCTGCTCGTCGGCGTCTGCGACTGCGCTGGTCCTGCTGCTGTTTTGTGCTCTGCTCATCGGCGACTGCGCTGGTCCTGCTGGTGTTTTCTGCACTGCTCATCGGCGTCGGCGACTGGGCTGGTCCTGCTGTTGTTTTCGCCTCTGCTCGTCGGGGTCTGCGCTTGTCCTGCTGCTGTTTTCTGCTCTGCTCGTCGGCGACTGCGCTGGTCCTGCTGCTGTTTTCTGCACTGCTCATCGGCGTTGGCGACTGTGCTGAACCTGCTGCTGTTTTCGGCACTGCTCATCGGCGTCTGCGACTGCGCTGGTCCTGCTGCTGTTTTATGCTCTGCTCGTCGGCGACTTCGCTGGTCCTGCTGCTGTTTTCTGCACTGCTCATCGGCGTCGGCGACTGCGTTGATCCTGCTGCTGTTTTCTGCTCTGCTCATTGGCGTCTGCAACTGCGCATCTCCTGCTGCTTTTTTCTGATCTGCTCGTCGGCGTCAGCGACTGCGCTGACCCTGCTGCTGTTTTCTGCTCTGATCGTCTGCGACTGCACATCTCCTGCTGCTGTTTTTTGCTCTGCTTGTCGGCGTCAGCGACTGCGCATCTCCTGCTGCTGTTTTTTGCTCTGCTCATCGGCGTCTGCGACTGCGCTGGTCCTGCTGCTGTTTTCTGCTCTGCTCGTCGGCGACTGCGCTGGTCCTGCTGCTGTTTTCTGCACTGCTCATAGGCGTCGGCGACTGCGTTGATCCTGCTGCTGTTTTCTGCTCTGCTCGTCGGCGTCTGCGACTGCGCATCTCCTGCTGCTGTTTTTTGCTCTGCTCGTCGGCGACTGCGCTGGTCCTGCTGCTGTTCAATGCTCTGTTCGTCGCCGTTGGTGACTGCGCTGGTCCTGATGGTGTTTTCTGCTCTGATTGTCGGCGTCGGCGACTGCGCTGGTCCTGCTGCTGTTTTCTGCTCTGCTTGTCGGCGTCGGCAACTGCACTGACCCTGCTGCTGTTTTCTGCTCTGCTTGTCGGCGTCAGCTACTGCGCTGATCCTGCTGCTATTTTCTGCTCTGCTCATCGGCGTCAGCGACTGGGATGATCCTGCTGCTGTTTTCTGCTCTGCTCATCTCTGTCAGTGAATGCGCTGATCCTGCTGCTGTTTTCTGCTCTGCTCATCGCCGTCGGCGCCTGCACTGGTCCTGCTGTTGTTTTCTTCTCTGCTCGACAGCGTCTGCTCTGCTCGTCGACGTCTGCGACTGCGCTGGTCCTGCTGCTGTTTTCTGCTCTGCTCGTCGGTGACTGCGCTGGTCCTGCTAGTGTTTTCTGCACTGCTCATCGGCGTCGGTGACTGCGCTGATCCTGCGGCTGTGTTCTGCACTGCTCGTCGGAGACTGCGTAGGTCCTGCTGCTGTTTTCTGCTCTGCTCGTCGGCAACTGCGCTGGTCCTGCTGCTGTTTTCTGCTCTGCTCGTCGGCGACTGCGCTGGTCCTGCTGCTGTTTTCTGCTCTGCTCGTCGGCGACTGCGCTGGTCCTGCTGCTGTTTTCTGCACTGCTCATCGGCCTCGGCGACTGCGCTGGTCCTGCTGTGGTTTTCTGCTCTGCTCATCTGCGTCAGTGAATGCGCTGATCCTGCTGCTGTTTTCTGCTCTGCTCATTGCCGTCGGCGCCTGCACTGGTCCTGCTGTTGTTTTCTTCTCTGCTCGTCAGCGTCTGCTCTGCTCGTCGGCGTCTGCGACTGCGCTGGTCCTGCTGCTGTTTTCTGCTCTGCTCGTCGGTGACTGCGCTGGTCCTGCTGCTGTTTTCTGCTCTGCTCGTCGGCGACTGCGCTAGTCCTGCTGCTGTTTTCTGCACTGCTCATCGGCGTCGGCGACTGCGCTGGTCCTGCTGTTGTTTTCGCCTCTGCTCCTCGGCGTCTGCTCTGCTCGTGGGCATCTGCGACTGCGCTGGTCCTGCTGCTGTTTTCTGCACTGCTCATCAGCGTCGGCGAATGTGCTGATCCTGCTGCTGTTTTCATCTCTGCTCGTAGGCGTCGGCGACTGCGCTGGTCCTGCTGCTGTTTTCTGCACTGCTCATCGGCGTCTGCGACTCAGCTGTGTCCTGCTGCTGTTTTCTGCTCTGCTCGTCGGTGACTGCGCTGGTCCTGCTGCTGTTTTCTGCACTGCTCATAGGCGTCGGCAACTGCGTTGATCCTGCTGCTGTTTTCTGCTCTGCTCATTGGCGTCTGCGACCGCGCATCTCCTGCTGCTTTTTTCTGCTCTGCTCGTCGGCGACTGCGCATCTCCTGCTGCTGTTTTTTGCTCTGCTCGTTGGCGTCAGCGACTGCGCTGATCCTGCTGCTGTTTTCTGCTCTGCTCGTCGGCGTCTGCGACTGCGCATCTCCTGCTGCTGTTTTTTGCTCTGCTCGTCGGCGACTGCGCTGGTCCTGCTGCTGTTTCCTGCTCTGCTCGTCGGCGTTGGCAACTGCACTGACCCTGCTGCTGTTTTCTGCTCTGCTTGTCCGCGTCGGCTACTGCGCTGATCCTGCTGCTATTTTCTGCTCTGCTCATCGGCATCAGCGACTGGGATGATCCTGCGGCTGTTTTCTGCACTGCTCGTCGGCGACTGCGCAGGTCCTGCTGCTGTTTTCTGCTCTGCTCGTCGGCGACTGCGCTGGTCCTGATGCTGTTTTCTGCTCTGCTCGTTGGCGACTGCGCTGGTCCTGCTAGTGTTTTCTGCACTGCTCATCGGCGTCGGCGACTGCGCTGGTCCTGCTGTTGTTTTCGCCTCTGCTCGTCGGCAACTGCTCTGCTCGTCGGCGTCTGTGACTGCGTTGGTCCTGCTGCTGTTTTCTGATCTGCTCGTCGGAGTCGGTGACTGTGTTGATCCTGCTGCTGTTTTCTGCTCTGCTCGTTGGCGTCTGCGACTGCTCATCTCCTGCTGCTTTTTTCTGCTCTGCTCGTAGGCGTCAGCGACTGCGCTGATCCTGCTACTGTTTTCTGTTCTGCTCGTCGGTGTCAGTGAATACGCTGATCCTGCTGCTGTTTTTTGCTCTGCTCGTCGGCGACTGCGCTGGTCCTGCTGCTGTTTTCTGCACTGCTCATCGGTGTCGGCGACTGCACTAATCCTGCAGCTGTTTTCTGCTCTGCTCGTAGGCGTCGGCGACTGCGCTGGTCCTGCTGCTGTTTTCTGCACTGCTCATCGGCGTCGGCGAATGCGCTGATCCTGCTGCTGTTTTCTGCTCTGCTCGTCGGCGTCTGCGACTGCACATCTCCTGCTGCTGTTTTTTGCTATGCTCGTCGGCGACTGCGCTGGTCCTGCTGCTGTTTCCTGCTCTGCTCGTCGCCGTTGGTGACTGCGCTGGTCCTGCTGTTGTTTTCTGCTCTGATTGTCGGCGTCAGCGACTGCGCTGGTCCTGCTGCTGTTTTCTGCTCTGCTCGTCGGCGTCGGCAACAGCACTGACCCTGCTGCTGTTTTCTGCTCTGCTTGTCCGCGTCGGCTACTGCCCTGATCCTGCTGCTATTTTCAGCTCTGCTCATCGGCGTCAGCGACTGGGATGATCCTGCTGCTGTTTTCTGCTCTGCTCATTTGCGTCAGCGAATGCGCTGATCCTGCTGCTGTTTTCCGCTCTGCTCATCACCGTCGGCGCCTGCACTGGTCCTGCTGTTGTTTTCTTCTCTGCTCGTCAGCGTCTGCTCTGCTCGTTGGCGTCTGCGACTGCGCAGGTCCTGCTGCTGTTTTCTGCTCTGCTCGTCGGTGACTGCGCTGGTCCTGCTAGTGTTTTCTGCACTGCTCATCGGCATCGGTGACTGCGCTGATCCTGCGGCTGTTTTCTGCACTGCTCGTCGGGGACTGCGCAGGTCCTAATCTGTTTTCTGCTCTGCTCGTCGGCGACTGCGCTGGTCCTGCTGCTGTTTTCTGCTCTGCTCGTCGGCGACTGCGCTGGTCCTGCTGCTGTTTTCTGCACTGCTCATCGGCGTCGGCGACTGCGCTGGTCCTGCTGTTGTTTTTGCATCTGCTCGTCGGCGTCTGCGACTGCGCTTGTCCTGCTGCTGTTTTCTGCTCTGCTCATAGGCGTCGGCGACTGCGCTAGTCCTGCTGCTGTTTTCTGCACTGCTCATCGGCGACAGCGACTGCGCTGATCCTGCTGCTGTTTTCTGCTCTGCTCGTCGGCGACTGCGCTGGACCTGCTGCTGTTTTCTGCACTGCTCATCGGCGTCGGCGACTGCGTTGATCCTGCTGCTGTTTTCTGCTCTGCTCGTTGGCGTCTGCGACTGCACATCTCCTGCCGATTTTTTCTGCTCTGCTCGTAGGCGTCGGTGACTGCGCATCTCCTGCTGCTTTTTTCTGCTCTGCTCGTTGGCGTCAGCGACTGCGCTGACCCTGCTGCTGTTTTCTGCTCTGATCGTCTGCGACTGCTCATCTCCTGCTGCTGTTTTTTGCTCTGCTCGTCGGCGACTGACATGGTCCTGCTGCTGTTTTTTGCTCTGCTCATCGGCGTCTGCGACTGCACTGGTCCTGCTGCTGTTTTCTGCTCTGCTCGTTGGCGTCAGCGAATGTGCTGATCCTGCTGCTGTTTTCTGCTCTGCTCGTCGGCGTCTGCGACTGCACATCTCCTGCTGCTGTTTTTTGCTCTGCTCGTCGGTGACTGCCCTGGTCCTGCTGCTGTTTTCTGCTCTGCTCATCGGCGTCTGCGACTGCGCTGGTCCTGCTGCTGTTTTCTGCTCTGCTCGTCGGCGACTGCGCTGATCCTGCTGCTGTTTTCTGCTCTGCTCATAGGCGTCGGCGACTGCGCTTGTCCTGCTATTGTTTTCTGCACTGCTCATCGGCGTCGGCGACTGCGCTGATCCTGCTGCTGTTTTCTGCTTTGCTCGTAGGCGTCGCCGACTGCGCTGGTCCTGCTGCTGTTTTCTGCTCTGCTCGTCGGCGACTGCTCTGGTCCTGCTGCTGTTTTCTTCACTGCTCATCGGCGTCGGTGACTGCGTTGATCCTGCTGCTGTTTTCTGCTCTGCTCGTTGGCGTCTGCGCATCTCCTGGTGCTTTTTTCTGCTCTGCTCGTTGGCGTCAGCGACTGCGCTGATCCTGCTGCTGTTTTCTGCACTGCTCATCGGCGTCGGCGAATGCGCTGATCCTGCTACTGTTTCCTGCTCTGCTCATCGGCGTCGGCGAATGCGCTGATCCTGCTGCTGTTTTTTGCTCTGCTCGTCGGCGACTGCGCTGGTCCTGCTGCTGTTTTCTGCTCTGATCGCTGGCGTCGGCGACTGCGCTGGTCCTGCTGCTGTTTTCTTCTCTGCTCGTTGGCGTCTGCTCTGCTCGTCGGCGTCTGCGACTGCGCTGGTCCTGCTGCTGTTTTCTGCTCTGCTCATTGGCGACTGCGCTGGTCCTGCTGGTGTTTTCTACACTGCTCATCGGCGTCGTCGACTGCGCTGGTCCTGCTGTTGTTTTTGCCTCTGCTCGTCGGCGCCTGCGACTGCACTGGTCCTGCTGCTGTTTTCTGCTCTGCTCGTTTGCGTCTGCGACTGCGCATCTCCTGCCGATTTTTTCTGCTCTGCTCGTTGGCGTCAGGGACTGCACTGATCCTGCTGCTGTTTTCTGCTCTGCTCGTCGCCGTCGGCAACTGCGCTGGTCCTGCTGTTGTTTTCTGCTCTGCTTGTCTGCATCAGCGAATGCGCTGACCCTGCTGCTTTTTCCTGCTCTGCTCGTCGCCGTCGGCAACTGCGCTGGTCCTGCTGTTGTTTTCTGCTCTGATCGTCGGCATCGGCGACTGCGCTGGTCCTGCTGCTGTTTTCTTCTCTGCTCGTCGGCGTCTGCTCTGCTCGTCGGCGTCTGCGACTGCGCTTCTCCTGCTGCTGTTTTCTGCTCTGTTCATCGGCGACTGCACTGGTCCTGCTGGTGTTTTCTACACTGCTCATCGGCATCGGCGACTGCGCTGGTCCTGCTGTTGTTTTCGCCTCTGCTCGTCGGCGCCTGCGACCGCGCTGGTCCTGCTGCTGTTTTCTGCACTGCTCATCGGCGTCGGCGACTGTGCTGATCCTGCTGCTGTTTTATGCTCTGCTCAAAGGCGTCGGCGACTGCGCTGGACCTGCTGCTGTTTTCTGCACTGCTCATCGGCTTCGGCGACTGCGTTGAATCTGCTGCTGTTTTCTGCTCTGCTCGTTTGCGTCTGCGACTGCGCATCTCCTGCCGATTTTTTCTGCTCTGCTCGTTGGCGTCAGGGACTGCGCTGATCCTGCTGCTGTTTTCTGCTCTGCTCGTCGCCGTCGGCAACTGCGCTGGTCCTGCTGTTGTTTTCTGCTCTGCTTGTCTACATCAGCGAATGCGCTGACCCTGCTGCTTTTTCCTGCTCTGCTCGTCGCCGTCGGCAACTGCGCTGGTCCTGCTGTTGTTTTCTGCTCTGATCGTCGGCATCGGCGACTGCGCTGGTCCTGCTGCTGTTTTCTTCTCTGCTCGTCGGCGTCTGCTCTGCTCGTCAGCGTCTGCGACTGCGCTTCTCCTGCTGCTGTTTTCTGCTCTGTTCATCGGCGACTGCACTGGTCCTGCTGGTGTTTTCTACACTGCTCATCGGCATCGGCGACTGCGCTGGTCCTGCTGTTCTTTAAGCCTCTGCTCGTCGGCGCCTGCGACCGCGCTGGTCCTGCTGCTGTTTTCTGCTCTGCTCGTCGGCGACTGCGCTTGTCCTGCTGCTGTTTTCTGCACTGCTCATCGGCGTCGGCGACTGTGCTGATCCTGCTGCTGTTTTCTGCTCTGCTCAAAGGCGTCGGCGACTGCGCTGGAACTGCTGCTGTTTTCTGCACTGCTCAATGGCTTCGGCGACTGCGTTGATCCTGCTGCTGTTTTCTGCTCTGCTCGTTTGCGTCTGCGACTGCGCATCTCCTGCCGATTTTTTCTGCTCTGCTCGTTGGCGTCAGGGACTGCGCTGATCCTGCTGCTGTTTTCTGCTCTCTTCGTCGGCGTCTGTGACTGCGCATCTCCTGCTGCTGTTATTTGCTCTGCTCGTCGGCGTCGGCGACTGCGCTGATCCGGCTGCTGTTTTCTGCTCTGCTCATTGGCGTCAGCGACTGGGCTGATCCTGCTGCTGTTTTCTGCTCTGCTCGTCTGCGTCAGCGAATGCGCTGATCCTGCTGCTGTTTCCTGCTCTGCTCATCGCCGTCGGCGACTTCGCTGGTCCTGCTGTTGTTTTCTGCTCTGATTGCCGGCGTCGGCGACTGCGCTGGTCCTGCTGCTGTTTTCTTCTCTGCTCGTCGGCGTCTGCGACTGCGCTGGTCTTGCTGCTGTTTTCTGCTCTGCTCATCGGCGACTGCGCTGGTCCTGCTGGTGTTTTCTACACTGCTCATCGGCGTCGGTGACTGCGCTGGTCCTGCTGCTGGTTTCGCCTCTGCTCGTCGGCGCCTGCGACTGCGCTGGTCCTGCTGCTGTTTTCTGCTCTGCTCGTCGGCGACTGCGCTGGTCTTGCTGCTGTTTTCTGCACTGCTCATCGGCGTCGGCGGCTGTGCTGATCCTGCTGCTGTTTTCTGCTCTGCTCAAAGGCGTCGGCGACTGCGCTGGACCTGCTGCTGTTTTCTGCACTGCTCATCGGCTTCGGCGACTGCGTTGATCCTGCTGCTGTTTTCTGCTCTGCTCGTTTGCGTTTGCGTCTGCGACTGCGCATCTCCTGCCGATTTTTTCTGCTCTGCTTGTTGGCGTCAGGGACTGCGCTGATCCTGCTGCTGTTTTCTGCTCTCTTCGTCGGCGTCTGGGCCTGCGCATCTCCTGCTGCTGTTATTTGCTCTGCTCGTCGGCGTCGGCGACTGCGCTGATCCTGCTGCTGTTTTCTGCTCTGCTCATTGGCGTCAGTGACTGGGCTGATCCTGCTGCTATTTTCTGCTCTGCTCGTCTGCGTCAGCGAATGCGCTGATCCTGCTGCTGTTTCCTGCTCTGCTCATCGCCGTCGGCGACTTCGCTGGTCCTGCTGTTGTTTTCTGCTCTGATCGCCGGCGTCGGCGACTGCGCTGGTCCTGCTGCTGTTTTCTTCTCTGCTCGTCGGCGTCTGCTCTGCTCGTCGGCGTCTGCACTGGTCCTGCTGCTGTTTTCTGCTCTGCTCGTCAGCCACTGCGCTGGTCCTGCAGTTGTTTTCGCCTTTGCTCGTCGGCGTCTGCTCTGCTCATCAGCGTCTGCGACTGCGCTGGTCATGCTGCTGTTTTCTGCTCTGTTCATTGGCGTCTGCGACTGCACATCTCCTGCTGCTCTTTTCTGCTCTGCTCGTCGGCGTCAGTGACTGCGCTGACCCTGCTGCTGTTTTCTGCTCTGATCGTCTGCGACTGCGCATCTCCTGCTGCTGTTTTTTGCTCTGCTCGTCGGCGTCAGCGACTGCGCTGATCCTGCTGCTGTTTTCTGCTCTGCTCGTCGGCGTCTGCGACTGCGCATCTCCTGCTGCTGTTTTTTGCTCTGCTCGTCGGCGACTGCTCTGGTCCTGCTGCTGTTTTCTGCTCTGCTCATCGGCGTCGGCTACTGCACTGATCCTGCTGCTGTTTTCTGCTCTGCTTGTCTGCGTCAGCGAATGCGCTGATCCTGCTGCTGTTTCCTGCTCTGCTCGTCGCCGTCGGCGACTGTGCTGGTCCAGCTGTTGTTTTCTGCTCTGCTCATAGGCGTCTGCAACTGCGCATCTCCTGCTGCTTTTTTCTGCTCTGCTCGTCGGCGTCAACGACTGCGCTGACCCTGCTGCTGTTTTCTGCTCTGATCGTCTGCGACTGCACATCTCCTGCTGCTGTTTTTTGCTCTGCTCGTCGGCGTCAGCGACTGCGCTTATCCTGCTGCTGTTTTCTGCTCTGCTCGTCGGCGTCTGCGACTGCACATCTCCTGCTGCTGTTTTTTGCTCTGCTCATCGGCGTCTGCGACTGCGCTGGTCCTGCTGCTGTTTTCTGCTCTGCTCGTCGGCGACTGCGCTGGTCCTGCTGCTGTTTTCTGCACTGCTCATCGGCGTCGGCGACTGCGTTGATCCTACTGCTGTTTTCTGCTCTGCTTATTGGCGTCTGCAACTGCGCATCTCCTGCTGCTTTTTTCTGCTCTGCTCGTCGGCGTCAGCGACTGCGCTGAACCTGCTGCTGTTTTCTGCTCTGATCGTCTGCGACTGCGCATCTCATGCTGCTGTTTTTTGCTCTGCTCGTCGGCGTCAGCGACTGCGCTTATCCTGCTGCTGTTTTCTGCTCTGCTCGTCGGCGTCTGCGACTGCGCATCTCCTGCTGCTGTTTTTTGCTCTGCTCGTCGGCGTCGGCGACTGCGCTGATCCTGCTGATGTTTTCTGCTCTGCTCATTGGCGTCAGCGACTGGGCTGATCCTGCTGCTGTTTTCTGCTCTGCTCGTCTGCATCAGCGAATGCGCTGATCCTGCTGCTGTTTCCTTCTCTGCTCATCGCCGTCGGCGACTTCGCTGGTCCTGCTTTTGTTTTCTGCTCTGATCGCCGGCGTCGGCGACTGCGCTGGTCCTGCTGCTGTTTTCTTCTCTGCTCGTCGGCGTCTGCTCTGCTCGTCGGCGTCTGCGCTGGTCCTGCTGCTGTTTTCTGCTCTGCTCATCGGCGACTGCGCTGGTCCTGCAGTTGTTTTCGCCTCTGCTCGTCGATGTCTGCTCTGCTCATCGGCGTCAGCGACTGCGCTGGTCATGATGCTGTTTTCTGCTCTGCTAATTGGCGTCTGCGACTGCGCATCTCCTGCTGCTTTTTTCTGCTCTGCTTGTTGGCGTCAGCGACTGCGCTGATCCTGCTGCTGTTTTCTGCTCTGCTCGTCGGCGTCTGCCACTGCACATCTCCTGCTGCTGTTTTTTGCTCTGCTCGTCGGCGACTGCTCTGGTCCTGCTGCTGTTTTCTGCTCTGCTCATCGGCGTCGGCTACTGCGCTGATTCTGCTGCTGTTTTCTGCTCTGCTTGTCTGCGTCAGCGAATGCGCTGATCCTTCTGCTGTTTCCTGCTCTGCTCGTCGCCGTCTGCGACTGCGCTGGTCTAGCTGTTATTTTCTGCTCTGATCGTCGGCGTCGGCGACTGCGCTGGTTCTGCTGCTGTTTTCTTCTCTGCTCGTCGGCGTCTGCTCTGCTCGTCGGCGTCTGCGACTGCGCTGGTCCTGCTGCTGTTTTGTGCTCTGCTCATCGGCGACTGCGCTGGTCCTGCTGGTGTTTTCTGCACTGCTTATCGGCGTCGGCGACTGCGCTGGTCCTGCTGTTGTTTTCGCCTCTGCTCGTCGGCATCTGCGACTGCGGTTGTCCTGCTGCTGTTTTCTGCTCTGCTCCTCGGCGACTGCGCTGGTCCTGCTGCTGTTTTCTTCACTGCTCATCGGCGTCGGCGACTGTGCTGATCCTGCTAGTGTTTTCTGCACTGCTCGTCGGCGAATGTGCTGGTCCTGCTGCTGTTTTCTGCACTGCTCATCGGCGTCGGCGACTGCGTTGATCCTGCTGCTGTTTTCTGCTCTGCTCGTTGGCGTCTGTGACTGCTCATCTCCTGCTGCTTTTTTCTGCTCTGCTCGTCGGCATCAGCGACTGCGCTGATCCTGCTGCTGTTTTCTGCTCTGCTCGTCGGCATCTGCGCATCTCCTGCTGCTGTTTTTTGCTCTGCTCGTCGGCGTCAGCGACTGCGCTTATCCTGCTGCTGTTTTCTGCTCTGCTCGTCGGCGTCTGCTACTGCGCATCTCCTGCTGCTGTTTTTTGCTCTGCTCGTCGGCGACTGCGCTGGTCCTGCTGGTGTTTTCTGCACTGCTCATCAGCGTCGGCGACTGCGCTGGTCCTGCTGTTGTTTTCGCCTCTGCTCATCGGCGTCTGCTCTGCTCGTCGGCGTCTGCGACTGCGCTGGTCCTGCTGTTTTTTTCTGCTCTGCTCGTCGGCGTCGGTGACTGCGTTGATCCTGCTGCTGTTTTCTGCTCTGCTCGTCGGCGTTGGCGACTGCGCTGGTCCTGCTGTTGTTTTCTGCTCTGATCGTCGGCGTCGGCGACTGCGCTGGTCCTGCTGCTGTTTTCTTCTCTGCTCGTCGGCGTCTGCTCTGCTCGTCAGTGTCTGCGACTGCGCTGGTCCTGCTGCAGTTTTCTGCTCTGCTCATCGGCGACTGCGCTGGTCCTGCTGGTGTTTTCTGCACTGCTCATCAGCGTCGGCGACTGCGCTGGTCCTGCTGTTGTTTTCGCCTCTGCTCGTCGGCGTCTGCGACTGCGCTGGTCCTGCTGCTGTTTTCTGCTCTGCTCGTAGGCGTCGGAGACTGCGCTGGTCCTGCTGCTGTTTTCTGCACTGCTCATCGGCGACTGCGACTGCGCATCTGCTGCTGCTTTTTTCTGCTCTGCTCTTCGGCGTCAGCGACTGCGCTGATCCTGCTGCTGTTTTCTGCTCTTCTCGTCGGCGTCTGAGACTGCGCATCTCCTGCCGCTGTTTTTTGCTCTGTGCGTTGTCGACTGCGCTTATCTTGATGCTGTTTTCTGCTCTGCTTGTCAGCGTCGGCGACTGCGCTGGTCCTGCTGCTGTTTTCTGCTCTGCTCGTCGCTGTCGGCGACTGCGCTGGTCCTGCTGTTGTTTTCTGCTCTGATTGACGGCGTCGGCGACTGCGCTGGTCCTGCTGCTGTTTTCTGCTCTGCTCGTCGCCGTCGGCGACTGCGCTGGTCCTGCTGTTGTTTTCTGCTCTGATTGACGGCGTCGGCGACTGCGCTGGTCCTGCTGCTGTTTTCTGCTCTGCTCATTGGCGTCGGCGACTGCACTGACCCTGCTGCTGTTTTCTGCTCTGCTTGTAGGCGTCGGCTACTGTGCTGTTCCTGCTGCTATTTTCTGCTCTGCTCATCGGCGTCAGCGACTGGGATGATCCTGCTGCTGTTTTCTGCTCTGCTCGTCTGCGTCAGCAATTGCGCTGATCCTGCTGCTGTTTTCTGCTCAGCTCGTCGCCGTCGGTGCCTGCGCTGGTCCTGCTGTTGTTTTCTTGTCTGCTCGTCAGCGTCTGCTCTGCTCGTCGGCGTTTGCGACTGCGCTGGTCCTCCTGCTGTTTTATGCTCTGCTCGTCGGTGACTGCACTGGTCTTGCTAGTGTTTTCTGCACTGCTCATCGGCGTCGGCGACTGCGCTGATCCTGCGGCTGTTTTCTGTACTGCTCGTCAGCGACTGCGCAGGTCCTGCTGCTGTTTTCTGCTCTGCTCGTCGGCGACTGCGCTGGTCCTGCTGCTGTTTTCTGCTCTGCTCGTCGGCGACTGCGCAGGTCCTGCTACTGTTTTCTGCTCTGCTCGTCGGCGACTGCGCTGGTCCTGCTGCTGTTTTCTTGTCTGCTCGTCGGCGTCTGCGCTGGTCCTGCTTCTGTTTTCTGCTCTGCTCGTCGGCGACTGCGCTGGTCCTGCAGTTGTTTTCGCCTCTGCTCATCGGCATCTGCTCTGCTCATCGGCATCTGCGACTGCGCTGGTCATGCTGCTGTTTTCTGCTCTGCTCATTGGCGTCTGCGACTGCGCATCTCCTGCTGCTTTTTTCTGCTCTGCTCGTCGGCGTCAGCGACTGCGCTGACCCTGCTGCTGTTTTTTGCTCTGATTGTCTGTGACTGCGCATCTCCTGCTGCTGTTTTTTGCTCTGCTCGTCGGCGTCAGCGACTGCGCTGATCCTGCTGCTGTTTTCTGCTCTGCTCGTCGGCGTCTGCGACTGCGCTGGTCCTGCTGCATTTTTATGCTCTGCTCGTAGGCGTCGGCGAGTGCGCTGGTACTGCTGCTGTTTTCTGCACTGCTCATCGGCGTCGGCGACTGCGCTGATCCTGCTGCTGTTTTCTGCTTTGCTCGTAGGCGTCGCCGACTGCGCTGGTCCTGCTGCTGTTTTCTGCACTGCTCATCGGCGTCGGCGACTTTGCTGATCCTGCTGCTGTTTTCTGCTCTGCTCGTAGGCTTCGGCGACTGCGCTGGTCCTGCTGCTGTTTTCTGCACTGCTCATCGGCGTCTGCGACTGCCCTGGTCCTGATGCTGTTTTCTGCTCTGCTCGTCGGCGACTGCGCTGGTTCTGCTGCTGTTTTCTGCACTGCTCATCGGCGTCGGCGACTGCGTTGATCCTGCTGCTGTTTTCAGCTCTGCTCATTGGCGTCTGCGACTGCACATCTCCTGCTGCTTTTTTCTGCTCTGCTCGTCGGCGTCAGCGACTGCGCTGACCCTGCTGCTGTTTTCTGCTCTGATCGTCTGCGACTGCGCATCTCCTGCTGCTGTTTTTTGCTCTGCTCGTCGGCGTCGGTAACTGCGCTGATCCTGCTGCTGTTTTCTGCTCTGCTCGTCGGCGTCTGCGACTGCGCATCTCCTGCTGCTGCTTTTTGCTCTGATCGTCGGCGACTGCGCTGGTCCTGCTGCTGTTTTCTGCTCTGCTCATCGGCGTCGGCTACTGCGCTGATCCTGCTGCTGTTTTCTGCTCTGCTTGTCTGCGTCAGCGAATGCGCTGATCCTGCTGCTGTTTTCTTCTCTGCTCGTAGGCGTCTGCTCTGCTCGTCGGCGTCTGCGACTGCGCTGGTCCTGCTGCTGTTTTCTGCTCTGCTTATCGGCGTCTGCGACTGCGCTGGTCCTGCTGCTGTTTTCTGCTCTGCTCATCGGCGTCGGCGACTGCGCTGATCCTGCTGCTGTTTTCTGCTCTGCTCGTCGGCGACTGCGACTGCGCATCTGCTGCTGCTTTTTTCTGCTCTGCTCTTCGGCGTCAGCGACTGCGCTGATCCTGCTGCTGTTTTCTGCTCTTCTCGTCGGCGTCTGAGACTGCGCATCTCCTTCCGCTGTTTTTTGCTCTGTGCGTCGGCGACTGCGCTTATCTTGATGCTGTTTTCTGCTCTGCTCGTCAGCGTCGGCGACTGCGCTGGTCCTGCTGCTGTTTTCTGCTCTGCTCGTCGCCGTCGGCGACTGCGCTGGTCCTGCTGTTGTTTTCTGCTCTGATTGACGGCGTCGGCGACTGCGCTGGTCCTGCTGCTGTTTTCTGCTCTGCTCGTCGCCATCGGCGACTGCGCTGGTCCTGCTGTTGTTTTCTGCTCTGATTGACGGCGTCGGCGACTGCGCTGGTCCTGCTGCTGTTTTCTGCTCTGCTCATCGGCGTCGGCGACTGCACTGACCCTGCTGCTGTTTTCTGCTCTGCTTGTAGGCGTCGGCTACTGTGCTGTTCCTGCTGCTATTTTCTGCTCTGCTCATCGGCGTCAGCGACTGGGATGATCCTGCTGCTGTTTTCTGCTCTGCTCGTCTGCATCAGCAATTGCGCTGATCCTGCTGCTGTTTTCTGCTCAGCTCGTCGCCGTCGGTGCCTGCGCTGGTCCTGCTGTTGTTTTCTTGTCTGCTCGTCAGCGTCTGCTCTGCTCGTCGGCGTTTGCGACTGCGCTGGTCCTCCTGCTGTTTTATGCTCTGCTCGTCAGTGACTGCACTGGTCTTGCTAGTGTTTTCTGCACTGCTCATCGGCGTCGGCGACTGCGCTGATCCTGCGGCTGTTTTCTGTACTGCTCGTCAGCGACTGCGCAGGTCCTGCTGCTGTTTTCTGCTCTGCTCGTCGGCGACTGCGCTGGTCCTGCTGCTGTTTTCTGCTCTGCTCGTCGGCGACTGCGCAGGTCCTGCTACTGTTTTCTGCTCTGCTCGTCGGCGACTGCGCTGGTCCTGCTGCTGTTTTCTTGTCTGCTCATCGGCGTCTGCGCTGGTCCTGCTTCTGTTTTCTGCTCTGCTCGTCGGCGACTGCGCTGGTCCTGCAGTTGTTTTCGCCTCTGCTCATCGGCATCTGCTCTGCTCATCGGCATCTGCGACTGCGCTGGTCATGCTGCTGTTTTCTGCTCTGCTCATTGGCGTCTGCGACTGCGCATCTCCTGCTGCTTTTTTCTGCTCTGCTCGTCGGCGTCAGCGACTGCGCTGACCCTGCTGCTGTTTTCTGCTCTGATTGTCTGTGACTGCGCATCTCCTGCTGCTGTTTTTTGCTCTGCTCGTCGGCGTCAGCGACTGCGCTGATCCTGCTGCTGTTTTCTGCTCTGCTCGTCGGCGTCTGCGACTGCGCTGGTCCTGCTGCATTTTTATGCTCTGCTCGTAGGCGTCGGCGAGTGCGCTGGTACTGCTGCTGTTTTCTGCACTGCTCATCGGCGTCGGCGACTGCGCTGATCCTGCTGCTGTTTTCTGCTCTGCTTGTAGGCGTCGGCTACTGTGCTGTTCCTGCTGCTATTTTCTGCTCTGCTCATCGGCGTCAGCGACTGGGATGATCCTGCTGCTGTTTTCTGCTCTGCTCGTCTGCGTCAGCAATTGCGCTGATCCTGCTGCTGTTTTCTGCTCAGCTCGTCGCCGTCGGTGCCTGCGCTGGTCCTGCTGTTGTTTTCTTGTCTGCTCGTCAGCGTCTGCTCTGCTCGTCGGCGTTTGCGACTGCGCTGGTCCTCCTGCTGTTTTATGCTCTGCTCGTCGGTGACTGCACTGGTCTTGCTAGTGTTTTCTGCACTGCTCATCGGCGTCGGCGACTGCGCTGATCCTGCGGCTGTTTTCTGTACTGCTCGTCAGCGACTGCGCAGGTCCTGCTGCTGTTTTCTGCTCTGCTCGTCGGCGACTGCGCTGGTCCTGCTGCTGTTTTCTGCTCTGCTCGTCGGCGACTGCGCAGGTCCTGCTACTGTTTTCTGCTCTGCTCGTCGGCGACTGCGCTGTTCCTGCTTCTGTTTTCTGCTCTGCTCGTCGGCGACTGCGCTGGTCCTGCAGTTGTTTTCGCCTCTGCTCATCGGCATCTGCTCTGCTCATCGGTATCTGCGACTGCGCTGGTCATGCTGCTGTTTTCTGCTCTGCTCATTGGCGTCTGCGACTGCGCATCTCCTGCTGCTTTTTTCTGCTCTGCTTGTCGGCGTCAGCGACTGCGCTGACCCTGCTGCTGTTTTCTGCTCTGATTGTCTGTGACTGCGCATCTCCTGCTGCTGTTTTTTGCTCTGCTCGTCGGCGTCAGCGACTGCGCTGATCCTGCTGCTGTTTTCTGCTCTGCTCGTCGGCGTCTGCGACTGCGCTGGTCCTGCTGCATTTTTATGCTCTGCTCGTAGGCGTCGGCGAGTGCGCTGGTACTGCTGCTGTTTTCTGCACTGCTCATCGGAGTCGGCGACTGCGCTGATCCTGCTGCTGTTTTCTGCTTTGCTCGTAGGCGTCGCCGACTGCGCTGGTCCTGCTGCTGTTTTCTGCACTGCTCATCGGCGTCGGCGACTGTGCTTATCCTGCTGCTGTTTTCTGCTCTGCTCGTAGGCTTCGGCGACTGCGCTGGTCCTGCTGCTGTTTTCTGCACTGCTCATCGGCGTCTGCGACTGCCCTGGTCCTGATGCTGTTTTCTGCTCTGCTCGTCGGCGACTGCGCTGGTTCTGCTGCTGTTTTCTGCACTGCTCATCGGCGTCGGCGACTGCGTTGATCCTGCTGCTGTTTTCAGCTCTGCTCATTGGCGTCTGCGACTGCACATCTCCTGCTGCTTTTTTCTGCTCTGCTAGTCGGCGTCAGCGACTGCGCTGACCCTGCTGCTGTTTTCTGCTCTTATCGTCTGCGACTGCGCATCTCCTGCTGCTGTTTTTTGCTCTGCTCGTCGGCGTCGGTGACTGCGCTGATCCTGCTGATGTTTTCTGCTCCGCTCGTCGGCGTCTGCGACTGCGCATCTCCTGCTGCTGCTTTTTGCTCTGCTCGTCGGCGACTGCGCTGGTCCTGCTGCTGTTTTCTGCTCTGCTCATCGGCGTCGGCGACTGCACTGACCCTGCTGCTGTTTTCTGCTCTGCTTGTAGGCGTCGGCTACTGTGCTGTTCCTGCTGCTATTTTCTGCTCTGCTCATCGGCGTCAGCGACTGGGATGATCCTGCTGCTGTTTTCTGCTCTGCTCGTCTGCGTCAGCAATTGCGCTGATCCTGCTGCTGTTTTCTGCTCAGCTCGTCGCCGTCGGTGCCTGCGCTGGTCCTGCTGTTGTTTTCTTGTCTGCTCGTCAGCGTCTGCTCTGCTCGTCGGCGTTTGCGACTGCGCTGGTCCTGCTGTTGTTTTCTGCTCTGATTGACGGCGTCGGCGACTGCGCTGGTCCTGCTGCTGTTTTCTGCTCTGCTCATCGGCGTCGGCGACTGCACTGACCCTGCTGCTGTTTTCTGCTCTGCTTGTAGGCGTCGGCTACTGTGCTGTTCCTGCTGCTATTTTCTGCTCTGCTCATCGGCGTCAGCGACTGGGATGATCCTGCTGCTGTTTTCTGCTCTGCTCGTCTGCGTCAGCAATTGCGCTGATCCTGCTGCTGTTTTCTGCTCAGCTCGTCGCCGTCGGTGCCTGCGCTGGTCCTGCTGTTGTTTTCTTGTCTGCTCGTCAGCGTCTGCTCTGCTCGTCGGCGTTTGCGACTGCGCTGGTCCTCCTGCTGTTTTATGCTCTGCTCGTCGGTGACTGCACTGGTCTTGCTAGTGTTTTCTGCACTGCTCATCGGCGTCGGCGACTGCGCTGATCCTGCGGCTGTTTTCTGTACTGCTCGTCAGCGACTGCGCAGGTCCTGCTGCTGTTTTCTGCTCTGCTCGTCGGCGACTGCGCTGGTCCTGCTGCTGTTTTCTGCTCTGCTCGTCGGCGACTGCGCAGGTCCTGCTACTGTTTTCTGCTCTGCTCGTCGGCGACTGCGCTGGTCCTGCAGTTGTTTTCGCCTCTGCTCATCGGCATCTGCTCTGCTCATCGGCATCTGCGACTGCGCTGGTCATGCTGCTGTTTTCTGCTCTGCTCATTGGCGTCTGCGACTGCACATCTCCTGCTGCTTTTTTCTGCTCTGCTCGTCGGCGTCAGCGACTGCGCTGACCCTGCTGCTGTTTTTTGCTCTGATTGTCTGTGACTGCGCATCTCCTGCTGCTGTTTTTTGCTCTGCTCGTCGGCGTCAGCGACTGCGCTGATCCTGCTGCTGTTTTCTGCTCTGCTCGTCGGCGTCTGCGACTGCGCTGGTCCTGCTGCATTTTTATGCTCTGCTCGTAGGCGTCGGCGAGTGCGCTGGTACTGCTGCTGTTTTCTGCACTGCTCATCGGCGTCGGCGACTGCGCTGATCCTGCTGCTGTTTTCTGCTTTGCTCGTAGGCGTCGCCGACTGCGCTGGTCCTGCTGCTGTTTTCTGCACTGCTCATCGGCGTCGGCGACTGTGCTGATCCTGCTGCTGTTTTCTGCTCTGCTCGTAGGCTTCGGCGACTGCGCTGGTCCTGCTGCTGTTTTCTGCACTGCTCATCGGCGTCTGCGACTGCCCTGGTCCTGATGCTGTTTTCTGCTCTGCTCGTCGGCGACTGCGCTGGTTCTGCTGCTGTTTTCTGCACTGCTCATCGGCGTCGGCGACTGCGTTGATCCTGCTGCTGTTTTCAGCTCTGCTCATTGGCGTCTGCGACTGCACATCTCCTGCTGCTTTTTTCTGCTCTGCTCGTCGGCGTCAGCGACTGCGCTGACCCTGCTGCTGTTTTCTGCTCTGATCGTCTGCGACTGCGCATCTCCTGCTGCTGTTTTTTGCTCTGCTCGTCGGCGTCGGTGACAGCGCTGATCCTGCTGCTGTTTTCTGCTCTGCTCGTCGGCGTCTGCGACTGCGCATCTCCTGCTGCTGCTTTTTGCTCTGATCGTCGGCGACTGCGCTGGTCCTGCTGCTGTTTTCTGCTCTGCTCATCGGCGTCGGCTACTGCGCTGATCCTGCTGCTGTTTTCTGCTCTGCTTGTCTGCGTCAGCGAATGCGCTGATCCTGCTGCTGTTTTCTTCTCTGCTCGTAGGCGTCTGCTCTGCTCGTCGGCGTCTGCGACTGCGCTGGTCCTGCTGCTGTTTTCTGCTCTGCTCATCGGCGTCTGCGACTGCGCTGGTCCTGCTGCTGTTTTCTGCTCTGCTCATCGGCGTCGGCGACTGCGCTGATCCTGCTGCTGTTTTCTGCTCTGCTCGTCGGCGACTGCGACTGCGCATCTGCTGCTGCTTTTTTCTGCTCTGCTCTTCGGCGTCAGCGACTGCGCTGATCCTGCTGCTGTTTTCTGCTCTTCTCGTCGGCGTCTGAGACTGCGCATCTCCTTCCGCTGTTTTTTGCTCTGTGCGTCGGCGACTGCGCTTATCTTGATGCTGTTTTCTGCTCTGCTCGTCAGCGTCGGCGACTGCGCTGGTCCTGCTGCTGTTTTCTGCTCTGCTCGTCGCCGTCGGCGACTGCGCTGGTCCTGCTGTTGTTTTCTGCTCTGATTGACGGCGTCGGCGACTGCGCTGGTCCTGCTGCTGTTTTCTGCTCTGCTCGTCGCCGTCGGCGACTGCGCTGGTCCTGCTGTTGTTTTCTGCTCTGATTGACGGCGTCGGCGACTGCGCTGGTCCTGCTGCTGTTTTCTGCTCTGCTCATCGGCGTCGGCGACTGCACTGACCCTGCTGCTGTTTTCTGCTCTGCTTGTAGGCGTCGGCTACTGTGCTGTTCCTGCTGCTATTTTCTGCTCTGCTCATCGGCGTCAGCGACTGGGATGATCCTGCTGCTGTTTTCTGCTCTGCTCGTCTGCGTCAGCAATTGCGCTGATCCTGCTGCTGTTTTCTGCTCAGCTCGTCGCCGTCGGTGCCTGCGCTGGTCCTGCTGTTGTTTTCTTGTCTGCTCGTCAGCGTCTGCTCTGCTCGTCGGCGTTTGCGACTGCGCTGGTCCTCCTGCTGTTTTATGCTCTGCTCGTCAGTGACTGCACTGGTCTTGCTAGTGTTTTCTGCACTGCTCATCGGCGTCGGCGACTGCGCTTATCCTGCAGGTGTTTTCTGTACTGCTCGTCAGCGACTGCGCAGGTCCTGCTGCTGTTTTCTGCTCTGCTCGTCGGCGACTGCGCTGGTCCTGCTGCTGTTTTCTGCTCTGCTCGTCGGCGACTGCGCAGGTCCTGCTACTGTTTTCTGCTCTGCTCGTCGGCGACTGCGCTGGTCCTGCTGCTGTTTTCTTGTCTGCTCATCGGCGTCTGCGCTGGTCCTGCTTCTGTTTTCTGCTCTGCTCGTCGGCGACTGCGCTGGTCCTGCAGTTGTTTTCGCCTCTGCTCATCGGCATCTGCTCTGCTCATCGGCATCTGCGACTGCGCTGGTCATGCTGCTGTTTTCTGCTCTGCTCATTGGCGTCTGCGACTGCGCATCTCCTGCTGCTTTTTTCTGCTCTGCTCGTCGGCGTCAGCGACTGCGCTGACCCTGCTGCTGTTTTCTGCTCTGATTGTCTGTGACTGCGCATCTCCTGCTGCTGTTTTTTGCTCTGCTCGTCGGCGTCAGCGACTGCGCTGATCCTGCTGCTGTTTTCTGCTCTGCTCGTCGGCGTCTGCGACTGCGCTGGTCCTGCTGCATTTTTATGCTCTGCTCGTAGGCGTCGGCGAGTGCGCTGGTACTGCTGCTGTTTTCTGCACTGCTCATCGGCGTCGGCGACTGCGCTGATCCTGCTGCTGTTTTCTGCTCTGCTTGTAGGCGTCGGCTACTGTGCTGTTCCTGCTGCTATTTTCTGCTCTGCTCATCGGCGTCAGCGACTGGGATGATCCTGCTGCTGTTTTCTGCTCTGCTCGTCTGCGTCAGCAATTGCGCTGATCCTGCTGCTGTTTTCTGCTCAGCTCGTCGCCGTCGGTGCCTGCGCTGGTCCTGCTGTTGTTTTCTTGTCTGCTCGTCAGCGTCTGCTCTGCTCGTCGGCGTTTGCGACTGCGCTGGTCCTCCTGCTGTTTTATGCTCTGCTCGTCGGTGACTGCACTGGTCTTGCTAGTGTTTTCTGCACTGCTCATCGGCGTCGGCGACTGCGCTGATCCTGCGGCTGTTTTCTGTACTGCTCGTCAGCGACTGCGCAGGTCCTGCTGCTGTTTTCTGCTCTGCTCGTCGGCGACTGCGCTGGTCCTGCTGCTGTTTTCTGCTCTGCTCGTCGGCGACTGCGCAGGTCCTGCTACTGTTTTCTGCTCTGCTCGTCGGCGACTGCGCTGTTCCTGCTTCTGTTTTCTGCTCTGCTCGTCGGCGACTGCGCTGGTCCTGCAGTTGTTTTCGCCTCTGCTCATCGGCATCTGCTCTGCTCATCGGTATCTGCGACTGCGCTGGTCATGCTGCTGTTTTCTGCTCTGCTCATTGGCGTCTGCGACTGCGCATCTCCTGCTGCTTTTTTCTGCTCTGCTTGTCGGCGTCAGCGACTGCGCTGACCCTGCTGCTGTTTTCTGCTCTGATTGTCTGTGACTGCGCATCTCCTGCTGCTGTTTTTTGCTCTGCTCGTCGGCGTCAGCGACTGCGCTGATCCTGCTGCTGTTTTCTGCTCTGCTCGTCGGCGTCTGCGACTGCGCTGGTCCTGCTGCATTTTTATGCTCTGCTCTTAGGCGTCGGCGAGTGCGCTGGTACTGCTGCTGTTTTCTGCACTGCTCATCGGCGTCGGCGACTGCGCTGATCCTGCTGCTGTTTTCTGCTTTGCTCGTAGGCGTCGCCGACTGCGCTGGTCCTGCTGCTGTTTTCTGCACTGCTCATCGGCGTCGGCGACTGTGCTGATCCTGCTGCTGTTTTCTGCTCTGCTCGTAGGCTTCGGCGACTGCGCTGGTCCTGCTGCTGTTTTCTGCACTGCTCATCGGCGTCTGCGACTGCCCTGGTCCTGATGCTGTTTTCTGCTCTGCTCGTCGGCGACTGCGCTGGTTCTGCTGCTGTTTTCTGCACTGCTCATCGGCGTCGGCGACTGCGTTGATCCTGCTGCTGTTTTCAGCTCTGCTCATTGGCGTCTGCGACTGCACATCTCCTGCTGCTTTTTTCTGCTCTGCTCGTCGGCGTCAGCGACTGCGCTGACCCTGCTGCTGTTTTCTGCTCTTATCGTCTGCGACTGCGCATCTCCTGCTGCTGTTTTTTGCTCTGCTCGTCGGCGTCGGTGACTGCGCTGATCCTGCTGCTGTTTTCTGCTCCGCTCGTCGGCGTCTGCGACTGCGCATCTCCTGCTGCTGCTTTTTGCTCTGCTCGTCGGCGACTGCGCTGGTCCTGCTGCTGTTTTCTGCTCTGCTCATCGGCGTCGGCGACTGCACTGACCCTGCTCCTGTTTTCTGCTCTGCTTGTAGGCGTCGGCTACTGTGCTGTTCCTGCTGCTATTTTCTGCTCTGCTCATCGGCGTCAGCGACTGGGATGATCCTGCTGCTGTTTTCTGCTCTGCTCGTCTGCGTCAGCAATTGCGCTGATCCTGCTGCTGTTTTCTGCTCAGCTCGTCGCCGTCGGTGCCTGCGCTGGTCCTGCTGTTGTTTTCTTGTCTGCTCGTCAGCGTCTGCTCTGCTCGTCGGCGTTTGCGACTGCGCTGGTCCTGCTGTTGTTTTCTGCTCTGATTGACGGCGTCGGCGACTGCGCTGGTCCTGCTGCTGTTTTCTGCTCTGCTCATCGGCGTCGGCGACTGCACTGACCCTGCTGCTGTTTTCTGCTCTGCTTGTAGGCGTCGGCTACTGTGCTGTTCCTGCTGCTATTTTCTGCTCTGCTCATCGGCGTCAGCGACTGGGATGATCCTGCTGCTGTTTTCTGCTCTGCTCGTCTGCGTCAGCAATTGCGCTGATCCTGCTGCTGTTGTCTGCTCTGCTCGTCGGCGTTTGCGACTGCGCTGGTCCTCCTGCTGTTTTATGCTCTGCTCGTCAGTGACTGCACTGGTCTTGCTAGTGTTTTCTGCACTGCTCATCGGCGTCGGCGACTGCGCTGATCCTGCGGCTGTTTTCTGTACTGCTCGTCAGCGACTGCACAGGTCCTGCTGCTGTTTTCTGCTCTGCTCGTCGGCGACTGCGCTGGTCCTGCAGCTGTTTTCTGCTCTGCTCGTCGGCGACTGCGCAGGTCCTGCTACTGTTTTCTGCTCTGCTCGTCGGCGACTGCGCTGGTCCTGCTGCTGTTTTCTTGTCTGCTCATCGGCGTCTGCGCTGGTCCTGCTTCTGTTTTCTGCTCTGCTCGTCGGCGACTGCGCTGGTCCTGCAGTTGTTTTCGCCTCTGCTCATCGGCATCTGCTCTGCTCATCGGCATCTGCGACTGCGCTGGTCATGCTGCTGTTTTCTGCTCTGCTCATTGGCGTCTGCGACTGCGCATCTCCTGCTGCTTTTTTCTGCTCTGCTCGTCGGCGTCAGCGACTGCGCTGACCCTGCTGCTGTTTTCTGCTCTGATTGTCTGTGACTGCGCATCTCCTGCTGCTGTTTTTTGCTCTGCTCGTCGGCGTCAGCGACTGCGCTGATCCTGCTGCTGTTTTCTGCTCTGCTCGTCGGCGTCTGCGACTGCGCTGGTCCTGCTGCATTTTTATGCTCTGCTCGTAGGCGTCGGCGAGTGCGCTGGTACTGCTGCTGTTTTCTGCACTGCTCATCGGCGTCGGCGACTGCGCTGATCCTGCTGCTGTTTTCTGCTCTGCTCGTCGGCGTCTGCGACTGCGCTGGTCCTGCTGCATTTTTATGCTCTGCTCGTAGGCGTCGGCGAGTGCGCTGGTACTGCTGCTGTTTTCTGCACTGCTCATCGGCGTCGGCGACTGCGCTGATCCTGCTGCTGTTTTCTGCTTTGCTCGTAGGCGTCGCCGACTGCGCTGGTCCTGCTGCTGTTTTCTGCACTGCTCATCGGCGTCGGCGACTGTGCTGATCCTGCTGCTGTTTTCTGCTCTGCTCGTAGGCTTCGGCGACTGCGCTGGTCCTGCTGCTGTTTTCTGCACTGCTCATCGGCGTCTGCGACTGCCCTGGTCCTGATGCTGTTTTCTGCTCTGCTCGTCGGCGACTGCGCTGGTTCTGCTGCTGTTTTCTGCACTGCTCATCGGCGTCGGCGACTGCGTTGATCCTGCTGCTGTTTTCAGCTCTGCTCATTGGCGTCTGCGACTGCACATCTCCTGCTGCTTTTTTCTGCTCTGCTCGTCGGCGTCAGCGACTGCGCTGACCCTGCTGCTGTTTTCTGCTCTTATCGTCTGCGACTGCGCATCTCCTGCTGCTGTTTTTTGCTCTGCTCGTCGGCGTCGGTGACTGCGCTGATCCTGCTGCTGTTTTCTGCTCCGCTCGTCGGCGTCTGCGACTGCGCATCTCCTGCTGCTGCTTTTTGCTCTGCTCGTCGGCGACTGCGCTGGTCCTGCTGCTGTTTTCTGCTCTGCTCATCGGCGTCGGCGACTGCACTGACCCTGCTGCTGTTTTCTGCTCTGCTTGTAGGCGTCGGCTACTGTGCTGTTCCTGCTGCTATTTTCTGCTCTGCTCATCGGCGTCAGCGACTGGGATGATCCTGCTGCTGTTTTCTGCTCTGCTCGTCTGCGTCAGCAATTGCGCTGATCCTGCTGCTTTTTTCTGCTCAGCTCGTCGCCGTCGGTGCCTGCGCTGGTCCTGCTGTTGTTTTCTTGTCTGCTCGTCAGCGTCTGCTCTGCTCGTCGGCGTTTGCGACTGCGCTGGTCCTCCTGCTGTTTTATGCTCTGCTCGTCGGTGACTGCACTGGTCTTGCTAGTGTTTTCTGCACTGCTCATCGGCGTCGGCGACTGCGCTGATCCTGCGGCTGTTTTCTGTACTGCTCGTCAGCGACTGCGCAGGTCCTGCTGCTGTTTTCTGCTCTGCTCGTCGGCGACTGCACTGGTCCTGCTGCTGTTTTCTGCTCTGCTCGTCGGCGACTGCGCAGGTCCTGCTACTGTTTTCTGCTCTGCTCGTCGGCGACTGCGCTGGTCCTGCTGCTGTTTTCTTGTCTGCTCGTCGGCGTCTGCGCTGGTCCTGCTTCTGTTTTCTGCTCTGCTCGTCGGCGACTGCGCTGGTCCTGCAGTTGTTTTCGCCTCTGCTCATCGGCATCTGCTCTGCTCATTGGCATCTGCGACTGCGCTGGTCATGCTGCTGTTTTCTGCTCTGCTCATTGGCGTCTGCGACTGCGCATCTCCTGCTGCTTTTTTCTGCTTTGCTCGTCGGCGTCAGCGACTGCGCTGACCCTGCTGCTGTTTTTTGCTCTGATTGTCTGTGACTGCGCATCTCCTGCTGCTGTTTTTTGCTCTGCTCGTCGGCGTCAGCGACTGCGCTGATCCTGCTGCTGTTTTCTGCTCTGCTCGTCGGCGTCTGCGACTGCGCTGGTCCTGCTGCATTTTTATGCTCTGCTCGTAGGCGTCGGCGAGTGCGCTGGTACTGCTGCTGTTTTCTCCACTGCTCATCGGCGTCGGCGACTGCGCTGATCCTGCTGCTGTTTTCTGCTTTGCTCGTAGGCGTCGCCGACTGCGCTGGTCCTGCTGCTGTTTTCTGCACTGCTCATCGGCATCGGCGACTGTGCTGATCCTGCTGCTGTTTTCTGCTCTGCTCGTAGGCTTCGGCGACTGCGCTGGTCCTGCTGCTGTTTTCTGCACTGCTCATCGGCGTCTGCGACTGCCCTGGTCCTGATGCTGTTTTCTGCTCTGCTCGTCGGCGACTGCGCTGGTTCTGCTGCTGTTTTCTGCACTGCTCATCGGCGTCGGCGACTGCGTTGATCCTGCTGCTGTTTTCAGCTCTGCTCATTGGCGTCTGCGACTGCACATCTCCTGCTGCTTTTTTCTGCTCTGCTCGTCGGCGTCAGCGACTGCGCTGACCCTGCTGCTGTTTTCTGCTCTGATCGTCTGCGACTGCGCATCTCCTGCTGCTGTTTTTTGCTCTGCTCGTCGGCGTCGGTGACTGCGCTGATCCTGCTGCTGTTTTCTGCTCTGCTCGTCGGCGTCTGCGACTGCGCATCTCCTGCTGCTGCTTTTTGCTCTGATCGTCGGCGACTGCGCTGGTCCTGCTGCTGTTTTCTGCTCTGCTCATCGGCGTCGGCTACTGCGCTGATCCTGCTGCTGTTTTCTGCTCTGCTTGTCTGCGTCAGCGAATGCGCTGATCCTGCTGCTGTTTTCTTCTCTGCTCGTAGGCGTCTGCTCTGCTCGTCGGCGTCTGCGACTGCGCTGGTCCTGCTGCTGTTTTCTGCTCTGCTCATCGGCGTCTGCGACTGCGCTGGTCCTGCTGCTGTTTTCTGCTCTGCTCATCGGCGTCGGCGACTGCGCTGATCCTGCTGCTGTTTTCTGCTCTGCTCGTCGGCGACTGCGACTGCGCATCTGCTGCTGCTTTTTTCTGCTCTGCTCTTCGGCGTCAGCGACTGCGCTGATCCTGCTGCTGTTTTCTGCTCTTCTCGTCGGCGTCTGAGACTGCGCATCTCCTTCCGCTGTTTTTTGCTCTGTGCGTCGGCGACTGCGCTTATCTTGATGCTGTTTTCTGCTCTGCTCGTCAGCGTCGGCGACTGCGCTGGTCCTGCTGCTGTTTTCTGCTCTGCTCGTCGCCGTCGGCGACTGCGCTGGTCCTGCTGTTGTTTTCTGCTCTGATTGACGGCGTCGGCGACTGCGCTGGTCCTGCTGCTGTTTTCTGCTCTGCTCGTCGCCGTCGGCGACTGCGCTGGTCCTGCTGTTGTTTTCTGCTCTGATTGACGGCGTCGGCGACTGCGCTGGTCCTGCTGCTGTTTTCTGCTCTGCTCATCGGCGTCGGCGACTGCACTGACCCTGCTGCTGTTTTCTGCTCTGCTTGTAGGCGTCGGCTACTGTGCTGTTCCTGCTGCTATTTTCTGCTCTGCTCATCGGCGTCAGCGACTGGGATGATCCTGCTGCTGTTTTCTGCTCTGCTCGTCTGCGTCAGCAATTGCGCTGATCCTGCTGCTGTTTTCTGCTCAGCTCGTCGCCGTCGGTGCCTGCGCTGGTCCTGCTGTTGTTTTCTTGTCTGCTCGTCAGCGTCTGCTCTGCTCGTCGGCGTTTGCGACTGCGCTGGTCCTCCTGCTGTTTTATGCTCTGCTCGTCAGTGACTGCACTGGTCTTGCTAGTGTTTTCTGCACTGCTCATCGGCGTCGGCGACTGCGCTGATCCTGCGGCTGTTTTCTGTACTGCTCGTCAGCGACTGCGCAGGTCCTGCTGCTGTTTTCTGCTCTGCTCGTCGGCGACTGCGCTGGTCCTGCTGCTGTTTTCTGCTCTGCTCGTCGGCGACTGCGCAGGTCCTGCTACTGTTTTCTGCTCTGCTCGTCGGCGACTGCGCTGGTCCTGCTGCTGTTTTCTTGTCTGCTCATCGGCGTCTGCGCTGGTCCTGCTTCTGTTTTCTGCTCTGCTCGTCGGCGACTGCGCTGGTCCTGCAGTTGTTTTCGCCTCTGCTCATCGGCATCTGCTCTGCTCATCGGCATCTGCGACTGCGCTGGTCATGCTGCTGTTTTCTGCTCTGCTCATTGGCGTCTGCGACTGCGCATCTCCTGCTGCTTTTTTCTGCTCTGCTCGTCGGCGTCAGCGACTGCGCTGACCCTGCTGCTGTTTTCTGCTCTGATTGTCTGTGACTGCGCATCTCCTGCTGCTGTTTCTTGCTCTGCTCGTCGGCGTCAGCGACTGCGCTGATCCTGCTGCTGTTTTCTGCTCTGCTCGTCGGCGTCTGCGACTGCGCTGGTCCTGCTGCATTTTTATGCTCTGCTCGTAGGCGTCGGCGAGTGCGCTGGTACTGCTGCTGTTTTCTGCACTGCTCATCGGCGTCGGCGACTGCGCTGATCCTGCTGCTGTTTTCTGCTCTGCTTGTAGGCGTCGGCTACTGTGCTGTTCCTGCTGCTATTTTCTGCTCTGCTCATCGGCGTCAGCGACTGAGATGATCCTGCTGCTGTTTTCTGCTCTGCTCGTCTGCGTCAGCAATTGCGCTGATCCTGCTGCTGTTTTCTGCTCAGCTCGTCGCCGTCGGTGCTTGCGCTGGTCCTGCTGTTGTTTTCTTGTCTGCTCGTCAGCGTCTGCTCTGCTCGTCGGCGTTTGCGACTGCGCTGGTCCTCCTGCTGTTTTATGCTCTGCTCGTCGGTGACTGCACTGGTCTTGCTAGTGTTTTCTGCACTGCTCATCGGCGTCGGCGACTGCGCTGATCCTGCGGCTGTTTTCTGTACTGCTCGTCAGCGACTGCGCAGGTCCTGCTGCTGTTTTCTGCTCTGCTCGTCGGCGACTGCGCTGGTCCTGCTGCTGTTTTCTGCTCTGCTCGTCGGCGACTGCGCAGGTCCTGCTACTGTTTTCTGCTCTGCTCGTCGGCGACTGCGCTGTTCCTGCTTCTGTTTTCTGCTCTGCTCGTCGGCGACTGCGCTGGTCCTGCAGTTGTTTTCGCCTCTGCTCATCGGCATCTGCTCTGCTCATCGGCATCTGCGACTGCGCTGGTCATGCTGCTGTTTTCTGCTCTGCTCATTGGCGTCTGCGACTGCGCATCTCCTGCTGCTTTTTTCTGCTCTGCTTGTCGGCGTCAGCGACTGCGCTGACCCTGCTGCTGTTTTCTGCTCTGATTGTCTGTGACTGCGCATCTCCTGCTGCTGTTTTTTGCTCTGCTCGTCGGCGTCAGCGACTGCGCTGATCCTGCTGCTGTTTTCTGCTCTGCTCGTCGGCGTCTGCGACTGCGCTAGTCCTGCTGCATTTTTATGCTCTGCTCGTAGGCGTCGGCGAGTGCGCTGGTACTGCTGCTGTTTTCTGCACTGCTCATCGGCGTCGGCGACTGCGCTGATCCTGCTGCTGTTTTCTGCTTTGCTCGTAGGCGTCGCCGACTGCGCTGGTCCTGCTGCTGTTTTCTGCACTGCTCATCGGCGTCGGCGACTGTGCTGATCCTGCTGCTGTTTTCTGCTCTGCTCGTAGGCTTCGGCGACTGCGCTGGTCCTGCTGCTGTTTTCTGCACTGCTCATCGGCGTCTGCGACTGCCCTGGTCCTGATGCTGTTTTCTGCTCTGCTCGTCGGCGACTGCGCTGGTTTTGCTGCTGTTTTCTGCACTGCTCATCGGCGTCGGCGACTGCGTTGATCCTGCTGCTGTTTTCAGCTCTGCTCATTGGCGTCTGCGACTGCACATCTCCTGCTGCTTTTTTCTGCTCTGCTCGTCGGCGTCAGCGACTGCGCTGACCCTGCTGCTGTTTTCTGCTCTTATCGTCTGCGACTGCGCATCTCCTGCTGCTGTTTTTTGCTCTGCTCGTCGGCGTCGGTGACTGCGCTGATCCTGCTGCTGTTTTCTGCTCTGCTCGTCGGCGTCTGCGACTGCGCATCTCCTGCTGCTGCTTTTTGCTCTGCTCGTCGGCGACTGCGCTGGTCCTGCTGCTGTTTTCTGCTCTGCTCATCGGCGTCGGCTACTGCGCTGATCCTGCTGCTGTTTTCTGCTCTGCTTGTCTGCGTCAGCGAATGCGCTGATCCTGCTGCTGTTTTCTTCTCTGCTCGTAGGCGTCTGCTCTGCTCGTCGGCGTCGGCGACTGCGCTGGTCCTGCTGCTGTTTTCTGCACTGCTCATCGGCGTCGGCGACTGCGCTGATCCTGCTGCTGTTTTCTGCTCTCCTCGTCGACGACTGTGCTGGACCTGCTGCTGTTTTCTGCACTGCTCGTTGGCGTCTGCGACTGCACATCTCCTGCTGCTTTTTTCTGCTCTGCTCGTCGGCGTCAGCGACTGCGCTGATCCTGCAGCTGTTTTCTGCTCTGCTCGTCGGCGTTTCTGACTGCGCATCTCCTGCTGCTGTTTTTTGCTCTGCTCGTCGGCGTCGGCGACTGTGCTGATCCTGCTGCTGTTTTCTGCTCTGCTCGTCTGCGTCAGCGAATGCGCTGATCCTGATGCTGTTTTCTTCTCTGCTCGTCGGCGTCTGATCTGGTCCTGCTGTTGTTTTCGCCTCTGCTCGTCGGCGTCTCTCCTGCTCATCGGCGTCTGCGACTGCGCTGGTCCTGCTGCTGTTTTCTGCTCTGCTCGTTGGCGACTGCGCTGGTCCTGCTGCTGTTTTCTGCACTGCTCATCGGCGTCGGCGACTGCGCTGATCGTGCTGCTGTTTTCTGCTCTGCTCGTAGGCGTCGGCGACTGCGCTGGTCCAATTGTTGTTTTCTGCACTGCTCATCGGCGTCGGCGACTGCGTTGATCCTGCTGCTGTTTTCTGCTCTGCTCGTAGGCGTCGGCGACTGCGCTGGTCCTGCTGCTGATTTCTGCACTGCTCATCGGCGTCGGCGACTGCGTTGATCCTACTGCTGTTTTCTGCTCTGCTCGTTGGCGTCCTCGACTGCGCAACTTCTACTGCTTTTTTTTGCTCTACTCGTCGGCGTCAGCGACTGCGCTGATCCTGCTGCTGTTTTCTGCTCTGCTCGTCGGCGTCTGAGACTGCGCATCTCCTGCTGCTGTTTTCTGCACTGCTCATCGGCGTCGGTGACTGTGCTGATCCTGCTGCTATTTTCTTCTCTGCTCGTAGGCGTCGGCGACTGCGCTGGTCCTTCTGCTGTTTTCTGCACTGCTAATCGGCGTCCGCGACTGCGCTGATCCTGCTGCTGTTTTCTGCTCTGCTCGTCGGCGACTGCACTGGTCCTGCTGCTGTTTTCTGCACTGCTCATTGGCGTCGGCGACTGCGTTGATCCTGCTGCTGTTTTCTGCTCTGCTCATTGGCGTCTGGGACCGTGCATCTCCTGCTGCTTTTTTCTGCTCTGCTCATCGGCGTCAGCAACTGCGCCAATCCTGCTGCTGTTTTCTGCTCTGCTCGTCGGCGTCTGCGACTGCGCATCTCCTGCTGCTGTTTTTTGCTCTGCTCGTCGGCGTCGGCGACTGCGCTGATCCTGCTTTTTTTTCTGCTCTGCTCATCGGCGTCAGCGACTGGGCTGATCCTGCTGCTGTTTTCTGCTCTGCTCATCTGCGTCAGCAAATGCGCTGATCCTGCTGCTGTTTCCTGCTCTGCTCGTCGCGGTCGGCGGCTGCGCCGGTCCTGCTGTTGTTTTCTGCTCTGATCGCCGGCGTCGGCGACTACGCTGGTCCTGCTGCTGTTTTATTCTCTGCTCGTCGGCGTCTGCTCTGCTCATCGGGGTCTGCGCTGGTCCTGCTGGTGTTTTCTGCACTGTTTATCGGCGTCTGCGACTGCGCTGGTCCTGCTGCTGTTTTCTGCTCTGCTCGTCGGCGACTGCGCTGGTCCTGCTGCTGTTTTCTGCACTGCTCATGGGCGTCGGCGACTGCGCTGGTCCTGCTGCTGTTTTCTGCTTTGCTCATCGGCGTCGGCGACTACGCTGGTCCAGCTGCTGTTTTCTGCTCTGCTCGTCGGCGACTGCGCTGGTCCTGCTGCTGTTTTCTGCACTGCTCATCAGCGTCGGCGACTGCGCTGGTCCTGCTGCTGTTTTCTGCACTGCTCATCAGCGTCAGCGACTGCGCTGATCCTGCTGCTGTTTTCTGCTCTGCTCGTAGGCGTTGCCGACTGCGCTGGTCCTGCTGCTGTTTTCTGCATTGCTCATCGGCGTCTGCGACTGCGTTGATCCTGCTGCTGTTTTCTGCTCTGCTCGTAGGCGTAGGCGTCGGCGACTGCGCTGGTTCTGCTGCTGTTTTCTGCTCTGCTCGTAGGCGTCGCCAACTGCGCTGGTCCTGCTGCTGTTTTCTGCTCTGCTCGTCGGCGACTGCGTTGATCCTGCTGCTGTTTTCTGCTCTGCTCGTCGGCGACTGCGCTGGTCCTGCTGCTGTTTACTGCACTGCTCATCGGCGTCGGTGACTGCGTTGATCCTGCTGCTGTTTTCTGCTCTGCTCGTAGGTGTCGGCGACTGCGCTGGTCCTGCTGCTGTTTTCTGCACTGCTCATCGGCGTCGGCGGCTGCGCTGGTCCTGCTGCTTTTTTCTGCTCTGCTCGTCGGCGACTGTGCTGGTCCTGCTGCTGTTTTCTGCACTGCTCGAAGGCGTCGGCGACTGCGCTGGTCCTGCTGCTGTTTTCTGCACTGCTCATCGGCGTCGGCGACTGTGCTGATCCTGCTGCTGTTTTCTGCTCTGCTCGTAGGCGTCGGCGACTGCGCTGGTCCTGCTGCTGTTTTCTGCACTGATCATCGGCGTCGGCGACTGCGCTGATCCTGCTTCTGTTTTCTGCTCTGCTCGTCGGCGACTGTGCTGGACCTGCTGCTGTTTTCTGCACTGCTCATCGGCGTTGGCGACAGCGTTGATCCTGCTGCTGTTTTCTGCTCTGCTCATTGGCGTCTTTGACTGCGCATCTCCTGCCGCTTTTTTCTGCTCTGCTCGTCGGCGTCAGCGACTATGCTGATCCTGCTGCTGTTTTCTGGTCTGCTCGTCGGCGTCTGCTCTCCTCATCGGCGTCTGCGACTGCGCTAGTCCTGCTGCTGTTTTCTGCTCTGCGCCTTGGCAACTGCGCTGGCCCTGATTCTGTTTTCTGCACTGCTCATTGGTGTCGGCGACTGCGCTGATCCTGCTGCTGTTTTCTGCTCTGCTCTTAGGCGTCGGCGACTGCGCTGGTCCTGCTGTTGTTTTCTGCACTGCTCATCGGCGTCGGCGACTGCGTTGATCCTGCTGCTGTTTTCTGCTCTGCTCGTAGGCGTCAGCGACTGCGCTGGTCCTGCTGCTGATTTCTGCACTGCTCAGAGGCGTCGGCGACTGCGCTGATCCTGCTGCTGTTATCTGCTCTGCTTGTCGGCGTCGCCAACTGCGCTGGTCTTGCTGCTGTTTTCTGCTCTGCTCGTCGGTGACTGCGCTGGTCCTGCTGCTGTTTTCTGCACTGCTCATCGGCGTCGGTGACTGCGTTGATCCTGCTGCTGTTTTCTGCTCTGCTCGTTGGCGTCTGCGACTGCGCAACTCCTACTGCTTTTTTTTTGCTCTACTCGTCGGCGTCAGCAACTGCGCTTATCCTGCTTCTGTTTTCTGCTCTGCTCGTCGGCGTCTGCGACTGCGCATCTCCTGCTGCTGTTTTTTGCTCTGCTCGTCGGCGACTGCGCTGATCCTGCTTTTTTTTCTGCTCTGCTCATCGGCGTCAGCGACTGGGCTGATCCTGCTGCTGTTTTCTGCTCTGCTCATCTGCGTCAGCAAATGCGCTGATCCTGCTGCTGTTTCATGCTCTGCTCGTCGCGGTCGGCGGCTGCGCTGGTCCTGCTGTTGTTTTCTGCTCTGATCGCCAGCGTTGGCGACTGCGCTGGTCCTGCTGCTGTTTTCTTCTCTGCTCGTCGGCGTCTGCTCTGCTCGTCGGCGTCTGCGCTGGTCCTGCTGTTTTTTTCTGCACTGTTTATCGGCGTCTGCGACTGCGCTGGTCCTGCTGCTGTTTTCTGCTCTGCTCGTCGGCGACTGCGCTGGTCCTGCTGGTGTTTTCTGCACTGCTCATCGGCGTCGGCGACTGCGCTGGTCCTGCTGTTGTTTTCGCCTCTGCTCGTCGGCGTCTGCTCTGCTCATCGTCGTCTGCGACTGCGCTGGTCCTGCTGCTGTTTTCTGCTCTGCTTGTCGGCGACTGCGCTGGTCCTGCTGCTGTTTTCTGCACTGCTCATCAGCGTCAGCGACTGCGCTGATCCTGCTGCTGTTTTCTTCTCTGCTCGTAGGCGTCGCCGACTGCGCTGGTCCTGCTGCTGTTTGCTGCACTGCTCATCGGCGTCTGCGACTGCGTTGATCCTGCTGCTGTTTTCTGCTCTGCTCGTAGGCGTAGGCGTCGGCGACTGCACTGGTCCTGCTGCTGTTTTCGGCACTGCTCATCGGCGTCGGCGACTGCGCTGATCCTGCTGCTGTTTTTTGCTCTGCTCGTAGTCGTCGCCGACTGCGCTGGTCCTGCTGCTGTTTTCTGCTCTGCTCGTCGGCGACTGCATTGATCCTGCTGCTGTTTTCTGCTCTGCTCGTCGGCGACTGCGCTGGTCCTGCTGCTGTTTTCTGCACTGCTCATCGGCGTCGGTGACTGCGATGATCCTGCTGCTGTTTTCTGCTCTGCTTGTAGGCGTCTTCGACTGCGCTGGTCCAGCTGCTGTTTTCTGCTCTGCTCGTAGGCGTCGGCGACTGCGCTGGTCCTGCTGCTGTTTTCTGCACTGCTCATCGGCGTCGGCTACTGCGCTGATCCTGCTGCTGTTTTCTGCTCTGCTCGTCGGCGACTGCGCTGGACCTGCTGCTGTTTACTGCACTGCTCATCGGCGTCGGCGACTGTGTTGATCCTGCTGCTTTTTTCTGCTCTGCTCATTGGCGTGTGCGACTGCGCATCTCCTGCCGATTTTTTCTGCTCTGCTCGTCGGCGTCTGCGACCGCGCTGATGCTGCTGCTGTTTTCTGCTCTGCTCGTCGGCGTCTGCGACTGCGCTTGTCCTGCTGCTGTTTTCTGCTCTGCTCATCGGCGTCGGCTACTGCGCTGATCCTGCTGCTGTTTTCTGCTCTGCTCGTCTGCGTCAGCGAATGCGCTGATCTTGCTGCTGTTTCCTGCTCTGCTCGTCGCCGTCGGCGACTGCGCTGGTCCTGCTGTTGTTTTCTGCTCTGATCGTCGGCGTCAGAGACTGCGCTGGTCCTGCTGCTGTTTTCTTCTCTGCTCTTCGGCGTCTGCTCTGCTCGTCGGTGTCTGCGCTGGTCCTGCTGGTGTTTTCTGCACTGCTCATCGGAGTCGGCGACTGTGCACATCCTGCTGCTGTTTTCTGCTCTGCTCGTCGGCGTCTGCGACTGCGCTGGTCCTGCTGCTGTTTTCTGCTCTGCTTGTCGGCGACTGCGCTGGTCCTGCTGCTGTTTTCTGCACTGCTCATCGGCATCGGCGACTGTGCTGATCCTGCTGCTGTTTTCTGCTCTGCTCGTAGGCGTCGGCGACTGCGCTGGTCCTGCTGCTGTTTTCTGCTCTGCTCGTCGCCGTCGGCGACTGCGCTGGTCCTGCTGTTGTTTTCTGCTCTGATTGACGGCGTCGGCGACTGCGCTGGTCCTGCTGCTGTTTTCTGCTCTGCTCGTCGCCGTCGGCGACTGCGCTGGTCCTGCTGTTGTTTTCTGCTCTGATTGACGGCGTCGGCGACTGCGCTGGTCCTGCTGCTGTTTTCTGCTCTGCTCATCGGCGTCGGCGACTGCACTGACCCTGCTGCTGTTTTCTGCTCTGCTTGTAGGCGTCGGCTACTGTGCTGTTCCTGCTGCTATTTTCTGCTCTGCTCATCGGCGTCAGCGACTGGGATGATCCTGCTGCTGTTTTCTGCTCTGCTCGTCTGCGTCAGCAATTGCGCTGATCCTGCTGCTGTTTTCTGCTCAGCTCGTCGCCGTCGGTGCCTGCGCTGGTCCTGCTGTTGTTTTCTTGTCTGCTCGTCAGCGTCTGCTCTGCTCGTCGGCGTTTGCGACTGCGCTGGTCCTCCTGCTGTTTTATGCTCTGCTCGTCGGTGACTGCACTGGTCTTGCTAGTGTTTTCTGCACTGCTCATCGGCGTCGGCGACTGCGCTGATCCTGCGGCTGTTTTCTGTACTGCTCGTCAGCGACTGCGCAGGTCCTGCTGCTGTTTTCTGCTCTGCTCGTCGGCGACTGCGCTGGTCCTGCTGCTGTTTTCTGCTCTGCTCGTCGGCGACTGCGCAGGTCCTGCTACTGTTTTCTGCTCTAATCGTCGGCGACTGCGCTGGTCCTGCTGCTGTTTTCTTGTCTGCTCGTCGGCGTCTGCGCTGGTCCTGCTTCTGTTTTCTGCTCTGCTCGTCGGCGACTGCGCTGGTCCTGCAGTTGTTTTCGCCTCTGCTCATCGGCATCTGCTCTGCTCATCGGCATCTGCGACTGCGCTGGTCATGCTGCTGTTTTCTGCTCTGCTCGTCGGCGTCAGCGACTGCGCTGACCCTGCTGCTGTTTTCTGCTCTGATTGTCTGTGACTGCGCATCTCCTGCTGCTGTTTTTTGCTCTGCTCGTCGGCGTCAGCGACTGCGCTGATCCTGCTGCTGTTTTCTGCTCTGCTCGTCGGCGTCTGCGACTGCGCTGGTCCTGCTGCATTTTTATGCTCTGCTCGTAGGCGTCGGCGAGTGCGCTGGTACTGCTGCTGTTTTCTGCACTGCTCATCGGCGTCGGCGACTGCGCTGATCCTGCTGCTGTTTTCTGCTTTGCTCGTAGGCGTCGCCGACTGCGCTGGTCCTGCTGCTGTTTTCTGCACTGCTCATCGGCGTCGGCGACTGTGCTGATCCTGCTGCTGTTTTCTGCTCTGCTCGTAGGCTTCGGCGACTGCGCTGGTCCTGCTGCTGTTTTCTGCACTGCTCATCGGCGTCTGCGACTTCCCTGGTCCTGATGCTGTTTTCTGCTCTGCTCGTCGGCGACTGCGCTGGTTCTGCTGCTGTTTTCTGCACTGCTCATCGGCGTCGGCGACTGCGTTGATCCTGCTGCTGTTTTCAGCTCTGCTCATTGGCGTCTGCGACTGCACATCTCCTGCTGCTTTTTTCTGCTCTGCTCGTCGGCGTCAGCGACTGCGCTGACCCTGCTGCTGTTTATTGCTCTGATCGTCTGCGACTGCGCATCTCCTGCTGCTGTTTTTTGCTCTGCTCGTCGGCGTCGGTGACTGCGCTGATCCTGCTGCTGTTTTCTGCTCTGCTCGTCGGCGTCTGAGACTGCGCATCTCCTGCTGCTGCTTTTTGCTCTGATCGTCGGCGACTGCGCTGGTCCTGCTGCTGTTTTCTGCTCTGCTCATCGGCGTCGGCTACTGCGCTGATCCTGCTGCTGTTTTCTGCTCTGCTTGTCTGCGTCAGCGAATGCGCTGATCCTGCTGCTGTTTTCTTCTCTGCTCGTAGGCGTCTGCTCTGCTCGTCGGCGTCTGCGACTGCGCTGGTCCTGCTGCTGTTTTCTGCTCTGCTCATCGGCGTCTGCGACTGCGCTGGTCCTGCTGCTGTTTTCTGCTCTGCTCATCGGCGTCGGCGACTGCGCTGATCCTGCTGCTGTTTTCTGCTCTGCTCGTCGGCGACTGCGACTGCGCATCTGCTGCTGCTTTTTTCTGCTCTGCTCTTCGGCGTCAGCGACTGCGCTGATCCTGCTGCTGTTTTCTGCTCTTCTCGTCGGCGTCTGAGACTGCGCATCTCCTTCCGCTGTTTTTTGCTCTGTGCGTCCGCGACTGCGCTTATCTTGATGCTGTTTTCTTCTCTGCTCGTCAGCGTCGGCGACTGCGCTGGTCCTGCTGCTGTTTTCTGCTCTGCTCGTCGCCGTCGGCGACTGCGCTGGTCCTGCTGTTGTTTTCTGCTCTGATTGACGGCGTCGGCGACTGCGCTGGTCCTGCTGCTGTTTTCTGCTCTGCTCGTCGCCGTCGGCGACTGCGCTGGTCCTGCTGTTGTTTTCTGCTCTGATTGATGGCGTCGGCGACTGCGCTGGTCCTGCTGCTGTTTTCTGCTCTGCTCATCGGCGTCGACGACTGCACTAACCCTGCTGCTGTTTTCTGCTCTGCTTGTAGGCGTCGGCTACTGTGCTGTTCCTGCTGCTATTTTCTGCTCTGCTCATCGGCGTCAGCGACTGGGATGATCCTGCTGCTGTTTTCTGCTCTGCTCGTCTGCGTCAGCAATTGCGCTGATCCTGCTGCTGTTTTCTGCTCAGCTCGTCGCCGTCGGTGCCTGCGCTGGTCCTGCTGTTGTTTTCTTGTCTGCTCGTCAGCGTCTGCTCTGCTCGTCGGCGTTTGCGACTGCGCTGGTCCTCCTGCTGTTTTATGCTCTGCTCGTCAGTGACTGCACTGGTCTTGCTAGTGTTTTCTGCACTGCTCATCGGCGTCGGCGACTGCGCTGATCCTGTGGCAGTTTTCTGTACTGCTCGTCAGCGACTGCGCAGGTCCTGCTGCTGTTTTCTGCTCTGCTCGTCGGCGACTGCGCTGGTCCTGCTGCTGTTTTCTGCTCTGCTCGTCGGCGACTGCGCAGGTCCTGCTACTGTTTTCTGCTCTGCTCGTCGGCGACTGCGCTGGTCCTGCTGCTGTTTTCTTGTCTGCTCATCGGCGTCTGCGCTGGTCCTGCTTCTGTTTTCTGCTCTGCTCGTCGGCGACTGCGCTGGTCCTGCAGTTGTTTTCGCCTCTGCTCATCGGCATCTGCTCTGCTCATCGGCATCTGCGACTGCGCTGGTCATGCTGCTGTTTTCTGCTCTGCTCATTGGCGTCTGCGACTGCGCATCTCCTGCTGCTTTTTTCTGCTCTGCTCGTCGGCGTCAGCGACTGCGCTGACCCTGCTGCTGTTTTCTGCTCTGATTGTCTGTGACTGCGCATCTCCTGCTGCTGTTTTTTGCTCTGCTCGTCGGCGTCTGCGACTGCGCTGGTCCTGCTGCATTTTTATGCTCTGCTCGTAGGCGTCGGCGAGTGCGCTGGTACTGCTGCTGTTTTCTGCACTGCTCATCGGCGTCGGCGACTGCGCTGATCCTGCTGCTGTTTTCTGCTCTGCTTGTAGGCGTCGGCTACTGTGCTGTTCCTGCTGCTATTTTCTGCTCTGCTCATCGGCGTCAGCGACTTGGATGATCCTGCTGCTGTTTTCTGCTCTGCTCGTCTGCGTCAGCAATTGCGCTGATCCTGCTGCTGTTTTCTGCTCAGCTCATCGCCGTCGGTGCCTGCGCTGGTCCTGCTGTTGTTTTATGCTCTGCTCGTCGGTGACTGCACTGGTCTTGCTAGTGTTTTCTGCACTGCTCATCGGCGTCGGCGACTGCGCTGATCCTGCGGCTGTTTTCTGTACTGCTCGTCAGCGACTGCGCAGGTCCTGCTGCTGTTTTCTGCTCTGCTCGTCGGCGACTGCGCTGGTCCTGCTGCTGTTTTCTGCTCTGCTCGTCGGCGACTGCGCAGGTCCTGCTACTGTTTTCTGCTCTGCTCGTCGGCGACTGCGCTGGTCCTGCTTCTGTTTTCTGCTCTGCTCGTCGGCGACTGCGCTGGTCCTGCAGTTGTTTTCGCCTCTGCTCATCGGCATCTGCTCTGCTCATCGGCATCTGCGACTGCGCTGGTCATGCTGCTGTTTTCTGCTCTGCTCATTGGCGTCTGCGACTGCGCATCTCCTGCTGCTTTTTTCTGCTCTGCTTGTCGGCGTCAGCGACTGCGCTGACCCTGCTGCTGTTTTCTGCTCTGATTGTCTGTGACTGTGCATCTCCTGCTGCTGTTTTTTGCTCTGCTCGTCGGCGTCAGCGACTGCGCTGATCCTGCTGCTGTTTTCTGCTCTGCTCGTCGGCGTCTGCGACTGCGCTGGTCCTGCTGCATTTTTATGCTCTGCTCGTAGGCGTCGGCGAGTGCGCTGGTACTGCTGCTGTTTTCTGCACTGCTCATCGGCGTCGGCGACTGAGCTGATCCTGCTGCTGTTTTCTGCTTTGCTCGTAGGCGTCGCCGACTGCGCTGGTCCTGCTGCTGTTTTCTGCACTGCTCATCGGCGTCGGCGACTGTGCTGATCCTGCTGCTGTTTTCTGCTCTGCTCGTAGGCTTCGGCGACTGCGCTGGTCCTGCTGCTGTTTTCTGCACTGCTCATCGGCGTCTGCGACTGCCCTGGTCCTGATGCTGTTTTCTGCTCTGCTCGTCGGCGACTGCGCTGGTTCTGCTGCTGTTTTCTGCACTGCTCATCGGCGTCGGCGACTGCGTTGATCCTGCTGCTGTTTTCAGCTCTGCTCATTGGCGTCTGCGACTGCACATCTCCTGCTGCTTTTTTCTGCTCTGCTCGTCGGCGTCAGCGACTGCGCTGACCCTGCTGCTGTTTTCTGCTCTTATCGTCTGCGACTGCGCATCTCCTGCTGCTGTTTTTTGCTCTGCTCGTCGGCGTCGTTGACTGCGCTGATCCTGCTGCTGTTTTCTGCTCTGCTCGTCGGCGTCTGCGACTGCGCATCTCCTGCTGCTGCTTTTTGCTCTGCTCGTCGGCGACTGCGCTGGTCCTGCTGCTGTTTTCTGCTCTGCTCATCGGCGTCGGCTACTGCGCTGATCCTGCTGCTGTTTTCTGCTCTGCTTGTCTGCGTCAGCGAATGCGCTGATCCTGCTGCTGTTTTCTTCTCTGCTCGTAGGCGTCTGCTCTGCTCGTCGGCGTCGGCGACTGCGCTGGTCCTGCTGCTGTTTTCTGCACTGCTCATCGGCGTCGGCGACTGCGCTGATCCTGCTGCTGTTTTCTGCTCTCCTCGTCGACGACTGTGCTGGACCTGCTGCTGTTTTCTGCACTGCTCGTTGGCGTCTGCGACTGCACATCTCCTGCTGCTTTTTTCTGCTCTGCTCGTCGGCGTCAGCGACTGCGCTGATCCTGCAGCTGTTTTCTGCTCTGCTCGTCGGCGTCTCTGACTGCGCATCTCCTGCTGCTGTTTTTTGCTCTGCTCGTCGGCGTCGGCGACTGTGCTGATCCTGCTGCTGTTTTCTGCTCTGCTCGTCTGCGTCAGCGAATGCGCTGATCCTGATGCTGTTTTCTTCTCTGCTCGTCGGCGTCTGATCTGGTCCTGCTGTTGTTTTCGCCTCTGCTCGTCGGCGTCTCTCCTGCTCATCGGCGTCTGCGACTGCGCTGGTCCTGCTGCTGTTTTCTGCTCTGCTCGTTGGCGACTGCGCTGGTCCTGCTGCTGTTTTCTGCACTGCTCATCGGCGTCGGCGACTGCGCTGATCCTGCTGCTGTTTTCTGCTCTGCTCGTAGGCGTCGGCGACTGCGCTGGTCCAATTGTTGTTTTCTGCACTGCTCATCGGCGTCGGCGACTGCGTTGATCCTGCTGCTGTTTTCTGCTCTGCTCGTAGGCGTCGGCGACTGCGCTGGTCCTGCTGCTGATTTCTGCACTGCTCATCGGCGTCGGCGACTGCGTTGATCCTACTGCTGTTTTCTGCTCTGCTCGTTGGCGTCCGCGACTGCGCAACTTCTACTGCTTTTTTTTGCTCTACTCGTCGGCGTCAGCGACTGCGCTGATCCTGCTGCTGTTTTCTGCTCTGCTCGTCGGCGTCTGAGACTGCGCATCTCCTGCCGCTGTTTTCTGCACTGCTCATCGGCGTCGGTGACTGTGCTGATCCTGCTGCTATTTTCTTCTCTGCTCGTAGGCGTTGGCGACTGCGCTGGTCCTTCTGCTGTTTTCTGCACAGCTAATCGGCGTCGGCGACTGCGCTGATCCTGCTGCTGTTTTCTGCTCTGCTCGTCGGCGACTGCACTGGTCCTGCTGCTGTTTTCTGCACTGCTCATTGGCGTCAGCGACTGCGTTGATCCTGCTGCTGTTTTCTGCTCTGCTCATTGGCGTCTGGGACCGTGCATCTCCTGCTGCTTTTTTCTGCTCTGCTCATCGGCGTCAGCAACTGCGCCAATCCTGCTGCTGTTTTCTGCTCTGCTCGTCGGCGTCTGCGACTGCGCATCTCCTGCTGCTGTTTTTTGCTCTGCTCGTCGGCGTCGGCGACTGCGCTGATCCTGCTTTTTTTTCTGCTCTGCTCATCGGCGTCAGCGACTGGGCTGATCCTGCTGCTGTTTTCTGCTCTGCTCATCTGCGTCAGCAAATGCGCTGATCCTGCTGCTGTTTCCTGCTCTGCTCGTCGCGGTCGGCGGCTGCGCCGGTCCTGCTGTTGTTTTCTGCTCTGATCGCCGGCGTCGGCGACTACGCTGGTCCTGCTGCTGTTTTATTCTCTGCTCGTCGGCGTCTGCTCTGCTCATCGGCGTCGGCGCTGGTCCTGCTGGTGTTTTCTGCACTGTTTATCGGCGTCTGCGACTGCGCTGGTCCTGCTGCTGTTTTCTGCTCTGCTCGTCGGCGACTGCGCTGGTCCTGCTGCTGTTTTCTGCACTGCTCATCGGCGTCGGCGACTGCGCTGGTCCTGCTGTTGTTTTCGCCTCTGCTCGTCGGCGTCTGCTCTGCTCATCGGCGTCTGCGACTGCGCTGGTCCTGCTGCTGTTTTCTGCTCTGCTCGTCGGCGACTGCGCTGGTCCTGCTGCTGTTTTCTGCACTGCTCATCAGCGTCGGCGACTGCGCTGATCCTGCTGCTGTTTTCTGCTCTGCTCGTCGGCGACTGCGCTGGTCCTACTGGTGTTTTCTGCTCTGATCGCCGGCGTCCGCGACTACGCTGGTCCTGCTGCTGTTTTCTTCTCTGCTCGTCGGCGTCTGCTTTGCTCGTTGGCGCCTGCGCTGGTCCTGCTGGTGTTTTCTGCACTGTTTATCGGCGTCTGCGACTGCGCTGGTCCTGCTGCTGTTTTCTGCTCTGCTCGTCGGCGACTGCGCTGGTCCTACTGGTGTTTTCTGCACTGCTCATTGGCGTCGGTGACTGCGCTGGTCCTGCTTTTGTTTTCGCCTCTGATCGTCGGCGTCTGCTCTGCTCATCGTCGTCTGCGACTGCGCTGGTCCTGCTGCTGTTTTCTGCTCTGCTCGTCGGCGACTGCGCTGGTCCTGTTGCTGTTTTCTGCACTGCTCATCAGCGTTGGCGACTGCGCTGATCCTGCTGCTGTTTTCTGCTTTGCTCATCGGCGTCGGCGACTGCGCTGGTCCTGCTGCTGTTTTCTGCTCTGCTCGTCGGCGACTGCGCTGGTCCTGCTGCTGTTTTCTGCACTGCTCATCAGCGTCGGCGACTGCGCTGGTCCTGCTGCTGTTTTCTGCACTGCTCATCAGCGTCAGCGACTGCGCTGATCCTGCTGCTGTTTTCTGCTCTGCTCGTAGGCGTTGCCGACTGCGCTGGTCCTGCTGCTGTTTTCTGCATTGCTCATCGGCGTCTGCGACTGCGTTGATCCTGCTGCTGTTTTCTGCTCTGCTCGTAGGCGTAGGCGTCGGCGACTGCGCTGGTTCTGCTGCTGTTTTCTGCTCTGCTCGTAGGCGTCGCCAACTGCGCTGGTCCTGCTGCTGTTTTCTGCTCTGCTCGTCGGCGACTGCGTTGATCCTGCTGCTGTTTTCTGCTCTGCTCGTCGGCGACTGCGCTGGTCCTGCTGCTGTTTACTGCACTGCTCATCGGCGTCGGTGACTGCGTTGATCCTGCTGCTGTTTTCTGCTCTGCTCGTAGGTGTCGGCGACTGCGCTGGTCCTGCTGCTGTTTTCTGCACTGCTCATCGGCGTCGGCGGCTGCGCTGGTCCTGCTGCTTTTTTCTGCTCTGCTCGTCGGCGACTGTGCTGGTCCTGCTGCTGTTTTCTGCACTGCTCGAAGGCGTCGGCGACTGCGTTGATCCTGCTGCTGTTTTCTGCTCTGCTCATTGGCGTCTTTGACTGCGCATCTCCTGCCGCTTTTTTCTGCTCTGCTCGTCGGCGTCAGCGACTATGCTGATCCTGCTGCTGTTTTCTGGTCTGCTCGTCGGCGTCTGCTCTCCTCATCGGCGTCTGCGACTGCGCTAGTCCTGCTGCTGTTTTCTGCTCTGCGCCTTGGCAACTGCGCTGGCCCTGATTCTGTTTTCTGCACTGCTCATTGGCGTCGGCGACTGCGCTGATCCTGCTGCTGTTTTCTGCTCTGCTCGTAGGCGTCGGCGACTGCGCTGGTCCTGCTGTTGTTTTCTGCACTGCTCATCGGCGTCGGCGACTGCGTTGATCCTGCTGCTGTTTTCTGCTCTGCTCGTAGGCGTCAGCGACTGCGCTGGTCCTGCTGCTGATTTCTGCACTGCTCAGAGGCGTCGGCGACTGCGCTGATCCTGCTGCTGTTATCTGCTCTGCTTGTCGGCGTCGCCAACTGCGCTGGTCTTGCTGCTGTTTTCTGCTCTGCTCGTCGGTGACTGCGCTGGTCCTGCTGCTGTTTTCTGCACTGCTCATCGGCGTCGGTGACTGCGTTGATCCTGCTGCTGTTTTCTGCTCTGCTCGTCGGCGTCTGCGACTGCGCATCTCCTGCTGCTGTTTTTTGCTCTGCTCGTCGGCGTCGGCGACTGCGCTGATCCTGCTTTTTTTTCTGCTCTGCTCATTGGCGTCAGCGACTGGGCTGATCCTGCTGCTGTTTTCTGCTCTGCTCATCTGCGTCAGCAAATGCGCTGATCCTGCTGCTGTTTCATGCTCTGCTCGTCGCGGTCGGCGGCTGCGCTGGTCCTGCTGTTGTTTTCTGCTCTGATCGCCGGCGTTGGCGACTGCGCTGGTCCTGCTGCTGTTTTCTTCTCTGCTCGTCGGCGTCTGCTCTGCTCGTCGGCGTCTGCGCTGGTCCTGCTGTTTTTTTCTGCACTGTTTATCGCGTCTGCGACTGCGCTGGTCCTGCTGCTGATTTCTGCTCTGCTCGTCGGCGACTGCGCTGGTCCTGCTGGTGTTTTCTGCACTGCTCATCGGCGTCGGCGACTGCGCTGGTCCTGCTGTTGTTTTCGCCTCTGCTCGTCGGCGTCTGCTCTGCTCATCGTCGTCTGCGACTGCGCTGGTCCTGCTGCTGTTTTCTGCTCTGCTTGTCGGCGACTGCGCTGGTCCTGCTGCTGTTTTCTGCACTGCTCATCAGCGTCAGCGACTGCGCTGATCCTGCTGCTGTTTTCTTCTCTGCTCGTAGGCGTCGCCGACTGCGCTGGTCCTGCTGCTGTTTGCTGCACTGCTCATCGGCGTCTGCGACTGCGTTGATCCTGCTGTTGTTTTCTGCTTTGCTCGTAGGCGTAGGCGTCGGCGACTGCACTGGTCCTGCTGCTGTTTTCGGCACTGCTCATCGGCGTCGGCGACTGCGCTGATCCTGCTGCTGTTTTTTGCTCTGCTCGTAGTCGTCGCCGACTGCGCTGGTCCTGCTGCTGTTTTCTGCTCTGCTCGTCGGCGACTGCGTTGATCCTGCTGCTGTTTTCTGCTCTGCTCGTCGGCGACTGCGCTGGTCCTGCTGCTGTTTTCTGCACTGCTCATCGGCGTCGGTGACTGCGATGATCCTGCTGCTGTTTTCTGCTCTGCTCGTAGGCGTCTTCGACTGCGCTGGTCCAGCTGCTGTTTTCTGCTCTGCTCGTAGGCGTCGGCGACTGCGCTGGTCCTGCTGCTGTTTTCTGCACTGCTCATCGGCGTCGGCTACTGCGCTGATCCTGCTGCTGTTTTCTGCTCTGCTCGTCGGCGACTGCGCTGGACCTGCTGCTGTTTACTGCACTGCTCATCGGCGTCGGCGACTGTGTTGATCCTGCTGCTTTTTTCTGCTCTGCTCCTTGGCGTGTGCGACTGCGCATCTCCTGCCGATTTTTTCTGCTCTGCTCGTCGGCGTCTGCGACCGCGCTGATGCTGCTGCTGTTTTCTGCTCTGCTCGTCGGCGTCTGCGACTGCGCTTGTCCTGCTGCTGTTTTCTGCTCTGCTCATCGGCGTCGGCTACTGCGCTGATCCTGCTGCTGTTTTCTGCTCTGCTCGTCTGCGTCAGCGAATGCGCTGATCTTGCTGCTGTTTCCTGCTCTGCTCGTCGCCGTCGGCGACTGCGCTGGTCCTGCTGTTGTTTTCTGCTCTGATCGTCGGCGTCAGAGACTGCGCTGGTCCTGCTGCTGTTTTCTTCTCTGCTCTTCGGCGTCTGCTCTGCTCGTCGGTGTCTGCGCTGGTCCTGCTGGTGTTTTCTGCACTGCTCATCGGAGTCGGCGACTGTGCACATCCTGCTGCTGTTTTCTGCTCTGCTCGTCGGCGTCTGCGACTGCGCTGGTCCTGCTGCTGTTTTCTGCTCTGCTCGTCGGCGACTGCGCTGGTCCTGCTGCTGTTTTCTGCACTGCTCATCGGCATCGGCGACTTTGCTGATCCTGCTGCTGTTTTCTGCTCTGCTCGTAGGCGTCGGCGACTGCGCTGGTCCTGCTGCTGTTTTCTGCACTGCTCATCGGCGTCGGCGACTGCGCTGATCCTGCTGCTGTTTTCTGCTCTGCTCGTCGACGACTGCGCTGGACCTGCTGCTGTTTTCTGCACTGCTCGTTGGCGTCTGCGACTGCACATCTCCTGCTGCTTTTTTCTGCTCTGCTCGTCGGCGTCAGCGACTGCGCTGATCCTGCTTTATTTTCTGCTCTGCTCATCGGCGTCAGCGACTGGGCTGATCCTGCTGCTGTTTTCTGCTCTGCTCATCTGCGTCAGCAAATGCGCTGATCCTGCTGCTGTTTCATGCTCTGCTCGTCGCGGTCGGCGGCTGCGCTGGTCCTGCTGTTGTTTTCTGCTCTGATCGCCGGCGTTGGCGACTGTGCTGGTCCTGCTGCTGTTTTCTTCTCTGCTCGTCGGCGTCTGCTCTGCTCGTCGGCGTCTGCGCTGGTCCTGCTGTTTTTTTCTGCACTGTTTATCGCGTCTGCGACTGCGCTGGTCCTGCTGCTGATTTCTGCTCTGCTCGTCGGCGACTGCGCTGGTCCTGCTGGTGTTTTCTGCACTGCTCATCGGCGTCGGCGAATGCGCTGGTCCTGCTGTTGTTTTCGCCTCTGCTCGTCGGCGTCTGCTCTGCTCATCGTCGTCTGCGACTGCGCTGGTCCTGCTGCTGTTTTCTGCTCTGCTTGTCGGCGACTGCGCTGGTCCTGCTGCTGTTTTCTGCACTGCTCATCAGCGTCAGCGACTGCGCTGATCCTGCTGCTGTTTTCTTCTCTGCTCGTAGGCGTCGCCGACTGCGCTGGTCCTGCTGCTGTTTGCTGCACTGCTCATCGGCGTCTGCGACTGCGTTGATCCTGCTGCTGTTTTCTGCTCTGCTCGTAGGCGTAGGCGTCGGCGACTGCACTGGTCCTGCTGCTGTTTTCGGCACTGCTCATCGGCGTCGGCGACTGCGCTGATCCTGCTGCTGTTTTTTGCTCTGCTCGTAGTCGTCGCCGACTGCGCTGGTCCTGCTGCTGTTTTCTGCTCTGCTCGTCGGCGACTGCGTTGATCCTGCTGCTGTTTTCTGCTCTGCTCGTCGGCGACTGCGCTGGTCCTGCTGCTGTTTTCTGCACTGCTCATCGGCGTCGGTGACTGCGATGATCCTGCTGCTGTTTTCTGCTCTGCTCGTAGGCGTCTTCGACTGCGCTGGTCCAGCTGCTGTTTTCTGCTCTGCTCGTAGGCGTCGGCGACTGCGCTGGTCCTGCTGCTGTTTTCTGCACTGCTCATCGGCGTCGGCTACTGCGCTGATCCTGCTGCTGTTTTCTGCTCTGCTCGTCGGCGACTGCGCTGGACCTGCTGCTGTTTACTGCACTGCTCATCGGCGTCGGCGACTGTGTTGATCCTGCTGCTTTTTTCTGCTCTGCTCATTGGCGTGTGCGACTGCGCATCTCCTGCCGATTTTTTCTGCTCTGCTCGTCGGCGTCTGCGACCGCGCTGATGCTGCTGCTGTTTTCTGCTCTGCTCGTCGGCGTCTGCGACTGCGCTTGTCCTGCTGCTGTTTTCTGCTCTGCTCATCGGCGTCGGCTACTGCGCTGATCCTGCTGCTGTTTTCTGCTCTGCTCGTCTGCGTCAGCTAATGCGCTGATCTTGCTGCTGTTTCCTGCTCTGCTCGTCGCCGTCGGCGACTGCGCTGGTCCTGCTGTTGTTTTCTGCTCTGATCGTCGGCGTCAGAGACTGCGCTGGTCCTGCTGCTGTTTTCTTCTCTGCTCTTCGGCGTCTGCTCTGCTCGTCGGTGTCTGCGCTGGTCCTGCTGGTGTTTTCTGCACTGCTCATCGGAGTCGGCGACTGTGCACATCCTGCTGCTGTTTTCTGCTCTGCTCGTCGGCGTCTGCGACTGCGCTGGTCCTGCTGCTGTTTTCTGCTCTGCTCGTCGGCGACTGCGCTGGTCCTGCTGCTGTTTTCTGCACTGCTCATCGGCATCGGCGACTGTGCTGATCCTGCTGCTGTTTTCTGCTCTGCTCGTAGGCGTCGGCGACTGCGCTGGTCCTGCTGCTGTTTTCTGCACTGCTCATCGGCGTCGGCGACTGCGCTGATCCTGCTGCTGTTTTCTGCTCTGCTCGTCGACGACTGCGCTGGACCTGCTGCTGTTTTCTGCACTGCTCGTTGGCGTCTGCGACTGCACATCTCCTGCTGCTTTTTTCTGCTCTGCTCGTCGGCGTCAGCGACTGCGCTGATCCTGCAGATGTTTTCTGCTCTGCTCGTCGGCGTCTCTGACTGCGCATCTCCTGCTGCTGTTTTTTGCTCTGCTCGTCGGCGTCGGCGACTGTGCTGATCCTGCTGCTGTTTTCTGCTCTGCTCGTCTGCGTCAGCGAATGCGCTGATCCTGCTGCTGTTTTCTTCTCTGCTCGTCGGCGTCTGATCTGGTCCTGCTGTTGTTTTCGCCTCTGCTCGTCGGCGTCTGCTCTGCTCATCGGCGTCTGCGACTGCGCTGGTCCTGCTGCTTTTTTCTGCTCTGCTCGTTGGCGACTGCGCTGGTCCTGCTGCTGTTTTCTGCTCTGCTCGTAGGCATCGGCGACTGCGCTGGTCCTGCTGCTGATTGCTGCACTGCTCATCGGCGTCGGCGACTGCGTTGATCCTGCTGCTGTTTTCTGCTCTGCTCGTTGGCGTCCGCGACTGCGCAACTTCTACTGCTTTTTTTTGCTCTACTCGTCGGCGTCAGCGACTGCGCTGATCCTGCTGCTGTTTTCTGCTCTGCTCGTCGGCGTCTGAGACTGCGCATCTCCTGCTGCTGTTTTCTGCACTGCTCATCGGCGTCGGCGACTGTGCTGATCCTGCTGCTGTTTTCTGCTCTGCTCGTAGGCGTCGGCAACTGCGCTGGTCCTTCTGCTGTTTTCTGCACTGCTAATCGGCGGCGGCGACTGCGCTGATCCTGCTGCTGTTTTCTGCTCTGCTCGTCGGCGACTGCACTGGTCCTGCTGCTGTTTTCTGCACTGCTCATTGGCGTCGGCGACTGCGTTGATCCTGCTGCTGTTTTCTGCTCTGCTCGTTGGCGTCTGGGACTGCGCATCTCCTGCTGCTGTTTTTTGCTCTGCTCGTCGGCGTCGGCGACTGCGCTGATCCTGCTTTTTTTTTCTGCTCTGCTCATCGGCGTCAGCGACTGGGCTGATCCTGCTGCTGTTTTCTGCTCTGCTCATCTGCGTCAGCAAATGCGCTGATCCTGCTGCTGTTTCCTGCTCTGCTCGTCACGGTCGGCGGCTGCGCCGGTCCTGCTGTTGTTTTCTGCTCTGATCGCCGGCGTCGGCGACTACGCTGGTCCTGCTGCTGTTTTCTTCTCTGCTCGTCGGCGTCTGCTCTGTTCATCGGCGTCTGCGCTGGTCCTGCTGCTGTTTTCTGCTCTGCTCGTCGGCGACTGCGCTGGTCCTGCTGTTTTTTTCTGCACTGCTCATCGGCGTCGGCGACTGCGCTGGTCCTGCTGTTGTTTTCGCCTCTGCTCGTCGGCGTCTGCTCTGCTCATCGGCGTCTGCGACTGCGCTGGTCCTGCTGCTGTTTTCTGCTCTGCTCGTCGGCGACTGCGCTGGTCCTGCTGCTGTTTTCTGCACTGCTCATCAGCGTCGGCGACTGCGCTGATCCTGCTGCTGTTTTCTGCTCTGCTCGTCGGCGACTGCGCTGATCCTGCTTCTGTTTTCTGCTCTGCTCGTCGGCGACTGCGCTGTACCTGCTGCTGTTTTCTGCACTGCTCATCGGCGTTGGCGACAGCGTTGATCCTGCTGCTGTTTTCTGCTCTGCTCGTTGGCGTCTTCGACTGCGCATCTCCTGCCGCTTTTTTCAGCTCTGCACGTCGGCGTCGGCGACTGCGCTGGTCCTGCTGCTGTTTTCTGCTCTGCTCGTAGGCGACTGCGCTGGTCCTGCTGCTGTTTTCTGCACTGCTCATCGGCGTCGGCGACTGCGCTGGTCCTGCTGTTGTTTTCGCCTCTGCTCGTCGGCGTCAGCGACTGCGTTGATCCTGCTCCTGTTTTCTAATCTGCTCAGTGGCGTCTGCGACTGCTCATCTCCTGCTGCTTTTTTCTGCTCTGCTCATCGGCGTCAGCGACTGCGCTGATCCTGCTGCTGTTTTCTGCTCTGCTCGTCGGTGTCAGCGACTGCGCTGGTCCTGCTGCTGTTTTCTGCACTGCTCATCAGAGTCGGCGACTGCGCTGATCCTGCTGCTGTTTTCTGCTCTGCTCGTAGGCGTCAGCGACTGCGCTGGTCCTGCTGCTGTTTTCTGCACTGCTCATCGGCGTCGGCGACTGCGCTGATTCTGCTGCTGTTTTCTGCACTGCTCATCGGCGTCGGCGACTGCGCTGATTCTGCTGCTGTTTTCTGCTCTGCTCGTAGGCGGCGCCGACTGCGCTGGTCCTGCTGTTGTTTTCGCCTCTGCTCGTATGTGTCTGCTCTGCTCTTCTGCGTCTGCGACTGCGCTGGTCCTGCTGCTGTTTTCTGCTCTGCTCGTAGGCGTCAGCGACTGCGCTGGTCCTGCTGCTGTTTTCTGCACTGCTCATCGGCGTCGGCGACTGCGCTGATTCTGCTGCTGTTTTCTGCACTGCTCATCGGCGTCGGCGACTGCGCTGATTCTGCTGCTGTTTTCTGCTCTGCTCGTAGGCGGCGCCGACTGCGCTGGTCCTGCTGTTGTTTTCGCCTCTGCTCGTATGTGTCTGCTCTGCTCTTCTGCGTCTGCGACTGCGCTGGTCCTGCTGCTGTTTTCTGCTCTGCTCGTCGGCGACTGCGCTGGTCCTGCTGCTGTTTTCTGCTCTGCTCGTAGGCGACTGCGCTGGTCCTGCTGCTGTTTTCTGCACTGCTCATCGGCGTCGGCGACTGCGCTGGTCCTGCTGTTGTTTTCGCCTCTGCTCGTCGGCGTCAGCGACTGCGTTGATCCTGCTCCTGTTTTCTAATCTGCTCAGTGGCGTCTGCGACTGCTCATCTCCTGCTGCTTTTTTCTGCTCTGCTCGTCGGCGTCAGCGACTGCGCTGATCCTGCTGCTGTTTTCTGCTCTGCTCGTCGGTGTCAGCGACTGCGCTGGTCCTGCTGCTGTTTTCTGCACTGCTCATCAGAGTCGGCGACTGCGCTGATCCTGCTGCTGTTTTCTGCTCTGCTCGTAGGCGTCAGCGACTGCGCTGGTCCTGCTGCTGTTTTCTGCACTGCTCATCGGCGTCGGCGACTGCGCTGATTCTGCTGCTGTTTTCTGCTCTGCTCGTAGGCGGCGCCGACTGCGCTGGTCCTGCTGTTGTTTTCGCCTCTGCTCGTATGTGTCTGCTCTGCTCTTCTGCGTCTGCGACTGCGCTGGTCCTGCTGCTGTTTTCTGCTCTGCTCGTCGGCGACTGCGCTGGTCCTGCTGCTGTTTTCTGCACTGCTCATCGGCGTCGGCGACTGCGTTGATCCTGCTGCTGTTTTCTGCTCTGCTCATTGGCGCAGCGACTGCGCATCTCCTGCTGCTTTTTTCTGCTCTGCTCGTCGGCGTCAGCGACTGCGCTGACACTGCTGCTGTTTTCTGCTCTGATCGTCTGCGACTGCGCATCTCCTGCTGCTGTTTTTTGCTCTGCTCGTCGGCGTCAGCGACTGCACTGATCCTGCTGCTGTTTTTTGCTCTGCTCGTCGGTGACTGCGCTGGTCCTGCTATTGTTTTCTGCTCTGCTCATCGGCGTCGGCTACTGCGCTGATCCTGCTGCTGTTTTCTGCTCTGCTTGTCTGCGTCAGCGAATGCGCTGATCCTGCTGCTGTTTCCTGCTATGCTAATCGCTGTCGGCGACTGCGCTGGTCCTGCTGTTGTTTTCTGCTCTGATCGTCGGCGTCGGCGACTGCGCTGGTCCTGCTGCTGTTTTCTTCTCTGCTCGTCTGTGTCTGCTCTGCTCGTCGGCGTCTGCGACTGCGCTGGTCCTGCTGCTGTTTTCTGCTCTGCTCGTCGGCGACTGCGCTGGTGCTGCTGCTGTTTTCTGCACTGCTCATCGGCGTAGGCGACTGTGCTGATCCTGCTGCTGTTTTCTGCTCTGCTCGTAGGCGTCGGCGACTGCGCTGGTCCTGCTGCGGTTTTCTGCACTGCTCATCGGTGTCTGCGACTGCGCTGGTCCTGCAGCTGTTTTTTGCTCTGCTCATCGGCGACTGCACTGGTCCTGCTGCTGTTTTCTGCACTGCTCATTGGTGTTGGCGACTGCGTTGATCCTGCTGCTGTTTTCTGCTCTGCTCGTTGGCGTCTTCGACTGCGCATCTCCTGCCGCTTTTTTCAGCTCTGCACTTCGGCGTCAGCGACTGCGCTGATTCGGCTGCTGTTTTCTGCTCTGCTCGTCGGCGTCTGCGACTGCGCATCTCTTGCTGCTGTTTTTTGCTCTGCTCATCGGCGCCGGCAACTGCGCTGATCCTGCTGCTGTTTTCTGCTCTGCTCGTCGGCGACTGCGCTGGACCTGCTGCTGTTTTCTGCACTGCTCATCGGCGTTGGCGACAGCGTTGATCCTGCTGCTGTTTTCTGCTCTGCTCGTTGGCGTCTTCGACTGCGCATCTCCTGCCGCTTTTTTCAGCTCTGCACGTCGGCGTCAGCGACTGCGCTGATTCTGCTGCTGTTTTCTGCTCTGCTCGTCGGCGTCTGCGACTGCGCATCTCTTGCTGCTGTTTTTTGCTCTGCTCATCGGCGCCGGCAACTGCGCTGATCCTGCTGCTGTTTTTTGCTCTGCTCATCGGCGTCGGCGACTGCGCTGATCCTGCTTCTGTTTTCTGCTCTGCTTGTCGGCGACTGCGCTGGTCCTGCTGCTGTTTTCTGCACTGCTCATCAGCGTCAGCGACTGCGCTGATCCTGCTGCTGTTTTCTTCTCTGCTCGTAGGCGTCGCCGACTGCGCTGGTCCTGCTGCTGTTTGCTGCACTGCTCATCGGCGTCTGCGACTGCGTTGATCCTGCTGCTGTTTTCTGCTCTGCTCGTAGGCGTAGGCGTCGGCGACTGCACTGGTCCTGCTGCTGTTTTCGGCACTGCTCATCGGCGTCGGCGACTGCGCTGATCCTGCTGCTGTTTTTTGCTCTGCTCGTAGTCGTCGCCGACTGCGCTGGTCCTGCTGCTGTTTTCTGCTCTGCTCGTCGGCGACTGCGTTGATCCTGCTGCTGTTTTCTGCTCTGCTCGTCGGCGACTGCGCTGGTCCTGCTGCTGTTTTCTGCACTGCTCATCGGCGTCGGTGACTGCGATGATCCTGCTGCTGTTTTCTGCTCTGCTCGTAGGCGTCTTCGACTGCGCTGGTCAAGCTGCTGTTTTCTGCTCTGCTCGTAGGCGTCGGCGACTGCGCTGGTCCTGCTGCTGTTTTCTGCACTGCTCATCGGCGTCGGCTACTGCGCTGATCCTGCTGCTGTTTTCTGCTCTGCTCGTCGGCGACTGCGCTGGACCTGCTGCTGTTTACTGCACTGCTCATCGGCGTCGGCGACTGTGTTGATCCTGCTGCTTTTTTCTGCTCTGCTCATTGGCGTGTGCGACTGCGCATCTCCTGCCGATTTTTTCTGCTCTGCTCGTCGGCGTCTGCGACCGCGCTGATGCTGCTGCTGTTTTCTGCTCTGCTCGTCGGCGTCTGCGACTGCGCTTGTCCTGCTGCTGTTTTCTGCTCTGCTCATCGGCGTCGGCTACTGCGCTGATCCTGCTGCTGTTTTCTGCTCTGCTCGTCTGCGTCAGCTAATGCGCTGATCTTGCTGCTGTTTCCTGCTCTGCTCGTCGCCGTCGGCGACTGCGCTGGTCCTGCTGTTGTTTTCTGCTCTGATCGTCGGCGTCAGAGACTGCGCTGGTCCTGCTGCTGTTTTCTTCTCTGCTCTTCGGCGTCTGCTCTGCTCGTCGGTGTCTGCGCTGGTCCTGCTGGTGTTTTCTGCACTGCTCATCGGAGTCGGCGACTGTGCACATCCTGCTGCTGTTTTCTGCTCTGCTCGTCGGCGTCTGCGACTGCGCTGGTCCTGCTGCTGTTTTCTGCTCTGCTCGTCGGCGACTGCGCTGGTCCTGCTGCTGTTTTCTGCACTGCTCATCGGCATCGGCGACTGTGCTGATCCTGCTGCTGTTTTCTGCTCTGCTCGTAGGCGTCGGCGACTGCGCTGGTCCTGCTGCTGTTTTCTGCACTGCTCATCGGCGTCGGCGACTGCGCTGATCCTGCTGCTGTTTTCTGCTCTGCTCGTCGACGACTGCGCTGGACCTGCTGCTGTTTTCTGCACTGCTCGTTGGCGTCTGCGACTGCACATCTCCTGCTGCTTTTTTCTGCTCTGCTCGTCGGCGTCAGCGACTGCGCTGATCCTGCAGATGTTTTCTGCTCTGCTCGTCGGCGTCTCTGACTGCGCATCTCCTGCTGCTGTTTTTTGCTCTGCTCTTCGGCGTCGGCGACTGTGCTGATCCTGCTGCTGTTTTCTGCTCTGCTCGTCTGCGTCAGCGAATGCGCTGATCCTGCTGCTGTTTTCTTCTCTGCTCGTCGGCGTCTGATCTGGTCCTGCTGTTGTTTTCGCCTCTGCTCGTCGGCGTCTGCTCTGCTCATCGGCGTCTGCGACTGCGCTGGTCCTGCTGCTTTTTTCTGCTCTGCTCGTTGGCGACTGCGCTGGTCCTGCTGCTGTTTTCTGCTCTGCTCGTAGGCATCGGCGACTGCGCTGGTCCTGCTGCTGATTGCTGCACTGCTCATCGGCGTCGGCGACTGCGTTGATCCTGCTGCTGTTTTCTGCTCTGCTCGTTGGCGTCCGCGACTGCGCAACTTCTACTGCTTTTTTTTGCTCTACTCGTCGGCGTCAGCGACTGCGCTGATCCTGCTGCTGTTTTCTGCTCTGCTCGTCGGCGTCTGAGACTGCGCATCTCCTGCTGCTGTTTTCTGCACTGCTCATCGGCGTCGGCGACTGTGCTGATCCTGCTGCTGTTTTCTGCTCTGCTCGTAGGCGTCGGCGACTGCGCTGGTCCTTCTGCTGTTTTCTGCACTGCTAATCGGCGGCGGCGACTGCGCTGATCCTGCTGCTGTTTTCTGCTCTGCTCGTCGGCGACTGCACTGGTCCTGCTGCTGTTTTCTGCACTGCTCATTGGCGTCGGCGACTGCGTTGATCCTGCTGCTGTTTTCTGCTCTGCTCGTTGGCGTCTGGGACTGCGCATCTCCTGCTGCTGTTTTTTGCTCTGCTCGTCGGCGTCGGCGACTGCGCTGATCCTGCTTTTTTTTTCTGCTCTGCTCATCGGCGTCAGCGACTGGGCTGATCCTGCTGCTGTTTTCTGCTCTGCTCATCTGCGTCAGCAAATGCGCTGATCCTGCTGCTGTTTCCTGCTCTGCTCGTCACGGTCGGCGGCTGCGCCGGTCCTGCTGTTGTTTTCTGCTCTGATCGCCGGCGTCGGCGACTACGCTGGTCCTGCTGCTGTTTTCTTCTCTGCTCGTCGGCGTCTGCTCTGTTCATCGGCGTCTGCGCTGGTCCTGCTGCTGTTTTCTGCTCTGCTCGTCGGCGACTGCGCTGGTCCTGCTGTTTTTTTCTGCACTGCTCATCGGCGTCGGCGACTGCGCTGGTCCTGCTGTTGTTTTCGCCTCTGCTCGTCGGCGTCTGCTCTGCTCATCGGCGTCTGCGACTGCGCTGGTCCTGCTGCTGTTTTCTGCTCTGCTCGTCGGCGACTGCGCTGGTCCTGCTGCTGTTTTCTGCACTGCTCATCAGCGTCGGCGACTGCGCTGATCCTGCTGCTGTTTTCTGCTCTGCTCGTCGGCGACTGCGCTGATCCTGCTTCTGTTTTCTGCTCTGCTCGTCGGCGACTGCGCTGGACCTGCTGCTGTTTTCTGCACTGCTCATCGGCGTTGGCGACAGCGTTGATCCTGCTGCTGTTTTCTGCTCTGCTCGTTGGCGTCTTCGACTGCGCATCTCCTGCCGCTTTTTTCAGCTCTGCACGTCGGCGTCAGCGACTGCGCTGATTCTGCTGCTGTTTTCTGCTCTGCTCGTCGGTGTCTGCGACTGCGCATCTCTTGCTGCTGTTTTTTGCTCTGCTCATCGGCGCCGGCAACTGCGCTGATCCTGCTGCTGTTTTCTGCTCTGCTCATCGGCGTCAGCGACTGGGCTGATCCTGCTGCTGTTTTCTGCTGTGCTCGTCTGCGTCAGCGAATGCGCTGATCCTGCTCCTGTTTCCTGCTCTGCTCGTCGCCGTCGGCGACTTCACGGGTCCCGCTGTTGTTTTCTGCTCTGATCGCCGGCGTCAGCGACTGCACTGGTCCTGCTGCTGTTTTCTTCTCTGCTCGTCGGCGTCTGCGCTTGTCCTGCTGCTGTTTTCGCCTCTGCTCGTCGGCGACTGCGCTGGTCCTGCTGTTTTTTTCGCCTCTGCTCGTCGGCGTCTGCTCTGCTCATCGGCGTCTGCGACTGCGCTGGTCCTGCTTCTGTTTTCTGCTCTGCTCATTGGCGTCTGCGACTGCGCATCTCCTGCTGCTTTTTTCTGCTCTGCTCGTCCGCGTCAGCGACTGCGCTGACCCTGCTGCTATTTTCTGCTCTGCTCATCGGCGTCAAAGACTGGGATGATCCTGCTGCTGTTTTCTGCTCTGCTCATCTGCGACAGCGAATGCGCTGATCCTGTTGCTGTTTTCTGCTCTGTTCGTCGCCGACGGCGCCTGCGCTGGTCCTGCTATTGTTTTCTTCTCTGCTCGTCAGCGTCTGCCCTGCTCGTAGGCGTCTGCGACTGCGCTGGTCCTGCTGCTGTTTTCTGCTCTGCTCGTCGGCGACTGCGCTGATCCTGCGGCTGTTTTCTGCACTGCTCGTCGGCGACTGCGCAGGTCCTGCTGCTATTTTCTGCTCTGCTCGTCGGCGACTGCGCTGGTCCTGCTGCTGTTTTCTGCTCTGCTCGTCGGCGACTGCGCTGGTCCTGCTGCTGTTTTCTGCTCTGCTCGTAGGCGACTGCGCTGGTCCTGCTGCTGTTTTCTGCACTGCTCATCGGCGTCAGCGACTGCGCTGGTCCTGCTGTTGTTTTCGCCTCTGCTCGTCGGCGTCAGCGACTGCGTTGATCCTGCTCCTGTTTTCTAATCTGCTCAGTGGCGTCTGCGACTGCTCATCTCCTGCTGCTTTTTTCTGCTCTGCTCGTCGGCGTCAGCGACTGCGCTGATCCTGCTGCTGTTTTCTGCTCTGCTCGTCGGTGTCAGCGACTGCGCTGGTCCTGCTGCTGTTTTCTGCACTGCTCATCAGAGTCGGCGACTGCGCTGATCCTGCTGCTGTTTTCTGCTCTGCTCGTAGGCGTCAGCGACTGCGCTGGTCCTGCTGCTGTTTTCTGCACTGCTCATCGGCGTCGGCGACTGCGCTGATTCTGCTGCTGTTTTCTGCTCTGCTCGTAGGCGGCGCCGACTGCGCTGGTCCTGCTGTTGTTTTCGCCTCTGCTCGTATGTGTCTGCTCTGCTCTTCTGCGTCTGCGACTGCGCTGGTCCTGCTGCTGTTTTCTGCTCTGCTCGTCGGCGACTGCGCTGGTCCTGCTGCTGTTTTCTGCACTGCTCATCGGCGTCGGCGACTGCGTTGATCCTGCTGCTGTTTTCTGCTCTGCTCATTGGCGCAGCGACTGCGCATCTCCTGCTGCTTTTTTCTGCTCTGCTCGTCGGCGTCAGCGACTGCGCTGACACTGCTGCTGTTTTCTGCTCTGATCGTCTGCGACTGCGCATCTCCTGCTGCTGTTTTTTGCTCTGCTCGTCGGCGTCAGCGACTGCACTGATCCTGCTGCTTTTTTTTGCTCTGCTCGTCGGTGACTGCGCTGGTCCTGCTATTGTTTTCTGCTCTGCTCATCGGCGTCGGCTACTGCGCTGATCCTGCTGCTGTTTTCTGCTCTGCTTGTCTGCGTCAGCGAATGCGCTGATCCTGCTGCTGTTTCCTGCTATGCTAATCGCTGTCGGCGACTGCGCTGGTCCTGCTGTTGTTTTCTGCTCTGATCGTCGGCGTCGGCGACTGCGCTGGTCCTGCTGCTGTTTTCTTCTCTGCTCGTCGGTGTCTGCTCTGCTCGTCGGCGTCTGCGACTGCGCTGATCCTGCTGCTGTTTTCTGCTCTGCTCGTCGGCGACTGCGCTGGTGCTGCTGCTGTTTTCTGCACTGCTCATCGGCGTAGGCGACTGTGCTGATCCTGCTGCTGTTTTCTGCTCTGCTCGTAGGCGTCGGCGACTGCGCTGGTCCTGCTGCGGTTTTCTGCACTGCTCATCGGTGTCTGCGACTGCGCTGGTCCTGCTGCTGTTTTTTGCTCTGCTCATCGGCGACTGCGCTGGTCCTGCTGCTGTTTTCTGCACTGCTCATTGGCGTCTTCGACTGCGCATCTCCTGCCGCTTTTTTCAGCTCTGCACTTCGGCGTCAGCGACTGCGCTGATTCGGCTGCTGTTTTCTGCTCTGCTCGTCGGCGTCTGCGACTGCGCATCTCTTGCTGCTGTTTTTTGCTCTGCTCATCGGCGCCGGCAACTGCGCTGATCCTGCTGCTGTTTTCTGCTCTGCTCGTCGGCGACTGCGCTGGACCTGCTGCTGTTTTCTGCACTGCTCATCGGCGTTGGCGACAGCGTTGATCCTGCTGCTGTTTTCTGCTCTGCTCGTTGGCGTCTTCGACTGCCCATCTCCTGCCGCTTTTTTCAGCTCTGCACGTCGGCGTCAGCGACTGCGCTGATTCTGCTGCTGTTTTCTGCTCTGCTCGTCGGCGTCTGCGACTGCGCATCTCTTGCTGCTGTTTTTTGCTCTGCTCATCGGCGCCGGCAACTGCGCTGATCCTGCTGCTGTTTTTTGCTCTGCTCATCGGCGTCGGCGACTGCGCTGATCCTGCTTCTGTTTTCTGCTCTGCTCGTCGGCGACTGCGCTGGACCTGCTGCTGTTTTCTGCACTGCTCATCGGCGTTGGCGACAGCGTTGATCCTGCTGCTGTTTTCTGCTCTGCTCGTTGGCGTCTTCGACCGCGCATCTCCTGCCGCTTTTTTCAGCTCTGCACGTCGGCGTCAGCGACTGCGCTGATTCTGCTGCTGTTTTCTGCTCTGCTCGTCGGCGTCTGCGACTGCGCATCTCTTGCTGCTGTTTTTTGCTCTGCTCATCGGCGCCGGCAACTGCGCTGATCCTGCTGCTGTTTTCTGCTCTGCTCATCGGCGTCAGCGACTGGGCTGATCCTGCTGCTGTTTTCTGCTGTGCTCGTCTGCGTCAGCGAATGCGCTGATCCTGCTCCTGTTTCCTGCTCTGCTCGTCGCCGTCGGCGACTTCACGGGTCCTGCTGTTGTTTTCTGCTCTGATCGCCGGCGTCAGCGACTGCACTGGTCCTGCTGCTGTTTTCTTCTCTGCTCGTCGGCGTCTGCGCTTGTCCTGCTGCTGTTTTAGCCTCTGCTCGTCGGCGACTGCGCTGGTCCTGCTGTTTTTTTCGCCTCTGCTTGTCGGCGTCTGCTCTGCTCATCGGCGTCTGCGACTGCGCTGGTCCTGCTTCTGTTTTCTGCTCTGCTCATTGGCGTCTGCGCATCTCCTGCTGCTTTTTTCTGCTCTGCTCGTCGGCGTCAGCGACTGCGCTGACCCTGCTGCTATTTTCTGCTCTGCTCATCGGCGTCAAAGACTGGGATGATCCTGCTGCTGTTTTCTGCTCTGCTCATGTGCGACAGCGAATGCGCTGATCCTGCTGCTGTTTTCTGCTCTGTTCGTCGCCGACGGCGCCTGCGCTGGTCCTGCTATTGTTTTCTTCTCTGCTCGTCAGCGTCTGCCCTGCTCGTAGGCGTCTGCGACTGCGCTGGTCCTGCTGCTGTTTTCTGCTCTGCTCGTCGGCGACTGCGCTGATCCTGCGGCTGTTTTCTGCACTGCTCGTCGGCGACTGCGCAGGTCCTGCTGCTATTTTCTGCTCTGCTCGTCGGCGACTGCGCTGGTCCTGCTGCTGTTTTCTGCTCTGCTCGTCGGCGACTGCGCTGGTCCTGCTGCTGTTTTCTGCTCTGCTCGTAGGCGACTGCGCTGGTCCTGCTGCTGTTTTCTGCACTGCTCATCGGCGTCGGCGACTGCGCTGGTCCTGCTGTTGTTTTCGCCTCTGCTCGTCGGCGTCAGCGACTGCGTTGATCCTGCTCCTGTTTTCTAATCTGCTCAGTGGCGTCTGCGACTGCTCATCTCCTGCTGCTTTTTTCTGCTCTGCTCGTCGGCGTCAGCGACTGCGCTGATCCTGCTGCTGTTTTCTGCTCTGCTCGTCGGTGTCAGCGACTGCGCTGGTCCTGCTGCTGTTTTCTGCACTGCTCATCAGAGTCGGCGACTGCGCTGATCCTGCTGCTGTTTTCTGCTCTGCTCGTAGGCGTCAGCGACTGCGCTGGTCCTGCTGCTGTTTTCTGCACTGCTCATCGGCGTCGGCGACTGCGCTGATTCTGCTGCTGTTTTCTGCTCTGCTCGTAGGCGGCGCCGACTGCGCTGGTCCTGCTGTTGTTTTCGCCTCTGCTCGTATGTGTCTGCTCTGCTCTTCTGCGTCTGCGACTGCGCTGGTCCTGCTGCTGTTTTCTTCTCTGCTCGTCGGCGTCTGCTCTGTTCATCGGCGTCCGCGCTGGTCCTGCTGCTGTTTTCTGCTCTGCTCGTCGGCGACTGCGCTGGTCCTGCTGCTGTTTTCTGCACTGCTCATCGGCGTCGGCGACTGCGCTGGTCCTGCTGTTGTTTTCGCCTCTGCTCGTCGGCGTCTGCTCTGCTCATCGGCGTCTGCGACTGCGCTGGTCCTGCTGCTGTTTTCTGCTCTGCTCGTCGGCGACTGCGCTGGTCCTGCTGCTGTTTTCTGCACTGCTCATCAGCGTCGGCGACTGCGCTGATCCTGCTGCTGTTTTCTGCTCTGCTCGTCGGCGACTGCGCTGGTCCTACTGGTGTTTTCTGCTCTGATCGCCGGCGTCGGCGACTACGCTGGTCCTGCTGCTGTTTTCTTCTCTGCTCGTCGGCGTCTGCTCTGCTAGTTGGAATCTGCGCTGGTCCTGCTGGTGTTTTCTGCATTGTTTATCGGCGTCTGCGACTGCGCTGGTCCTGCTGCTGTTTTCTGCTCTGCTCGTCGGCGACTGCGCTGGTCCTACTGGTGTTTTCTGCACTGCTCATCGGCGTCGGCGACTGCGCTGGTCCTGCTTTTGTTTTCGCCTCTGATCGTCGGCGTCTGCTCTGCTCATCGTCGTCTGCGACTGCGCTGGTCCTGCTGCTGTTTTCTGCTCTGCTCGTCGGCGACTGCGCTGGTCCTGTTGCTGTTTTCTGCACTGCTCATCAGCGTCGGCGACTGGGCTGATCCTGCTGCTGTTTTCTGCTCTGCTCATCGGCGTCGGCGACTGCGCTGGTCCTGCTGCTGTTTTCTGCTCTGCTCGTCGGCGACTGCTCTGGTCCTACTGCTGTTTTCTGCACTGCTCATCAGCGTCGGCGACTGCGCTGGTCCTGCTGCTGTTTTCTGCACTGCTCATCAGCGTCAGCGTCTGCGCTGATCCTGCTGCTGTTTTCTGCTCTGCTCGTAGGCGTTGCCGACTGCGCTGGTCCTGCTGCTGTTTTCTGCACTGCTCATCGGCGTCTGCGACTGCGTTGATCCTGCTGCTGTTTTCTGCTCTGCTCGTAGGCGTAGGCGTCGGCGACTGCGCTGGTTCTGCTGCTGTTTTCTGCACTGCTCATCGGCGTCTGCGACTGCGCTGATCCTGCTGCTGTTTGCTGCTCTGCTCGTAGGCGTCGCCAACTGCGCTGGTCCTGCTGCTGTTTTCTGCTCTGCTCGTCGGCGACTGCGTTGATCCTGCTGCTGTTTTCTGCTCTGCTCGTCGGCGACTGCGCTGGTCCTGCTGCTGTTTTCTGCACTGCTCATCGGCGTCTGTGACTGCGTTGATCCTGCTGCTGTTTTCTGCTCTGCTCGTAGGCGTCGGCGGCTGCGCTGGTCCTGCTGCTTTTTTCTGCTCTGCTCGTCGGCGACTGTGCTGGTCCTGCTGCTGTTTTCTGCACTGCTCGAAGGCGTCGGCGACTGCGCTGGTCCTGCTGCTGTTTTCTGCACTGCTCATCGGCGTCGGCGACTGTGCTGATCCTGCTGCTGTTTTCTGCTCTGCTCGTAGGCGTCGGCGACTGCGCTGGTCCTGCTGCTGTTTTCTGCACTGCTCATCGGCGTCGGCGACTGCGCTGATCCTGCTTCTGTTTTCTGCTCTGCTCGTCGGCGACTGCGCTGGACCTGCTGCTGTTTTCTGCACTGCTCATCGGCGTTGGCGACAGCGTTGATCCTGCTGCTGTTTTCTGCTCTGCTCGTTGGCGTCTTCGACTGCGCATCTCCTGCCGCTTTTTTCTGCTCTGCTCGTCGGCGTCAGCGACAACGCTGATCCTGCTGCTGTTTTCTGCTCTGCTTGTCGGCGTCTGCTCTGCTCATCGGCGTCTGCAACTGCGCTGGTCCTGCTGGTGTTTTCTGCACTGCTCATCGGCGTCGGCGACTGTGCACATCCTGCTGCTGTTTTCTGCTCTGCTCGTCGGCGTCTGCGACTGCGCTGGTCCTGCTGCTGTTTTCTGCTCTGCTCGTCGGCGACTGCGCTGGTCCTGCTGCTGTTTTCTGCACTGCTCATCGGCATCGGCGACTGTGCTGATCCTGCTGCTGTTTTCTGCTCTGCTCGTAGGCGTCGGCGACTGCACTGGTCCTGCTGCTGTTTTCTGCACTGCTCATCGGCGTCGGCGACTGCGCTGATCCTGCTGCTGTTTTCTGCTCTGCTTGTTGGCGTCTGCGACTGCACATCTCCTGCTGCTTTTTTCTGCTCTGCTCGTCGGCGTCAGCGACTGCGCTGATCCTGCAGCTGTTTTCTGCTCTGCTCGTCGGCGTCTCTGACTGCGCATCTCCTGCTGCTGTTTTTTGCTCTGCTCGTCGGCGTCGGCGACTGTGCTGATCCTGCTGCTGTTTTCTGCTCTGCTCGTCTGCGTCAGCGAATGCGCTGATCCTGCTGCTGTTTTCTTCTCTGCTCGTCGGCGTCTGATCTGGTCCTGCTGTTTTTTTCGCCTCTGCTCGTCGGCGTCTGCTCTGCTCATCGGCGTCTGCGACTGCGCTGGTCCTGCTGCTGTTTTCTGCTCTGCTCGTTGGCGACTGCGCTGGTCCTGCTGCTGTTTTCTGCACTGCTCATCGGCGTCGGCGACTGCGCTGATCCTGCTGCTGTTTTCTGCTCTGCTCGTAGGCGTCGGCGACTGCGCTGGTCCTATTGTTGTTTTCTGCACTGCTCATCGGCGTCGGCGACTGCGTTGATCCTGCTGCTGTTTTCTGCTCTGCTCGTAGGCGTCGGCGACTGCGCTGGTCCTGCTGCTGATTTCTGCACTGCTCATCGGCGTCGGCGACTGCGTTGATCCTGCTGCTGTTTTCTGCTCTGCTCGTTGGCGTCCGCGACTGCACAACTTCTACTGCTTTTTTTTGCTCTACTCGTCGGCGTCGGCGACTGTGCTGATCCTGCTGCTATTTTCTGCTCTGCTCGTAGGCGTCGGCGACTGCGCTGGTCCTTCTGCTGTTTTCTGCACTGCTAATCGGCGTCGGCGACTGCGCTGATCCTGCTCCTGTTTTCTGCTCTGCTCGTCGGCGACTGCACTGGTCCTGCTGCTGTTTTCTGCACTGCTCATTGGCGTCGGCGACTGTGTTGATCCTGCTGCTGTTTTCTGCTCTGCTCGTTGGCGTCTGGGACTGTGCATCTCCTGCTGCTGTTTTTTGCTCTGCTCGTCGGCGTCGGCGACTGCGCTGATCCTGCTTTTTTTTCTGCTCTGCTCATCGGCGTCAGCGACTGGGCTGATCCTGCTGCTGTTTTCTGCTCTGCTCATCTGCGTCAGCAAATGCGCTGATCCTGCTGCTGTTTCCTGCTCTGCTCGTCGCGGTCGGCGGCTGCGCCGGACCTGCTGTTGTTTTCTGCTCTGATCGCCGGCGTCGGCGACTGCGCTGGTCCTGCTGCTGTTTTCTTCTCTGCTCGTCGGCGTCTGCTCTGCTCTTCGGCGTCTGCGCTGGTCCTGCTGGTGTTTTCTGCACTGTTTATCGGCGTCTGCGACTGCGCTGGTCCTGCTGCTGATTTCTGCTCTGCTCGTCGGCGACTGCGCTGGTCCTGCTGCTGTTTTCTGCACTGCTCATCGGCGTCAGCGACTGCGCTGGTCCTGCTGTTGTTTTCGCCTCTGCTCGTCGGCGTCTGCTCTGCTCATCGGCGTCTGCGACTGCGCTGGTCCTGCTGCTGTTTTCTGCTCTGCTCGTCGGCGACTGCGCTGGTCCTGCTGCTGTTTTCTGCACTGCTCATCAGCGTCGGCGACTGCGCTGATCCTGCTGCTGTTTTCTGCTCTGCTCGTCGGCGACTGCGCTGGTCCTACTGGTGTTTTCTGCACTGCTCATCGGCGTCGGCGACTGCGCTGGTCCTGCTTTTGTTTTCGCCTCTGATCGTCGGCGTCTGCTCTGCTCATCGTCGTCTGCGACTGCGCAGGTCCTGCTGCTGTTTTCTGCTCTGCTCGTCGGCGACTGCGCTGGTCCTGTTGCTGTTTTCTGCACTGCTCATCAGCGTCGGCGACTGGGCTGATCCTGCTGCTGTTTTCTGCTCTGCTCATCGGCGTCGGCGACTGCGCTGGTCCTGCTGCTGTTTTCTGCTCTGCTCGTCGGCGACTGCGCTAGTCCTGCTGCTGTTTTCTGCACTGCTCATCAGCGTCGGCGACTGCGCTGGTCCTGCTGCTGTTTTCTGCACTGCTCATCAGCGTCAGCGACTGCGCTGATCCTGCTGCTGTTTTCTGCTCTGCTCGTAGGCGTTGCCGGCTGCGCTGGTCCTGCTGCTGTTTTCTGCACTGCTCATCGGCGTCTGCGACTGCGTTGATCCTGCTGCTGTTTTCTGCTCTGCTCGTAGGCGTAGGCGTCGGCGACTGCGCTGGTTCTGCTGCTGTTTTCTGCACTGCTCATCGGCGTCTGCGACTGCGCTGATCCTGCTGCTGTTTTCTGCTCTGCTCGTAGGCGTCGCCAACTGCACTGGTCCTGCTGCTGTTTTCTGCTCTGCTCGTCGGCGACTGCGTTGATCCTGCTGCTGTTTTCTGCTCTGCTCGTCGGCTACTGCGCTGGTCCTGCTGCTGTTTTCTGCACTGCTCATCGGCGTCTGTGACTGCGTTGATCCTGCTGCTGTTTTCTGCTCTGCTCGTAGGCGTCGGCGACTGCGCTGGTCCTGCTGCTGTTTTCTGCACTGCTCATCGGCGTCAGCGGCTGCGCTGGTCCTGCTGCTTTTTTCTGGTCTGCTCGTCGGCGACTGTGCTGGTCCTGCTGCTGTTTTCTGCACTGCTCGAAGGCGTCGGCGACTGCGCTGGTCCTGCTGCTGTTTTCTGCACTGCTCATCGGCGTCGGCGACTGTGCTGATCCTGCTGCTGTTTTCTGCTCTGCTCGTAGGCCTCGGCGACTGCGCTGGTCCTGCTGCTGTTTTCTGCACTGCTCATCGGCGTCGGCGACTGCGCTGATCCTGCTTCTATTTTCTGCTCTGCTCGTCGGCGACTGTGCTGGACCTGCTGCTGTTTTCTGCACTGCTCATCGGCGTTGGCGACAGCGTTGATCCTGCTGCTGTTTTCTGCTCTGCTCGTTGGCGTCTTCGACTGCGCATCTCCTGCCGCTTTTTTCAGCTCTGCACGTCGGCGTCAGCGACTGCGCTGATTCTGCTGCTGTTTTCTGCTCTGCTCGTCGGCGTCTGCGACTGCGCATCTCTTGCTGCTGTTTTTTGCTCTGCTCATCGGCGCCGGCAACTGCGCTGATCCTGCTGCTGTTTTCTGCTCTGCTCATCGGCGTCAGCGACTGGGCTGATCCTGCTGCTGTTTTCTGCTGTGCTCGTCTGCGTCAGCGAATGCGCTGATCCTGCTCCTGTTTCCTGCTCTGCTCGTCGCCGTCGGCGACTTCACGGGTCCTGCTGTTGTTTTCTGCTCTGATCGCCGGCGTCAGCGACTGCACTGGTCCTGCTGCTGTTTTCTTCTCTGCTCGTCGGCGTCTGCGCTTGTCCTGCTGCTGTTTTCGCCTCTGCTCGTCGGCGACTGCGCTGGTCCTGCTGTTTTTTTCGCCTCTGCTCGTCGGCGTCTGCTCTGCTCATCGGCGTCTGCGACTGCGCTGGTCCTGCTTCTGTTTTCTGCTCTGCTCATTGGCGTCTGCGACTGCGCATCTCCTGCTGCTTTTTTCTGCTCTGCTCGTCGGCGTCAGCGACTGCGCTGACCCTGCTGCTATTTTCTGCTCTGCTCATCGGCGTCAAAGACTGGGATGATCCTGCTGCTGTTTTCTGCTCTGCTCATTCACGACAGCGAATGCGCTGATCCTGCTGCTGTTTTCTGCTCTGTTCGTCGCCGACGGCGCCTGCGCTGGTCCTGCTATTGTTTTCTTCTCTGCTCGTCAGCGTCTGCCCTGCTCGTAGGTGTCTGCGACTGCGCTTGTCCTGCTGCTGTTTTCTGCTCTGCTCGTCTGCGACTGCGCTGATCCTGCGGCTGTTTTCTGCACTCCTCGTCGGCGACAGCGCAGGTCCTGCTGCTATTTTCTGCTCTGCTCGTCGGCGACTGCGCTGGTCCTGCTGCTGTTTTCTGCTCTGCTCGTCGGCGACTGCGCTGGTCCTGCTGCTGTTTTCTGCTCTGCTCGTAGGCGACTGCGCTGGTCCTGCTGCTGTTTTCTGCACTGCTCATCGGCGTCGGCGACTGCGCTGGTCCTGCTGTTGTTTTCGCCTCTGCTCGTCGGCGTCAGCGACTGCGTTGATCCTGCTCCTGTTTTCTAATCTGCTCAGTGGCGTCTGCGACTGCTCATCTCCTGCTGCTTTTTTCTGCTCTGCTCGTCGGCGTCAGCGACTGCGCTGATCCTGCTGCTGTTTTCTGCTCTGCTCGTCGGTGTCAGCGACTGCGCTGGTCCTGCTGCTGTTTTCTGCACTGCTCATCAGAGTCAGCGACTGCGCTGATCCTGCTGCTGTTTTCTGCTCTGCTCGTAGGCGTCAGCGACTGCGCTGGTCCTGCTGCTGTTTTCTGCACTGCTCATCGGCGTCGGCGACTGCGCTGATTCTGCTGCTGTTTTCTGCTCTGCTCGTAGGCGGCGCCGACTGCGCTGGTCCTGCTGTTGTTTTCGCCTCTGCTCGTATGTGTCTGCTCTGCTCTTCTGCGTCTGCGACTGCGCTGGTCCTGCTGCTGTTTTCTGCTCTGCTCGTCGGCGACTGCGCTGGTCCTGCTGCTGTTTTCTGCACTGCTCATCGGCGTCGGCGACTGCGTTGATCCTGCTGCTGTTTTCTGCTCTGCTCATTGGCGCAGCGACTGCGCATCTCCTGCTGCTTTTTTCTGCTCTGCTCGTCGGCGTCAGCGACTGCGCTGACACTGCTGCTGTTTTCTGCTCTGATCGTCTGCGACTGCGCATCTCCTGCTGCTGTTTTTTGCTCTGCTCGTCGGCGTCAGCGACTGCACTGATCCTGCTGCTGTTTTTTGCTCTGCTCGTCGGTGACTGCGCTGGTCCTGCTATTGTTTTCTGCTCTGCTCATCGGCGTCGGCTACTGCGCTGATCCTGCTGCTGTTTTCTGCTCTGCTTGTCTGCGTCAGCGAATGCGCTGATCCTGCTGCTGTTTCCTGCTATGCTCATCGCTGTCGGCGACTGCGCTGGTCCTGCTGTTGTTTTCTGCTCTGATCGTCGGCGTCGGCGACTGCGCTGGTCCTGCTGCTGTTTTCTTCTCTGCTCGTCGGTGTCTGCTCTGCTCGTCGGCGTCTGCGACTGCGCTGGTCCTGCTGCTGTTTTCTGCTCTGCTCGTCGGCGACTGCGCTGGTGCTGCTGCTGTTTTCTGCACTGCTCATCGGCGTAGGCGACTGTGCTGATCCTGCTGCTGTTTTCTGCTCTGCTCGTAGGCGTCGGCGACTGCGCTGGTCCTGCTGCGGTTTTCTGCACTGCTCATCGGTGTCTGCGACTGCGCTGGTCCTGCTGCTGTTTTTTGCTCTGCTCATCGGCGACTGCGCTGGTCCTGCTGCTGTTTTCTGCACTGCTCATCGGTGTTGGCGACTGCGTTGATCCTGCTGCTGTTTTCTGCTCTGCTCATTGGCGTCTGCGCATCTCCTGCTGCTTTTTTCTGCTCTGCTCGTCAGCATCAGCGACTGCGCTGACCCTGCTGCTGTTTTCTGCTCTGATCGTCTGCGACTGCGCATCTGCTGCTGCTGTTTTTTGCTCTGCTCGTCGGCGTCAGCGACTGCTCTGATCCTGCTGCTGTTTTCTGCTCTGCTCATCGGCGTCTGCGACTGCACATCTCTGCTGCTGTTTTTTGCTCTGCTCGTCGGCGACTGCGCTGGTCTTGCTTCTGTTTTCTGCTCTGCTCATCGGCGTCGGCTACTGCGCTGATCCTGCTGCTGTTTTATGCTCTGCTTGTCTGCGTCAGCGAATGCGCTGATCCTGCTGCTGTTTCCTGCTCTGGTCGTCGCTGTCGGCGACTGCGCTGGTCCTGCTGTTGTTTTCTGCTCTGATCGTCAGCGTCGGCGACTGCGCTGGTTCTGCTGCTGTTTTCTTCTCTGTTCGTCGGCGTCTGCTCTGCTCGTCGGCGTCTGCGATTGCGCTGGTCCTGCTGCTGTTTTCTGCTCTGCTCATCGGCGACTGCGCTGGTCCTGCTGGTGTTTTATGCACTGCTCATCGGCGTTGGCGACTGCACTGGTCCTGCTGTTGTTTTCGCCTCTGCTCATCGGCGTCTGCGACTGTGCTGATCCTGCTGCTGTTTTCTGATCTGCTCGTAGGCGTCGGCGACTGCGCTAGTCATGCTGCTGTTTTCTGCACTGTTCATCGGCGTCTGTGACTGCGCTGGTCCTGCTGCTGTTTTCTGCTCTGATTGTCGGCGACTGCGCTGGTCCTGCTGCTGTTTTCTGCACTGCTCATCGGTGTCAGCGACTGCAATGATCCTGCTGCTGTTTTCTGCTCTGCTCATTGGCGTCTGCGACTGCGCATCTCCTGCTGCTTTTTTCTGCTCTGCTCGTCGGCGTCAGTGACTGCGTTGACCCTGCTGCTGTTTTCTGCTCTGATCGTCTGCGACTGCGCATCTCCTGCTGCTGTTTATTGCTCTGCTCGCCGGCGTCAGCGACTGCGCTTATCCTGCTGCTTTTTTCTGCTCTGCTCGTCGGCGACTGCGCTGGTCCTGCTGCTGTTTTCTGCTCTGCTCATCGGCGTCGACTACTGCGCTGATCCTTCTGCTGTTTTCTGCTCTGCTTGTCTGCGTCAGCGAATGCGCTGATCCTGCTGCTGTTTCCTTCTCTGCTCATCGCCGTCGGCGACTGCCATGGTCCTGCTGTTGTTTTCTGCTCTGATCGTCGGCGTCGGCGACTGCGCTGGTACTGCTGCTGTTTTCTTCTCTGCTCGTCGGCGTCTGCTCTGCTTGTCAGCGTCTGCGACTGCGCTGGTCCTGCTGCTGTTTTCTGCTCTGCTCATCGGCGACTGCACTGGTCCTGCTGGTGTTTTCTGCACTGCTCATCGGCGTCGGCGACTGCGCTGGTATTGCTGTTGTTTTCGCCTCTGCTCGTCGGCGTCTGCGACTGCGCTGGTCCTGCTGCTGTGTTCTGCACTGCTCATCGGCGTCGGCGACTGTGCTGATCCTGCTGCTGTTTTCTGCTCTGCTCGTAGGCGTCGGCGACTGCGCTGGTCCTGCTACTGTTTTCTGCACTGCTCATCGGCGTCTGCGACTGCGCTGGTCCTGCTGCTGTTTTCTGCTCTGCTCGTCGGCGACTGCGCTAGTCCTTTTGCTGTTTTCTGCACTGCTCATCGGCGTCGGCGACTGCGCTGGTCCTGCTACTGTTTTCTGCTCTGCTCGTCGGCGACTGCGCTGGTCCTTTTGCTGTTTTCTGCACTGCTCATCGGCGTCGGCGACTGCGCTGGTCCTGCTACTGTTTTCTGCACTGCTCATCGGCGTCTGCGACTGCGCTGGTCCTGCTGCTGTTTTCTGCTCTGCTCGTCGGCGACTGTGCTGGTCCTTTTGCTGTTTTCTGCACTGCTCATCGGCGTCGGCGACTGCGTTGATCCTGCTGCTGTTTTCTGCTCTGCTCATTGGCGTCTGCGACTGCGCATCTCCTGCTGCTTTTTTCTGCTCTGCTCGTCGGCGTCAGCGACTGCGCTGACCCTGCTGCTGTTTTCTGCTCTGATCGTCTGCGACTGCGCATCTCCTGCTGCTGTTTTTTGCTCTGCTCGCCGGCGTCAGCGACTGCACTGATCCTGCTGCTGTTTTTTGCTCTGCTCGTCGGCGACTGCGCTGGTCCTGCTGCTGTTTTCTGCTCTGCTCATCGGCGTCGGCTACTGCGCTGATCCTGCTGCTGTTTTCTGCTCTGCTTGTCTGCGTCAGCGAATGCGCTGATCCTGCTGCTGTTTCCTGCTCTGCTCGTCGCCGCCGGCGACTGCGCTGGTCCTGCTGTTGTTTTCTGCTCTGATCGTCGGCGTCGGCGACTGCAATGGTCCTACTGCTGTTTTCTTCTCTGCTCGTCGGCGTCTGCTCTGTTCGTCGGCGTCTGCGACTGCGCTGAACCTGCTGCTGTTTTCTGCTCTGCTCATCGGCGACTGCGCTGGTCCTGCTGTTGTTTTCGCCTCTGCTCGTAGGCGTCGACGACTGCGCTGGTCCTGCTTCTGTTTTCTGCTCTGCTCGTAGGCGTCGGCGACTGCGCTGGTCCTGCTGCTGTTTTCTGCACTGTTCATCGGCGTCGGCGACTGCCCTGATCCTGCTGCTGTTTTCTGCTCTGCTCGTCGGCGACTGCGCTGGACCTGCTGCTGTTTTCTACACTGCTCATCGGCGTCGGCGACTGCGTTGATCCTGCTGCTGTTTTCTGCTCTGCTCGTTGGCGTATGCGACTGCGCATCTCCTGCCAATTTTTTCTGCTCTGCTCGTCGGCGTCAGCGACTGTGCTGATCCTGCTGCTGTTTTCTGCTCTGCTCGTCGGCGTCTGCGACTGCGCATCTCCTGCTGCTGTTTTTTTCTCTGCGCGTCGGCGACTGCACTGATCCTGCTGCTGTTTTCTGCTCTGCTCATTGGCGTCAGCGACTGGGCTGATCCTGCTGCTGTTTTCTGCTCTGCTCATCTGCGTCAGCGAATGCACTGATCCTGCTGCTGTTTTCTGCACTGCTCGTTGGCGTCTGCGACTGTGCATCTCCTGCCGATTTTTTCTGCTCTGCTCGTCGGCGTCAGCGACTGGGCTGGTCCTGCTGTTGTTTTCTGCTCTGATCGCCGGCGTCGGCGACTGCGCTGGTCCTGCTGCTGTTTTCATCTCTGCTCGTCGGCGTCTGCTCTGCTCGTCGGCGTCTGCGCTGGTCCTGCTGCTGTTTTCTGCTCTGCTCGTCGGCGACTGCTCTGGTCCTGCAGTTGTTTTCGCCTCTGCTCGTCGGTGTCTGCTCTGCTCATCGGCGTCTGCGACTGCGCTGGTCATGCTGCTGTTTTCTGCTCTGCTCATTGGCGTCTGCGACTGCGCATCTCCTGCTGCTTTTTTCTGCTCTGCTCGTTGGCGTCAGCGACTGCGCTGACCCTGCTGCTGATTTCTGCTCTGATCGTCTGCGACTGCGCATCTCCTGCTGCTGTTTTTTGCTCTGCTCGTCGGTGTCAAAAACTGCGCTGATCCTGCTGCTGTTTTCTGCACTGCTCGTCGGTGTCTGCGACTGCGCTGGTCCTGCTGCTGTTTTCTGCTCTGCTCGTCAGCGACTCCGCTGATCCTGCTGCTGTTTTCTGCTATGCTCGTAGGCGTCGGCGACTGCGCTGGTCCTGCTGCTGTTTTCTGCTTTGCTCGTAGGCGTCGCCGACTGCGCTGGTCCTGCTGCTGTTTTCTGCTCTGCTCGTCGTCGACTGCGCTGGTCCTGCTGCTGTTTTCTGCACTGCTCATCGGCATCGGCGACTGCGTTGATCCTGCTGCTGTTTTCTGCTCTGCTCGTTGGTGTCAGCGACTACGCTGATCCTGCTGCTGTTTTCTGCTCTGCTCGTCGGCGTCTGCGACTGCTCTGCTCGTCGGCGTCAGCGACTGCGCTGATCCTGCTGCTGCTTTCTGCTCTGCTCGTCGGCGTCTGCGACTGCGCTGGTCCTGCTGCTGTTTTCTGCTCTGCTCGTCGGCATCAGCGACTGCGCTGATGCTGTTTTCTGCTCTGCTCGTGGAGGTCAGCAACTGCGCTGATCCTGCTGCTGTTTTCTGCTCTGCTCGTCGCCGTCGGCGACTGCGCTCGTCCTGCTGTTGTTTTCTGCTCTGATCGTCGGCGTCGGCGACTGCGCTGGTCCTGCTGCTGTTTTCTGCTCTGCTAATCGGCGTCTGCGACTGCGCTGACCCTGCTGCTGATTTCTGCTCTGATCGTCTGCGACTGCGGATCTCCTGCTGCTGTTTTTTGCTCTGCTCGTCAGTGTCAGCGACTGCGCTGATCCTGCTGCTGTTTTCTGCTCTGCTCGTCGGCGTCTGCGACTGCGCTGGTCCTGCTGCTGTTTTCTGCTCTGCTCGTCGGCGACTGCGCTGATCCTGCTGCTGTTTTCTGCTCTGCTCGTCGGCGACTGCGCTGATCCTGCTGCTGTTTTCTGCTCTGCTCGTAGGCGTCGGCGACTGCGCTGGTCCTGCTGCTGTTGTCTGCTCTGCTCATCGGCGACTGCGCTGTTCCTGCTGCTGTTTTCTGCTTTGCTCGTAGGCGTCGCCGACTGCGCTGGTCCTGCTGCTGTTTTCTGCTCTGCTCGTCGGCGACTGCGCTGGTCCTGCTGCTGTTTTCTGCTCTGCTCATCAGCTTCTGCGACTGCGCTGGTCCTGCTGCTGTTTCCTGCTCTGCTCGTCGCCGTCGGCGACTGCGCTGGTCCTGCTGTTGTTTTCTTCTCTCTCGTCGGCGTCTGCTCTGCTCGTCGGCATCAGCGACTGCGCTGGTCCTGCTGCTGTTTTCTGCTCTGCTCGTCGGTGACTGCGCTGGTCCTGCTGCTGTTTTTTGCTCTGCTCGTCGGCGTCTGCGACTGAGCTGATCCTGCTGCTGCTTTCTGCTCTGCTCGTCGGAGTCTGCGACTGCACTGGTCCTTCTGCTGTTTTCTGCTCTGCTCCTCGGCATCAGTGACTGCGCTGATGCTGTTTTCTGCTCTGCTCGTCGAGGTCAGCAACTGCGCTGATCCTGCTGCTGTTTTCTGCTCTTTTCATCGCCGTCGGCGACTGCGCTCGTCCTGCTGTTGTTTTCTGCTCTGATCGTCGGCGTCGAAGACTGCGCTGGTCCTGCTGCTGTTTTCTGCTCTGCTCGTTGGCTACTGCGCTGATCCTGCTGCTGTTTTCTGCTCTGCTCGTCTGCGTCAGCGAATGCGCTGATTCTGCTGCTGTTTCCTGCTCTGCTCGTCGCCGTCGGCGACTGCGCTGGTCCTGCTGCTGTTTTCTTCTCTGCTCGTCGGCGTCTGCTCTGCTCGTCGGCGTCTGCGACTGCGCTGGGCCTGCTGCTGTTTTCTGCTCTGCTCGTCGGCGACTGCGCTGGTACTGCTGGTGTTTTCTGCACTGCTCATCGGCGTCGGCAACTGCGCTGGTCCTGCTGTTGCTTTCGCCTCTGCTCGTCGGCGTCTGCGACTGCGCTGGTCCTGCTGCTGTTTTCTGCTCTGCTCGTCGGCGACTGTGCTGATCCTGCTGCTGTTTTCTGCCCTGCTCGTAGGCGTCGGCGACTGTGCTGGTCCTGCTGCTGTTTTCTGCACTTCTCATGGGCGTCGGCGACTGCGCTGATCCTGCTGCTGTTTTCTGCTCTGCTCGTCGGCGACTGCGCTGGACCTGCTGCTGTTTTCTGCACTGCTCAACGGCGTCGGCTACTGCGTTGATCCTGCTGCTGTTTTCTGCTCTGCTCGTTCGCGTCTGCGACTGCGCATCTCCTGCCGCTTTTTTCTGCTCTGCTCGTCGGCGTCAGCGACTGCGCTGATCCTGCTGCTGTTTTCTGCTCTGCTCGTCGGCGTCTGGGACAGCGCATCTCCCTCTGCTGTTTTTTGCTCTGCTCGTCGGCGTCGGCGACTGCGCTGATCCTGCTGCTGTTTTCTGCTCTGCTCATCGGCGACTGCGCTGGTCCTTCTGCTGTTTTCTGCACTGCTCATCGGCGTTGGCGACTGCGTTGATCCTGCTGCTGTTTTCTGCTCTGCTCATTGAGGTCTGCGACTGCGCATCTCCTGCTGCTTTTTTCTGCTCTGCTCGTCAGCGTCAGCGACTGCGCTGACCCTGCTGCTGTTTTCTGCTCTGATCATCTGCGACTGCACATCTCCTGCTGCTGTTTTTTTCTCTGCTCGTCGGCGTCAGCGACTGCGCTGATCCTGCTGCTGTTTTCTGCTCTGCACGTCGGCGTCTGCGACTGCACATCTCCTGCTGCTGTTTTTTGCTCTGCTCGTCGGCGACTGCACTGGTCCTGCTGCTGTTTTCTGCTCTGCTCATCGGCGTCGGCTACTGTGCTGATCCTGCTGCTGTTTTCTGCTCTGCTTGTCTGCGTCAGCAAATCCGCTGATCCTGATGCTGTTTCCTGCTCTGCTCGTCGCTGTCGGCGACTGCGCTGGTCCTGCTGCTGTTTTCTTCTCTGCTCGTTGGCGTCTGCTCTGCTCGTCGGCGTCTGCGACTGCGCTGGTCCTGCTGCTGTATTCTGCTCTGCTCATCGGCGACTGCGCTGGTCCTGCTGGTGTTTTCTGCACTGCTCATCGGCGTCGGCGACTGCACTGGTCCTGCTGTTGTTTTCGCCTCTGCTCGTCGGCGTCTGCGACTGCGATTGTCCCGCTGCTGTTTTCTGCTCTGCTCGACGGCGACTGCGCTGGTCTTGCTGCTGTTTTCTGCACTGCTCATCGGCGTCGGCGACTGTGCTGATCCTGCTGCTGTTTTCTGCTCTGCTCGTAGGCGTCGGCGACTGCGCTGGTCATGCTGCTGTTTTCTGCACTGCTCATCGGCGTCTGTGACTGCGCTGGTCCTGCTGCTGTTTTCTGCTCTGCTCGTCCGCGACTGCACTGGTCCTGCTGCTGTTTTCTGCACTGCTCATGTGCGTCGGCGACTGCGTTGATCCTGCTGCTGTTTTCTGCTCTGCTCATTGGCGTCTGCGACTGCACATCTCCTGATGCTGTTTTTTGCTCTGCTCGTCGGCGTCAGCGACTGCGCTTATCCTGCTGCTGTTTAATGCTCTGCTCGTCGGCGTCTGCGACTGCGCATCTCCTGCTGCTGTTTTTTGCTCTGCTCGTCGGCGACTGCGCTGGTCCTGCTGCTGTTTTCTGCTCTGCTCATCGGCGTCGGCTACTGCGCTGATCCTTCTGCTGTTTTCTGCTCTGCTTGTCTGCATCAGTGAATGCGCTGATCCTGCTGCTGTTTCCTGCTCTGCTCGTCGCCGTCGGCGACTGTGCTGGTCCTGCTGTTGTTTTCTGCTCTGATCGTCGGCGTCGGCGACTGCGCTGGTCCTGCTGCTGTTTTCTTCTCTGCTCATCGGCGTCTGCTCTGCTCGTCGGCGTCTGCGACTGCGCTGGTCCTGCTGAAGTTTTCTGCACTGCTCATCGTGTCGGCGACTGCGCTGGTCCTGCTGTTGTTTTCGCCTCTGCTCGTCGGCGTCTGTGACTGCGCATCTCCTGCTGCTGTTTTTTGCTCTGCTCGTCGGCGTTGGCGACTGCGCTGATCCTGCTGCTGTTTTCTGCTCTGCTCGTCGGCGACTGCACTGGACCTGCTGCTGTTTTCTGCACTGCTCATCGGCGTCGGCGACTGCGTTGATCCTGCTGCTGTTTTCTGCTCTGCTCATTGGCGTCTGCGACTGCGCATCTCCTGCCGCTTTTTTCTGCTCTGCTCGTCGTCGTCAGCGACTACGCTTTTCCTGCTGCTGTTTTATGCTCTGCTCGTCGGCGTCTGCGACTGCACATCTCCTGCTGCTGTTTTTTGCTCTGCTCGTCGGCGACTGCGCTGGTCCTGCTGCTGTTTTCTTCTCTGTTTGTCGACGTCTGCTCTGCTCGTCGGCGTCTGCGACTGCGCTGGGCCTGCTGCTGTTTTCTGCTCTGCTCGTTGGCGACTGCGCTGGTCCTGCTGGTGTTTTCTGCACTGCTCATCGGCGTCTGTGACTGCGCTGGTCCTGCTGTTGTTTTCGCCTCTGCTCGTCGGCTTCTGCGACTGCGCATCTCCTGCTGCTGTATTTTGCTCTTCTCGTCGGCGTTGGCGACTGCGCTGATCCTGCTGCTGTTTTCTGCTCTGCTTATTGGCGTCAGCGACTGGGCTGATCCTGCTGCTGTTTTCTGCTCTGCTCGTCTGCATCAGCGAATGCGCTGATCCTGCTGCTGTTTTCTGCACTGCTCATCGGCGTCAGCGACTGCGTTGATCCTGCTGCTGTTTTCTGCTCTGCTCGTCTGCGTCAGCGAATGCGCTGATCCTGCTGCTGTTTTCTGCTCTGCTCGTCGCCGTCGGCGCCTGCGCTGGTCCTAATGTTGTTTTCTTCTCTGCTCGTCACCGTCTGCTCTGCTCGTCGGCGTCTGCGACTGCGCTGGGCCTGCTGCTGTTTTCTGCTCTGCTCGTCGGCGACTGCGCAGGTCCTGCTGATGTTTTCTGCTCTGCTCGTCGGCGACTGCGCTGGTCCTGCTGCTGTTTTCTTCTCTGCTCGTCGGCGTCTGCTCTGCTCGTCGGCGTCTGCGACTGCGCTGGGCCTGCTGCTGTTTTCTGCTCTGCTCGTCGGCGACTGCGCTGGTCCTGCTGGTGTTTTCTGCACTGCTCATCGGCGTCGGCGACTGCGCTGGTCCTGCTGTTGTTTTCGCCTCTGCTCGTCGGCTTCTGCGACTGCGCATCTCCTTCTGCTGTATTTTGCTCTTCTCGTCGGCGTTGGCGACTGCGCTGATCCTGCTGCTGTTTTCTGCTCTGCTTATTGGCGTCAGCGACTGGGCTGATCCTGCTGCTGTTTTCTGCTCTGCTCATCTGCGTCAGCGAATGCGCTGATCCTGCTGCTGTTTTCTGCACTGCTCATCGGCGTCAGCGACTGCGTTTATCCTGCTGCTGTTTTCTGCTCTGCTCGTTGGCGTCTGCGACTGCGCATCTCCTGCCGATTTTTTCGGCTCTGCTCGTCGGCATCAGCGACTGGGCTGGTCCTGCTGTTGTTTTATGCTCTAATCGCCGGCGTCGGCGACTGCGCTGGTCCTGCTGCTGTTTTCTTCTCTGCTCGTCGGCGTCTGCTCTGCTCGTCGGCGTCTGCGCTGGTCCTGCTGCTGTTTTCTGCTCTGCTCGTCGGCGACTGCTCTGGTCCTGCAGTTGTTTTCGCCTCTGCTCGTCGGCGTCTGCTCTGCTCATCGGCGTCTGCGACTGCGCTGGTCTTGCTGCTGTTTTCTGCTCTGCTCATTGGCGTCTGCGACTGTGCATCTCTTGCTGCTTTTTTCTGCTCTGCTCGTTGGCGTCAGCGACTGCGCTGAACCTAATGCTGTTTTCTGCTCTGATCGTCTGCGACTGCGCATCTCCTGCTGCTGTTTTTTGCTCTGCTTGTCTGCGTCAGCGACTGCGCTGATCCTGCTGCTGTTTTCTCCTCAGCTTGTCGGCGTCTGCGACTGCACTGGTGCTGCTGCTGTTTTCTGCTCTGCTCGTCAGTGGCTGCGCTGATCCTGCTGTTGTTTTCTGCTCTGCTCGTAGGCGTCGGCGACTGCGCTGGTCCTGCTGCTGTTTTCTGCACTGCTCATCGGCGTCGGCGACTGCGCTGATCCTGCTGCTGTTTTCTGCTTTGCTAGTAGGCGTCGCCGACTGCGCTGGTCCTGCTGCTGTTTTCAGCTCTGCTCGTCGGCGACTGCGCTGGTCCTGCTGCTGTTTTCTGCACTGCTCATCAGCGTCGGCGACTGTGTTGATCCTGCTGCTGTTTTCTGCTCTGCTCGTTGGCGTCTGCGACTGCGCATCTCCTGCTGCTTTTTTCTGCTCTGCTCGTCGGCGTCAGCGACTGCGCTGATCCTGCTGCTGTTTTCTGCTCTGCTCGTTGGTGTCAGCGACTACGCTGATCCTGCTGCTGTTTTCTGCTCTGCTCGTCGGCGTCTGCGACTGCGCTGTTCCTGCTGCTTTTTTTGCTCTGCTCGTCGGCGACTGTGCTGATCCTGCTGCTTTCTGCTCTGTTCGTGGGCATCTGCGACTGCGCTGATCCTGCTGCTGTTTTCTGCTCAGCTCGTCGGCGTCGGCGACTGCTCTGGTCCTGCTGCTGTTTTCTTCTCTGCTCGTCGGCGTCGGCGACTGCGCTGGTCCTGCTGCTGTTTTCTGCTCTGCTCGTCGGCATCAGCGACTGCGCTGATGCTGTTTTCTGCTCTTCTCGTCGAGGTCAGCAACTGCGCTGATCCTGCTGCTGTTTTCTGCTCTGCTCGTCGCCGCCGGCGACTGCGCTCGTCCTGCTGTTGTTTTCTGCTCTGATCGTCGGCGTCGGCGACTGCGCTGGTCTTGCTGCTGTTTTCTGCTCTGCTCATCGGTGTCTGCTACTGCGCTGATCCTGCTGCTATTTTCTGCTCTGCTCATCGGCGTCAGCGACTGGGCTGATCCTGCTGCTGTTTTCTGCCCTGCTCGTCTGCGTCAGCGAATGCGCTGATCCTGCTGCTGTTTTCGCTCTGCTCGTCACCGTCAGCGCTGATCCTGCTGCTGTTCCCTGCTCTGCTCGTCGCCGTCGGCGACTGCGCTGTTCCTGCTGTTGTTTTCTTCTCTGCTCGTCGGCGTCTGCTCTGCTCATCGGTGTCTGCGACTGCGCTGGTCCTGCTGCTGTTTTCTGCTCTGCTCGTCGGTGACTGCGCTGATCCTGCTGCTGTTTTCTGCACTGCTAATTGGCGTCGGCGACTGCGCTGATCCTGCTGCTGTTTTCTGCTCTGCTCGTCGGCGTCGGTGACTGCACTGACCCTGCAGCTGTTTTCTGCTCTGCTTGTCGGCGTCGGCTACTGCGCTGTTCCTGCTGCTATTTTCTGCTCTGCTCATCGGCGTCAGCGACTGGGATGATCCTGCTGCTGTTTTCTGCTCTGCTCGTCTGCGTCAGCGAATGCGCTGATCCTGCTGCTGTTTTCTGCTCTGCTCGTCGCCGTCGGCGCCTGCGCTGGTCCTAATGTTTTCTTCTCTGCTCGTCAGCGTCTGCTCTGCTCGTCGGCGTCTGCGACTGCGCTGGTCCTGCTGCTGTTTTCTGCTCTGCTCGTCGGCGACTGCGCAGGTCCTGCTGCTGTTTTCTGCTCTGCTCGTCGGCGACTGCGCAGGTCCTGCTGATGTTTTCTTCTCTGCTCGTCGGCGTCTGCTCTGCTCGTCGGCGTCTGCGACTGCGCTGGGCCTGCTGCTGTTTTCTGCTCTGCTCGTCGGCGACTGCGCTGGTCCTGCTGGTGTTTTCTGCACTGCTCATCGGCGTCGGCGACTGCGCTGGTCCTGCTGTTGTTTTCGCCTCTGCTCGTCGGCTTCTGCGACTGCGCATCTCCTGCTGCTGTATTTTGCTCTTCTCGTCGGCGTTGGCGACTGCGCTGATCCTGCTGCTGTTTTCTGCTCTGCTTATTGGCGTCAGCGACTGGGCTGATCCTGCTGCTGTTTTCTGCTCTGCTCGTCTGCGTCAGCGAATGCGCTGATCCTGCTGCTGTTTTCTGCACTGATCATCGGCGTCAGCGACTGCGTTGATCCTGCTGCTGTTTTCTGCTCTGCTCGTTGGCGTCTGCGACTGCGCATCTCCTGCCGATTTTTTCGGCTCTGCTCGTCGGCATCAGCGACTGGGCTGGTCCTGCTGTGTTTTTATGCTCTAATCGCTGGCGTTGGCGACTGCGCTGGTCCTGCTGCTGTTTTCTTCTCTGCTCGTCGGCGTCTGCTCTGCTCGTCGGCGTCTGCGCTGGTCCTGCTGCTGTTTTCTGCTCTGCTCGTCGGCAACTGCTCTGGTCCTGCAGTTGTTTTCGCCTCTGCTCATCGGCGTCTGCGACTGCGCTGGTCTTGCTGCTGTTTTCTGCTCTGCTCATTGGCGTCTGCGACTGTGCATCTCTTGCTGCTTTTTTCTGCTCTGCTCGTTGGCGTCAGCGACTGCGCTGAACCTAATGCTGTTTTCTGCTCTGATCGTCTGCGACTGCGCATCTCCTGCTGCTGTTTTTTGCTCTGCTCGTCTGCGTCAGCGACTGCGCTGATCCTGCTGCTGTTTTCTCCTCAGCTTGTCGGCGTCTGCGACTGCACTGGTGCTGCTGCTGTTTTCTGCTCTGCTCGTCGGTGACTGCGCTGATCCTGCTGTTGTTTTCTGCTCTGCTCGTAGGCGTCGGCGACTGCGCTGGTCCTGCTGCTGTTTTCTGCACTGCTCATCGGCGTCGGCGACTGCGCTGATCCTGCTGCTGTTTTCTGCTTTGCTAGTAGGCGTCGCCGACTGCGCTGGTCCTGCTGCTGTTTTCTGCTCTGCTCGTCGGCGACTGCGCTGGTCCTGCTGCTGTTTTCTGCACTGCTCATCAGCGTCGGCGACTGTGTTGATCCTGCTGCTGTTTTCTGCTCTGCTCGTTGGCGTCTGCGACTGCGCATCTCCTGCTGCTTTTTTCTGCTCTGCTCGTCGGCGTCAGCGACTGCGCTGATCCTGCTGCTGTTTTCTGCTCTGCTCGTTGGTGTCAGCGACTACGCTGATCCTGCTGCTGTTTTCTGCTCTGCTCGTCGGCGTCTGCGACTGCGCTGTTCCTGCTGCTTTTTTTGCTCTGCTCGTCGGCGTCGGCGACTGCGCTGATCCTGCTGCTTTCTGCTCTGTTCGTGGGCATCTGCGACTGCGCTGATCCTGCTGCTGTTTTCTGCTCAGCTCGTCGGCGTCGGCGACTGCTCTGGTCCTGCTGCTGTTTTCTTCTCTGCTCGTCGGCGTCGGCGACTGCGCTGGTCCTGCTGCTGTTTTCTGCTCTGCTCGTCGGCATCAGCGACTGCGCTGATGCTGTTTTCTGCTCTTCTCGTCGAGGTCAGCAACTGCCCTGATCCTGCTGCTGTTTTCTGCTCTGCTCGTCGCCGCCGGCGACTGCGCTCGTCCTGCTGTTGTTTTCTGCTCTGATCGTCGGCGTCGGCGACTGCGCTGGTCTTGCTGCTGTTTTCTGCTCTGCTCATCGGCGTCTGCTACTGCGCTGATCCTGCTGCTATTTTCTGCTCTGCTCATCGGCGTCAGCGACTGGGCTGATCCTGCTGCTGTTTTCTGCCCTGCTCGTCTGCGTCAGCGAATGCGCTGATCCTGCTGCTGTTTTCGGCTCTGCTCGTCGCCGTCAGCGCTGATCCTGCTGCTGTTCCATGCTCTGCTCGTCGCCGTCGGCAACTGCGCTGGTCCTGCTGTTGTTTTCTTCTCTGCTCGTCGGCGTCTGCTCTGCTCATCGGTGTCTGCGACTAAGCTGGTCCTGCTGCTGTTTTCTGCTCTGCTCGTTGGTGACTGCGCTGATCCTGCTGCTGTTTTCTGCACTGCTAATTGGCGTCGGCGACTGCGCTGATCCTGCTGCTGTTTTCTGCTCTGCTCGTCGGCGTCGGTGACTGCACTGACCCTGCAGCTGTTTTCTGCTCTGCTTGTCGGCGTCGGCTACTGCGCTGTTCCTGCTGCTATTTTCTGCTCTGCTCATCGGCTTCAGCGACTGGGATGATCCTGCTGCTGTTTTCTGCTCTGCTCGTCGGCGTCTGCGACTGCGCTGGTCCTGCTGCTGTTTTCTGCTCTGCTCGTCGGCGACTGCGCAGGTCCTGCTGATGTTTTCTGCTCTGCTCGTCGGCGACTGCGCTGGTCCTGCTGCTGTTTTCTTCTCTGCTCGTCGGCGTCTGCTCTGCTCGTCGGCGTCTGCGACTGCGCTGGGCCTGCTGCTGTTTTCTGCTCTGCTCGTCGGCGACTGCGCTGGTCCTGCTGGTGTTTTCTGCACTGCTCATCGGCGTCGGCGACTGCGCTGGTCCTGCTGTTGTTTTCGCCTCTGCTCGTCGGCTTCTGCGACTGCGCATCTCCTGCTGCTGTATTTTGCTCTTCTCGTCGGCGTTGGCGACTGCGCTGATCCTGCTGCTGTTTTCTGCTCTGCTTATTGGCGTCAGCGACTGGGCTGATCCTGCTGCTGTTTTCTGCTCTGCTCGTCTGCGTCAGCGAATGCGCTGATCCTGCTGCTGTTTTCTGCACTGCTCATCGGCGTCAGCGACTGCGTTGATCCTGCTGCTGTTTTCTGCTTTGCTCGTTGGCGTCTGCGACTGCGCATCTCCTGCCGATTTTTTCGGCTCTGCTCGTCGGCATCAGCGACTGGGCTGGTCCTGCTGTTGTTTTATGCTCTAATCGCCGGCGTCGGCGACTGCGCTGGTCCTGCTGCTGTTTTCTTCTCTGCTCGTCGGCGTCTGCTCTGCTCGTCGGCGTCTGCGCTGGTCCTGCTGCTGTTTTCTGCTCTGCTCGTCGGCGACTGCTCTGGTCCTGCAGTTGTTTTCGCCTCTGCTCATCGGCGTCTGCGACTGCGCTGGTCTTGCTGCTGTTTTCTGCTCTGCTCATTGGCGTCTGCGCTGGTCCTGCTGCTGTTTTCTGCTCTGCTCGTCGGCGACTGCTCTGGTCCTGCAGTTGTTTTCGCCTCTGCTCATCGGCGTCTGCGACTGTGCATCTCTTGCTGCTTTTTTCTGCTCTGATCGTCTGCGACTGCGCATCTCCTGCTGCTGTTTTTTGCTCTGCTCGTCTGCGTCAGCGACTGCGCTGATCCTGCTGCTGTTTTCTCCTCAGCTTGTCGGCGTCTGCGACTGCACTGGTGCTGCTGCTGTTTTCTGCTCTGCTCGTCGGTGACTGCGCTGATCCTGCTGTTGTTTTCTGCTCTGCTCGTAGGCGTCGGCGACTGCGCTGGTCCTGCTGCTGTTTTCTGCACTGCTCATCGGCGTCGGCGACTGCGCTGATCCTGCTGCAGTTTTCTGCTTTGCTAGTAGGCGTCGCCGACTGCGCTGGTCCTGCTGCTGTTTTCTGCTCTGCTCGTCGGCGACTGCGCTGGTCCTGCTGCTGTTTTCTGCACTGCTCATCAGCGTCGGCGACTGTGTTGATCCTGCTGCTGTTTTCTGCTCTGCTCGTTGGCGTCTGCGACTGCGTATCTCCTGCTGCTTTTTTCTGCTCTGCTCGTCGGCGTCAGCGACTGCGCTGATCCTGCTGCTGTTTTCTGCTCTGCTCGTTGGTGTCAGCGACTACGCTGATCCTGCTGCTGTTTTCTGCTCTGCTCGTCGGCGTCTGCGACTGCGCTGTTCCTGCTGCTTTTTTTGCTCTGCTCGTCGGCGTCGGCGACTGCGCTGATCCTGCTGCTTTCTGCTCTGTTCGTGGGCATCTGCGACTGCGCTGATCCTGCTGCTGTTTTCTGCTCAGCTCGTCGGCGTCGGCGACTGCTCTGGTTCTGCTGCTGTTTTCTTCTCTTCTCGTCGGCGTTGGCGACTGCGCTGGTCCTGCTGCTGTTTTCTGCTCTGCTCGTCGCCGCCGGCGACTGTGCTCGTCCTGCTGTTGTTTTCTGCTCTGATCGTCGGCGTCGGCGACTGTCCTGGTCGTGCTGCTGTTTTCTGCTCTGCTCATCGGCGTCTGCTACTGCGCTGATCCTGCTGCTATTTTCTGCTCTGCTCATCGGCGTCAGCGACTGGGCTGATCCTGCTGCTGTTTTCTGCCCTGCTCGTCTGCGTCAGCGAATGCGCTGATCCTGCTGCTGTGTTCGGCTCTGCTCGTCGCCGTCAGCGCTGATCCTGCTGCTGTTCCCTGCTCTGCTCGTCGCCGTCGGCGACTGCGCTGGTCCTGCTGTTGTTTTCTTCTCTGCTCGTCGGCGTCTGCTCTGCTCATCGGTGTCTGCGACTGCGCTGATCCTGCTGCTGTTTTCTGCTCTGCTCGTCGGCGTCGGTGACTGCACTGACCCTGCAGCTGTTTTCTGCTCTGCTTGTCGGCGTCGGCTACTGCGCTGTTCCTGCTGCTATTTTCTGCTCTGCTCATCGGCGTCAGCGACTGGGATGATCCTGCTGCTGTTTTCTGCTCTGCTCGTCTGCGTCAGCGAATGCGCTGATCCTGCTGCTGTTTTCTGCTCTGCTCGTCGCCGTCGGCGCCTGCGCTGGTCCTAATGTTGTTTTCTGCTCTGCTTGTCTGCGTCAGCAAATGCGCTGATCCTGATGCTGTTTCCTGCTCTGCTCGTCGCTGTCGGCGACTGCGCTGGTCCTGCTGCTGTTTTCTTCTCTGCTCGTCGGCGTCTGCTCTGCTCGTCGGCGTCTGCGACTGCGCTGGTCCTGCTGCTGTATTCTGCTCTGCTCATCGGCGACTGCGCTGGTCCTGCTGGTGTTTTCTGCACTGCTCATCGGCGTCGGCGACTGCACTGGTCCTGCTGTTGTTTTCGCCTCTGCTCGTCGGCGTCTGCGACTGCGATTGTCCCGCTGCTGTTTTCTGCTCTGCTCGAAGGCGACTGCGCTGGTCTTGCTGCTGTTTTCTGCACTGCTCATCGGCGTCGGCGACTGTGCTGATCCTGCTGCTGTTTTCTGCTCTGCTCGTAGGCGTCGGCGACTGCGCTGGTCATGCTGCTGTTTTCTGCACTGCTCATCGGCGTCTGTGACTGCGCTGGTCCTGCTGCTGTTTTCTGCTCTGCTCGTCCGCGACTGCACTGGTCCTGCTGCTGTTTTCTGCACTGCTCATGTGCGTCGGCGACTGCGTTGATCCTGCTGCTGTTTTCTGCTCTGCTCATTGGCGTCTGCGACTGCACATCTCCTGATGCTGTTTTTTGCTCTGCTCGTCGGCGTCAGCGACTGCGCTTATCCTGCTGCTGTTTAATGCTCTGCTCGTCGGCGTCTGCGACTGCGCATCTCCTGCTGCTGTTTTTTGCTCTGCTCGTCGGCGACTGCGCTGGTCCTGCTGCTGTTTTCTGCTCTGCTCATCGGCGTCGGCTACTGCGCTGATCCTTCTGCTGCTTTCTGCTCTGCTTGTCTGCATCAGTGAATGCGCTGATCCTGCTGCTGTTTCCTGCTCTGCTCGTCGCCGTCGGCGACTGTGCTGGTCCTGCTGTTGTTTTCTGCTCTGATCGTCGGCGTCGGCGACTGAGCTGGTCCTGCTGCTGTTTTCTTCTCTGCTCATCGGCGTCTGCTCTGCTCGTCGGCGTCTGCGACTGCGCTGGTCCTGCTGAAGTTTTCTGCACTGCTCATCGTGTCGGCGACTGCGCTGGTCCTGCTGTTGTTTTCGCCTCTGCTCGTCGGCGTCTGTGACTGCGCATCTCCTGCTGCTGTTTTTTGCTCTGCTCGTCGGCGTTGGCGACTGCGCTGATCCTGCTGCTGTTTTCTGCTCTGCTCGTCGGCGACTGCACTGGACCTGCTGCTGTTTTCTGCACTGCTCATCGGCGTCGGCGACTGCGTTGATCCTGCTGCTGTTTTCTGCTCTGCTCGTTGGCGTCTGCGACTGCGCATCTCCTGCCGCTTTTTTCTGCTCTGCTCGTCGTCGTCAGCGACTACGCTTATCCTGCTGCTGTTTTATGCTCTGCTCGTCGGCGTCTGCGACTGCACATCTCCTGCTGCTGTTTTTTGCTCTGCTCGTCGGCGACTGCGCTGGTCCTGCTGCTGTTTTCTTCTCTGCTCGTCGGCGTCTGCTCTGCTCGTCGGCGTCTGCGACTGCGCTGGGCCTGCTGCTGTTTTCTGCTCTGCTCGTTGGCGACTGCGCTGGTCCTGCTGGTGTTTTCTGCACTGCTCATCAGCGTCGGTGACTGCGCTGGTCCTGCTGTTGTTTTCGCCTCTGCTCGTCGGCTTCTGCGACTGCGCATCTCCTGCTGCTGTATTTTGCTCTTCTCGTCGGCGTTGGCGACTGCGCTGATCCTGCTGCTGTTTTCTGCTCTGCTTATTGGCGTCAGCGACTGGGCTGATCCTGCTGCTGTTTTCTGCTCTGCTCGTCTGCGTCAGCGAATGCGCTGATCCTGCTGCTGTTTTCTGCACTGCTCATCGGCGTCAGCGACTGCGTTGATCCTGCTGCTGTTTTCTGCTCTGCTCGTCTGCGTCAGCGAATGCGCTGATCCTGCTGCTGTTTTCTGCTCTGCTCGTCGCCGTCAGCGCCTGCGCTGGTCCTAATGTTGTTTTCTTCTCTGCTCGTCAGCGTCTGCTCTGCTCGTCGGCGTCTGCGACTGCGCTGGTCCTGCTGCTGTTTTCTGCTCTGCTCGTCGGCGACTGCGCAGGTCCTGCTGATGTTTTCTGCTCTGCTCGTCGGCGACTGCGCTGGTCCTGCTGCTGTTTTCTTCTCTGCTCGTCGGCGTCTGCTCTGCTCGTCGGCGTCTGCGACTGCGCTGGGCCTGCTGCTGTTTTCTGCTCTGCTCGTCGGCGACTGCGCTGGTCCTGCTGGTGTTTTCTGCACTGCTCATCGGCGTCGGCGACTGCGCTGTTCCTGCTGTTGTTTTCGCCTCTGCTCGTCGGCTTCTGCGACTGCGCATCTCCTGCTGCTGTATTTTGCTCTTCTCGTCGGCGTTGGCGACTGCGCTGATCCTGCTGCTGTTTTCTGCTCTGCTTATTGGCGTCAGCGACTGGGCTGATCCTGCTGCTGTTTTCTGCTCTGCTCGTCTGCGTCAGCGAATGCGCTGATCCTGCTGCTGTTTTCTGCACTGCTCATCGGCGTCAGCGACTGCGTTGATCCTGCTGCTGTTTTCTGCTCTGCTCGTTGGCGTCTGCGACTGCGCATCTCCTGCCGATTTTTTCGGCTCTGCTCGTCGGCATCAGCGACTGGGCTGGTCCTGCTGTTGTTTTATGCTCTAATCGCCGGCGTCGGCGACTGCGCTGGTCCTGCTGCTGTTTTCTTCTCTGCTCGTCAGCGTCTGCTCTGCTCGTCGGCGTCTGCGCTGGTCCTGCTGCTGTTTTCTGCTCTGCTCGTCGGCGACTGCTCTGGTCCTGCAGTTGTTTTCGCCTCTGCTCGTCGGCGTCTGCTCTGCTCATCGGCGTCTGCGACTGCGCTGGTCTTGCTGCTGTTTTCTGCTCTGCTCATTGGCGTCTGCGACTGTGCATCTCTTGCTGCTTTTTTCTGCTCTGCTCGTTGGCGTCAGCGACTGCGCGGAACCTAATGCTGTTTTCTGCTCTGATCGTCTGCGACTGCGCATCTCCTGCTGCTGTTTTTTGCTCTGCTTGTCTGCGTCAGCGACTGCGCTGATCCTGCTGCTGTTTTCTCCTCAGCTTGTCGGCGTCTGCGACTGCACTGGTGCTGCTGCTGTTTTCTGCTCTGCTCGTCAATGGCTGCGCTGATCCTGCTGTTGTTTTCTGCTCTGCTCGTAGGCGTCGGCGACTGCGCTGGTCCTGCTGCTGTTTTCTGCACTGCTCATCGGCGTCGGCGACTGCGCTGATCCTGCTGCTGTTTTCTGCTTTGCTAGTAGGCGTCGCCGACTGCGCTGGTCCTGCTGCTGTTTTCAGCTCTGCTCGTCGGCGACTGCGCTGGTCCTGCTGCTGTTTTCTGCACTGCTCATCAGCGTCGGCGACTGTGTTGATCCTGCTGCTGTTTTCTGCTCTGCTCGTTGGCGTCTGCGACTGCGCATCTCCTGCTGCTTTTTTCTGCTCTGCTCGTCGGCGTCAGCGACTGCGCTGATCCTGCTGCTGTTTTCTGCTCTGCTCGTTGGTGTCAGCGACTACGCTGATCCTGCTGCTGTTTTCTGCTCTGCTCGTCGGCGTCTGCGACTGCGCTGTTCCTGCTGCTTTTTTTGCTCTGCTCGTCGGCGTCGGCGACTGCGCTGATCCTGCTGCTTTCTGCTCTGTTCGTGGGCATCTGCGACTGCGCTGATCCTGCTGCTGTTTTCTGCTCAGCTCGTCGGCGTCGGCGACTGCTCTGGTCCTGCTGCTGTTTTCTTCTCTGCTCGTCGGCGTCGGCGACTGCGCTGGTCCTGCTGCTGTTTTCTGCTCTGCTCGTCGGCATCAGCGACTGCGCTGATGCTGTTTTCTGCTCTTCTCGTCGAGGTCAGCAACTGCGCTGATCCTGCTGCTGTTTTCTGCTCTGCTCGTCGCCGCCGGCGACTGCGCTCGTCCTGCTGTTGTTTTCTGCTCTGATCGTCGGCGTCGGCGACTGCGCTGGTCTTGCTGCTGTTTTCTGCTCTGCTCATCGGTGTCTGCTACTGCGCTGATCCTGCTGCTATTTTCTGCTCTGCTCATCGGCGTCAGCGACTGGGCTGATCCTGCTGCTGTTTTCTGCCCTGCTCGTCTGCGTCAGCGAATGCGCTGATCCTGCTGCTGTTTTCGGCTCTGCTCGTCACGGTCAGCGCTGATCCTGCTGCTGTTCCCTGCTCTGCTCGTCGCCGTCGGCGACTGCGCTGTTCCTGCTGTTGTTTTCTTCTCTGCTCGTCGGCGTCTGCTCTGCTCATCGGTGTCTGCGACTGCGCTGGTCCTGCTGCTGTTTTCTGCTCTGCTCGTCGGTGACTGCGCTGATCCTGCTGCTGTTTTCTGCACTGCTAATTGGCGTCGGCGACTGCGCTGATCCTGCTGCTGTTTTCTGCTCTGCTCGTCGGCGTCGGTGACTGCACTGACCCTGCAGCTGTTTTCTGCTCTGCTTGTCGGCGTCGGCTACTGCGCTGTTCCTGCTGCTATTTTCTGCTCTGCTCATCGGCGTCAGCGACTGGGATGATCCTGCTGCTGTTTTCTGCTCTGCTCGTCTGCGTCAGCGAATGCGCTGATCCTGCTGCTGTTTTCTGCTCTGCTCGTCGCCGTCGGCGCCTGCGCTGGTCCTAATGTTTTCTTCTCTGCTCGTCAGCGTCTGCTCTGCTCGTCGGCGTCTGCTCTGCTCATCGGTGTCTGCGACTGCGCTGATCCTGCTGCTGTTTTCTGCTCTGCTCGTCGGCGTCGGTGACTGCACTGACCCTGCAGCTGTTTTCTGCTCTGCTTGTCGGCGTCGGCTACTGCGCTGTTCCTGCTGCTATTTTCTGCTCTGCTCATCGACGTCAGCGACTGGGATGATCCTGCTGCTGTTTTCTGCTCTGCTCGTCTGCGTCAGCGAATGCGCTGATCCTGCTGCTTTTTTCTGCTCTGCTCGTCGCCGTCGGCGCCTGCGCTGGTCCTAATGTTGTTTTCTGCTCTGCTTGTCTGCGTCAGCAAATGCGCTGATCCTGATGCTGTTTCCTGCTCTGCTCGTTGCTGTCGGCGACTGCGCTGGTCCTGCTGCTGTTTTCTTCTCTGCTCGTCGGCGTCTGCTCTGCTCGTCGGCGTCTGCGACTGCGCTGGTCCCGCTGCTGTTTTCTGCTCTGCTCGACGGCGACTGCGCTGGTCTTGCTGCTGTTTTCTGCACTGCTCATCGGCGTCGGCGACTGTGCTGATCCTGCTGCTGTTTTCTGCTCTGCTCGTAGGCGTCGGCGACTGCGCTGGTCATGCTGCTGTTTTCTGCACTGCTCATCGGCGTCTGTGACTGCGCTGGTCCTGCTGCTGTTTTCTGCTCTGCTCGTCCGCGACTGCACTGGTCCTGCTGCTGTTTTCTGCACTGCTCATGTGCGTCGGCGACTGCGTTGATCCTGCTGCTGTTTTCTGCTCTGCTCATTGGCGTCTGCGACTGCACATCTCCTGATGCTGTTTTTTGCTCTGCTCGTCGGCGTCAGCGACTGCGCTTATCCTGCTGCTGTTTAATGCTCTGCTCGTCGGCGTCTGCGACTGCGCATCTCCTGCTGCTGTTTTTTGCTCTGCTCGTCGGCGACTGCGCTGGTCCTGCTGCTGTTTTCTGCTCTGCTCATCGGCGTCGGCTACTGCGCTGATCCTTCTGCTGTTTTCTGCTCTGCTTGTCTGCATCAGTGAATGCGCTGATCCTGCTGCTGTTTCCTGCTCTGCTCGTCGCCGTCGGCGACTGTGCTGGTCCTGCTGTTGTTTTCTGCTCTGATCGTCGGCGTCGGCGACTGAGCTGGTCCTGCTGCTGTTTTCTTCTCTGCTCATCGGCGTCTGCTCTGCTCGTCGGCGTCTGCGACTGCGCTGGTCCTGCTGAAGTTTTCTGCACTGCTCATCGTGTCGGCGACTGCGCTGGTCCTGCTGTTGTTTTCGCCTCTGCTCGTCGGCGTCTGTGACTGCGCATCTCCTGCTGCTGTTTTTTGCTCTGCTCGTCGGCGTTGGCGACTGCGCTGATCCTGCTGCTGTTTTCTGCTCTGCTCGTCGGCGACTGCACTGGACCTGCTGCTGTTTTCTGCACTGCTCATCGGCGTCGGCGACTGCGTTGATCCTGCTGCTGTTTTCTGCTCTGCTCGTTGGCGTCTGCGACTGCGCATCTCCTGCCGCTTTTTTCTGCTCTGCTCGTCGTCGTCAGCGACTACGCTTATCCTGCTGCTGTTTTATGCTCTGCTCGTCGGCGTCTGCGACTGCACATCTCCTGCTGCTGTTTTTTGCTCTGCTCGTCGGCGACTGCGCTGGTCCTGCTGCTGTTTTCTTCTCTGCTCGTCGGCGTCTGCTCTGCTCGTCGGCGTCTGCGACTGCGCTGGGCCTGCTGCTGTTTTCTGCTCTGCTCGTTGGCGACTGCGCTGGTCCTGCTGGTGTTTTCTGCACTGCTCATCGGCGTCGGTGACTGCGCTGGTCCTGCTGTTGTTTTCGCCTCTGCTCGTCGGCTTCTGCGACTGCGCATCTCCTGCTGCTGTATTTTGCTCTTCTCGTCGGCGTTGGCAACTGCGCTGATCCTGCTGCTGTTTTCTGCTCTGCTTATTGGCGTCAGCGACTGGGCTGATCCTGCTGCTGTTTTCAGCTCTGCTCGTCTGCGTCAGCGAATGCGCTGATCCTGCTGCTGTTTTCTGCACTGCTCATCGGCGTCAGCGATTGCGTTGATCCTGCTGCTGTTTTCTGCTCTGCTCGTCTGCGTCAAGGAATGCGCTGATCCTGCTGCTGTTTTCTGCTCTGCTCGTCGCCGTCGGCGCCTGCGCTGGTCCTAATGTTGTTTTCTTCTCTGCTCGTCAGAGACTGCTCTGCTCGTCGCCGTCTGCGACTGCGCTGGTCCTGCTGCTGTTTTCTGCTCTGCTCGTCGGCGACTGCGCAGGTCCTGCAGATGTTTTCTGCTCTGCTCGTCGGCGACTGCGCTGGTCCTGCTGCTGTTTTCTTCTCTGCTCGTCGGCGTCTGCTCTGCTCGTCGGAGTCTGCGACTGCGCTGGGCCTGCTGCTGTTTTCTGCTCTGCTCGTCGGCGACTGCGCTGGTCCTGCTGGTGTTTTCTGCACTGCTCATCGGCGTCGGCGACTGCGCTGGTCCTGCTGTTGTTTTCGCCTCTGCTCGTCGGCTTCTGCGACTGCGCATCTCCTGCTGCTGTATTTTGCTCTTCTCGTCGGCGTTGGCGACTGCGCTGATCCTGCTGCTGTTTTCTGCTCTGCTTATTGGCGTCAGCGACTGGGCTGATCCTGCTGCTGTTTTCTGCTCTGCTCGTCTGCGTCAGCGAATGCGCTGATCCTGCTGCTGTTTTCTGCACTGCTCATCGGCGTCAGCGACTGCGTTGATCCTGCTGCTGTTTTCTGCTCTGCTCGTTGGCGTCTGCGACTGCGCATCTCCTGCCGATTTTTTCGGCTCTGCTCGTCGGCATCAGCGACTGGGCTGGTCCTGCTGTTGTTTTATGCTCTAATCGCCGGCGTCGGCGACTGCGCTGGTCCTGCTGCTGTTTTCTTCTCTGCTCGTCAGCGTCTGCTCTGCTCGTCGGCGTCTGCGCTGGTCCTGCTGCTGTTTTCTGCTCTGCTCGTCGGCGACTGCTCTGGTCCTGCAGTTGTTTTCGCCTCTGCTCGTCGGCGTCTGCTCTGCTCATCGGCGTCTGCGACTGCGCTGGTCTTGCTGCTGTTTTCTGCTCTGCTCATTGGCGTCTGCGACTGTGCATCTCTTGCTGCTTTTTTCTGCTCTGCTCGTTGGCGTCAGCGACTGCGCTGAACCTAATGCTGTTTTCTGCTCTGATCGTCTGCGACTGCGCATCTCCTGCTGCTGTTTTTTGCTCTGCTTGTCTGCGTCAGCGACTGCGCTGATCCTGCTGCTGTTTTCTCCTCAGCTTGTCGGCGTCTGCGACTGCACTGGTGCTGCTGCTGTTTTCTGCTCTGCTCGTCAGTGGCTGCGCTGATCCTGCTGTTGTTTTCTGCTCTGCTCATCGGCGTCAGCGACTGGGATGATCCTGCTGCTGTTTTCTGCTCTGCTCGTCTGCGTCAGCGAATGCGCTGATCCTGCTGCTGTTTTCTGCTCTGCTCGTCGCCGTCGGCGCCTGCGCTGGTCCTAATGTTTTCTTCTCTGCTCGTCAGCGTCTGCTCTGCTCGTCGGCGTCTGCGACTGCGCTGGTCCTGCTGCTGTTTTCTGCTCTGCTCGTCGGCGACTGCGCAGGTCCTGCTGATGTTTTCTGCTCTGCTCGTCGGCGACTGCGCTGGTCCTGCTGCTGTTTTCTTCTCTGCTCGTCGGCGTCTGCTCTGCTCGTCGGCGTCTGCGACTGCGCTGGGCCTGCTGCTGTTTTCTGCTCTGCTCGTCGGCGACTGCGCTGGTCCTGCTGGTGTTTTCTGCACTGCTCATCGGCGTCGGCGACTGCGCTGGTCCTGCTGTTGTTTTCGCCTCTGCTCGTCGGCTTCTGCGACTGCGCATCTCCTGCTGCTGTATTTTGCTCTTCTCGTCGGCGTTGGCGACTGCGCTGATCCTGCTGCTGTTTTCTGCTCTGCTCATTGGCGTCAGCGACTGGGCTGATCCTGCTGCTGTTTTCTGCTCTGCTCGTCTGCGTCAGCGAATGCGCTGATCCTGCTGCTGTTTTCTGCACTGCTCATCGGCGTCAGCGACTGCGTTGATCCTGCTGCTGTTTTCTGCTCTGCTCGTTGGCGTCTGCGACTGCGCATCTCCTGCCGATTTTTTCGGCTCTGCTCGTCGGCATCAGCGACTGGGCTGGTCCTGCTGTTGTTTTATGCTCTAATCGCTGGCGTTGGCGACTGTGCTGGTCCTGCTGCTGTTTTCTTCTCTGCTCGTCGGCGTCTGCTCTGCTCGTCTGCGTCTGCGCTGGTCCTGCTGCTGTTTTCTGCTCTGCTCGTCGGCGTCTGCTCTGCTCGTCGGAGTCTGCGACTGCGCTGGGCCTGCTGCTGTTTTCTGCTCTGCTCGTCGGCGACTGCGCTGGTCCTGCTGGTGTTTTCTGCACTGCTCATCGGCGTCGGCGACTGCGCTGGTCCTGCTGTTGTTTTCGCCTCTGCTCGTCGGCTTCTGCGACTGCGCATCTCCTGCTGCTGTATTTTGCTCTTCTCGTCGGCGTTGGCGACTGCGCTGATCCTGCTGCTGTTTTCTGCTCTGCTTATTGGCGTCAGCGACTGGGCTGATCCTGCTGCTGTTTTCTGCTCTGCTCGTCTGCGTCAGCGAATGCGCTGATCCTGCTGCTGTTTTCTGCACTGCTCATCGGCGTCAGCGACTGCGTTGATCCTGCTGCTGTTTTCTGCTCTGCTCGTTGGCGTCTGCGACTGCGCATCTCCTGCCGATTTTTTCGGCTCTGCTCGTCGGCATCAGCGACTGGGCTGGTCCTGCTGTTGTTTTATGCTCTAATCGCCGGCGTCGGCGACTGCGCTGGTCCTGCTGCTGTTTTCTTCTCTGCTCGTCAGCGTCTGCTCTGCTCGTCGGCGTCTGCGCTGGTCCTGCTGCTGTTTTCTGCTCTGCTCGTCGGCGACTGCTCTGGTCCTGCAGTTGTTTTCGCCTCTGCTCGTCGGCGTCTGCTCTGCTCATCGGCGTCTGCGACTGCGCTGGTCTTGCTGCTGTTTTCTGCTCTGCTCATTGGCGTCTGCGACTGTGCATCTCTTGCTGCTTTTTTCTGCTCTGCTCGTTGGCGTCAGCGACTGCGCTGAACCTAATGCTGTTTTCTGCTCTGATCGTCTGCGACTGCGCATCTCCTGCTGCTGTTTTTTGCTCTGCTTGTCTGCGTCAGCGACTGCGCTGATCCTGCTGCTGTTTTCTCCTCAGCTTGTCGGCGTCTGCGACTGCACTGGTGCTGCTGCTGTTTTCTGCTCTGCTCGTCAGTGGCTGCGCTGATCCTGCTGTTGTTTTCTGCTCTGCTCGTAGGCGTAGGCGACTGCGCTGGTCCTGCTGCTGTTTTCTGCACTGCTCATCGGCGTCGGCGACTGCGCTGATCCTGCTGCTGTTTTCTGCTTTGCTAGTAGGCGTCGCCGACTGCGCTGGTCCTGCTGCTGTTTTCAGCTCTGCTCGTCGGCGACTGCACTGGTCCTGCTGCTGTTTTCTGCACTGCTCATCAGCGTCGGCGACTGTGTTGATCCTGCTGCTGTTTTCTGCTCTGCTCGTTGGCGTCTGCGACTGCGCATCTCCTGCTGCTTTTTTCTGCTCTGCTCGTCGGCGTCAGCGACTGCGCTGATCCTGCTGCTGTTTTCTGCTCTGCTCGTTGGTGTCAGCGACTACGCTGATCCTGCTGCTGTTTTCTGCTCTGCTCGTCGGCGTCTGCGACTGCGCTGTTCCTGCTGCTTTTTTTGCTCTGCTCGTCGGCGTCGGCGACTGCGCTGATCCTGCTGCTTTCTGCTCTGTTCGTGGGCATCTGCGACTGCGCTGATCCTGCTGCTGTTTTCTGCTCAGCTCGTCGGCGTCGGCGACTGCTCTGGTCCTGCTGCTGTTTTCTTCTCTGCTCGTCGGCGTCGGCGACTGCGCTGGTCCTGCTGCTGTTTTCTGCTCTGCTCGTCGGCATCAGCGACTGCGCTGATGCTGTTTTCTGCTCTTCTCGTCGAGGTCAGCAACTGCGCTGATCCTGCTGCTGTTTTCTGCTCTGCTCGTCGCCGCCGGCGACTGTGCTCGTCCTGCTGTTGTTTTCTGCTCTGATCGTCGGCGTCGGCGACTGCGCTGGTCTTGCTGCTGTTTTCTGCTCTGCTCATCGGTGTCTGCTACTGCGCTGATCCTGCTGCTATTTTCTGCTCTGCTCATCGGCGTCAGCGACTGGGCTGATCCTGCTGCTGTTTTCTGCCCTGCTCGTCTGCGTCAGCGAATGCGCTGATCCTGCTGCTATTTTCGGCTCTGCTCGTCACGGTCAGCGCTGATCCTGCTGCTGTTCCCTGCTCTGCTCGTCGCCGTCGGCGACTGCGCTGTTCCTGCTGTTGTTTTCTTCTCTGCTCGTCGGCGTCTGCTCTGCTCATCGGTGTCTGCGACTGTGCTGGTCCTGCTGCTGTTTTCTGCTCTGCTCGTCGGTGACTGCGCTGATCCTGCTGCTGTTTTCTGCACTGCTAATTGGCGTCGGCGACTGCGCTGATCCTGCTGCTGTTTTCTGCTCTGCTCGTCGGCGTCGGTGACTGCACTGACCCTGCAGCTGTTTTCTGCTCTGCTTGTCGGCGTCGGCTACTGCGCTGTTCCTGCTGCTATTTTCTGCTCTGCTCATCGGCGTCAGCGACTGGGATGATCCTGCTGCTGTTTTCTGCTCTGCTCGTCTGCGTCAGCGAATGCGCTGATCCTGCTGCTGTTTTCTGCTCTGCTCGTCGCCGTCGGCGCCTGCGCTGGTCCTAATGTTTTCTTCTCTGCTCGTCAGCGTCTGCTCTGCTCGTCGGCGTCTGCGACTGCGCTGGTCCTGCTGCTGTTTTCTGCTCTGCTCGTCGGCGACTGCGCAGGTCCTGCTGATGTTTTCTGCTCTGCTCGTCGGCGACTGCGCTGGTCCTGCTGCTGTTTTCTTCTCTGCTCGTCGGCGTCTGCTCTGCTCGTCGGCGTCTGCGACTGCGCTGGGCCTGCTGCTGTTTTCTGCTCTGCTCGTCGGCGACTGCGCTGGTCCTGCTGGTGTTTTCTGCACTGCTCATCGGCGTCGGCGACTGCGCTGGTCCTGCTGTTGTTTTCGCCTCTGCTCGTCGGCTTCTGCGACTGCGCATCTCCTGCTGCTGTATTTTGCTCTTCTCGTCGGCGTTGGCGACTGCGCTGATCCTGCTGCTGTTTTCTGCTCTGCTCATTGGCGTCAGCGACTGGGCTGATCCTGCTGCTGTTTTCTGCTCTGCTCGTCTGCGTCAGCGAATGCGCTGATCCTGCTGCTGTTTTCTGCACTGCTCATCGGCGTCAGCGACTGCGTTGATCCTGCTGCTGTTTTCTGCTCTGCTCGTTGGCGTCTGCGACTGCGCATTTCCTGCCGATTTTTTCGGCTCTGCTCGTCGGCATCAGCGACTGGGCTGGTCCTGCTGTTGTTTTATGCTCTAATCGCTGGCGTTGGCGACTGTGCTGGTCCTGCTGCTGTTTTCTTCTCTGCTCGTCGGCGTCTGCTCTGCTCGTCTGCGTCTGCGCTGGTCCTGCTGCTGTTTTCTGCTCTGCTCGTCGGCGACTGCTCTGGTCCTGCAGTTGTTTTCGCCTCTGCTCATCGGCGTCTGCGACTGCGCTGGTCTTGCTGCTGTTTTCTGCTCTGCTCATTGGCGTCTGCGACTGTGCATCTCTTGCTGCTTTTTTCTGCTCTGCTCGTTGGCGTCAGCGACTGCGCTGAACCTAATGCTGTTTTCTGCTCTGATCGTCTGCGACTGCGCATCTCCTGCTGCTGTTTTTTGCTCTGCTCGTCTGCGTCAGCGACTGCGCTGATCCTGCTGCTGTTTTCTCCTCAGCTTGTCGGCGTCTGCGACTGCACTGGTGCTGCTGCTGTTTTCTGCTCTGCTCGTCGGTGACTGCGCTGATCCTGCTGTTGTTTTCTGCTCTGCTCGTAGGCGTCGGCGACTGCGCTGGTCCTGCTGCTGTTTTCTGCACTGCTCATCGGCCTCGGCGACTGCGCTGATCCTGCTGCTGTTTTCTGCTTTGCTAGTAGGCGTCGCCGACTGCGCTGGTCCTGCTGCTGTTTTCTGCTCTGCTCGTCGGTGACTGCGCTGGTCCTGCTGCTGTTTTCTGCACTGCTCATCAGCGTCGGCGACTGTGTTGATCCTGCTGCTGTTTTCTGCTCTGCTCGTTGGCGTCTGCGACTGCGCATCTCCTGCTGCTTTTTTCTGCTCTGCTCGTCGGCGTCAGCGACTGCGCTGATCCTGCTGCTGTTTTCTGCTCTGCTCGTTGGTGTCAGCGACTACGCTGATCCTGCTGCTGTTTTCTGCTCTGCTCGTCGGCGTCTGCGACTGCGCTGTTCCTGCTGCTTTTTTTGCTCTGCTCGTCGGCGTCGGCGACTGCGCTGATCCTGCTGCTTTCTGCTCTGTTCGTGGGCATCTGCGACTGCGCTGATCCTGCTGCTGTTTTCTGCTCAGCTCGTCGGCGTCGGCGACTGCTCTGGTCCTGCTGCTGTTTTCTTCTCTGCTCGTCGGCGTCGGCGACTGCGCTGGTCCTGCTGCTGTTTTCTGCTCTGCTCGTCGGCATCAGCGACTGCGCTGATGCTGTTTTCTGCTCTTCTCGTCGAGGTCAGCAACTGCCCTGATCCTGCTGCTGTTTTCTGCTCTGCTCGTCGCCGCCGGCGACTGCGCTCGTCCTGCTGTTGTTTTCTGCTCTGATCGTCGGCGTCGGCGACTGCGCTGGTCTTGCTGCTGTTTTCTGCTCTGCTCATCGGCGTCTGCTACTGCGCTGATCCTGCTGCTATTTTCTGCTCTGCTCATCGGCGTCAGCGACTGGGCTGATCCTGCTGCTGTTTTCTGCCCTGCTCGTCTGCATCAGCGAATGCGCTGATCCTGCTGCTGTTTTCGGCTCTGCTCGTCGCCGTCAGCGCTGATCCTGCTGCTGTTCCATGCTCTGCTCGTCGCCGTCGGCAACTGCGCTGGTCCTGCTGTTGTTTTCTTCTCTGCTCGTCGGCGTCTGCTCTGCTCATCGGTGTCTGCGACTAAGCTGGTCCTGCTGCTGTTTTCTGCTCTGCTCGTCGGTGACTGCGCTGATCCTGCTGCTGTTTTCTGCACTGCTAATTGGCGTCGGCGACTGCGCTGATCCTGCTGCTGTTTTCTGCTCTGCTCGTCGGCGTCGGTGACTGCACTGACCCTGCAGCTGTTTTCTGCTCTGCTTGTCGGCGTCGGCTACTGCGCTGTTCCTGCTGCTATTTTCTGCTCTGCTCATCGGCTTCAGCGACTGGGATGATCCTGCTGCTGTTTTCTGCTCTGCTCGTCTGCGTCAGCGAATGCGCTGATCCTGCTGCCGTTTTCTGCTCTGCTCGTCGCCGTCGGCGCCTGCACTGGTCCTAATGTTGTTTTCTTCTCTGCTCGTCAGCGTCTGCTCTGCTCGTCGGCGTCTGCGACTGCGCTGGTCCTGCTGCTGTTTTCTGCTCTGCTCGTCGGCGACTGCGCAGGTCCTGCTGATGTTTTCTGCTCTGCTCGTCGGCGACTGCGCTGGTCCTGCTGCTGTTTTCTTCTCTGCTCGTCGGCGTCTGCTCTGCTCGTCGGCGTCTGCGACTGCGCTGGGCCTGCTGCTGTTTTCTGCTCTGCTCGTCGGCGACTGCGCTGGTCCTGCTGGTGTTTTCTGCACTGCTCATCGGCGTCGGCGACTGCGCTGGTCCTGCTGTTGTTTTCGCCTCTGCTCGTCGGCTTCTGCGACTGCGCATCTCCTGCTGCTGTATTTTGCTCTTCTCGTCGGCGTTGGCGACTGCGCTGATCCTGCTGCTGTTTTCTGCTCTGCTTATTGGCGTCAGCGACTGGGCTGATCCTGCTGCTGTTTTCTGCTCTGCTCGTCTGCGTCAGCGAATGCGCTGATCCTGCTGCTGTTTTCTGCACTGCTCATCGGCGTCAGCGACTGCGTTGATCCTGCTGCTGTTTTCTGCTCTGCTCGTTGGCGTCTGCGACTGCGCATCTCCTGCCGATTTTTTCGGCTCTGCTCGTCGGCATCAGCGACTGGGCTGGTCCTGCTGTTGTTTTATGCTCTAATCGCCGGCGTCGGCGACTGCGCTGGTCCTGCTGCTGTTTTCTTCTCTGCTCGTCGGCGTCTGCTCTGCTCGTCGGCGTCTGCGCTGGTCCTGCTGCTGTTTTCTGCTCTGCTCGTCGGCGACTGCTCTGGTCCTGCAGTTGTTTTCGCCTCTGCTCATCGGCGTCTGCGACTGCGCTGGTCTTGCTGCTGTTTTCTGCTCTGCTCATTGGCGTCTGCGACTGTGCATCTCTTGCTGCTTTTTTCTGCTCTGCTCGTTGGCGTCAGCGACTGCGCTGAACCTAATGCTGTTTTCTGCTCTGATCGTCTGCGACTGCGCATCTCCTGCTGCTGTTTTTTGCTCTGCTCGTCTGCGTCAGCGACTGCGCTGATCCTGCTGCTGTTTTCTCCTCAGCTTGTCGGCGTCTGCGACTGCACTGGTGCTGCTGCTGTTTTCTGCTCTGCTCGTCGGTGACTGCGCTGATCCTGCTGTTGTTTTCTGCTCTGCTCGTAGGCGTCGGCGACTGCGCTGGTCCTGCTGCTGTTTTCTGCACTGCTCATCGGCGTCGGCGACTGCGCTGATCCTGCTGCTGTTTTCTGCTTTGCTAGTAGGCGTCGCCGACTGCGCTGGTCCTGCTGCTGTTTTCTGCTCTGCTCGTCGGCGACTGCGCTGGTCCTGCTGCTGTTTTCTGCACTGCTCATCAGCGTCGGCGACTGTGTTGATCCTGCTGCTGTTTTCTGCTCTGCTCGTTGGCGTCTGCGACTGCGTATCTCCTGCTGCTTTTTTCTGCTCTGCTCGTCGGCGTCAGCGACTGCGCTGATCCTGCTGCTGTTTTCTGCTCTGCTCGTTGGTGTCAGCGACTACGCTGATCCTGCTGCTGTTTTCTGCTCTGCTCGTCGGCGTCTGCGACTGCGCTGTTCCTGCTGCTTTTTTTGCTCTGCTCGTCGGCGTCGGCGACTGCGCTGATCCTGCTGCTTTCTGCTCTGTTCGTGGGCATCTGCGACTGCGCTGATCCTGCTGCTGTTTTCTGCTCAGCTCGTCGGCGTCGGCGACTGCTCTGGTTCTGCTGCTGTTTTCTTCTCTGCTCGTCGGCGTTGGCGACTGCGCTGGTCCTGCTGCTGTTTTCTGCTCTGCTCGTCGCCGCCGGCGACTGCGCTCGTCCTGCTGTTGTTTTCTGCTCTGATCGTCGGCGTCGGCGACTGCGCTGGTCGTGCTGCTGTTTTCTGCTCTGCTCATCGGCGTCTGCTACTGCGCTGATCCTGCTGCTATTTTCTGCTCTGCTCATCGGCGTCAGCGACTGGGCTGATCCTGCTGCTGTTTTCTGCCCTGCTCGTCTGCGTCAGCGAATGCGCTGATCCTGCTGCTGTGTTCGGCTCTGCTCGTCGCCGTCAGCGCTGATCCTGCTGCTGTTCCCTGCTCTGCTCGTCGCCGTCGGCGACTGCGCTGGTCCTGCTGTTGTTTTCTTCTCTGCTCGTCGGCGTCTGCTCTGCTCATCGGTGTCTGCGACTGCGCTGATCCTGCTGCTGTTTTCTGCTCTGCTCGTCGGCGTCGGTGACTGCACTGACCCTGCAGCTGTTTTCTGCTCTGCTTGTCGGCGTCGGCTACTGCGCTGTTCCTGCTGCTATTTTCTGCTCTGCTCATCGGCGTCAGCGACTGGGATGATCCTGCTGCTGTTTTCTGCTCTGCTCGTCTGCGTCAGCGAATGCGCTGATCCTGCTGCTGTTTTCTGCTCTGCTCGTCGCCGTCGGCGCCTGCGCTGGTCCTAATGTTGTTTTCTTCTCTGCTCGTCAGCGTCTGCTCTGCTCGTCGGCGTCTGCGACTGCGCTGGTCCTGCTGCTGTTTTCTGCTCTGCTCGTCGGCGACTGCGCAGGTCCTGCTGATGTTTTCTGCTCTGCTCGTCGGCGACTGCGCAGGTCCTGCTGATGTTTTCTGCTCTGCTCGTCGGTGACTGCACTGGTCCTGCTGCTGTTTTCTGCTCTGCTCGTCGGCGACTGCGCTGGTTCTGCTGCTGTTTTCTGCACTGCTCATCGGCGTCGGCGACTGCGCTGGTCCTGCTGTTGTTTTCGCCTCTGATCGTCGGCGTCTGCTTTGCTCGTCGGCGTCTGCGACTGCGCAGGTCCTGCTGCTGTTTTCTGCTCTGCTCATCGGCGTCAGCGACTGGGATGATCCTGCTGTTGTTTTCTGCTCTGATTGTCGGCGTCGGCGACTGCGCTGGTCCTGCTGCTGTTTTCTGCTCTGCTCGTCGGCGTCGGCGGCTGCACTGACCCTGCTGCTGTTTTCTGCTCTGCTTGTCGGCGTCGGCTACTGCGCTGTTCCTGCTGCTATTTTCTGCTCTGCTCATCGGCGTCGGCGACTGCGCTGATCCTGCTGCTGTTTTCTGCTCTGCTCGTAGGCGTCGGCGACTGCGCTGGTCATGCTGCTGTTTTCTGCACTGCTCATCGGCGTTGGCGACTGCGATGATCCTGCTGCTGTTTTCTGCTCTGCTCGTAGGCGTCGCCGACTGCTCTGGTCCTGCTGTTGTTTTCGCCTCTGCTCGTCTGTGTCTGCTCTGCTCGTCGGCGTCTGCGACTGCGCTGTTCCTGCTGTTGTTTTCGCCTCTGCTCGTCTGCGTCTGCTCTGCTCGTCGGCGTCTGCGACTGCGCTGGTCCTGCTGCTGTTTTCTGCTCTGCTCGTTGGCGACTGCGCTGGTCTTGCTGCTGTTTTCTGCACTGCTCACTGGCGTCTGCAACTGTGCTGATCCTGCTGCTGTTTTCTGCTCTGCTCGTAGGCGTTAGCGACTGCGCTGGTCCTGCTGCTGTTTTCTGCACTGCTCATCGGAGTCTGCGACTGCGCTGGTCCTGCTGCTGTTTTCTGCACTGCTCATTGGCGTCTGCGACTGCGCATCTCCTGCTGCTTTTTTCTGCTAGGCTCGTCGGCGTCAGCGACTGCGCTGAACCTGCTGCTGTTTTCTACTCTGATCGTCTGCGACTGCGCATCTCCTGCTGCTGTTTTTTGCTCTGCTCGTCGGCATCAGCGACTGCGCTGATCCTGCTGCTGTTTTCTGCTCTGCTCGTCGGCGTCTGCGCATCTCCTGCTGCTGTTTTTCGCTCTGCTCGTCGGCGTCGGCTACTGCGCTGATCCTGCTGCTGTTTTCTGCTCTGCTTGTCTGCGTCAGCGAATGCACTGATCCTGCTGCTGTTTCCTGCTCTGCTCGTCGCCGTCGGCGACTGCGCTGGTCTTGCTGTTGTTTTCTGCTCTGATCGTCGGCGAATGCGCTGGTCATGCTGCTGTTTTCTTCTCTGCTTGTCGGCGTCTGTTCTGCTCGTCGGAGTCTGCGACTGCGCTGGTCCTGCTGCTGTTTTCTGCTCTGCTCATCGGCGACTGCGCTGGTCCTGCTGGTGTTTTCTGCACTGCTCATCGGCGTCGGCGACTGCGCTGGTCCTGCTGCTGTTTTCTGCTCTGCTCGTCAGCGACTGCGCTGGTCCTACTGCTTTTTTCTGCACAGCTCATCGGCGTCGGCGACTGTGCTGATCCTGCTGCTGTTTTCTGCTCTGCTCGTAGGCGTCGGCGACTGCGCTGGTCCTTCTGCTGTTTTCTGCAGTAATCATCGGCGTCGGCGACTGCGCTGATCCTGCTGATGTTTTCTGCTCTGCTCGTCGGCGACTGCGCTGGACCTGCTGCTGTTTTCTGCACTGCTCATCGGCGTCGGCGACTGCGTTGATCCTGCTGCTGTTTTCTGCTCTGCTCGTTGGTGTCTGCGACTGCGCATCTCCTGCCGCTTTTTTCTGCTCTGCTCGTCGGCGTCAGCGACTGCGCTGATCCTGCTGCTGTTTCCTGCTCTGCTTGTCTGCGTCGGCGAATGCGCTGATCCTGCTGCTGTTTTCTGCTCTGCTAGTCGTGTCGGCGGCTGCACTGACCCTGCTGCTGTTTTCTGCTCTGCTTGTCGGCGTCGGCTACTGCGCTGTTCCTGCTGCTATTTTCTGCTCTGCTCATCGGCGTCGGCGACTGCGCTGATCCTGCTGCTGTTTTCTGCTCTGCTCGTAGGCGTCGGCGACTGCGCTGGTCATGCTGCTGTTTTCTGCACTGCTCATCGGCGTCGGCGACTGCGATGATCCTGCTGCTGTTTTCTGCTCTGCTCGTAGGCGTCGCCGACTGCTCTGGTCCTGCTGTTGTTTTCGCCTCTGCTCGTCTGCGTCTGCTCTGCTCGTCGGCGTCTGCGACTGCGCTGTTCCTGCTGTTGTTTTCGCCTCTGCTCGTCTGCGTCTGCTCTGCTCGTCGGCGTCTGCGACTGCGCTGGTCCTGCTGCTGTTTTCTGCTCTGCTCGTCGGCGACTGCGCTGGTCCTGCTGCTGTTTTCTGCACTGCTCACTGGCGTCTGCAACTGTGCTGATCCTGCTGCTGTTTTCTGCTCTGCTCGTAGGCGTCGGCGACTGCGCTGGTCCTGCTGCTGTTTTCTGCACTGCTCATCGGAGTCTGCGACTGCGCTGGTCCTGCTGCTGTTTTCTGCACTGCTCATTGGCGTCTGCTACTGCGCATCTCCTGCTGCTTTTTTCTGCTAGGCTCGTCGGCGTCAGCGACTGCGCTGAACCTGCTGCTGTTTTCTACTCTGATCGTCTGCGACTGCGCATCTCCTGCTGCTGTTTTTTTGCTCTGCTCGTCGGCATCAGCGAATGCCCTGATCCTGCTGCTGTTTTCTGCTCTGCTCGTCGGCGTCTGCGCATCTCCTGCTGCTGTTTTTTGATCTGCTCGTCGGCGTCGGCTACTGCGCTGATCCTGCTGCTGTTTTCTGCTCTGCTTGTCTGCGTCAGCGAATGCGCTGATCCTGCTGCTGTTTCCTGCTCTGCTCGTCGCCGTCGGCGACTGCGCTGGTCTTGCTGTTGTTTTCTGCTCTGATCGTCGGCGACTGCGCTGGTCAAGCTGCTGTTTTCTTCTCTGCTTGTCGGCGTCTGTTCTGCTCGTCGGAGTCTGCGACTGCGCTGGTCCTGCTGCTGTTTTCTGCTCTGCTCATCGGCGACTGCGCTGGTCCTGCTGGTGTTTTCTGCACTGCTCATCGGCGTCGGCGACTGCGCTGGTCCTGCTGCTGTTTTCTGCTCTGCTCGTCAGCGACTGCGCTGGTCCTACTGCTTTTTTCTGCACAGCTCATCGGCGTCGGCGACTGTGCTGATCCTGCTGCTGTTTTCTGCTCTGCTCGTAGGCGTCGGCGACTGCGCTGGTCCTTCTGCTGTTTTCTGCAGTAATCATCGGCGTCGGCGACTGCGCTGATCCTGCTGATGTTTTCTGCTCTGCTCGTCGGCGACTGCGCTGGACCTGCTGCTGTTTTCTGCACTGCTCATCGGCGTCGGCGACTGCGTTGATCCTGCTGCTGTTTTCTGCTCTGCTCGTTGGCGTCTGCGACTGCGCATCTCCTGCCGCTTTTTTCTGCTCTGCTCGTCGGCGTCAGCGACTGCGCTGATCCTGCTGCTGTTTCCTGCTCTGCTTGTCTGCGTCGGCGAATGCGCTGATCCTGCTGCTGTTTCCTGCTCTGCTCGTCGCCGTCGGCGACTGCGCTGGTCCTGCTATTGTTTTCTGCTCTGATCGTCGGTGACTGCGCTGGTATTGCTGCTGTTTTCTTCTCTGCTTGTCGGCGTCTGCTCTGCTCGTCGGCGTCTGCGACTGCGCTGGTCCTGCTGCTGTTTTCTGCTCTGCTCATCGTCGACTGCGCTGGTCCTGCTGTTGTTTTCGCCTCTGATCGTCGGCGTCTGCGACTGCGCTGGTCCTGCTGCTTTTTTCTGCACTGCTCATCGGCGTCAGTGACTGTGCTGATCCTGCTGCTGTTTTCTGCTCTGCTTGTAGGCGTCGGCGACTGCGCTGGTCCTGCTGCTGTTTTCTGCACTGCTCATCGGCATCGGCAACTGCGCTAATCCTGCTGCTGTTTTCTGCTCTGCTCGTTGGCGTCTGCGACTGTGCATCTCCTGCCACTTTTTTCTGCTCTGCTTGTCGGCGTCAGCGACTGCGCTGATCCTGCTGCTGTTTTCTGCTCTGCTCGTCGGCGTCTGCGACTGCGCATCTCCTGCTGCTGTTTTTTGCTCTACTCGTCGGCGTCGGCGTCTGCGCTGATCCTGCTGCTGTTTTCTGCTCTGCTCGTCTGCGTCAGCGAATCCGCTGATCCTGCTACTTTTTCCTGCTCTGCTCGTCGCCGTCGGCGACTTCGCTGGTCCTGCTGTTTATTTCTGCTCTGATCGCCGGCGTCGGCGACTGCGCTGGTCCTGCTACTGTTTTCTTCTCTGCTCGTCGGCGTCTGCTCTGCTCGTCGGCGACTGCGCTGGTCCTGCTCTTGTTTTCACTTCTGCTCGTCGGCGTCTGCTCGCTCATTGGTGTCTGCGACTGCGCTGGTCCTGCTGCTGTTTTATGCTCTGCTCATTCGCGTCTGCGACTGCGCATCTCCTGCTGCTTTTTTCTGCACTGCTCGTCGGCGTCAGCGACTGCGCTGACTCTGCTGCTGTTTTCTGCTCTGATCGTCTGCGACTGTGCATCTCCTGCTGCTATTTTTTGCTCTGCTCGTCGGCGTCAGCGACTGCGCTGACCCTGCTGCTGTTTTCTGCTCTGATCGTCTGCGACTGCACATCTCCTGCTGCTTTTTTCTGCTCTGCTCGTCGGCGTCAGCGACTGCGCATCTCCTGCTGCTGTTTTTTGCTCCGCTCATCGGCGACTGTGCTTGTCCTGCTGCTGTTTTCTGCTCTGATCGTCTGCGACTGTGCATCTCCTGCTGCTGTTTTATGCTCTGCTCGTCGGCGTCAGCGACTGCGCATCTCCTGCTGCTGTTTTTTTGCTCCGCTCATCGGCGACTGTGCTTGTCCTGCTGCTGTTTTCTGCTCTGCTCATCGGCGTCGGCGACTGCGCTGGTCCTGCTGTTGTTTTCTGCTCTGCTCGTCTGCGTCAGCGAATGCGCTGATCCTGCTGCTGTTTCCTGCTCTGCTCGTCGCCGTCGGCGACTGCGCTGGTCCTGCTGTTGTTTTCTGCTCTGATCGTCGGCGTCGGCGACTGCGCTGGTCCTGCTGCTGTTTTCTTCTCTGCTCGTCGGCGTCTGCTCTGCTCGTCGGCGTCAGCGACTGCGCTGGGCCTGCTGCTGTTTTCTGCTCTGCTCGTCGGCGACTGCGCTGGTCCTGCTGGTGTTTTCTGCACTGCTCATCGGCGTCGGCGACTGCGCTGGTCCTGCTGTTGTTTTCGCCTCTGCTCGTCGGCGTCTGCGACTGCGCTGGTCCTGCTGCTGTTTTCTGCTCTGCTCGTCTGCGACTGCGCTGGTCCTGCTGCTGTTTTCTGCACTGCTCATCGGCGTCGGCGACTGTGCTGATCCTGCTGCTGTTTTCTGCCCTAATCGTAGGCGTTGGCGACTGCGCTGGTCCTGCTGCTGTTGTCTTCACTGCTCATCGGCGTCGGCGACTGTGCTGATCCTGCTGCTGTTTTCTGCTCTGCTCGTCGGCGACTGCGCTGGTCCTGCTGCTGTTTTCTGCTCTGCTCGTCTGCGACTGCGCTGGTCCTGCTGCTGTTTTCTGCACTGCTCATCGGCGTCGGCGACTGTGCTGATCCTGCTGCTGTTTTCTGCCCTAATCGTAGGCGTTGGCGACTGCGCTGGTCCTGCTGCTGTTGTCTTCACTGCTCATCGGCGTCGGCGACTGTGCTGATCCTGCTGCTGTTTTCTGCTCTGCTCGTCGGCGACTGCGCTGGACCTGCTGCTGTTTTCTGCACTGCTCATCGGCGTTGGCGACTGAGTTGATCCTGCCGCTTTTTTCTCCTCTGCTCGTCTGCGTCAGCGACTGCTCTGATCCTGCTGTTGTTTTCTGCTCTGCTCGTCGCCGTCGGCGACTTCGCTGGTCCTGCAATTGTTTTCAGCTCTGATCGCCGGCGTCGGCGACTGCGCTGGTCCTGCTGCTGTTTTCTTCTCTGCTCGTCGGCGTCTGCTCTGCTCGTCGGCGTCTGCGCTGGTCCTGCTGTTGTTTTCTGCTCTGCTCGTCGGCGACTGCGCTGGTCCTGCTCTTGTTTTCGCTTCTGCTCGTCGGCGTCTGCTCTGCTCATTGGCGTCTGCGACTGCACTGGTCCTGCTGCTGTTTTCTGCTCTGCTCATTTGAGTCTGCGACTGCGCATCACCTGCTGCTTTTTTTTGCTCTGCTCGTCGGCGTCAGCGACTGCGCTGACCCTGCTGCTGTTTTCTGCTCTGCTCGTCAGCGTCTGCTCTGCTCGTCGGCGTCTGCACTGGTCCTGCTGCTGTTTTCTGCTCTGCTCGTCGGCGACTGCTCTGGTCCTGCAGTTGTTTTCGCCTCTGCTCGTCGGCGTCTGCTCTGCTCATCGGCGTCTGCGACTGCGCTGTTCATGCTGCTGTTTTCTGCTCTGCTCATTGGCGTCTGCGACTGCGCATCTCCTGCTGCTTTTTTCTGCTCTGCTCGTTGGCGTCAGCGATTGCGCTGACCCTGCTGCTGATTTTTGCTCTGATCGTCTGCGACTGCGCATCTCCTGCTGCTGTTTTTTGCTCTGCTCGTCGGTGTCAGCGACTGCGCTGATCCTGCTGCTGTTTTCTGTTCTGCTCGTCGGTGTCTGCGACTGCGCTGGTCCTGCTGCTGTTTTCTGCTCTGCTCGTCGGCGACTGCGCTGATCCTGCTGCTGTTTTCTGCTCTGCTCGTAGGCGTCGGCGACTGCGCTGGTCCTGCTGCTGTTTTCTGCTCTGCTCGTCGGCGACTGCGCTGGTCATGCTGCTGTTTTCTGCACTGCTCATCGGCGTCGATGACTGCGTTGATCCTGCTGCTGTTTTCTGCTCTGCTCGTTGGCGTCTGCGACTGCGCATCTCCTGCTGCTTTTTTCTGCTCTGCTCTTCAGCGTCAGCGACTGCGCTGATCCTGCTGCTGTTTTCTGCTCTGCTCGTCGGTGTCCGCGACTACGCTGATCCTGCTGCTGTTTTCTGCTCTGCTCGTCGGCGTCTGCGACTGCTCTGGTCCTGCTGCTGTTTTTTGCTCTGCTCGTCGGCGTCAGCGACTGCGCTGATCCTGCTGCTGCTTTCTGCTCTGCTCGTCGGCGTCTGCGACTGCGCTGGTCCTGCTGCTGTTTTCTGCTCTGCTCGTCGGCATCAGCGACTGCGCTGATGCTGTTTTCTGCTCTGCTCGTCGAGGTCAGCAACTGCGCTGATCCTGCTGCTGTTTTCTGCTCTGCTTGTCCCCGTCGGCGACTGCGCTCGTCCTGCTGTTGTTTTCTGCTCTGATCGTTGGCGTCGGCGACTGCGCTGGTCCTGCTGCTGTTTTCTGCTCTGCTCGTCGGCGTCTGCGACTGCTCTGGTCCTGCTGCTGTTTTTTGCTCTGCTCGTCGGCGTCAGCGACTGCGCTGATCCTGCTGCTGCTTTCTGCTCTGCTCGTCGGCGTCTGCGACTGCGCTGGTCCTGCTGCTGTTTTCTGCTCTGCTCGTCGGCATCAGCGACTGCGCTGATGCTGTTTTCTGCTCTGCTCGTCGAGGTCAGCAACTGCGCTGATCCTGCTGCTGTTTTCTGCTCTGCTTGTCCCCGTCGGCGACTGCGCTCGTCCTGCTGTTGTTTTCTGCTCTGATCATTGGCGTCGGCGACTGCGCTGGTCCTGCTGCTGTTTTCTGCTCTGCTCATCGGCGTCTGCGACTGCGCTGACCCTGCTGCTGATTTCTGCTCTGATCGTCTGCGACTGCGCATCTCCTGCTGCTGTTTTTGATCTGCTCGTCGGTGTCAGCGACTGAGCTGATCCTGCTGCTGTTTTCTGCTCTGCTCGTCGGCGTCTGCGACTGCGCTGGTCCTACTGCTGTTTTCTGCTCTGCTCGTCGGCGACTGCGCTGATCCTGCTGCTGTTTTCTGCTCTGCTCGTCGGCGACTGCGCTGATCCTGCTGCTGTTTTCTGCTCTGCTCGTAGGCGTCGGCGACTGCGCTGCTCCTGCTGCTGTTTTCTGCACTGCTCCTCGGCGACTGCGCTGTTCCTGCTGCTGTTTTCTGCTTTGCTCGTAGGCGTCGCCGACTGCGCTGGTCCTGCTGCTGTTTTCTGCTCTGCTCGTCGTCGACTGCGCTGGTCCTGCTGCTGTTTTCTGCACTGCTCGTCGAGGTCAGCAACTGCGCTGATCCTGCTGCTGTTTTCTGCTCTTCTCATCGCCGTCGGCGGCTGCGCTGGTCCTGCTCTTGTTTTCGCTTCTGCTCGTCGGCGTCTGCTCTGCTCATTGGCGTCTGCGACTGCGCTGGTCCTGCTGCTGTTTTCTGCTCTGCTCATTGGCGTCTGCGACTGCGCATCTCCTGCTGCTTTTTTCTGCTCTGCTCGTCGGCGTCAGCGACTGCGCTGACCCTGCTGCTGTTTTCTGCTCTGATCGTCTGCGACTGCGCATCTCCTGCTTCTTTTTTCTGCTCTGCTCGTCAGCGTCAGCGACTGGGCTGCCCCTGCTGCTGTTTTCTGCTCTGATCGCAGGCGTCTGCGACTGCGCTGGTCCTGCTGCTGTTTTCATCTCTGCTCGTCGGCGTCTGCTCTGCTCGTCGGCGTCTGTGCTGGTCCTGCTGCTGTTTTCTGCTCTGCTCGTCGGCGACTGCTCTGGTCCTGCAGTTGTTTTCGCCTCTGCTCGTCGGCGTCTGCTCTGCTCATCGGCGTCTGCGACTGCGCTGTTCATGCTGCTGTTTTCTGCTCTGCTCATTGGCGTCCGCGACTGCGCATCTCCTGCTGCTTTTTTCTGCTCTGCTCGTTGGCGTCAGCGACTGCGCTGACCCTGCTGCTGATTTCTGCTCTGATCGCCTGCGACTGCGCATCTCCTGCTGCTGTTTTTTGCTCTGCTCGTCGGTTTCAGCGACTGCTCTGATCCTGCTGCTGTTTTCTGCTCTGCTCGTCGGTGTCTGCGACTGCGCTGGTCCTGCTGCTGTTTTCTGCTCTGCTCGTCGGCGACTGCGCTGATCCTGCTGCTCTTTTCTGCTCTGCTTGTAGGCGTCGGCGACTGCGCTGGTCCTCCTGCTGTTTTCTGCACTGCTCATCGGCGTCGGCGACTGCGCTGTTCCTGCTGCTGTTTTCTGCTTTGCTCGTAGGCGTTGCCAACTGCGCTGGTCCTGCTGCTGTTTTCTGCTCTGCTCGTCGGCGACTGCGCTGGTCCTGCTGCTGTTTTCTGCACTGCACATCGGCGTCGGCGACTGCGTTGATCCTGCTGCTGTTTTCTGCTCTGCTCGTCGGCGTCTGCGACTGCGCATCTCCTGCTGCTTTTTTCTGCTCTGCTCTTCAGCGTCAGCGACTGCGCTGATCCTGCTGCTGTTTTCTGCTCTGCTCGTCGGTGTCAGCGACTACGCTGATCCTGCTGCTGTTTTCTGCTCTGCTCGTCGGCGTCTGCGACTGCTCTGGTCCTGCTGCTGTTTTTTGCTCTGCTCGTCGGCGTCAGCGACTGCGCTGATCCTGCTGCTGCTTTCTGCTCTGCTCGTCGGCGTCAGCGACTGCGCTGATCCTGCTGCTGCTTTCTGCTCTGCTCGTCGGCGTCTGCGACTGCGCTGGTCCTGCTGCTGTTTTCTGCTCTGCTCGTCGGCATCAGCGACTGCGCTGATGCTGTTTTCTGCTCTGCTCGTCGAGGTCAGCAACTGCGCTGATCCTGCTGCTGTTTTCTGCTCTGCTCGTCGCCGTCGGCGACTGCGCTCGTCCTGCTGTTGTTTTCTGCTCTGATCGTCGGCGTCGGCGACTGCGCTGGTCCTGCTGCTGTTTTCTGCTCTGCTCATCGGCGTCTGCGACTGCGCTGACCCTGCTGCTGATTTCTGCTCTGATCGTCTGCGACTGCGCATCTCCTGCTGCTGTTTTTTGCTCTGCTCGTCGGTGTCAGTGACTGAGCTGATCCTGCTGCTGTTTTCTGCTCTGCTCGTCGGCGTCTGCGACTGCGCTGGTCCTGCTGCTGTTTTCTGCTCTATTCGTCGGCGACTGCGCTGGTCCTGCTGCTGTTTTCTGCACTGCTCCTCGGCGACTGCGCTGTTCCTGCTACTGTTTTCTGCTTTGCCCGTAGGCGTCGCCGACTGCGCTGGTCCTGCTGCTGTTTTCTGCTCTGCTCGTCGGCGACTGCGCTGGTCCTGCTGCTGTTTTCTGCTCTGCTCGTTGGCGTCTGCGCATCTCCTGCTGCTTTTTTCTGCTCTGCTCGTCGGCGTCAGCGACTGCGCTGATCCTGCTGCTGTTTTCTGCTCTGCTCGTCGGTGTCAGCGACTACGCTGATCCTGCTGCTGTTTTCTGCTCTGCTCGTCGGCGTCTGCGACTGCGCTGGTCCTGCTGTTGTTTTCTGCTCTGCTCGTCGGCATCAGCGACTGCTCTGATGCTGTTTTATGCTCTGCTCGTCGAGGTCAGCAACTGCGCTGATCCTGCTGCTGTTTTCTGCTCTGCTCGTCGCCGTCGGCGACTGCGCTCGTCCTGCTGTTGTTTTCTGCTCTGATCGTCGGCGTCGGCGACTGCACTGGTCCTGCTGCTGTTTTCTGCTCTGCTCATCGGCGTCTGCGACTGCGCTGACCCTGCTGCTGATTTCTGCTCTGATTGTCTGCGACTGCGCATCTCCTGCTGCTGTTTTTTGATCTGCTCGTCGGTGTCAGCGACTGCGCTGATCCTGCTGCTGTTTTCTTCTCTGCTCGTCGGCGTCTGCGACTGCGCTGGTCCTGCTGCTGTTTTCTGCTCTGCTCGTCGGCGACTGCGCTGATCCTGCTGCTGTTTTCTGCTCTGCTCGTCGGCGACTGCGCTGATCCTGCTGCTGTTTTCTGCTCTGCTCGTAGGCGTCGGCGACTGCGCTGGTCCTGCTGCTGTTTTCTGCACTGCTCCTCGGCGACTGTGCTGTTCCTGCTGCTGTTTTCTGCTTTGCTTGTAGGCGTCGCCGACTGCGCTGGTCCTGCTGCTGTTTTCTGCTCTGCTCGTCGGCGACTGCGCTGGTCCTGCTGCTGTTTTCTGCACTGCTCATCGGCGTCGGCGACTGCGTTGATCCTGCTGCTGTTTTCTGCTCTGCTTGTTGGCGTCTGCGACTGCGCATCTCCTGCTGCTTTTTTCTGCTCTGCTCGTCGGCATCAGCGACTGCGCTGATCCTGCTGCTGTTTTCTGCTCTGCTCGTCGGTGTCAGCGACTACGCTGATCCTGCTGCTGTTTTCTGCTCTGCTCATCGGCGTCTGCGACTGCGCTGGTCCTGCTGCTGTTTTTTGCTCTGCTCGTCGGCGTCGGCGACTGCGCTGATCCCGCTGTTGTTATCTGCTCTGATCGTCGGCGTCGGCGACTGCGCTGGTCCTGCTGTTGTTTTCTGCTCTGCTCATCGACGTCTGCTACTGCGCTGATCCTGCTGCTATTTCCTGCTCTGCTCATCGGCGTCAGCAAATGCGCTGATCCTGCTGCTGTTTTCTGCTCTGCTCGTCGCCGTCAGCGCTGATCCTGCTGCTGTTTCCTGCTCTGCTCATCGCCGTCGGCGACTGCGCTGGTCCTGCTGTTGTTTTCTTCTCTGCTCGTCGGCGTCTGCTCTGCTCGTCGGCGTCGGTGACTGCGCTGGTCCTGCTGCTGTTTTTTGCTCTGCGCGTCGGCGTCGGCGACTGCACTGATCCTGCTGCTGCTTTCTGCTCTGCTCGTCGGAGTCTGCGACTGCACTGGTCCTGCTTCTGTTTTCTGCTCTGCTCGTCGGCATCAGCGACTGCGCTGATGCTGTTTTCTGCTCTGCTCGTCGAGGTCAGCAACTGCGCTGATCCTGCTGCTGTTTTCTGCTCTTCTCATCGCCGTCGGCGACTGCGCTCGTCCTGCTGTTGTTTTCTGCTCTGATCGTCGGCGTCGGCGACTGCGCTGGTCCTGCTGCTGTTTTCTGCTCTGCTCATCGGCGTCTGCTACTGCGCTGATCCTGCTGCTATTTTCTGCTCTGCTCATCGGCGTCAGCGACTGGGCTGATCCTGCTGCTGTTTTCTGCTCTGCTCGTCTGCGTCAGCGAATGCGCTGATCCTGCTGCTGTTTTCTGCTCTGCTCTTCTCCGTCAGCGCTGATCCTGCTGCTGTTTCCTGCTCTGCTCGTCGCCGACGGCGACTGCGCTGGTCCTGCTGTTGTTTTTTTCTCTGCTCGTCGGCGTCTGCTCTGCTCGTCGGCGTCAGCGACTGCGCTGGTCCTGCTGCTGTTTTCTGCTCTGCTCGTCGGTGACTGCGCTGATCCTGCTTCAGTTTTCTGCACTGCTAATTGGCGTCGGCGACTGCGCTGATCCTGCTGCTGTTTTCTGCTCTGCTCGTACGCGTCGGCGACTGCGCTGGTCCTGCTGCTGTTTTCTGCTCTGCTCGTCGGCTGCTGCGCTGATCCTGCTGCTGTTTTCTGCTCTGCCCGTCTGCGTCAGCGAATGCGCTGATCCTGCTGCTGTTTTCTGCTCTGATCGTCAGCGTCGGCGACTGCGCTGGTCCTGCTGCTGTTTTCTTCTCTGCTCGTCGGCGTCTGCTCTGCTCGTCGGCGTCTGCGACTGCGCTGGTCCTGCTGCTATTTTCTGCTCTGCTCGTCGGCGACTGCGCTGGTCCTGCTGCTTTTTTCTGCACTGCTCATCGGTGTCGGCGACTGTGCTGATCCTGCTGCTGTTTTCTGCCCTGCTCGTAGGCGTCGGCGACTGTGCTGGTCCTGCTGCTGTTTTCTGCACTGCTCATCGGCGTCGGCGACTGCGCTGATCCTGCTGCTGTTTTCTGCTCTGCTCGTCGGCGACTGCGCTGGACCTGCTGCTGTTTTCTGCACTGCTCATCGTCGTCGGCGACTGTGTTGATCCTGCTGCTGTTTTCTGCTCTGCTCGTTGGCGTCTGCGACTGCGCATCTCCTGCCGCTTTTTTCTGCTCTGCTCGTCGGCGTCAGCGACTGCGTTGATCCTGCTGCTGTTTTCTGCTCTGCTCGTCGGCGTCTGCGACTGCGCATCTCCCTCTGCTGTTTTTTGCTCTGCTCGTCGGCGTCGTCGACTGCGCTGATCCTGCTGCTGTTTTCTGCTCTGCTCATCGGCGACTGCGCTGGTCCTTCTGCTGTTTTCTGCACTGCTCATCGGCGTTGGCGACTGCGTTGATCCTGCTGCTGTTTTCTGCTCTGCTCATTGGCGTCTGCGACTGCGCATCTCCTGCTGCTTTTTTCTGCTCTGCTCGTCGGCGTCTGCGACTGCTCTGGTCCTGCTGCTGTTTTTTGCTCTGCTCGTCGGCGTCAGCGACTGCGCTGATCCTGCTGCTGCTTTCTGCTCTGCTCGTCGGCGTCTGCGACTGCGCTGGTCCTGCTGCTGTTTTCTGCTCTGCTCGTCGGCATCAGCGACTGCGCTGATGCTGTTTTCTGCTCTGCTCGTCGAGGTCAGCAACTGCGCTGATCCTGCTGCTGTTTTCTGCTCTGCTTGTCCCCGTCGGCGACTGCGCTCGTCCTGCTGTTGTTTTCTGCTCTGATCGTTGGCGTCGGCGACTGCGCTGGTCCTGCTGCTGTTTTCTGCTCTGCTCATCGGCGTCTGCGACTGCGCTGACCCTGCTGCTGATTTCTGCTCTGATCGTCTGCGACTGTGCATCTCCTGCTGCTGTTTTTGATCTGCTCGTCGGTGTCAGCGACTGAGCTGATCCTGCTGCTGTTTTCTGCTCTGCTCGTCGGCGTCTGCGACTGCGCTGGTCCTACTGCTGTTTTCTGCTCTGCTCGTCGGCGACTGCGCTGATCCTGCTGCTGTTTTCTGCTCTGCTCGTCGGCGACTGCGCTGATCCTGCTGCTGTTTTCTGCTCTGCTCGTAGGCGTCGGCGACTGCGCTGCTCCTGCTGCTGTTTTCTTCACTGCTCCTCGGCGACTGCGCTGTTCCTGCTGCTGTTTTCTGCTTTGCTCGTAGGCGTCGCCGACTGCGCTGGTCCTGCTGCTGTTTTCTGCTCTGCTCGTCGTCGACTGCGCTGGTCCTGCTGCTGTTTTCTGCACTGCTCGTCGAGGTCAGCAACTGCGCTGATCCTGCTGCTGTTTTCTGCTCTTCTCATCGCCGTCGGCGACTGCGCTGGTCCTGCTCTTGTTTTCGCTTCTGCTCGTCGGCGTCTGCTCTGCTCATTGGCGTCTGCGACTGCGCTGGTCCTGCTGCTGTTTTCTGCTCTGCTCATTGGCGTCTGCGACTGCGCATCTCCTGCTGCTTTTTTCTGCTCTGCTCGTCGGCGTCAGCGACTGCGCTGACCCTGCTGCTGTTTTCTGCTCTGATCGTCTGCGACTGCGCATCTCCTGCTGCTTTTTTCTGCTCTGCTCGTCAGCGTCAGCGACTGGGCTGCCCCTGCTGCTGTTTTCTGCTCTGATCGCCGGCGTCTGCGACTGCGCTGGTCCTGCTGCTGTTTTCATCTCTGCTCGTCGGCGTCTGCTCTGCTCGTCGGCGTCTGTGCTGGTCCTGCTGCTGTTTTCTGCTCTGCTCGTCGGCGACTGCTCTGGTCCTGCAGTTGTTTTCGCCTCTGCTCGTCGGCGTCTGCTCTGCTCATCGGCGTCTGCGACTGCGCTGTTCATGCTGCTGTTTTCTGCTCTGCTCATTGGCGTCCGCGACTGCGCATCTCCTGCTGCTTTTTTCTGCTCTGCTCGTTGGCGTCAGCGACTGCGCTGACCCTGCTGCTGATTTCTGCTCTGATCGCCTGCGACTGCGCATCTCCTGCTGCTGTTTTTTGCTCTGCTCGTCGGTTTCAGCGACTGCTCTGATCCTGCTGCTGTTTTCTGCTCTGCTCGTCGGTGTCTGCGACTGCGCTGGTCCTGCTGCTGTTTTCTGCTCTGCTCGTCGGCGACTGCGCTGATCCTGCTGCTCTTTTCTGCTCTGCTTGTAGGCGTCGGCGACTGCGCTGGTCCTCCTGCTGTTTTCTGCACTGCTCATCGGCGTCGGCGACTGCGCTGATCCTGCTGCTGTTTTCTGCTTTGCTCGTAGGCGTTGCCAACTGCGCTGGTCCTGCTGCTGTTTTCTGCACTGCACATCGGCGTCGGCGACTGCGTTGATCCTGCTGCTGTTTTCTGCTCTGCTCGTTGGCGTCTGCGACTGCGCATCTCCTGCTGCTTTTTTCTGCTCTGCTCTTCAGCGTCAGCGACTGCGCTGATCCTGCTGCTGTTTTCTGCTCTGCTCGTCGGTGTCAGCGACTACGCTGATCCTGCTGCTGTTTTCTGCTCTGCTCGTCGGCGTCTGCGACTGCTCTGGTCCTGCTGCTGTTTTTTGCTCTGCTCGTCGGCGTCAGCGACTGCGCTGATCCTGCTGCTGCTTTCTGCTCTGCTCGTCGGCGTCAGCGACTGCGCTGATCCTGCTGCTGCTTTCTGCTCTGCTCGTCGGCGTCTGCGACTGCGCTGGTCCTGCTGCTGTTTTCTGCTCTGCTCGTCGCCGTCGGCGACTGCGCTCGTCCTGCTGTTGTTTTCTGCTCTGATCGTCGGCGTCGGCGACTGCGCTGGTCCTGCTGCTGTTTTCTGCTCTGCTCATCGGCGTCTGCGACTGCGCTGACCCTGCTGCTGATTTCTGCTCTGATCGTCTGCGACTGCGCATCTCCTGCTGCTGTTTTTTGCTCTGCTCGTCGGTGTCAGTGACTGAGCTGATCCTGCTGCTGTTTTCTGCTCTGCTCGTCGGCGTCTGCGACTGCGCTGGTCCTGCTGCTGTTTTCTGCTCTATTCGTCGGCGACTGCGCTGGTCCTGCTGCTGTTTTCTGCACTGCTCCTCGGCGACTGCGCTGTTCCTGCTACTGTTTTCTGCTTTGCCCGTAGGCGTCGCCGACTGCGCTGGTCCTGCTGCTGTTTTCTGCTCTGCTCGTCGGCGACTGCGCTGGTCCTGCTGCTGTTTTCTGCTCTGCTCGTTGGCGTCTGCGCATCTCCTGCTGCTTTTTTCTGCTCTGCTCGTCGGCGTCAGCGACTGCGCTGATCCTGCTGCTGTTTTCTGCTCTGCTCGTCGGTGTCAGCGACTACGCTGATCCTGCTGCTGTTTTCTGCTCTGCTCGTCGGCGTCTGCGACTGCGCTGGTCCTGCTGTTGTTTTCTGCTCTGCTCGTCGGCATCAGCGACTGCTCTGATGCTGTTTTATGCTCTGCTCGTCGAGGTCAGCAACTGCGCTGATCCTGCTGCTGTTTTCTGCTCTGCTCGTCGCCGTCGGCGACTGCGCTCGTCCTGCTGTTGTTTTCTGCTCTGATCGTCGGCGTCGGCGACTGCGCTGGTCCTGCTGCTGTTTTCTGCTCTGCTCATCGGCGTCTGCGACTGCGCTGACCCTGCTGCTGATTTCTGCTCTGATTGTCTGCGACTGCGCATCTCCTGCTGCTGTTTTTTGATCTGCTCGTCGGTGTCAGCGACTGCGCTGATCCTGCTGCTGTTTTCTTCTCTGCTCGTCGGCGTCTGCGACTGCGCTGGTCCTGCTGCTGTTTTCTGCTCTGCTCGTCGGCGACTGCGCTGATCCTGCTGCTGTTTTCTGCTCTGCTCGTCGGCGACTGCGCTGATCCTGCTGCTGTTTTCTGCTCTGCTCGTAGGCGTCGGCGACTGCGCTGGTCCTGCTGCTGTTTTCTGCACTGCTCCTCGGCGACTGTGCTGTTCCTGCTGCTGTTTTCTGCTTTGCTTGTAGGCGTCGCCGACTGCGCTGGTCCTGCTGCTGTTTTCTGCTCTGCTCGTCGGCGACTGCGCTGGTCCTGCTGCTGTTTTCTGCACTGCTCATCGGCGTCGGCGACTGCGTTGATCCTGCTGCTGTTTTCTGCTCTGCTTGTTGGCGTCTGCGACTGCGCATCTCCTGCTGCTTTTTTCTGCTCTGCTCGTCGGCATCAGCGACTGCGCTGATCCTGCTGCTGTTTTCTGCTCTGCTCGTCGGTGTCAGCGACTACGCTGATCCTGCTGCTGTTTTCTGCTCTGCTCATCGGCGTCTGCGACTGCGCTGATCCCGCTGTTGTTATCTGCTCTGATCGTCGGCGTCGGCGACTGCGCTGGTCCTGCTGTTGTTTTCTGCTCTGCTCATCGACGTCTGCTACTGCGCTGATCCTGCTGCTATTTCCTGCTCTGCTCATCGGCGTCAGCGAATGCGCTGATCCTGCTGCTGTTTTCTGCTCTGCTCGTCGCCGTCAGCGCTGATCCTGCTGCTGTTTCCTGCTCTGCTCATCGCCGTCGGCGACTGCGCTGGTCCTGCTGTTGTTTTCTTCTCTGCTCGTCGGCGTCTGCTCTGCTCGTCGGCGTCGGTGACTGCGCTGGTCCTGCTGCTGTTTTTTGCTCTGCGCGTCGGCGACTGCACTGATCCTGCTGCTGCTTTCTGCTCTGCTCGTCGGAGTCTGCGACTGCACTGGTCCTGCTTCTGTTTTCTGCTCTGCTCGTCGGCATCAGCGACTGCGCTGATGCTGTTTTCTGCTCTGCTCGTCGAGGTCAGCAACTGCGCTGATCCTGCTGCTGTTTTCTGCTCTTCTCATCGCCGTCGGCGACTTCGCTCGTCCTGCTGTTGTTTTCTGCTCTGATCGTCGGCGTCGGCGACTGCGCTGGTCCTGCTGCTGTTTTCTGCTCTGCTCATCAGCGTCTGCTACTGCGCTGATCCTGCTGCTATTTTCTGCTCTGCTCATCGGCGTCAGCGACTGGGCTGATCCTGCTGCTGTTTTCTGCTCTGCTCGTCTGCGTCAGCGAATGCGCTGATCCTGCTGCTGTTTTCTGCTCTGCTCTTCTCCGTCAGCGCTGATCCTGCTGCTGTTTCCTGCTCTGCTCGTCGCCGACGGCGACTGCGCTGGTCCTGCTGTTGTTTTTTTCTCTGCTCGTCGGCGTCTGCTCTGCTCGTCGGCGTCAGCGACTGCGCTGGTCCTGCTGCTGTTTTCTGCTCTGCTCGTCGGTGACTGCGCTGATCCTGCTTCAGTTTTCTGCACTGCTAATTGGCGTCGGCGACTGCGCTGATCCTGCTGCTGTTTTCTGCTCTGCTCGTACGCGTCGGCGACTGCGCTGGTCCTGCTGCTGTTTTCTGCTCTGCTCGTCGGCTGCTGCGCTGATCCTGCTGCTGTTTTCTGCTCTGCCCGTCTGCGTCAGCGAATGCGCTGATCCTGCTGCTGTTTTCTGCTCTGATCGTCAGCGTCGGCGACTGCGCTGGTCCTGCTGCTGTTTTCTTCTCTGCTCGTCGGCGTCTGCTCTGCTCGTCGGCGTCTGCGACTGCGCTGGTCCTGCTGCTGTTTTCTGCTCTGCTCGTCGGCGACTGCGCTGGTCCTGCTGCTTTTTTCTGCACTGCTCATCGGTGTCGGCGACTGTGCTGATCCTGCTGCTGTTTTCTGCCCTGCTCGTAGGCGTCGGCGACTTTGCTGGTCCTGCTGCTGTTTTCTGCACTGCTCATCGGCGTCGGCGACTGCGCTGATCCTGCTGCTGTTTTCTGCTCTGCTCGTCGGCGACTGCGCTGGACCTGCTGCTGTTTTCTGCACTGCTCATCGTCGTCGGCGACTGTGTTGATCCTGCTGCTGTTTTCTGCTCTGCTCGTTGGCGTCTGCGACTGCGCATCTCCTGCCGCTTTTTTCTGCTCTGCTCGTCGGCGTCAGCGACTGCGTTGATCCTGCTGCTGTTTTCTGCTCTGCTCGTCGGCGTCTGCGACTGCGCATCTCCCTCTGCTGTTTTTTGCTCTGCTCGTCGGCGTCGGCGACTGCGCTGATCCTGCTGCTGTTTTCTGCTCTGCTCATCGGCGACTGCGCTGGTCCTTCTGCTGTTTTCTGCACTGCTCATCGGCGTTGGCGACTGCGTTGATCCTGCTGCTGTTTTCTGCTCTGCTCATTGGCGTCTGCGACTGCGCATCTCCTGCTGCTTTTTTCTGCTCTGCTCGTCAGCGTCAGCGACTGCGCTGACCCTGCTGCTGTTTTTTGCTCTGCTCGTCGGCGTCAGCGACTGCACTGATCCTGCTGCTGTTTTCTGCTCTGCTCGTTGGCGTCTGCGCATCTCCTGCTGCTTTTTTCTGCTCTGCTCGTCGGCGTCAGCGACTGCGCTGATCCTGCTTGTAACAACATGAACTTCTGACCCCATTTCCGCCAATCCTTTTATTGTGGCGGGAATGAACCCTGTATAAGTTCCGGGTAAATCAGCTGCCTCTTCCCTGTTTACCTGGCTGCTGTTTTCCCTGTGGTTGGCGTACTTGTCAGATATTGACAGATTTTACACGGCATACTAGCTGACAGCGTGCAATAACCCGGCCGATTCATTCATTTATACACCACCTCACAATCGACTCAACGGTGAGTTTTTTGTTTGTTTTGTTTGGTCATAAATAATGAAGTGCGGAGCCGCGGTCGCACATTCAGAATGCTGGTAAGCTAACGCTAGGCTAGTAACAGTAACTAAACCTACTAGTTGTATTCATCAAACCTTGTTGTTTATGTTTATTACACTTTGGCCGAACGTTAAATCGATGTATCAAGAGTTGAACGAGTGATTTGATTTTGGTAGTTTTGGTAGTTTGGTCCGTTTTGGTTACGTTTCTGATTAAATGCCAAAACGGCCGATGCGACCTTTGCATTGAGTTAAACTCCGTTTAGATAACTGAACTTGTTGCGCAACACCTGTGATTATGTGAGAAGAATATGTTTGATTAACTTATTAGCTTTATTGCTGATGTACTTTGATGGGACCCATGATGATGTTATTTCGTAATGGTATTTTGAATGATAATCATTATAAGAGATGATGATATGATTTGTTTGGTTATTGGTTCATTGATTGTTGTATAACATATGGCATCAATTATTTAATTGTTATTTAATCTATTATTTGATTTCTTTGTCATAGTAGTAGAACGCTGTTTTATTTTCTTCTGTGAATGATCATTTATGTTTTTGACCTTGTTTAGGTCAGGTTTTTTTTTCCCCCCTGATCAGCCCTGATCAGCGCGGGATGGCGAGCCACCCGACCACCGCTGTATTGCGGTAGGATTTGCAAACCTTTGGACTAAAGATGGTTAACACATGACCTATCCCAGGCCCATGCACCTAAGTTGATCTCATACTGGACTAAACCTCATCCCACCTCCTTTTGGGATTTAATAAGCTGTTTTGTATGTCACCAAAATTCATTGTCTGTGTTGTATGTGGTTATAGTTTTTGTACATCTGTCTATATATTTTTCATACCATGCATAATATATATTTTGAGCTCTATTTTGGGTTCCTGTGTTTTATTCACACACTCAGGCTCCACAGTCGAAACTACTTCTGATAGTTCACTGTCTGTGAAGTTGCAGTCAGGACACCTGGTCCTTTAACGTGTTACAAGTGGCGAGCCAGCCAGGAGCCTTTGCGTGTGAATATTTTGTGGTCATACATACAATTTTTCTGTTGTTATTTACTTTGTTTTTGCTGAAAATCAAAAATGGATTTAGTGGCCCTTTCCGGCATAGATGTATCACAGTCTGTGATGATCACCGGTGTGTCCAACACAAAAGCTGATAACGAAATTCTTGACCACTTACGTACATATGGTAATATTAACCGTCATTTTTACGTAAATGATCCCACGAGTACATTCTTTAAAAACCTGATCGCTGAGTTTGTAGATACCACCGCGTTTACAACTTTAGAGCCGTTACTGCCATACACCTACTGTTCTAAAACTGTTGCCGACCATGTGTTCTGCGTCACCGCTTTGGCCTGTGAGTACGCCGCCACAGAGGACAGCAGCAGTTCCCCTCCCAACTACCTCAAGGAGCTCAAGCAAATTGCTGATCGCAGTGGGCATCGGTTTGAAGATGTCTTGAAGACAGTAATGAGGCAGATTGGACAACATTTGCATGAAGCAGGAGCAGATGATGATGGAAAAAGTCAACATGAATATGATGAGGAAGATGGAGTAAACGAGGAAAATGAAGTAGAGGAAGAAGAAGAAAGGGAACTGGAGCAGCAGAAATTGTTTTCACCTTCTGCCAGACGGGTTTCTGCTGACCAGCAGGGGGCACGACCTCGGCAAAGCCAGACTGGACCAGCTCCACGAGTATCACTCACCGCCCATAGTCTCAACCCACCGGAAATACAAAGGGTTGTGGTTGAGCATGTGGTCCGAAACCAAGACATAAGTGCCACAACTTCACTACGTCTCCGTGCTTTTTCAGGAAGGGTTCCTAAGCCATGTAGTGAAGCAGATTTTGAATCATGGCGTTCCCAAATTGATCTACTGATTGCCGACCCCAGTTTGTCAGCTCTATACGTCACCAGACGTATTATAGAGAGCCTGTTGTCACCTGCTGCTGATTTGGTTAAAGGCCTAAGTTCCAACACATTGCCTTCCGTCGTACTAAGTGTACTTGACTCTGCTTTTGGAACAGTTCAAGATGGTGAGGAATTGTATGCTCAATACTTAAATATTCTTCAAAATCCAGGTGAACGACCATCCGCTTATCTCCAAAGACTGCAGCTAACCCTCAGCACTGTTGTAAAGCAAGGAGGACTTGCAGCTGCTGACATGGATAAACATCTGCTAAAGCAGTTTTGTCGTGGGTGTTGGGATAACACTATATTAACCAAATTACAATTAGAACAGCAAAAGAACAACCCACCACCTTTCTCTGACTTATTGCTGTGGTTACGGACAGAAGAAGACAGACAAACTGCCAAGGAGTCACTTATGAGAAAACACATTGGTCTATCAAAACAAAAAGCCAACATCCAATCCCAAAGCACTTGTTCTTGTGGGCACTCTACAGCCAATGAAGAGCTAAAATAAATGAAAAAACAACTCCAAACCCTCCAACAGCAAATGTCCCAACTTTTGTCCCGAAAAAATTCATTAGAGTCAAAGTTTAAGCCACGACAAAACAAGCCCAGTCACTCGTCACCTCAGGCAAATACCAAACCCAAGCCATGGTATTGTTTTAACTGTGGAGAAGATGGCCACATTTCTTCCACCTGCAACAACAGAGCAAACCCCAGTCTTGTTGAACAGAAAAAGAAACAATTACGGAAAAAACAGCAAGAATGGGATGCCAAAACGACTTCATCTTTAAACTAGAAGGAGCTTCTGCGATGGGACACACAGGAGCTGCGTGCACTAACAGTCCCAGAAACCACAACACATTTTCAGTGCTGCCAAAAGGGCTTGTGGGGACCAAAAGCACAGGACACATTCAAATCAATGGCAACCATTTCAACTGCCTCCTGGATTCTGGGTCTCAGGTTACTACCATCCCTTATTCCTTCTATAATACTTATCTTTCAGACCATCCAATCAAACCATTAAATGATTTGTTGGAAGTAGAAGGAGCTAATGGACAAGCCGTACCTTACCTGGGATATATCGAGATTACCATGGCATTCCCAGCCGATTTTCTTGGTTCATCTATTATTGTTGATACACTTGCTCTTGTCGTGCCTGACGTCCAGCAATCACACCCAACGATACTTGTTGGTACCAACACTCTGGATGTTGCTTACAGAAAACATTGTGATACCCGCTCTGACCAGTCATTCCTGCCAACTGGTTCTGGTTACATTGCAGTTTATAAAATCCTCCGTTGTCGCCATGTCCAGAAGTCAAATGACCAGTATGCTCCTGTAATCTTGAAGTTAGACCAACCACATACCATTACTGCCGGGCAAACCACAGTCCTTACGGGATGCCTGGTCACAAGGCTATTCCACGGTGACAAAGCAGTTATTCTGGAACACCCCACCTCCACTTCTCTGCCTGGTGGTATTCTAGTAAAAACCTGCCTTGTGGACTTACCTCAACTTCGGCCATGCTCTCTGCCTGTTGTAGTGAGCAATGAGTCAAACCATGACATCCACATTCCAGCTCGAGCCATCATTGCAGAAATCAGCACCTTTCAGGAAGTCATTCCCAAAGAGAAACACATCGACTATTCAGACCAGTCCACAGAGTCGTTACCTCCATCTCAACCACAATACAACTTTGGTGATTCCCCTGTACCCCCAGACTGGAAAGAACGCATTGTTCAAAAGTTCAACAGTATTCCTGAAGTATTTGCCAAAGATGATCTGGATTTCGGCAGGACCGACAAAGTCAAACACCAAATCAAATTGTCCGATCAAACCCCTTTCAAGCAAAGACCACGACCAATTCACCCTCAAGATCTCGATGCTGTAAGGAAGCACCTGCAAGAACTTTTCGATTCCGGAGTTATCAGAGAATCAGACTCTCCATTTGCCTCTCCAATTGTGGTTGCGCGAAAAAAGAATGGCAGTGTACGTCTTTGTATTGATTACCGCAAACTTAATCTGCAAACAATCAAAGAGGCCTATGCTCTGCCCAAGCTGGAAGACACCTTCTCGGCACTTGCAGGATCCAGGTGGTTCACGGTGCTAGACCTCAAGTCAGGATACTACCAAATTGAAATGGAGGAGAAAGACAAAGCAAAGACTGCCTTTGTCTGCCCTTTAGGATTCTGGGAGTTTAATCGGATGCCACAGGGGATCACCAATGCACCAAGCACATTCCAACGGCTGATGGAGAAATGCATGGGAGAATTAAATCTAAGAGAAGTCCTGGTTTTCATTGACGATCTCATTGTTTTTGCACCAACTCTTGAGGAACATGAAACTCGTCTGATGAAAGTTCTTACCAGACTCAAAGATTTTGGCTTGAAGCTTTCACTTGAGAAATGCATGTTCTTCCAGACATCTGTGAAATATCTGGGCCATGTAGTGTCCCAGGCTGGTGTTGAGACTGATCCTGACAAGATTTCTACACTCACTTCTTGGCCAGTGCCGAAAAACTTGAAGGAATTAAGATCGTTCCTTGGTTTTGCTGGGTACTACAGACGTTTTGTCCAGGGATATTCAGCAATTGTCAAGCCGTTGCATGATCTCACTGCTGGCTATCCACCTTCCCAGAGGAAACTGAGACGAACTGTACAGTCAGAGAATTACCTCAACCCCAAAGAGCCATTTGGAGGACGGTGGACGCAGATGTGTCAACAATCTTTTGAGTCCATAATTGCCAAACTTACTTCCGCCCCAGTTCTGGCATTTGCTGATCCCAGAAAACCATATACACTCCACACTGACGCCAGTGCCACAGGTCTTGGTGCGGTGCTGTATCAAGAGCAGGATGGGAAGAACCGAGTGGTAGCATATGCCAGCAGAGGTCTTTCCCGGAGTGAGTCAAAATATCCCGCCCACAAATTGGAGTTTCTTGCTTTGAAATGGGCGGTGACTGAAAAATTTCACGACTATCTTTATGGTGCTCAGTTCACAGTGGTGACAGATAGCAACCCATTAACATACCTCTTATCATCAGCAAAACTTGATGCTACCGGTTATAGATGGCTTTCAGCTTTGTCCACTTTCACCTTCAAATTAATCTACAGAGCAGGAAAGCACAACTCTGATGCTGATGGTTTGTCTCGCCGACCTCATGGTGAACTGTCTGATGATCCTCTGTCACAGAAGGAACGTGAGCGAATCTGGAGATTTGCATGGCAACATCTAAATGAACCAGAGCATGTTTCTATTGACCAGCCTACCTTCAAAGCAGTTTGTGACCGTCACCTGGTGTACAGTTCAAGCACTGATCCTGATCTTGCTCTGGTGTTATCCATGTCTGTCAATGTCAACAGTCTGCCTGACAGTTTTACGGAAGACACCCAGTTCACCTCCATGGTACTTCCCCAACTCTCAACAGCTGACCTTGCAGCCAAACAACGCCTTGACCCTGTCATTCGGCATGTCATAGCTCAGGTTGAGCGAGGAGAGTCACCACCGCCATTGCTGAGGGACGAACTTCCTGATCTACCTCTATTACTGCGAGAAGTAGATAAACTGGAGCTCCATAACACCCTTCTCGTCAGAAAGAGACAAGTGGGAAGTGACTCCACATACCAGCTAGTGCTACCTGAGGAATATCGACCGAGTGTATTACACCACCTTCATGATCAAATGGGTCACATGGGAATTGACAGAACACTGGACCTGGTCCGTTCCCGGTTTTATTGGCCTAAGATGACTAGTGATGTGGTCAGTAAAATAAGACACTGTGAAAGATGCGTGAGGCGCAAATCTCCGTCTGAACGATCTGCACCTCTGGTAAATATCAAAACCTCTCATCCCATGGAACTGGTGTGTATGGATTTTCTTTCAGTGGAAGCAGATCGTGGTGTCAAAGACATACTCGTCATAAGTGACCATTTCACGAAATATGCCAGTGCTGTGCCAACATCAAACCAGAAAGCCAGGACTGTTGCAAAATGTTTATGGGACAACTTTTTTGTGCATTATGGTATCCCAGAACGTTTGCACAGTAACCAAGGCCCTGACTTTGAATCCAGAATCATCCGAGAGCTTTGTGAGATGGCTGGGATCCACAAAGTAAGGACTACTCCATACCACCCAAGAAGCAATCCTGTTGAACGGTTTAACCGAACATTACTGGATATGCTAGGAACGCTGACAGCTCAACAGAAATCTCATTGGAAAGATTTTGTAAAACCTCTGGTGCATGCCTACAATTGCACCAAAAATCACGTTACAGGTTTCTCACCGTATGAGCTTATGTTTGGCCGCCAACCTCGCTTACCGGTGGACTTAGCCTTTGGACTACCACTTGTCAGAGAAGGAGCAACATCCCACACACAATATGTGGAAAAACTAAAATCCCACCTGGAAGAAAGTTACAAGCTGGCCATCGAAAACTCAGAAAAGGTGATGAAACGGAATAAAACCAGATTTGATAAAAACGTCACTGCATCACAGCTGAATGTTGGAGACAGAGTTCTTGTGAGGAACGTGCGGGTAAGAGGCAAACACAAGCTTGCAGACAAATGGGAGTCATATGTGTACATTGTAGTGAAGAAAGCCGGCACTCTTCCTGTGTATACAGTTCGACCCGAAGGCCAAGACAAGCCCCTGAGAACTTTACATCGAGATCTCCTACTGCCCTGTGGGTATTTGCCACCTTCTCCTTCTGAAAAGGAAATGCTTAATAAGCGGAAGAGAGACATGCCTGTCTTGCCTGTGTCTCCTGTGCATGCTGATGATGATGACCCTGACGAGGAAGAACTCATCTCATACCTACTTGTTCCTTTCTCTGCTGAACCTGTCACCTTCACATCACCCATTGACTTATCCAATACTCCGCCACCTGTTCCAGTTACCAGCCAGACGGATGTCCCTGTAGCATTGGCTACAGAGGAAGAGATCTCTATTCTCTCAGAGGGACCTCTACCTGTACCTGTTGAAGAGGAACGAGTTATTGAAAATGAAACTATGGGGGCTGGCTTTGCGCCAGTTGCTCTTGCAGACACCTCTCACGATGACAGATGTCTATCTTCTGATCCGGTTGCACAAGACGCATCCAGCCTTGACTTGTCACAAGACTCACCAACTAAGTCAGACTCTCTGAGTCCTGAGGCGGAACCACCCTTGAGGCACTCGACCCGCGCCAGGAATCCTCCTGATCGGCTGCAGTACGTAAAGCCTGGTAAGCCTCTGTTGAAAAGCATTCAGACCCTTTTACATGGGTTAAGTTCTGTCTTCTCCTTCGCTCTTCAAGACGATGAAGACGCGGGGACGGTGCCTTCACACCTCAGCCAGCCGGTCATTCGCTGCCAGCCTAGTCCATGTACGAGGACGTCCATGGGATTGGGGGGGAGAGTGTAACAACATGAACTTCTGACCCCATTTCCGCCAATCCTTTTATTGTGGCGGGAATGAACCCTGTATAAGTTCCGGGTAAATCAGCTGCCTCTTCCCTGTTTACCTGGCTGCTGTTTTCCCTGTGGTTGGCGTACTTGTCAGATATTGACAGATTTTACACGGCATACTAGCTGACAGCGTGCAATAACCCGGCCGATTCATTCATTTATACACCACCTCACAATCGACTCAACGGTGAGTTTTTTGTTTGTTTTGTTTGGTCATAAATAATGAAGTGCGGAGCCGCGGTCGCACATTCAGAATGCTGGTAAGCTAACGCTAGGCTAGTAACAGTAACTAAACCTACTAGTTGTATTCATCAAACCGTGTTGTTTATGTTTATTACACTTTGGCCGAACGTTAAATCGATGTATCAAGAGTTGAACGAGTGATTTGATTTTGGTAGTTTTGGTAGTTTGGTCCGTTTTGGTTACGTTTCTGATTAAATGCCAAAACGGCCGATGCGACCTTTGCATTGAGTTAAACTCCGTTTAGATAACTGAACTTGTTGCGCAACACCTGTGATTATGTGAGAAGAATATGTTTGATTAACTTATTAGCTTTATTGCTGATGTACTTTGATGGGACCCATGATGATGTTATTTCGTAATGGTATTTTGAATGATAATCATTATAAGAGATGATGATATGATTTGTTTGGTTATTGGTTCATTGATTGTTGTATAACATATGGCATCAATTATTTAATTGTTATTTAATCTATTATTTGATTTCTTTGTCATAGTAGTAGAACGCTGTTTTATTTTCTTCTGTGAATGATCATTTATGTTTTTGACCTTGTTTAGGTCAGGTTTTTTTTTCCCCCGTGATCAGCCCTGATCAGCGCGGGATGGCGAGCCACCCGACCACCGCTGTATTGCGGTAGGATTTGCAAACCTTTGGACTAAAGATGGTTAACACATGACCTATCCCAGGCCCATGCACCTAAGTTGATCTCATACTGGACTAAACCTCATCCCACCTCCTTTTGGGATTTAATAAGCTGTTTTGTATGTCACCAAAATTCATTGTCTGTGTTGTATGTGGTTATAGTTTTTGTACATCTGTCTATATATTTTTCATACCATGCATAATATATATTTTGAGCTCTATTTTGGGTTCCTGTGTTTTATTCACACACTCAGGCTCCACAGTCGAAACTACTTCTGATAGTTCACTGTCTGTGAAGTTGCAGTCAGGACACCTGGTCCTTTAACGTGTTACATGCTGCTGTTTTCTGCTCTGCTCGTCGGTGTCAGCGACTACGCTGATCCTGCTGCTGTTTTCTGCTCTGCTCGTCGGCGTCTGCGACTGCGCTGGTCCTGCTGTTGTTTTCTGCTCTGCTCGTCGGCATCAGCGACTGCTCTGATGCTGTTTTATGCTCTGCTCGTCGAGGTCAGCAACTGCGCTGATCCTGCTGCTGTTTTCTGCTCTGCTCGTCGCCGTCGGCGACTGCGCTCGTCCTGCTGTTGTTTTCTGCTCTGATCGTCGGCGTCGGCGACTGCGCTGGTCCTGCTGCTGTTTTCTGCTCTGCTCATCGGCGTCTGCGACTGCGCTGACCCTGCTGCTGATTTCTGCTCTGATTGTCTGCGACTGCGCATCTCCTGCTGCTGTTTTTTGCTCTGCTCGTCGGTGTCAGCGACTGCGCTGATCCTGCTGCTGTTTTCTTCTCTGCTCGTCGGCGTCTGCGACTGCGCTGGTCCTGCTGCTGTTTTCTGCTCTGCTCGTCCGCGACTGCGCTAATCCTGCTGCTGTTTTCTGCTCTGCTCGTCGGCGACTGCGCTGATCCTGCTGCTGTTTTCTGCTTTGATTGTAGGCGTCGCCGACTGCGCTGGTCCTGCTGCTGTTTTCTGCTCTGCTCGTCGGCGACTGTGCTGGTCCTGCTGCTGTTTTCTGCACTGCTCATCGGCGTCGGCGACTGCGTTGATCCTGCTGCTGTTTTCTGCTCTGCTTGTTGGCGTCTGCGACTGCGCATCTCCTGCTGCTTTTTTCTGCTCTGCTCGTCGGCATCAGCGACTGCGCTGATCCTGCTGCTGTTTTCTGCTCTGCTCGTCGGTGTCAGCGACTACGCTGATCCTGCTGCTGTTTTCTGCTCTGCTCATCGGCGTCTGCGACTGCGCTGGTCCTGCTGCTGTTTTTTGCTCTGCTCGTCGGCGTCGGCGACTGCGCTGATCCTGCTGTTGTTATCTGCTCTGATCGTCGGCGTCGGCGACTGCGCTGGTCCTGCTGTTGTTTTCTGCTCTGCTCATCGGCGTCTGCTACTGCGCTGATCCTGCTGCTATTTTCTGCTCTGCTCATCGGCGTCAGCGACTGGGCTGATCCTGCTGCTGTTTTCTGCTCTGCTCGTCTGCGTCAGCGAATGCGCTGATCCTGCTGCTGTTTTCTGCTCTGCTCATCGCCGTCGGCGACTGCGCTGGTCCTGCTGTTGTTTTCTTCTCTGCTCGTCGGCGTCTGCTCTGCTCGTCAGCGTCAGCGACTGCGCTGGTCCTGCTGCTGTTTTCTGCTCTGCTCGTCGGTGACTGCGCTGGTCCTGCTGCTGTTTTTTGCTCTGCGCGTCGGCGTCGGCGACTGCGCTGATCCTGCTGCTGCTTTCTGCTCTGCTCGTCGGAGTCTGCGACTGCACCGGTCCTGCTGCTGTTTTCTGCTCTGCTCGTCGGCATCAGCGACTGCGCTGATGCTGTTTTCTGCTCTGCTCATCGAGGTCAGCAACTGCGCTGATCCTGCTGCTGTTTTCTGCTCTTCTCATCGCCGTCGGCGACTGCGCTCGTTCTGCTGTTGTTTTCTGCTCTGATCGTCGGCGTCGGCGACTGCGCTGGTCCTGCTGCTGTTTTCTGCTCTGCTCATCGGCGTCTGCTACTGCGCTGATCCTGCTGCTATTTTCTGCTCTGTTCATCGGCGTCAGCGACTGGGCTGATCCTGCTGCTGTTTTCTGCTCTTCTCGTCTGCGTCAGCGAATGCGCTGATCCTGCTGCTGTTTTCTGCTCTGCTCTTCTCCGTCAGCGCTGATCCTGCTGCTGTTTCCTGCTCTGCTCGTCGCCGACGGCGACTGCGCTGGTCCTGCTGTTGTTTTCTTCTCTGCTCGTCGGCGTCTGCTCTGCTCGTCGGCGTCAGCGACTGCGCTGGTCCTGCTGCTGTTTTCTGCTCTGCTCGTCGGTGACTGCGCTGATCCTGCTTCAGTTTTCTGCACTGCTAATTGGCGTCGGCGACTGCGCTGATCCTGCTGCTGTTTTCTGCTCTGCTCGTACGCGTCGGCGACGGCGCTGGTCCTGCTGCTGTTTTCTGCTCTGCTCGTCGGCTGCTGCGCTGATCCATCTGCTGTTTTCTGCTCTGCTCGTCTGCGTCAGCGAATGCGCTGATCCTGCTGCTGTTTCCTGCTCTGCCTGTCGCCGTCGGCGACTGCGCTGGTCCTGCTGTTGTTTTCTGCTCTGATCGTCAGCGTCGGCGACTGCGCTGGTCCTGCTGCTGTTTTCTTCTCTGCTCGTCGGCGTCTGCTCTGCTCGTCGGCGTCTGCTATGCTCGTCGGCGTCTGCGACTGCGCTGCTCCTGCTGCTGTTTTCTGCTCTGCTCGTCGGCGACTGCGCTGGTCCTGCTGCTTTTTTCTGCACTGCTCATCGGCGTCGGCGACTGTGCTGAACCTGCTGCTGTTTTCTGCCCTGCTCGTAGGCGTCGGCGACTGTGCTGGTCCTGCTGCTGTTTTCTGCACTGCTCATCGGCGTCGGCGACTGCGCTGATCCTGCTGCTGTTTTCTGCTCTGCTCGTCGGCGACTGCGCTGGACCTGCTGCTGTTTTCTGCACTGCTCATCGGCGTCGGCGACTGCGTTGATCCTGCCGCTTTTTTCTGCTCTGCTCGTCGGCGTCAGCGACTGCGCTGATCCTGCTGCTGTTTTCTGCTCTGCTCGTCGGCGTCTGCGACTGCGCATCTCCCTCTGCTGTTTTTTGCTCTGCTCATCGGCGTCGGCGACTGCGCTGATCCTGCTGCTGTTTTCTGCTCTGCCTATCGGCGACTGCGCTGGTCCTTCTGCTGTTTTCTGCATTGCTCATCGGCGTTGGCGACTGCGTTGATCCTGCTGCTGTTTTCTGCTCTGCTCATTGGCGTCTGCGACTGCGCATCTCCTGCTGCTTTTTTCTGCTCTGCTCGTCAGCGTCAGCGACTGCGCTGACCCTGCTGCTGTTTTCTGCTCTGATAGTCTGCGACTGCGCATCTCCTGCTGCTGTTTTTTGCTCTGCTCGTCGGCGTCAGCGACTGCGCTGATCCTGCTGCTGTTTTCTGCTCTGCACGTCGGCGTCTGCGACTGCACATCTCCTGCTGCTGTTTTCTGCTCTGTTCGTCGGCGACTGCGCTGTTCCTGCTGCTTTTTTCTGCACTGCTCATCGGCGTCGGCGACTGTGCTGATCCTGCTGCTGTTTTCTGCCCTGCTCGTAGGCGTCGGCGACTGTGCTGGTCCTGCTGCTGTTTTCTGCACTGCTCATCGGCGTCGGCGACTGCGCTGATCCTGCTGCTGTTTTCTGCTCTGCTCATCGGCGACTGCGCTGGACCTGCTGCTGTTTTCTGCACTGCTCATCGGCGTCGGCGACTGCGTTGATCCTGCTGCTGTTTTCTGCTCTGCTCGTGGGCGTCTGCGACTGCGCATCTCCAGCCGCTTTTTTCTGCTCTGCTTGACGGCGTCAGCGACTGCGCTGATCCTGCTGCTGTTTTCTGCTCTGCTCGTCGGCGTCTGCGACTGCGCATCTCCCTCTGCTGTTTTTTGCTCTGCTCGTCGGCGTCGGCGACTGCGCTGATTCTGTTGCTGTTTTCTGCTCTGCTCATCGGCGACTGCGCTGGTCCTTCTGCTGTTTTCTGCACTGCTCATTGGCGTTGGCGACTGCGTTGATCCTGCTGCTGTTTTCTGCTCTGCTCATTCGAGTCTGCGACTGCGCATCTCCTGCTGCTTTTTTTCTGCTCTGCTCGTCAGCGTCAGCGACTGCGCTGATCCTGCTGCTGTTTTCTGCTCTGCTCGTAGGCGTCGGCGACTGCGCTGGTCCTCCTGCTGTTTTCTGCACTGCTCATCGGCGTCGGCGACTGCGCTGATCCTGCTGCTGTTTCTGCTTTGCTCGTAGGCGTCGCCGACTGCACTGGTCCTGCTGCTGTTTTCTGCTCTGCTCGTCGGCGACTGCGCTGGTCCTGCTGCTGTTTTCTGCACTGCTCATCGGTGTCGGTGACTGCGTTGATCTTGCTGCTGTTTTCTGCTCTGCTCGTTGGCGTCTGCGACTGCGCATCTCCTGCTGCTTTTTTCTGCTCTGCTCTTCAGCGTCAGCGACTGTGCTGATCCTGCTGCTGTTTTCTGCTCTGCTCGTCGGTGTCCGCGACTACGCTGATCCTGCTGCTGTTTTCTGCTCTGCTCGTCGGCGTCTGCGATTGCGCTGGTCCTGCTGTTGTTTTCTTCTCTGCTCGTCGGCGTCTGCTCTGCTCGTCGGCGTCAGCGACTGCGCTGGTCCTGCTGCTGTTTTCTGCTCTGCTCGTCGGTGACTGCGCTGATCCTGCTTCAGTTTTCTGCACTGCTAATTGGCGTCGGCGACTGCGCTGATCCTGCTGCTGTTTTCTGCTCTGCTCGTACGTGTCGGCGACTGCGCTGGTCCTGCTGCTGTTTTCTCCTTTGCTCGTCGGCTGCTGCGCTGATCCTGCTGCTGTTTTCTGCTCTGCTCGTCTGCGTCAGCGAATGCGCTGATCCTGCTGCTGTTTCCTGCTCTGCCTGTCGCCGTCGGCGACTGCGCTGGTCCTGCTGTTGTTTTCTGCTCTGATCGTCAGCGTCGGCGACTGCGCTGGTCCTGCTGCTGTTTTCTTCTCTGCTCGTCGGCGTCTGCTCTGCTCGTCGGCGTCTGCTCTGCTCGTCGGCGTCTGCGACTGAGCTGGTCCTGCTGCTGTTTTCTGCTCTGCTCGTCGGCGACTGCGCTGGTCCTGCTGCTTTTTTCTGCACTGCTCATCGGCGTCGGCGACTGTGCTGATCCTGCTGCTGTTTTCTGCCCTGCTCGTAGGCGTCGGCGACTGCGCTGGTCCTGCTGCTGTTTTCTTCTCTGCTCGTCGGCGTCTGCTCTGCTCGTCGGCGTCTGCGACTGCGCTGGTCCTGCTGCTGTTTTCTGCTCTGCTCATCGGCGACTGCGCTGGTCCTGCTGGTGTTTTCTGCACTTCCCATCGGCGTCGGCGACTGCGCTGGTCCTGCTGTTGTTTTCACCTCTGCTCGTCGGCGTCTGCTACTGCCCTTGTCCTGCTGCTGTTTTCTGCTCTGCTCGTCGGCAACTGCGCTGGTCCTGCTGCTGTTTTCTGCACTGCTCATCGACGTCGGCGACTGTGCTGATCCTGCTGCTGTTTTCTGCTCTGCTCGTAGGCGTCGGCGACTGCGCTGGTCCTGCTGCTGTTTTCTGCACTGCTCATCGGCATCTGCGACTGCGTTGATCCTGCTCTGTTGTCTGCTAAGCTCGTTGGCGTCTGCGATTGCTCATCTCCTGCTGTTTTTTTCTGTTCTGCTCGTCGGCGTCAGCGACTGCGCTGACCCTGCTGCTGTTTTCTGCTCTGATCGTCTGCGACTGCGCATCTCCTGCTGCTGTTTTTTGCTCTGCTCATCGGCATCAGCGACTGCGCTTATCCTGCTGCTGTTTTCTGCTCTGCTCGTCGGCGTCTGCGACTGCGCATCTCCTGCTGCTGTTTTCTGCTCTGCTCGTCGGCGACTGCGCTGGTCCTGCTGCTGTTTTCTCTTCTGCTCATCGGCATCGGCTACTGCGCTGATCCTTCTGCTGTTTTCTGCTCTGCTTGTCTGCGTCAGCGAATGTGCTGATCCTGCTGCTGTGTCCTGCTCTGCTCGTCGCCATCGGCGACTGCGCTGGTCCTGCTGTTGTTTTCTGCTCTGATCGTCGGCGTCGGCGACTGCGCTGGTCCTGCTGCTGTTTTCTTCTCTGCTCGTCGGCGTCTGCTCTGCTCTTCGGCATCTGCGACTGCGCTGGTCCTGCTGCTGTGTTCTGCTCTGCTCATCAGCGACTGTGCTGGTCCTGCTGGTGTTTTCTGCTCTGCTCATTGGCGTCTGCGACTGCGCATCTCCTGCTGCTTTTTTCTGCTCTGCTCGTCGGCGTCAGCGACTGCGCTGACCCTGCTGCTGTTTTCTGCTCTGATCGTCTGCGACTGCGCATCTCCTGCTGCTGTTTTTTGCTCTGCTCGTCGGCGTCAGCGACTGCGCTGATCCTGCTGCTGTTTTCTGCTCTGCTCGTCGGCGTCTGCGACTGCGCATCTCCTGCTGCTGTTTTTTGCTCTGCTCGTCGGCGACTGTGCTGGTCCTGCTGCTGTTTTCTGCTCTGCTCGTCGCCGTCAGTGACTGCGCTGGTCCTGCTGTTGTTTTCTGCTCTGATTGTCGGCGTCGGCGACTGCGCTGGTCCTGCTGCTGTTTTTTGCTCTGCTCGTCGGCGTCGGCAACTGCACTGACCCTGCTGCTGTTTTCTGCTCTTCTTGTCGGCGTCGGCTACTGCGCTGATCCTGCTGCTATTTTCTGCTCTGCTCATCGGCGTCAGCGACTGGGATGATCCTGCTGCTGTTTTCTTCTCTGCACTTCTGTGTCAGCGAATGCGCTGATCCTGCTGCTGTTCTCTGCTCTGCTCATCGCCTTCGGCGCCTGCGCTGGTCCTGCTGTTGTTTTCTTCTCTGCTCGTCAGCGTCTGCTCTGCTCGTCGGCGTCTGCGACTGCGCTGGTCCTGCTGCTGTTTTCTGCTCTGCTCGTCGGTGACTGCGCTGGTCCTGCTAGTGTTTTCTGCACTGCTCATTGGCGTCGGTGACTGCGCTGATCCTGCGGCTGTTTTCTGCACTGCTCGTCGGCGACTGCGCAGGTCCTGCTGCTGTTTTCTGCTCTACTCGTCGGCGACTGCGCTGGTCCTGCTGCTGTTTTCTGCTCTGCTCGTCGGCGACTGCGCTGGTCCTGCTGCTGTTTTCTGCTCTGCTCGTCGGCGACTGCGCTGGTCCTGCTGCTGTTTTCTGCACTGCTCATCGGCGTCGGCGACTGCGCTGGTCCTGCTGTTGTTTTCGCCTCTGCTTGTCGGCGTCTGCGACTGCGCTGGTCCTGCTGCTGTTTTCTGCTCTGCTCGTCGGCGTCGGTGACTGCGTTGATCCTGCTGCTGTTTTCTGCTCTGCTCGTTGGCGTCTGCGACTGCTCATCTCCTGCTGCTTTTTTCTGCTCTGCTCGTCGGCGTCAGCGACTACGCTGATCCTGCTGCTGTTTTTTGCTCTGCTCGTCGACGACTGCGCTGGTCCTGCTGCTGTTTTCTGCACTGCTCATCGGCGTCGGCGACTGCGCTGTTCCTGCTGCTGTTTTCTGCTCTGCTCGTAGGCGTCGGCGACTGCGCTGGTCCTGCTGCTGTTTTCTGCACTGCTCATCGGCGTCGGCAACTGCGCTGATCCTGCTGCTGTTTCCTGCTCTGCTCGTCGGCGTCTGCGACTGCACATCTCCTGCTGCTGTTTTCTGCTCTGCTCATCGGCGTCGGCTACTGCGCTGATCCTGCTGCTGTTTTCTGCTCTGCTTGTCTGCGTCAGCGAATGCGCTGATCCTGTGGCTGTTTTCTGCACTGCTCGTCGGCGACTGCGCAGGTCCTGCTGCTGTTTTCTGCTCTGCTCGTCTTCGACTGCGCTGGTCCTGCTGCTGTTTTCTGCTCTGCTCGTCGGCGACTGCGCTGGTCCTGCTGCTGTTTTCTGCTCTGCTCGTCGGCGACTGCGCTGATCCTGCTGCTGTTTCCTGCTCTGCTCGTCGCCGTCGGCGACTGCGCTGGTCGTGCTGTTGTTTTCTTCTCTGCTCGTCGGCGTCTGCTCTGCTCGTCGGCGTCTGTTACTGCGCTGGTCCTGCTGCTGTTTTCTGCTCTGCTCATCGGCGACTGCGCTGATCCTGCTGCTGTTTCCTGCTCTGCTCGTCGCCGTCGGCGACTGCGCTGGTCCTGCTGTTGTTTTCGGCTCTGATCGTCGGCGTCGGCGACTGCGCTGGTCCTGCTGCTGTTTTCTTCTCTGCTCGTCGGCGTCTGCTCTGCTCGTCGGCGTCTGCGACTGCGCTGGTCCTGCTGCTGTTTTCTGCTCTGCTCATCGGCGACAGCGCTGGTCCAGCTGGTGTTTTCTGCACTGCTCATCGGCGTCGGCGACTGTGCTGATCCTGCAGCTGTTTTCTGTTCTGCTCGTAGGCGTCGGCGACTGTGCTGGTCCTGCTGCTGTTTTCGCACTGCTCACCGGCGTCTGCGACTGCGCAGGTCCTACTGCTGTTTTCTGCTCTGCTCGTTGGCGACTGCGCTGGTCCTTCTGCTGTTTTCTGCACTGCTCATCGGCGTCGGCGACTGCGTTGATCCTGCTGCTGTTTTCTGCTCTGCTGATTGGCGTCTGCGACTGAGCATCTCCTGCTGCTTTTTTCTGCTCTGCTCGTCGGCGTCAGCGACAGCGCTGACCCTGCTGCTGTTTTCTGCTCTGATCGTCTGCGACTGCGCATCTCCTGCTGCTGTTTTTTGCTCTGCTCGTCGGCATCAGCGACTGCGCTTATCCTGCTGCTGTTTTCTGCTCTGCTTGTAGGCGTCGGCGACTGCGCTGGTCCTGCTGCTGTTTTCTGCACTGCTCATCGGCGTCGGCGACTGCGCTGATCCTGCTGCTGTTTTTTGCTCTGCTCGTCGGCGTCTGCGACTGCACATCTCCTGCTGCTGTTTTTTGCTCTGCTCGTCGGCGACTGTGCTGGTCCTGCTGCTGTTTTCTGCTCTGCTCATCGGCGTCGGCTAATGCGCTGATCCTGCTGCTGTTTTCTGCTCTGCTTGTCTGCGTCAGCGAATGTGCTGATCCTGCTGCTGTTTCCTGCACTGCTCGTCGCCGTCGGCGACTGCGCTGGTCCTGCTGTTGTTTTTTTGCTTTGATCGTCGGCGTCGGCGACTGCGCTGGTCCTGCTGCTGTTTTCTTCTCTGCTCGTCGGCGTCTGTTCTGCTCATCGGCGTCTGCGACTGCGCTGGTCCTGCTGCTGTTTTCTGCTCTGCTCATCGGCGACTGCACTGGTGCTGCTGGTGTTTTCTGCACTGCACATCGGCGTCGGAGACTGCGCTGGTCCTGCTGTTGTTTTCGCCTCTGCTCGTCGGCGTCTGCTACTGCGCTTGTCCTGCTGCTGTTTTCTGCTCTGCTCGTCGGCGACTGCGCTGTTCCTGCTGCTGTTTTCTGCACTGCTCATCGGCGTCGGCGACTGTGGTGATCCTGCTGCTGTTTTCTGCTCTGCTCGTAGGCGTCGGCGACTGCGCTGGTCCTGCTGCTGTTTTCTGCACTGCTCATCGGCGTCAGCGACTGCGTTGATCCTGCTGCTGTTGTCTGGTCTGCTCATTGGCGTCTGCGACTGCGCATCTCCTGCTGTTTTTTTCTGTTCTGCTCGTCGGCGTCAGCGACTGCGCTGATCCTGCGGCTGTTTTCTGCACTGCTCGTCGGCGACTGCGCAGGTCCTGCTGCTGTTTTCTGCTCTGCTCGTCTTCGACTGCGCTGGTCCTGCTGCTGTTTTCTGCTCTGCTCGTCGGCGACTGCGCTGGTCCTGCTGCTGTTTTCTGCTCTGCTCGTCGGCGACTGCGCTGATCCTGCTGCTGTTTCCTGCTCTGCTCGTCGCCGTCGGCGACTGCGCTGGTCGTGCTGTTGTTTTCTTCTCTGCTCGTCGGCGTCTGCTCTGCTCGTCGGCGTCTGTTACTGCGCTGGTCCTGCTGCTGTTTTCTGCTCTGCTCATCGGCGACTGCGCTGATCCTGCTGCTGTTTCCTGCTCTGCTCGTCGCCGTCGGCGACTGCGCTGGTCCTGCTGTTGTTTTCGGCTCTGATCGTCGGCGTCGGCGACTGCGCTGGTCCTGCTGCTGTTTTCTTCTCTGCTCGTCGGCGTCTGCTCTGCTCGTCGGCGTCTGCGACTGCGCTGGTCCTGCTGCTGTTTTCTGCTCTGCTCATCGGCGACAGCGCTGGTCCAGCTGGTGTTTTCTGCACTGCTCATCGGCGTCGGCGACTGTGCTGATCCTGCAGCTGTTTTCTGTTCTGCTCGTAGGCGTCGGCGACTGTGCTGGTCCTGCTGCTGTTTTCGCACTGCTCACCGGCGTCTGCGACTGCGCTGGTCCTACTGCTGTTTTCTGCTCTGCTCGTTGGCGACTGCGCTGGTCCTTCTGCTGTTTTCTGCACTGCTCATCGGCGTCGGCGACTGCGTTGATCCTGCTGCTGTTTTCTGCTCTGCTGATTGGCGTCTGCGACTGAGCATCTCCTGCTGCTTTTTTCTGCTCTGCTCGTCGGCGTCAGCGACAGCGCTGACCCTGCTGCTGTTTTCTGCTCTGATCGTCTGCGACTGCGCATCTCCTGCTGCTGTTTTTTGCTCTGCTCGTCGGCATCAGCGACTGCGCTTATCCTGCTGCTGTTTTCTGCTCTGCTTGTAGGTGTCGGCGACTGCGCTGGTCCTGCTGCTGTTTTCTGCACTGCTCATCGGCGTCGGCGACTGCGCTGATCCTGCTGCTGTTTTTTGCTCTGCTCGTCGGCGTCTGCGACTGCACATCTCCTGCTGCTGTTTTTTGCTCTGCTCGTCGGCGACTGTGCTGGTCCTGCTGCTGTTTTCTGCTCTGCTCATCGGCGTCGGCTAATGCGCTGATCCTGCTGCTGTTTTCTGCTCTGCTTGTCTGCGTCAGCGAATGCGCTGATCCTGCTGCTGTTTCCTGCACTGCTCGTCGCCGTCGGCGACTGCGCTGGTCCTGCTGTTGTTTTTTTGCTTTGATCGTCGGCGTCGGCGACTGCGCTGGTCCTGCTGCTGTTTTCTTCTCTGCTCGTCGGCGTCTGTTCTGCTCATCGGCGTCTGCGACTGCGCTGGTCCTGCTGCTGTTTTCTGCTCTGCTCATCGGCGACTGCACTGGTGCTGCTGGTGTTTTCTGCACTGCACATCTGCGTCGGAGACTGCGCTGGTCCTGCTGTTGTTTTCGCCTCTGCTCGTCGGCGTCTGCTACTGCGCTTGTCCTGCTGCTGTTTTCTGCTCTGCTCGTCGGCGACTGCGCTGTTCCTGCTGCTGTTTTCTGCACTGCTCATCGGCGTCGGCGACTGTGGTGATCCTGCTGCTGTTTTCTGCTCTGCTCGTAGGCGTCGGCGACTGCGCTGGTCCTGCTGCTGTTTTCTGCACTGCTCATCGGCGTCAGCGACTGCGTTGATCCTGCTGCTGTTGTCTGGTCTGCTCATTGGCGTCTGCGACTGCGCATCTCCTGCTGTTTTTTTCTGTTCTGCTCGTCGGCGTCAGCGACTGCGCTGACCCTGCTGCTGTTTTCTGCTATGATCGTCTGCGCATCTCCTGCTGCTGTTTTTTGCTCTGCTCGTCGGCATCAGCGACTGCGCTTATACTGCTGCTGTTTTCTGCTCTGCTCGTCGGCGTCTGCGACTGCGCATCTCCTGCTGCTGTTTTTTGCTCTGCTCGTCGGCGACTGCGCTGGTCCTGCTGCTGTTTTCTGCTCTGCTCATCGGCGTCGGCTACTGCGCTGATCCTTCTGCTGTTTTCTGCTCTGCTTGTCTGCGTCAGTGAATGCGCTGATCCTGCTGCTGTTTTCTGCTCTGCTCGTTGGCGACTGCGCTGGTCCTGGTGCTGTTTTCTGCTCTGCTCGTCAGCGACTGCGCTGGTCCTGCTGCTGTTTTCTGCTCTGCTCGTCGGCGACTGCGCTGGTCCTGCTGCTGTTTTCTGCACTGCTCATCGGCGTCGGCGACTGCGCTGGTCCTGCTGTTGTTTTCGCCTCTGCTCGTCGGCGTCTGCTCTGCACGTGGGCATCTGCGACTGCGCTGGTCCTGCTGCTGTTTTCTGCACTGCTCATCGGCGTCGGCGAATAATCTGATCCTGCTGCTGTTTTCATCTCTGCTCGTAGGCGTCGGTGACTGCGCTGGTCCTGCTGCTGTTTTCTGCACTGCTCATCGGCGTCTGCGACTGCGCTGTGTCCTGCTGCTGTTTTCTGCTCTGCTCGTCGGCGACTGCGCTGGTCCTTCTGCTGTTTTCTGCACTGCTCATAGGCGTCGGCAACTGCGTTGATCCTGCTGCTGTTTTCTGCTCTGCTCATTGGCGTCTGCGACCGCGCATCTCCTGCTGCTTTTTTCTGCTCTGCTCGTCGGCGTCAGCGACTGCGCTGACCCTGCCGCTGTTTTCCGCTCTGATCGTCGGCGTCTGCGACTGCGCATCTCGTGCTGCTGTTTTTTGCTCTGCTCGTCGGCGACTGCGCTGGTCCTGCTGCTGTTTCCTGCTCTGCTCGTCGCCGTTGGTGACTGCGCTGGTCCTGCTGTTGTTTTCTGCTCTGATTGTCGGCGTCGGCGACTGCGCTGGTCCTGCTGCTGTTTTCTGCTCTGCTCGTCGGCGTCGGCAACTGCACTGACCCTGCTGCTGTTTTCTGCTCTGCTTGTCCGTGTCAGATACTGCACTGATCCTGCTGCTATTTTCTGCTCTGCTCATCGGCGTCAGCGACTAAGATGATCCTGCTGCTGTTTTCTGATCTGATCATCTGTGTCAGCGAATGCGCTGATTCTGCTGCTGTTTTCCGCTCTGCTCATCGCCATCGGCGCCTGCACTGGTCCTGCTGTTGTTTTCTTCTCTTCTCGTCAGCGTCTGCTCTGCTCGTCGGCGTCTGCGACTGCGCTGGTCCTGCTGCTGTTTTCTGCTCTGCTCATCGGTGACTGCGCTGGTCCTGCTAGTGTTTTCAGCACTGCTCATCGGCATCGGTGACTGCGCTGATCCTGCGGCTGTTTTCTGCACTGCTCGTCGGCGACTGCGCAGGTCCTGCTGCTGTTTTCTGCTCTGCTCGTCGGCGACTGCGCTGGTCCTGCTGCTGTTGTCTGCTCTGCTCGTCGGCGACTGCGCTGGTCCTGCTGCTGTTTTCTGCTCTGCTCGTCGGCGACTGCGCTGGTCCTGCTGTTGTTTTCGCCTCTGCTCGTCGGCAACCGCTCTGCTCGTCGGCGTCTGCGACTGCGCTGGTCCTGCTGCTGTTTTCTGATCTTCTCGTCAGCGTCGGTGACTGCGTTGATCCTGCTGCTGTTTTCTGCTCTGCTCGTTGGCGTCTGCGACTGCTCATCTCCTGCTGCTTTTTTCTGCTCTGCTTGTAGGCGTCAGCAACTGCGCTGATCCTGCTGCTGTTTTTTGCTCTGCTCGTCGGCGACTGCGCTGGTCCTGCTGCTGTTTTCTGCACTGCTCATCGGCGTCGGCGACTGCACTAATCCTGCAGCTGTTTTCTGCTCTGCTCGTAGGCGTCGGTGACTGCGCTGGTCCTGCTGCTGTTTTCTGCACTGCTCATCGGCGTCGGCGACTGCGCTGATCCTGCTGCTGTTTTCTGCTCTGCTCGTCGGCGTCTGCGACTGCACATCTCCTGCTGCTGTTTTTTGCTCTGCTCGTCGGCGACTGCGCTGGTCCTGCTGCTGTTTCCTGCTCTGCTCGTCGCCGTTGGTGACTGCGCTGGTCCTGCTGTTGTTTTCTGCTCTGATTGTCGGCGTCGGCGACTGCACTGGTCCTGCAGCTGTTTTCTGCTCTGCTCGTCGGCGTCGGCAACTGCACTGACCCTGCTGCTGTTTTCTGCTCTGCTTGTCCGCGTCGGCTACTGCGCTGATCCTGCTGCTATTTTCTGCTCTGCTCATCGGCGACAGCGACTGGGATGATCCTGCTGCGTTTTTCTGCTCTGCTCATCTGCGTCAGCGAATGCGCTGATCCTGCTGCTGTTTTCCGCTCTGCTCATCGCCGTCGGCGCTGGCACTGGTCCTGCTGTTGTTTTCTTCTCTGCTCGTCAGCGTCTGCTCTGCTCGTCGGCGTCTGCAAGTGCGCTGGTCCTGCTGCTGTTTTCTGCTCTGATCGTCGGTGACTGCGCTGGTCCTGCTAGTGTTTTCTGCACTGCTCATCGGCATCGGTGACTGCGCTGATCCTGCGGCTGTTTTCTGCACTGCTCGTCGGCGACTGCGCAGGTCCTGCTGCTGTTTTCTGCTCTGCTCGTCGGCGACTGCGCTGGTCCTGCTGCTGTTTTCTGCTCTGCTCGTCGCCGACTGCGCTGGTCCTGCTGCTGTTTTCTGCTCTGCTCGTCGGCGACTGCGCTGGTCCTGCTGCTGTTTTCTGCACTGCTCATTGGCGTCAGCGACTGCGCTGGTCCTGCTGTTGTTTTCGCCTCTGCTCGTCGGCAACTGCTCTGCTCGTCGGCGTCTGCGACTGCGCTGGTCCTGCTGCTGTTTTCTGATCTGCTCGTCGGCGTCGGTGACTGCGTTGATCCTGCTGCTGTTTTCTGCTCTGCTTGTTGGCGTCTGCGACTGCTCATCTCCTGCTGCTTTTTTCTGCTCTGCTCGTAGTCGTCAGCAACTGCGCTGATCCTGCTGCTGTTTTCTTCTCTGCTCGTCGGTGTCAGTGACTACGCTGATCCTGCTGCTGTTTTTTGCTCTGCTCGTCGGCGACTGCGCTGGTCCTGCTGCTGTTTTCTGCACTGCTCATCGGCGTCGGCGACTGCGCTAATCCTGCAGCTGTTTTCTGCTCTGCTCGTAGGCGTCGGCGACTGCGCTGGTCCTGCTGCTGTTTACTGCACTGCTCATCGGCGTCGGCAACTGCGCTGATCCTGCTGCTGTTTTCTGCTCTGCTCGTCGGCGTCTGCGACTGCACATCTCCTGCTGCTGTTTTTTGCTCTGCTCGTCTGCGACTGCGCTGGTCCTGCTGCTGTTTTCTGCTCTGCTCATCGGCGTCGGCTACTGCGCTGATCCTGCTGCTGTTTTCTGCTCTGCTTGTCTGCATCAGCGAATGCGCTGATCCTGCTGCTGTTTCCTGCACTGCTCGTCGCCGTCGGTGACTGCGCTGGTCCTGCTGTTGTTTTCTGCTCTGATCGTCGGCGGCGGCGACTGCGCTGGTCCTGCTGCTGTTTCTGCTGCTGTTTCTTCTCTGCTCGTCGACGTCTGCTCTGCTCGTCGGCGTCTGCGACTGCGCTGGTCCTGCTGCTGTTTTCTGCTCTGCTCGTCGGCGTCTGCGACTGCACATCTCCTGCTGCTGTTTTTTGCTCTGCTCGTCGGCGACTGCGCTGGTCCTGCTGCTGTTTCCTGCTCTGTTCGTCGCCGTTGGTGACTGCGCTGGTCCTGCTGTTGTTTTCTGCTCTGATTGTCGGCGTCGGCGACTGCGCTGTTCCTGCTGCTGTTTTCTGCTCTGCTCGTCGGCGTCGGCAACTGCACTGACCCTGCTGCTGTTTTCTGCTCTGCTTGTCCGCGTCGGCTACTGCGCTGATCCTGCTGCTATTTTCTGCTCTGCTCATCGGCGTCAGCGACTGGGATGATCCTGCTGCTGTTTTCTGCTCTGCTCATCTGCGTCAGCGAATGCGCTGATCCTGCTGCTGTTTTCCGCTCTGCTCATCGCCGTCGGTGCCTGCAGTGGTCCTGCTGTTGTTTTCTTCTCTGCTCGCCAGTGTCTGCTCTGCTCGTCGGCGTCTGCAACTGCGCTGGTCCAGCTGCTGTTTTCTGCTCTGCTCGTCGGTGACTGCGCTGGTCCTGCTAGTGTTTTCTGCACTGCTCATCGGCATCGGTGACTGCGCTGATCCTGCGGCTGTTTTCTGCACTGCTCGTCGGCGACTGCGCAGGTCCTGCTGCTGTTTTCTGCTCTGCTCGTCGGCGACTGCGCTGGTCCTGCTGCTGTTTTCTGCTCTGCTCGTCGGCGACTGCGCTGGTCCTGCTGCTGTTTTCTGCTCTGCTCGTCGGCGACTGCGCTGGTCCTGCTGCTGTTTTCTGCACTGCTCTTCGGCGTCAGCGACTGCGCTGGTCCTGCTGTTGTTTTTGCCTCTGCTCGTCGGCAACTGCTCTGCTCGTCGGCGTCTGCGACTGCGCTGGTCCTGCTGCTGTTTTCTGATCTGCTCGTTGGCGTCGGTGACTGCGTTGATCCTGCTGCTGTTTTCTGCTCTGCTCGTTGGCGTCTGCGACTGCTCATCTCCTGCTGCTTTTTTCTGCTCTGCTCATAGGCATCAGCGACTGCGCTGATCCTGCTGCTGTTTTCTGCTCTGCTCGTCAGTGTCAGATACTACGCTGATCCTGCTGCTGTTTTTTGCTCTGCTTTTCGGCGACTGCGCTGGTCCTGCTGCTGTTTTCTGCACTGCTCATCGGCGTCAGCGACTGCGCTTATCCTGCATCTGTTTTCTGCTCTGCTCGTAGGCGTCGGCGACTGCGCTGGTCCTGCTGCTGTTTTCTGCACTGCTCATCGGCGTCGGCAACTGCGCTGATCCTGCTGCTGTTTTCTGCTCTGCTCGTCGGCGTCTGCGACTGCACATCTCCTGTTGCTGTTTTTTGCTCTGTTCGTCTGCGACTGCGCTGGTCCTGCTGCTGTATTCTGCTCTGCTCATCGGCGTCGGCTACTGCGCTGATCCTGCTGCTGTTTTCTGCTCTGCTTGTCTGCATCAGCGAATGTGCTGATCCTGCTGCTGTTTCCTGCACTGCTCGTCGCCGTCGGCGACTGCGCTGGTCCTGCTGTTGTTTTCTGCTCTGATCGTCGGCGTCGGCGACTGCGCTGGTCCTGCTGCTGTTTCTTCTGTACTCGTCGGCGTCTGCTCTGCTCGTCGGCGTCTGCGACTGCGCTGGTCCTGCTGCTGTTTTCTGCTCTGCTCATCGGCGACTGCGCTGGTCCTGCTGGTGTTTTCTACACTGCTCATCGGCGTCTGCGACTGCGCTGGTCCTGCTGTTGTTTTCGCCTCTGCTCGTCGGCGGCTGCTACTGCGCTTGCCCTGCTGCTGTTTTCTGCTCTGCTCGTCGGCAACTGCGCTGGTCCTGCTGCTGTTTTCTGCACTGCTCATCGGCGTCGGCGACTGTGCTGATCCTGCTGCTGTTTTCTGCTCTGCTCGTAGGCGTCGGCGACTGCGCTGGTCCTGCTGCAGTTTTCTGCACTGCTCATCGGCGTCTGCGACTTCACTGGTCCTACTTCTGTTTTCTGCTCTGCTCGTTGGCGACTGCGCTGGTCCTGCTGCTGTTTTCTGCACTGCTCATCGGCGTCGGCGACTGCGTTGATCCTGCTGCTGTTTTCTGCTCTGCTCATTGGCGTGTGCGACTGCACATCTCCTGCTGCTTTTTTCTGCTCTGCTCGTCGGCGTCAACGACTGTGCTGACCCTGGTGCTGTTTTCTGCTCTGCTCGTCGGCGTCTGCGACTGCGCATTTCCTGCTGCTGTTTTTTGCTCTGCTCGTCGGCGTCGGCTACTGCGCTGATCCTTCTGCTGTTTTCTGCTCTGCTTGTCTGCGTCAGTGAATGCGCTGATCCTGCTGCTGTTTCCTGCTCTGCTCGTCGCCGTCGGCGACTGCGCTGGTCCTGCTGTTGTTTTCTGCTGTGATCGTCGGCGTCGGCGACTGCGCTGGTCCTGCTGCTGTTTTCTTCTCTGCTCGTCGGCGTCTTCTCTGCTCGTCGGCGTCTGCGACTGCGCTGGTCCTGCTGCTGTTTTCTGCTCTGCTCATCGGCGACTGTGCTGGTCCTGCTGGTGTTTTCTGCACTGCTCATCGGCGTCGGCGACTACGCTGCTCCTGCTGTTGTTTTCGCCTTTGCTCGTCGGCGTCTGCGACTAAGCTGGTCCTGCTGCTGTTTTCTGCTCTGCTCGTCGGCGACTGCGCTGGTCTTGCTGCTGTTTTCTGCACTGCTCATCGGCGTCGGCAAATGTGCTGTTCCTGCTGCTGTTTTCATCTCTGCTCGTAGGTGTCGGTGACTGCGCTGGTCCTGCTGCTGTTTTCTGCACTGTTCATCGGCGTCTGCGACTGCGCTGGTCCTGCTGCTGTTTTCTGCTCTGCTCGTCGGCGACTGCGCTGGTCCTGCTGCTGTTTTCTGCACTGCTCATAGGCGTCGGCGACTGCGTTGATCCTGCTGCTGTTTTCTGCTCTACTCATTGGCGTCTGCGACTGCGCATCTCCTGCTGCTTTTTTCTGCTCTACTCGTCGGCATCAGCGACTGCGCTGACCCTGCTGCTGTTTTCTGCTCTGATCGTCTGCGACTGCGCATCTCCTGCTGCTGTTTTTTGCTCTGCTCGTCGGCGTCAGCGACTGTGCTGATCCTGCTGCTGTTTTCTGCTCTGCTCGTCGGCGTCTGCGACTGCGCATTCCCTGCTGCTGTTTTTTGCTCTGCTCGTCGGCGACTGCGCTGGTCCTGCTGCTATTTTCTGCTCTGCTCATCGGCGTCGGCTACTGCGCTGATCCTGCTGCTGTATCCTGCTCTGCTCGTCGCCATCGGCGACTGCGCTGGTCCTGCTGTTGTTTTCTGCTCTGATCGTCGGCGTCGGCGACTGCGCTGGTCCTGCTGCTGTTTTCTTCTCTGCTCGTCGGCGTCTGCTCTGCTCGTCGGCGTCTGCGACTGCGCTGGTCCTGCTGCTGTTTTCTGCTCTGCTCATCGGCGACTGCGCTTGTCCTGCTGGTGTTTTTTGCACTGCTCATCGGCGTCGGCGACAGCGCTGGTCCTGCTGTTGTTTTCACCTCTGCTCGTCGGCGTCTGCGACTGCGCTGGTCCTGCTGCTGTTTTCTGCTCTGCTCGTAGGCGTCGGCGACTGCGATGGTCCTGCTGCTGTTTTCTGCACTGCTCATCGGCGACGGCGACTGCGCTGATCCTGCTGCTGTTTTTTGCTCTGCTCGTCGGCGACTGCGCTGGACCTGCTGCTGTTTTCTGCACAGCTCATCGGCGTCGGCGACTGCGTTGATCCTGCTGCTGTTTTCTGCTCTGCTCGTTGGCGTCTGCGACTGCACATCTCCTGCCGATTTTTTCTGCTCTGCTCGTAGGCGTCGGCTACTGCGCATCTCCTGCTGCTTTTTTCTGCTCTGCTCGTCGGCGACTGCGCTGGTCCTGCTGCTGTTTTCTGCTCTGCTCATCGGCGTCTGCGACTGCGCTGGTCCTGCTGCTGTTTTCTGCTCTGCTCGTCGGCGACTGCGCTGATCCTGCTGCTGTTTTCTGCTCTGCTCGTAGGCGTCGGCGACTGCGCTGGTCCTGCTGCTGTTTTCTGCACTGCTCATCGGCGTCGGCGACTGCGCTGATGCTACTGCTCTTTTCTGCTTTTCTCGTAGGTGTCGCCAACTGCGCTGGTCCTGCTGCTGTTTTCTGCTCTGCTTGTCGGCGACTGCTCTGGTCCTGCTGCTGTTTTCTGCACTGCTCATCGGCGTCGGCGACTGTGTTGATCCTGCTGCTGTTCTCTGCTCTGCTCGTTGGCGTCTGCGCATCTCCTGATGCTTTTTTCTGCTCTGCTCGTCGGCGTCAGCGACTGCGCTGATCCTGCTGCTGTTTTCTGCTCTGCTCGTCGGTGTCAGCGACTACGCTGATCCTGCTGCTGTTTTCTGCTCTGCTCGTCGGCGTCTCCGACTGCGCTCATCATGCTGCTGTTTTTTGCTCTGCTCGTCGGCGTCGATGACTGCGCTAATCCTGCTGCTGTTTTCTGCTCTGCTCGTCGGCGTCTGCGACTGCGCTGATCCTGCTGCTGTTTTCTGCTCTGCTCGTCGGCGTCGGCTACTGCGCTGGTCCTGCTGCTGTTTTCTTCTCTGCTCGTCGGCGTCGGCGACTGCGCTGGTCCTGCTGCTGTTTTCTGCTCTGCCCGTCTGCATCAGCGACTGCGCTGATGCTGTTTTCTGCTCTGCTCGTCGAGGTCAGCAACTGCGCTGATCCTGCTGCTGTTTTCTGCTCTACTTGTCGCCGTCGGCGACTGCTCTCGTCCTGCTGTTGTTTTCTGCTCTGATCGTCGGCGTCGGCAACTGCGATGATCCTGCTAATGTTTTCTGCACTGCTCGTCGGCGACTGCGCTGGTCCTGCTGTTGTTTTCTGCTCTGATTGTCGGCGTCGGCGACTGCGCTGTTCCTGCTGCTGTTTTCTGCTCTGCTCGTCGGCGTCGGCAACTGCACTGACCCTGCTGCTGTTTTCTGCTCTGCTTGTCCGCGTCGGCTACTGCGCTGATCCTGCTGCTATTTTCTGCTCTGCTCATCGGCGTCAGCGACTGGGATGATCCTGCTGCTGTTTTCTGCTCTGCTCATCTGCGTCAGCGAATGCGCTGATCCTGCTGCTGTTTTCCGCTCTGCTCATCGCCGTCGGTGCCTGCAGTGGTCCTGCTGTTGTTTTCTTCTCTGCTCGTCAGTGTCTGCTCTGCTCGTCGGCGTCTGCAACTGCGCTGGTCCAGCTGCTGTTTTCTGCTCTGCTCGTCGGTGACTGCGCTGGTCCTGCTAGTGTTTTCTGCACTGCTCATCGGCATCGGTGACTGCGCTGATCCTGCGGCTGTTTTCTGCACTGCTCGTCGGCGACTGCGCAGGTCCTGCTGCTGTTTTCTGCTCTGCTCGTCGGCGACTGCGCTGGTCCTGCTGCTGTTTTCTGCTCTGCTCGTCGGCGACTGCGCTGGTCCTGCTGCTGTTTTCTGCTCTGCTCGTCGGCGACTGCGCTGGTCCTGCTGCTGTTTTCTGCACTGCTCTTCGGCGTCAGCGACTGCGCTGGTCCTGCTGTTGTTTTTGCCTCTGCTCGTCGGCAACTGCTCTGCTCGTCGGCGTCTGCGACTGCGCTGGTCCTGCTGCTGTTTTCTGATCTGCTCGTTGGCGTCGGTGACTGCGTTGATCCCGCTGCTGTTTTCTGCTCTGCTCGTTGGCGTCTGCGACTGCTCATCTCCTGCTGTTTTTTTCTGCTCTGCTCATAGGCATCAGCGACTGCGCTGATCCTGCTGCTGTTTTCTGCTCTGCTCGTCAGTGTCAGATACTACGCTGATCCTGCTGCTGTTTTTTGCTCTGCTTTTCGGCGACTGCGCTGGTCCTGCTGCTGTTTTCTGCACTGCTCATCGGCGTCAGCGACTGCGCTTATCCTGCATCTGTTTTCTGCTCTGCTCGCAGGCGTCGGCGACTGCGCTGGTCCTGCTGCTGTTTTCTGCACTGCTCATCGGCGTCGGCAACTGCGCTGATCCTGCTGCTGTTTTCTGCTCTGCTCGTCGGCGTCTGCGACTGCACATCTCCTGTTGCTGTTTTTTGCTCTGTTCGTCTGCGACTGCGCTGGTCCTGCTGCTGTATTCTGCTCTGCTCATCGGCGTCGGCTACTGCGCTGATCCTGCTGCTGTTTTCTGCTCTGCTTGTCTGCATCAGCGAATGTGCTGATCCTGCTGCTGTTTCCTGCACTGCTCGTCGCCGTCGGCGACTGCGCTGGTCCTGCTGTTGTTTTCTGCTCTGATCGTCGGCGTCGGCGACTGCGCTGGTCCTGCTGCTGTTTCTTCTGTACTCGTCGGCGTCTGCTCTGCTCGTCGGCGTCTGCGACTGCGCTGGTCCTGCTGCTGTTTTCTGCTCTGCTCATCGGCGACTGCGCTGGTCCTGCTGGTGTTTTCTACACTGCTCATCGGCGTCGGCGACTGCGCTGGTCCTGCTGTTGTTTTCGCCTCTGCTCGTCGGCGGCTGCTACTGCGCTTGCCCTGCTGCTGTTTTCTGCTCTGCTCGTCGGCAACTGCGCTGGTCCTGCTGCTGTTTTCTGCACTGCTCATCGGCGTCGGCGACTGTGCTGATCCTGCTGCTGTTTTCTGCTCTGCTCGTAGGCGTCGGCGACTGCGCTGGTCCTGCTGCTGTTTTCTGCACTGCTCATCGGCGTCTGCGACTTCACTGGTCCTACTTCTGTTTTCTGCTCTGCTCGTTGGCGACTGCGCTGGTCCTGCTGCTGTTTTCTGCACTGCTCATCGGCGTCGGCGACTGCGTTGATCCTGCTGCTGTTTTCTGCTCTGCTCATTGGCGTGTGCGACTGCACATCTCCTGCTGCTTTTTTCTGCTCTGCTCGTCGGCGTCAACGACTGCGCTGACCCTGGTGCTGTTTTCTGCTCTGATCGTCTGCGACTGCGCATCTCCTGCTGCTGTTTTTTGCTCTGCTCGTCGGCATCAGCGACTGCGCTTATCCTGCTGCTGTTTTCTGCTCTGCTCGTCGGCGTCTGCGACTGCGCATTTCCTGCTGCTGTTTTTTGCTCTGCTCGTCGGCGACTGTGCTGGTCCTGCTTTAGGTTTCTGCTCTGCTCATCGGCGTCGGCTACTGCGCTGATCCTTCTGCTGTTTTCTGCTCTGCTTGTCTGCGTCAGTGAATGCGCTGATCCTGCTGCTGTTTCCTGCTCTGCTCGTCGCCGTCGGCGACTGCGCTGGTCCTGCTGTTGTTTTCTGCTGTGATCGTCGGCGTCGGCGACTGCGCTGGTCCTGCTGCTGTTTTCTTCTCTGCTCGTCGGCGTCTTCTCTGCTCGTCGGCGTCTGCGACTGCGCTGGTCCTGCTGCTGTTTTCTGCTCTGCTCATCGGCGACTGTGCTGGTCCTGCTGGTGTTTTCTGCACTGCTCATCGGCGTCGGCGACTACACTGCTCCTGCTCTTGTTTTCGCCTCTGCTCGTCGGCGTCTGCGACTAAGCTGGTCCTGCTGCTGTTTTCTGCTCTGCTCGTCGGCGACTGCGCTGGTCTTGCTGCTGTTTTCTGCACTGCTCATCGGCGTCGGCAAATGTGCTGTTCCTGCTGCTGTTTTCATCTCTGCTCGTAGGTGTCGGTGACTGCGCTGGTCCTGCTGCTGTTTTCTGCACTGTTCATCGGCGTCTGCGACTGCGCTGGTCCTGCTGCTGTTTTCTGCTCTGCTCGTCGGCGACTGCGCTGGTCCTGCTGCTGTTTTCTGCACTGCTCATAGGCGTCGGCGACTGCGTTGATCCTGCTGCTGTTTTCTGCTCTACTCATTGGCGTCTGCGACTGCGCATCTCCTGCTGCTTTTTTCTGCTCTACTCGTCGGCATCAGCGACTGCGCTGACCCTGCTGCTGTTTTCTGCTCTGATCGTCTGCGACTGCGCATCTCCTGCTGCTGTTTTTTGCTCTGCTCGTCGGCGTCAGCGACTGTGCTGATCCTGCTGCTGTTTTCTGCTCTGCTCGTCGGCGTCTGCGACTGCGCATTCCCTGCTGCTGTTTTTTGCTCTGCTCGTCGGCGACTGCGCTGGTCCTGCTGCTATTTTCTGCTCTGCTCATCGGCGTCGGCTACTGCGCTGATCCTGCTGCTGTATCCTGCTCTGCTCGTCGCCATCGGCGACTGCGCTGGTCCTGCTGTTGTTTTCTGCTCTGATCGTCGGCGTCGGCGACTGCGCTGGTCCTGCTGCTGTTTTCTTCTCTGCTCGTCGGCGTCTGCTCTGCTCGTCGGCGTCTGCGACTGCGCTGGTCCTGCTGCTGTTTTCTGCTCTGCTCATCGGCGACTGCGCTTGTCCTGCTGGTGTTTTTTGCACTGCTCATCGGCGTCGGCGACAGCGCTGGTCCTGCTGTTGTTTTCACCTCTGCTCGTCGGCGTCTGCGACTGCGCTGGTCCTGCTGCTGTTTTCTGCTCTGCTCGTAGGCGTCGGCGACTGCGATGGTCCTGCTGCTGTTTTCTGCACTGCTCATCGGCGACGGCGACTGCGCTGATCCTGCTGCTGTTTTTTGCTCTGCTCGTCGGCGACTGCGCTGGACCTGCTGCTGTTTTCTGCACAGCTCATCGGCGTCGGCGACTGCGTTGATCCTGCTGCTGTTTTCTGCTCTGCTCGTTGGCGTCTGCGACTGCACATCTCCTGCCGATTTTTTCTGCTCTGCTCGTAGGCGTCGGCTACTGCGCATCTCCTGCTGCTTTTTTCTGCTCTGCTCGTCGGCGACTGCGCTGGTCCTGCTGCTGTTTTCTGCTCTGCTCATCGGCGTCTGCGACTGCGCTGGTCCTGCTGCTGTTTTCTGCTCTGCTCGTCGGCGACTGCGCTGATCCTGCTGCTGTTTTCTGCTCTGCTCGTAGGCGTCGGCGACTGCGCTGGTCCTGCTGCTGTTTTCTGCACTGCTCATCGGCGTCGGCGACTGCGCTGATGCTACTGCTCTTTTCTGCTTTTCTCGTAGGTGTCGCCAACTGCGCTGGTCCTGCTGCTGTTTTCTGCTCTGCTTGTCGGCGACTGCTCTGGTCCTGCTGCTGTTTTCTGCACTGCTCATCGGCGTCGGCGACTGTGTTGATCCTGCTGCTGTTCTCTGCTCTGCTCGTTGGCGTCTGCGCATCTCCTGGTGCTTTTTTCTGCTCTGCTCGTCGGCGTCAGCGACTGCGCTGATCCTGCTGCTGTTTTCTGCTCTGCTCGTCGGTGTCAGCGACTACGCTGATCCTGCTGCTGTTTTCTGCTCTGCTCGTCGGCGTCTCCGACTGCGCTCATCATGCTGCTGTTTTTTGCTCTGCTCGTCGGCGTCGATGACTGCGCTAATCCTGCTGCTGTTTTCTGCTCTGCTCGTCGGCGTCTGCGACTGCGCTGATCCTGCTGCTGTTTTCTGCTCTGCTCGTCGGCGTCGGCGACTGCGCTGGTCCTGCTGCTGTTTTCTTCTCTGCTCGTCGGCGTCGGCGACTGCGCTGGTCCTGCTGCTGTTTTCTGCTCTGCCCGTCTGCATCAGCGACTGCGCTGATGCTGTTTTCTGCTCTGCTCGTCGAGGTCAGCAACTGCGCTGATCCTGCTGCTGTTTTCTGCTCTACTTGTCGCCCTCGGCGACTGCTCTCGTCCTGCTGTTGTTTTCTGCTCTGATCGTCGGCGTCGGCAACTGCGATGATCCTGCTAATGTTTTCTGCACTGCTCGTCGGCGACTGCGCTGGTCCTGCAGTTGTTTTCGCCTCTGCTCGTCGGCGTCTGATCTGCTCATCGGCGTCGGCTACTGCGCTGGTCCTGCTGCTGTTTTCTGCTCTGCTTGTCTGCGTCAGCGAATGTGCTGATCCTGCTGCTGTTTCCTGCTCTTCTTGTCGCCGTCGGCGACTGCGCTGGTCCTGCTGTTGTTTTCTGCTCTGATCGTCGCCGTCGGCGACTGTGCTGGTCCTGCTGCTGTTTTCTTCTCTGCTCGTCGGCGTCTGCTCTGTGTCACGATGGTCGACTGGGTACGGGAGTTGAACTCGGTAAGGATGTTTGACGTCTGGATTATTCGGTAGATAACTCTGATCAGGGGTTTCAATGAAACGATGACTGAGTGAAGAGCCGTTGCGGCATCTTCCATATATAGGCTTGGGTGTGACTGGGAGAATGCCGGGAGTTCCCGCGAGGAGCTTGCTGGGAAATGTGGTCCAAGATGGAGGCCGGTTAGCTTGGAGAGGCCGGTTTGGGGGCTTGGGTTCTGACAGGACCCCCCGGTCCAGGGACGGCTCCAGAAGTCCCAGGGCGACCTCGGCGGTCCCAGAAGTCAGAGAAAAGGGCAGGGTCCAAGATGGAGCGGGCCGGCTCCCAGGAGCGTTCCTCAGGGCCGTAGTCCGCCCAATCGACCAGATACTGCCAGCCCCGTCACCTGCGGCGAGCGTCCAGGATGCGCCGGACGGTGTAGATGGGCTCACCGTCGAGGAAGCGGGCAGGCGGAGGCGCCGGAGCCGGAGGCGGAAGGAGGGAGGATTCCACGTAGGGCTTGAGCCGGGAGATATGGTAGGTGGGATGGATGCGGAGACTCGCAGGCAGCCGCAGCCGGTACGTGACCGGGTTGATGACCCTTTGCACGGGGTAAGGCCCAAGGAACCGGGGAGCGAGCTTCCTGGATCCGGCACGGACACGGAGGTCTGCTGTGGACACCCAGACCTTATCCCCTGGAGCATATGAGGGACCAGGACGATGTCGGGGGAGGTGTTGGTGAGAGTTACGGGCGTTAGCTCGGGTTATGGAGGCCCGCGCCTTTATCCAGGCGTTCCTGCAGCGCCTCACCAGGGATTGAGCGGCCGGCACCGCAACTTCGGGTTACTGGTGGGCAAAGACCGGGGGCTGGTAGCCATAGCAGACTTCGAACGGGGACATCAGAGTGGCTGAGGAGGTGTGGAGATTGTGGGATAACTCAGCCCAGAGGAGGTACTTAGGCCACTGCGAGGGTTGGGCCGAGACAAAGCAGCAGAGGTACCGACCCAGTTGTTGGTTTGCCCGCTCCGTTTGGCCGTTGGTCTGCGGGTGATAGCCCGAAGATAGGCTGACTGATGCTCCCAACAGATGACAAAAAGCCCTCCAGAACCGGGCCGTGAACTGGGGACCACGATCCGAGACCACGTCGACAGGAAACCCATGGATACGCACCACATTCTCCAGGAACAACTCAGCTGTGCGTCGGGCCGAGGGGAGGCCCGGAAGGGCGATGAAGTGAACAGCCTTAGAAAACCGGTCAGTGACCGTCATGATGGTATTAAGGTCGTTGACTGGTGGGAGCCCTGTGACGAAGTCCAACCCCACATGGGACCAGGGGCGGCTGGGTACCGGAAGAGGCCCGAGGGTACCAACCGAGGCCTGGTTGGATGTCTTGGAGCGGGCGCAGACGTCACAGGCACTCGTATAGTCCTTTACATCTCTCTCCATACGTGGCCACCAGAGAGCTCGTTTGAGGAACCTAAGAGTCCGTGGGAAGCCCGCGTGGCCAGACAGGCGTGATGAGTGGGCCCAGGACAATGCCTCGCTGCGACAGGCCGTGGGGACGTAGAGCCGACCCGCGGGGGTCTCTGGAGGTGCTGGATCGTCTCGGAGGGCGTTTTGGATAGCCTCCTCCAGTGGCCACCTCAGGTGGGCCAAGAAACGGTGCTCGGGGAGGATAGGTGCCGGCTCGGACGTGGGCGTTGGATGTGTGAACTGGCGGGAAAGGGCGTCCGCCTTCTGGTTCTTTGTCCCTGGGTGGTAGGCGAGATGGAATTCATAGGGCTCAAAGAAGAGGGCCCAGCGGGCCTGGCGAGGATTGAGCTGCTTGGCTAATCTGATGTGGATCAGGTTCTGGTGGTCCGTCCAGATGGTGAACGGCTGAGTGGTGTCCAGTAGCCACTGCCTCCATTCCTCCAATGCCCACTTTATGGCCAGCAGCTCGCAATCCCCTACGCCGTACTTCTGCTGGGTGGTGGAAAACTTCCTGGAGAAGTAGGCGCAGGGATGAATCCTGTCGTCGGGCCCGGCTTGGGACAAGATGGCACCAGCGCCAACATCCGAGGCGTCGACCTCGACCACAAAGGGGACTGCATGATCCGGATGGCGGAGGATAGGAGCCGACGTGAAACGGGCGACTAGGTGTTGGAAGGCCCGAACGGCGTCAGGAGTCAGCCGGAACGGTTGGCTCGGAGGGCTTGGTCGGGTGAGAGAAGTGAGAGGTGCCACAATGGTGCTAAAGTCCTTAATAAAATGGCGGTAAAAGTTGCAGAAACCCAGAAAACTCTGCAGTTGTTTCAGGCTCGTCGGGAGGGGCCAGTCTCTCACCGCCTGGACTTTCTGAGGGTCCATGGTTAGTCCTTTATCTGAAATCATGTAGCCCAGGAATGATACGGACCGCTGGTGGAAGGAGCACTTCTCGGGCTTACAGAACAGGTTATTGTCCAGGAGCCGGGTTAGAACAGCGCAAACATGGTGGAGGTGTTCGGCCTCGGACTTGGAGTAGATCAGGATGTCATCCAGGTAGGCAAACACCCACCGTCCCAACATGTCGCGGAGGACATCGTTTATGAGGCGTTGAAAAACGGCGAGGCTATTTCACAGCCCGAAGGGCATTACCTGGTACTCCCAGTGACCGGTGGGTGTGATGAAAGCGGTCTTCCACTCATCTCCAGCTTTAATACGGACCAGATTGTAGGCGCTCCGAAAGTCCAGCTTGGTGAAGATCCGCGCCTGGGAGATGGCGTCCAGGGCAGATGTGAGGAGCGGCAGAGGATGACGGTCTTTGACTGTGATTTTGTTCAGACCTCGGTAATCGATACAGGGGCGGAGATCACCCTCCTTTTTCCTGACAAAGAAGAAGCCTGCGGCACCCGGGGAGGAGGAAGGTCGAATGAAACCCTGCTGGAGGGCCTGGTCAATATATTCCTCCATGGCTCTGGACTCGGCGGGAGAGAGAGAGAAAAAAGGCGCCCCCGGGGTGGACTGGTTCCTGGTTGCAGCTTGATTTCCATGTCGTACGGGCGGTGAGGCGGCAGTGTGGTGGCGAGGTCTCACCATGAAGGAGGGTAACATGAAGAAGGAGTCGATTTGAAGAGGCGGGGGCTGAAGGTGACCCAGGCTGAGCGACCCAGATACTCTGTGGGTTCCTTCGTTTCCCAAAACGTAATGGACAGTTCAGGCGTCTGTGGTGGGAGGAGCCACAATAGGCACAGAGAACCTCGCGCCACCGTTGCTGTCTCTCCTCTGGAGGAAGGTGGCCTTATTGCATGGGCTCATCAGTAGAAGCGGGTCCGGGAGCAGGCGTGGGGGAACGAGGAAGAGGGCCAGGTGCCCTGGATGGAAGAGTGAAGGGCTTGGGCCGAACCAGAACCCGCTGATCCATGCGCAGCGCCAAATCGACCACTTCATCCAGGTTCTGGGGCAGTTCCTTTCCCGCCATCTCATCACGGATGTAGGTCGCCAGTCCCTCCAAGAAGACGGCTCGGAGGGCAGAGTCATCCCACCGCAGCTTGGCGGAGATGGTGCGGAACTTCGACGCATAAGCGCACACCGTGCGCTCCCGCTGGCGGAGCTTTAGGAGTTGTGTTTCTGCTCCCACTTCGCTGCTGGGTGGAACAAAAGTCTTTCTGAGGGCGGACGCAAAAGCAGCATAGTCATTGCAAGCCGGTGATTTGGAATTATAAAGCGCAGCGGCCCACTCAGCAGCGCGTCCGGAGAGCAGGGAGGTGAGATGCGCCACCCGATAGCGCGCAGTGGGGAAGCGCCCTGGCTGGCACTCAAACTGCATGTCGAGGGTGGCGAGTAGACCGTCTGGGCTCCCCGTCTCTCCGTTCCACCTCTCTGGGAGATTAAAGTGCAGCCCCTCGGTTGGTGGAGCGAGGGCTTGCTGCTGGAGAGCATGGAGGGCTGTGGATAATTGTAGGATGAGATCGGTCTGGGAGTTTTGTTTGGTGTGGAGCCGATCGATCAGGGAGTGGAGCTAAATGAGTGCATTTTCCATTTGCTCCGTCTCTCTTTTCATGCGCCCGAACTCCGCTGGATCTACGGACTCAGTCATCCTGTCACGATGGTCGACTGGGTACGGGAGTTGAACTAGGTAAGGATGTTTGACGTCTGGATTATTCGGTAGAGAACTCTGATCAGGGGTTTCAATGAAACGATGACTGAGTGAAGAGCCGGTGCGGCGTCTTCCATATATAGGCTTGGGTGTGACTGGGAGAATGCCGGGAGTTCCCGTGAGGAGCTTGCTGGGAAATGTGGTCCAAGATGGAGGCCGGTTAGCTGGGAGAGGCCGGTTTGGGGGCTTGGGTTCTGACACTCTGCTCGTCTGCGTCTGCGACTGCGCTGGTCCTGCAGCTGTTTTCTGCTCTGCTCATCGGTGACTGCGCTGGTCCTGCTGGGTTTTTTTTGCACTGCTCATCGGCGTCGGCGACTGCGCTGGTCCTGCTGTTGTTTTCGCCTCTGCTCGTCGGCGTCTGCGACTGCACTTGTCCTGCTGCTGTTTTCTGCTCTGCTCGTCGGCGACTGCGCTGGTCCTACTGCTGTTTTCTGCACTGCTCATCGGCGTCGGCGACTGTGCTGATCCTGCTGCTGTTTTCTGCTCTGCTCGTAGGCGTCGGCGACTGCGCTGGTCCTGCTGCTGTTTTCTGCACTGCTCATCGGCGTCTGCCACTGCGCTGGTCCTGCTGCTGATTTCTGCTCTGCTCGTCGGCGACTGCGCTGGTCCTGCTGCTGTTTTGTGCACTGCTCATCGGCGTCGGCGACTATGTTGATCCTGCTGCTGTTTTCTGCTCTGCTCATTGGCGTCTGCGACTGCGCATCTCCTGCTGCTTTTTTCTGCTCTGCTCGTCGGCGTCAGCGACTGCGCTGACCCTGCTGCTGTTTTCTGCTCTGATCGTCTGCGACTGCGCATCTCCTGCTGCTGTTTTTTGCTCTGCTCGTCAGCGTCAGCGACTGTGCTTATCCTGCTGCTGTTTTTTGCTCTGCTCGTCGGCGACTGCGCTGGTCCTGCTGCTGTTTTCTGCCCTGCTCATCGGCATCGGCTACTGCGCTGATATTTCTGCTGTTTTCTGCTCTGCTTGTCTGCATCAGCGAATGCGCTGATCCTGCTGCTTTTTCCTGCTCTGCTCGTCGCCGTCGGCAACTGCTCTGGTCCTGCTGTTGTTTTCTGCTCTGATCGTCGGCATCGGCGACTGCGCTGGTCCTGCTGCTGTTTTCTTCTCTGCTCATCGGCGTCTGCTCTGCTCGTCGGCGTCTGCGACTGCGCTGGTCCTGCTGCTGTTTTCTGCTCTGCTCATCGGCGACTGCGCTGGTCCTGCTGGTGTTTTCTACACTGCTCATCGGCGTCGGCGACTGCGCTGGTCCTGCTGTTGTTTTCGCCTCTGCTCGTCGGCGCCTGCGACTGCGCTGGTCCTGCTGCTGTTTTCTGCTCTGCTCGTCGGCGACTGCGCTGGTCCTGCTGCTGTTTTCTGCACTGCTCATCGGCGTCGGCGACTGTGCTGATCCTGCTGCTGTTTTCTGCTCTGCTCAAAGGCGTCGGCGACTGCGCTGGAACTGCTGCTGTTTTCTGCACTGCTCATCGGCTTCGGCGACTGCGTTGATCCTGCTGCTGTTTTCTGCTCTGCTCGTTTGCGTCTGCGACTGCGCATCTCCTGCCGATTTTTTCTGCTCTGCTCGTTGGCGTCAGGGACTGCGCTGATCCTGCAGCTGTTTTCTGCTCTCTTCGTCGGCGTCTGCGACTGCGCATCTCCTGCTGCTGTTATTTGCTCTGCTCGTCGGCGTCGGCGACTGCGCTGATCCTGCTGCTGTTTTCTGCTCTGCTCATTTGCGTCAGCGACTGGGCTGATCCTGCTGCTGTTTTCTGCTCTGCTCGTCTGCGTCAGCGAATGCGCTGATCCTGCTGCTGTTTCCTGCTCTGCTCATCGCCGTCGGCGACTTCGCTGGTCCTGCTGTTGTTTTCTGCTCTGATTGCCGGCGTCGGCGACTGCGCTGGTCCTGCTGGTGTTTTCTTCTCTGCTCGTCGGCGTCTGCTCTGCTCGTCGGCGTCTGCGACTGCGCTGGTCCTGCTGGTGTTTTCTACACTGCTCATGGGCGCCTGCGACTGCGCTGGTCCTGCTGCTGTTTTCTGGTCTGCTCGTCGGCGACTGCGCTGGTCCTGCTGCTGTTTTCTGCACTGCTCATCGGCGTCGGCGACTGTACTGATCCTGCTGCTGTTTTCTGCTCTGCTCAAAGGCGTTGGCGACTGCGCTGGACCTGCTGCTGTTTTCTGCACTGCTCATCGGCTTCGGCGACTGCGTTGATCCTGCTGCTGTTTTCTGCTCTGCTCGTTTGCGTCTGCGACTGCGCATCTCCATGCCGATTTTTTCTGCTCTGCTCGTTGGCGTCAGGGACTGCGCTGATCCTGCTGCTGTTTTCTGCTCTCTTCGTCGGCGTCTGCGACTGCGCATCTCCTGCTACTGTTATTTGCTCTGCTCGTCGGCGTCGGCGACTGCGCTGATCCTGCTGCTGTTTTCTGCTCTGCTCATTGGCGTCAGCGACTGGGCTGATCCTGCTGCTGTTTTCTGCTCTGCTCGTCTGCGTCAGCGAATGCGCTGATCCTGCTGCTGTTTCCTGCTCTGCTCATCGCCGTCGGCGACTTCGCTGGTCCTGCTGTTGTTTTCTGCTCTGATCGCCGGCGTCGGCGACTGCGCTGGTCCTGCTGCTGTTTCCTGCTCTGCTCGTCGGCGTCTGCGACTGCACATCTCCTGCTGCTGTTTTTTGCTCTGCTCGTCGGCGACTGCAGTAATCCTGCAGCTGTTTTCTGCTCTGCTCGTAGGCGTCGGCGACTGCGCTGGTCCTGCTGCTGTTTTCTGCACTGCTCATCGGCGTCGGCGACTGCGCTGATCCTGCTGCTGTTTTCTGCTCTGCTCGTCGGCGTCTGCGACTGCACATCTCCTGCTGCTGTTTTTTGCTCTGCTCGTCGGCGACTGCGCTGGTCCTGCTGCTGTTTCCTGCTCTGCTTGTCGCCGTTGGTGAATGCGCTGGTCCTGCTGTTGTTTTCTGCTCTGATTGTCGGCGTCGGCGACTGCGCTGGTCCTGCTGCTGTTTTCTGCTCTGCTCGTCGGCGTCGGCAACTGCACTGACCCTGCTGCTGTTTTCGGCTCTGCTTGTCCGCGTCGGCTACTGCGCTGATCCTGCTGCTATTTTCTGCTCTGCTCATCGGCGTCAGCGACTGGGATGATCCTGCTGCTGTTTTCTGCTCTGCTCATCTGCGTCAGCGAATGCGCTGATCCTGCTGCTGTTTTCCGCTCTGCTCATCGCCGTCGGCGCCTGCACTGGTCCTGCTGTTGTTTTCTTCTCTGCTCGTCAGCGTCTGCTCTGCTCGTCGGCGTCTGCAACTGCGCTGGTCCTGCTGCTGTTTTCTGCTCTGCTTGTCGGTGACTGTGCTGGTCCTGCTAGTGTTTTCTGCACTGCTCATCGGCATCGGTGACTGCGCTGATCCTGCGGCTGTTTTCTGCACTGCTCGTCGGCGACTGCGCAGGTCCTGCTGCTGTTTTCTGCTCTGCTCGTCGGCGACAGAGCTGGTCCTGCTGCTGTTTTTTTCTCTGCTCGTCGGCGACTGCGCTGGTCTCGCTGCTGTTTTCTGCTCTGCTCGTCGGCGACTGCGCTGGTCCTGCTGCTGTTTTCTGCACTGCTCATCGGCGTCAGCGACTGCGCTGGTCCTGCTGTTGTTTTCGCCTCTGCTCGTCGGCAACTGCTCTGCTCGTCGGCGTCTGCGACTGTGCTGGTCCTGCTGCTGTTTTCTGATCTGCTCGTCGGCGTCGGTGACTGCGTTGATCCTGCTGCTGTTTTCTGCTCTGCTCGTTGGCGTCTGCGACTGCTCATCTCCTGCTGCTTTTTTCTGCTCTGCTCGTAGGCGTCAGCAACTGCGCTGATCCTGCTGCTGTTTTCTGCTCTGCTCGTCGGTGTCAGTGACTACGCTGATCCTGCTGCTGTTTTTTGCTCTGCTCGTTGGCGACTGCGCTGGTCCTGCTGCTGTTTTCTGCACTGCTCATCGGCGTCGGCGACTTTGCTAATCCTGCAGCTGTTTTCTGCTCTGCTCGTCGGCGTCTGCGACTGCACATCTCCTACTGCTGTTTTTTGCTCTACTCGTCTGCGACTGCGCTGGTCCTGCTGCTGTTTTCTGCTCTGCTCATCGGCGTCGGCTACTGCGCTGATCCTGCTGCTGTTTCCTGCACTGCTCGTCGCCGTCGGCGACTGCGCTGGTCCTGCTGTTGTTTTCTGCTCTGATCGTCGGCGTCGGCGACTGCGCTGGTCCTGCTGCTGTTGTCGCGTGCCCGTCCCATTTACCGGTTCCTTTAAAACCCAGTTCCGTTAGAACTTATGAGACGGTGCATCCATCAGGGTTCGGGGGTGTATCGACGAGTATAATCGTACTAGATCCGGGTTTGGACTACCTAATTAGAATCTTGTCTTTTATTTTAAAGGTGAAATGACTTGCACGAATAGCCAGCCCCAGAGTGCTACACTTCTTTTAAACTCGTTACCTTTTGGTTAAGATACTAGAGAGAAGTCTGGAGGCAAGCCAAGCCTCTCAGCAATTGTTTGGGCTACCCGGAATTAATTGCACCTCTAACAGCTTATGTGGGAGGTTGGTAACTATAAAATGATTTATGCTAGTTGATCAGGCTATCATAAGTTTATCAATTTATTTATTAATCCAACCTTCCAGCTGATTAGAGACTTTTTCAACCTGCAATCAGAGCCAAAATAACCTCGAATATTTTGCTTTTATCGCCCTTCAGACAACTCGTTACCCGCAAGGAGGGAGAAGTTAAAACTTCCCTTATTTTAAGGTTTCTTTATATTATTCTGTTATAAACTGTAAAGTAAGTCCTGATAATTCAGAGACCGACCTTCGACATGCTTACCTCTGTGCAATTTATGGCCAGGGCTCCAAACGTGAAGCTTTAGAGAAAACCTGAAAGAATCAGGATTATGTTTCTTTTTCAAAAAAGGTTTATTACAAAATCAAAATACAAAAATGGGTAAAGTAAAAAACAACTACTATCCCCCATGGAGGAATTAGTTCAAAATGATTAAATAAGAGTCAGTTTACACCAGCTCTTGTCTTCTCAGAATCTCCCCAAGAACGAAGCCTGAAGCACTCCCTCCTCGATCTGAGCTGCATCCTTTTATATCATTTCTGAGACTGCTCTAAACAATGCAAGAGTCACAAGTCATTCTCTCCTGACAGTTTAGGTCAAGGGGTCATCTACCAGATACACTTTTTTAGCTCTACATAAGACATTTAGTATCATTTCACTACATGCAGTATTCACATGAGGGCACAAAAGTTACATTCTGCACTCCTGGAATGAGAGCACAGGTCATAAATCTTCATATTGGTAGCAAATTGTAGATCTTCTTCCAGCATTCTTGAGAGCTCCTGGGTCCAGCTGGACCTCTCCTCACTCCATGCCATTCCTTCTTTTCCCGCCAGAGGTGGAGTTAGGGGCGGGCCCAGGGGTGTGTCCATGGGTGGATCTAGAGAAGACAGCTTGTCTTTTGACCCTTTGCCTATTTCTGTCCTCACCAGCAAGTCCTGAACTCTTGTCCTCTTGACCCTTGTGTGACCCTTGTCTCTGACCACTGTTTCTAAGCCTTGAGTGGTTGCTCGGGCTTGCAACACTGTTTCTGCTGCTGTTTCTTCTCTGCTCGTCGGCGTCTGCTCTGCTCGTCAGCGTCTGCGACTGCGCTGGTCCTGCTGCTGTTTTCTGCTCTGCTCGTCGGCATCTGCGACTGCACATCTCCTGCTGCTGTTTTTTGCTCTGCTCGTCGGCGACTGCGCTGGTCCTGCTGCTGTTTCCTGCTCTGCTCGTCGCCGTTGGTGACTGCGCTGGTCCTGCTGTTGTTTTCTGCTCTGATTGTCGGCGTCGGCGACTGCGCTGGTCCTGCTGTTGATTTCGCCTCTGCTCGTCGGCAACTGCTCTGCTCGTCGGCGTCTGCGACTGCGCTGGTCCTGCTGCTGTTTTCTGATCTGCTCGTCGGCGTCGGTGACTGCGTTGATCCTGCTGCTGTGTTCTGCTCTGCTCGTTGGCGTCTGCGACTGCTCATCTCCTTCTGCTTTTTTCTGCTCTGCTCATAGGCGTCAGCAACTGCGCTGATCCTGCTGCTGTTTTCTGCTCTGCTCGTCGGTGTCAGTGACTACTCTGATCCTGCTGCTGTTTTTTGCTCTGCTCGTCGGCGACTGCGCTGGTCCTGCTGCTGTTTTCTGCACTGCTCATCGGCGTCGGCGACTGCGCTAATCCTGCAGCTGTTTTCTGCTCTGCTCGTAGGCGTCGGCGACTGCGCTGGTCCTGCTGCTGTTTTCTGCACTGCTCATCGGCGTCGGCAACTGCGCTGATTCTGCTGCTGTTTTCTGCTCTGCTCGTCGGCGTCTGCGACTGCACATCTCCTGCTGCTGTTTTTTGCTCTGCTTGTCTGCGACTGCGCTGGTCCTGCTGCTGTTTTCTGCTCTGCTCATCGGCGTCGGCTACTGCGCTGATCCTGCTGCTGTTTCCTGCACTGCTCATCGCCGTCGGCGACTGCGCTGGTCCTGCTGTTGTTTTCTGCTCTGCTCGTCTGCGTCTGCGACTGCGCTGGTCCTGCTGCTGTTTTCTGCTCTGCTCGTCGGCGTCTGCGACTGCACATCTCCTGCTGCTGTTTTTTGCTCTGCTCGTCGACGACTGCGCTGGTCCTGCTGCTGTTTCCTGCTCTGCTCGTCGCCGTAGGTGACTGCGCTGGTCCTGCTGTTGTTTTCTGCTCTGATTGTCGGCGTCGGCGACTGCGCTGGTCCTGCTGCTGTTTTCTGCTCTGCTCGTCGGCGTCGGCAACTGCACTGACCCTGCTGCTGTTTTCTGCTCTGCTTGTCCGCGTCGGCTACTGCGCTGATCCTGCTGCTATTTTCTGCACTGCTCATCGGCATCGGTTACTGCGCTGATCCTGCGGCTGTTTTCTGCACTGCTCGTCGGCGACTGCTCAGGTCCTGCTGCTGTTTTCTGCTCTGCTCGTCGGCGACTGCGCTGGTCCTGCTGCTGTTTTCTGCTCTGCTCGTCGGCGACTGCGCTGGTCCTGCTGCTGTTTTCTGCTCTGCTCGTCGGCTACTGCGCTGGTTCTGCTGCTGTTTTCTGCACTGCTCATCGGCGTCAGCGACTGCGCTGGTCCTGCTGTTGTTTTCGCCTCTGCTCGTCCGCAACTGCTCTGCTCGTCGGCGTCTGCGACTGCGCTGGTCCTGCTGCTGTTTTCTGCTCTGCTCGTCGGCGTCTGCGACTGCACATCTCCTACTGCTGTTTTTTGCTCTACTCGTCTGCGACTGCGCTGGTCCTGCTGCTGTTTTATGCTCTGCTCATCGGCGTCGGCTATTGCGCTGATCCTGCTGCTGTTTTATGCTCTGCTTGTCTGCATCAGCGAATGCGCTGATCCTGCTGCTGTTTCCTGCACTGCTCGTCGCCGTCGGCGACTGCGCTGGTCCTACTGTTGTTTTCTGCTCTGATCGTCGGCGTCGGCGACTGCGCTGGTCCTGCTGCTGTTTCTGCTGCTGTTTCTTCTCTGCTCGTCGGCGTCTGCTCTGCTCGTCAGCGTCTGCGACTGCGCTGGTCCTGCTGCTGTTTTCTGCTCTGCTCGTCGGCGTCTGCGACTGCACATCTCCTGCTGCTGTTTTTTGCTCTGCTCGTCGGCGACTGCGCTGGTCCTGCTGCTGTTTCCTGCTCTGCTCGTCGCCGTTGGTGACTGTGCTGGTCCTGCTGTTGTTTTCTGCTCTGATTGTCAGCGTCGGCGACTGCGCTGGTCCTGCTGCTGTTTTCTGCTCTGCTCGTCGGCGACTGCGCTGGTCCGGCTGCTGTTTTCTGCACTGCTCATCGGCGTCAGCGACTGCGCTGGTCCTGCTGTTGTTTTTGCCTCTGCTCGTCGGCAACTGCTCTGCTCGTCGGCGTCTGCGACTGCGCTGGTCCTGCTGCTGTTTTCTGATCTGCACGTCGGCGTCGGTGACTTCGTTGATCCTGCTGCTGTTTTCTGCTCTGCTCGTTGGCGTCTGCGACTGCTCATCTCCTTCTGCTTTTTTCTGCTCTGCTCGTAGGCGTCAGCAACTGCGCTGATCCTGCTGCTGTTTTCTGCTCTGCTCGTCGGTGTCAGTGACTACGCTGATCCTGCTGCTGTTTTTTGCTCTGCTCGTCGGCGACTGCGCTGGTCCTGCTGCTGTTTTCTGCACTGCTCATCGGCGTCGGCGACTGCGCTAATCCTGCAGCTGTTTTCTGCTCTGCTCGTAGGCGTCGGCGACTGCGCTGGTCCTGCTGCTGTTTTCTGCACTGCTCATCGGCGTCGGCAACTGCGCTGATCCTGCTGCTGTTTTCTGCTCTGCTCGTCGGCGTCTGCGACTGCACATCTCCTACTGCTGTTTTTTGCTCTGCTTGTCTGCGACTGTGCTGGTCCTGCTGCTGTTTTCTGCTCTGCTCATCGGCGTCGGCTACTGCGCTGATCCTGCTGCTGTTTTCTGCTCTGCTTGTCTGCATCAGCGAATGCGCTGATCCTGCTGCTGTTTCCTGCACTGTTCGTCGCCGTCGGCGACTGCGCTGGTCCTGCTGTTGTTTTCTGCTCTGATCGTCAGCGTCGGCGACTGCGCTGGTCCGCTGCTGTTTCTCCTGCTGTTTCTTCTCTGCTCGTCGGCGTCTGCTCTGCTCGTCGGCGTCTGCGACTGCGCTGGTCCTGCTGCTGTTTTTCACTCTGCTCGTCGGCGTCTGCGACTGCACATCTGCTGCTGTTTTTTGCTCTGCTCGTCGGCGACTGCGCTGGTCCTGCTGCTGTTTCCTGCTCTGCTCGTCGCCGTTGGTGACTGCGCTGGTCCTGCTGTTGTTTTCTGCTCTGATTGTCGGCGTCGGCGACTCTGCTGGTCCTGCTGCTGTTTTCTGCTCTGCTCGTCGGCGTCGGCAACTGCACTGACCCTGCTGTTGTTTTCTGCTCTGCTTGTCCGCGTCAGCTACTGCGCTGATCCTGCTGCTATTTTCTGCTCTCCTCATCGGCGTCAGCGACTGGGATGATCCTGCGGCTGTTTTCTGCACTGTTCGTCGGCGACTGCGCAGGTCCTGCTGCTGTTTTCTGCTCTGCTCGTCGGCGACTGCGCTGGTCCTGCTGCTGTTTTCTGCTCTGCTCGTCGGCGACTGCGCTGGTCCTCCTGCTGTTTTCTGCTCTGCTTGTCGGCGACTGCGCTGGTCCTGCTGCTGTTTTCTGCACTGCTCATCGGCGTCAGCGACTGCGCTGGTCCTGCTGTTGTTTTCGCCTCTGCTAGTCGGCAACTGCTCTGCTCGTCGGCGTCTGCGACTGCGCTGGTCCTGCTGCTGTTTTCTGATCTGCTCGTCGGCATCGGTGACTGCGTTGATCCTGCTGCTGTTTTCTGCTCTGCTCGTCGGCGTCGGCAACTGCACTGACCCTGCTGCTGTTTTCTGCTCTGCTTGTCCGCGTCGGCTACTGCGCTGATCCTGCTGCTATTTTCTGCACTGCTCATCGGCATCGGTGACTGCGCTGATCCTGCGGCTGTTTTCTGCACTGCTCGTCGGCGACTGCGCAGGTCCTGCTGCTGTTTTCTGCTCTGCTCGTCGGCGACTGCGCTGGTCCTGCTGCTGTTTTCTGCTCTGCTCGTCGGCGACTGCGCTGGTCCTGCTGCTGTTTTCTGCTCTGCTCGTCGGCGACTGCGCTGGTTCTGCTGCTGTTTTCTGCACTGCTCATCGGCGTCAGCGACTGCGCTGGTCCTGCTGTTGTTTTCGCCTCTGCTCGTCGGCAACTGCTCTGCTCGTCGGCGTCTGCGACTGCGCTGGTCCTGCTGCTGTTTTCTGCTCTGCTCGTCGGCGTCTGCGACTGCACATCTCCTACTGCTGTTTTTTGCTCTACTCGTCTGCGACTGCGCTGGTCCTGCTGCTGTTTTCTGCTCTGCTCATCGGCGTCGGCTACTGCGCTGATCCTGCTGCTGTTTTATGCTCTGCTTGTCTGCATCAGCGAATGCGCTGATCCTGCTGCTGTTTCCTGCACTGCTCGTCGCCGTCGGCGACTGCGCTGGTCCTGCTGTTGTTTTCTGCTCTGATCATCGGCGTCGGCGACTGCGCTGGTCCTGCTGCTGTTTCTGCTGCTGTTTCTTCTCTGCTCGTCGGCGTCTGCTCTGCTCGTCGGCGTCTGCGACTGCGCTGGTCCTGCTGCTGTTTTTCACTCTGCTCGTCGGCGTCTGCGACTGCACATCTGCTGCTGTTTTTTGCTCTGCTCGTCGGCGACTGTGCTGGTCCTGCTGCTGTTTCCTGCTCTGCTCGTCGCCGTTGGTGACTGCGCTGGTCCTGCTGTTGTTTTCTGCTCTGATTGTCGGCGTCGGCGACTGTGCTGGTCCTGCTGCTGTTTTCTGCTCTGCTCGTCGGCGTCGGCAACTGCACTGACCCTGCTGCTGTTTTCTGCTCTGCTTGTCCGCGTCAGCTACTGCGCTGATCCTGCTGCTATTTTCTGCTCTGCTCATCGGCGTCAGCGACTGGGATGATCCTGCGGCTGTTTTCTGCACTGTTCGTCGGCGACTGCGCAGGTCCTGCTGCTGTTTTCTGCTCTGCTCGTCGGCGACTGCGCTGGTCCTGCTGCTGTTTTCTGCTCTGCTCGTCGGCGACTGCGCTGGTCCTGCTGCTGTTTTCTGCTCTGCTTGTCGGCGACTGCGCTGGTCCTGCTGCTGTTTTCTGCACTGCTCATCGGCGTCAGCGACTGCGCTGGTCCTGCTGTTGTTTTCGCCTCTGCTCGTCGGCAACTGCTCTGCTCGTCGGCGTCTGCGACTGCGCTGTTCCTGCTGCTGTTTTCTGATCTGCTCGTCGGCATCGGTGACTGCGTTGATCCTGCTGCTGTTTTCTGCTCTGCTCGTCGGCGTCGGCAACTGCACTGACCCTGCTGCTGTTTTCTGCTCTGCTTGTCCGCGTCGGCTACTGCGCTGATCCTGCTGCTATTATCTGCACTGCTCATCGGCATCGGTGACTGCGCTGATCCTGCGACTGTTTTCTGCACTGCTCGTCGGCGACTGCGCAGGTCCTGCTGCTGTTTTCTGCTCTGCTCGTCGGCGACTGCGCTGGTCCTGCTGCTGTTTTCTGCTCTGCTCGTCGGCGACTGCGCTTGTCCTGCTGCTGTTTTCTGCTCTGCTCGTCGGCGACTGCGCTGGTTCTGCTGCTGTTTTCTGCACTGCTCATCGGCGTCAGCGACTGCGCTGGTCCTGCTGTTGTTTTCGCCTCTGCTCGTCGGCAACTGCTCTGCTCGTCGGCGTCTGCGACTGCGCTGGTCCTGCTGCTGTTTTCTGCTCTGCTCGTCGGCGTCTGCGACTGCACATCTCCTACTGCTGTTTTTTGCTCTACTCGTCTGCGACTGCGCTGGTCCTGCTGCTGTTTTCTGCTCTGCTCATCGGCGTCGGCTACTGCGCTGATCCTGCTGCTGTTTTATGCTCTGCTTGTCTGCATCAGCGAATGCGCTGATCCTGCTGCTGTTTCCTGCACTGCTCGTCGCCGTCGGCGACTGCGCTGGTCCTGCTGTTGTTTTCTGCTCTGATCGTCGGCGTCGGCGACTGCGCTGGTCCTGCTGCTGTTTCTGCTGCTGTTTCTTCTCTGCTCGTCGGCGTCTGCTCTGCTCGTCAGCGTCTGCGACTGCGCTGGTCCTGCTGCTGTTTTCTGCTCTGCTCGTCGGCGTCTGCGACTGCACATCTCCTGCTGCTGTTTTTTGCTCTGCTCGTCGGCGACTGCGCTGGTCCTGCTGCTGTTTCCTGCTCTGCTCGTCGCCGTTGGTGACTGTGCTGGTCCTGCTGTTGTTTTCTGCTCTGATTGTCAGCGTCGGCGACTGCGCTGGTCCTGCTGCTGTTTTCTGCTCTGCTCGTCGGCGACTGTGTTGGTCCTGCTGCTGTTTTCTGCACTGCTCATCGGCGTCAGCGACTGCGCTGGTCCTGCTGTTGTTTTCGCCTCTGCTCGTCGGCAACTGCTCTGCTCGTCGGCGTCTGCGACTGCCCTGGTCCTGCTGCTGTTTTCTGATCTGCTCGTCGGCGTCGGTGACTGCGTTGATCCTGCTGCTGTTTTCTGCTCTGCTCGTTGGCGTCTGCGACTGCTCATCTCCTTCTGCTTTTTTCTGCTCTGCTCGTAGGCGTCAGCAACTGCGCTGATCCTGCTGCTGTTTTCTGCTCTGCTCGTCGGTGTCAGTGACTACGCTGATCCTGCTGCTGTTTTTTGCTCTGCTCGTCGGCGACTGCGCTGGTCCTGCTGCTGTTTTCTGCACTGCTCATCGGCGTCGGCGACTGCGCTAATCCTGCAGCTGTTTTCTGCTCTGCTCGTAGGCGTCGGCGACTGCGCTGGTCCTGCTGCTGTTTTCTGCACTGCTCATCGGCGTCGGCAACTGCGCTGATCCTGCTGCTGTTTTCTGCTCTGCTCGTCGGCGTCTGCGACTGCACATCTCCTACTGCTGTTTTTTGCTCTGCTTGTCTGCGACTGTGCTGGTCCTGCTGCTGTTTTCTGCTCTGCTCATTGGCGTCGGCTACTGCGCTGATCCTGCTGCTGTTTTCTGCTCTGCTTGTCTGCATCAGCGAATGCGCTGATCCTGCTGCTGTTTCCTGCACTGTTCGTCGCCGTCGGCGACTGCGCTGGTCCTGCTGTTGTTTTCTGCTCTGATCGTCGGCGTCGGCGACTGCGCTGGTCCTGCTGCTGTTTCTGCTGCTGTTTCTTCTCTGCTCGTCGGCGTCTGCTCTGCTCATCGGCGTCTGCGACTGCGCTGGTCCTGCTGCTGTTTTTCACTCTGCTCGTCGGCGTCTGCGACTGCACATCTGCTGCTGTTTTTTGCTCTGCTCGTCGGCGACTGCGCTGGTCCTGCTGCTGTTTCCTGCTCTGCTCGTCGCCGTTGGTGACTCCGCTGGTCCTGCTGTTGTTTTCTGCTCTGATTGTCGGCGTCGGCGACTGCGCTGGTCCTGCTGCTGTTTTCTGCTCTGCTCGTCGGCGTCGGCAACTGCACTGACCCTGCTGCTGTTTTCTGCTCTGCTTGTCCGCATCGGCTACTGTGCTGATCCTACTGCTATTTTCTGCTCTGCTCATCGGCGTCAGCGACTGGGATGATCCTGCGGCTGTTTTCTGCACTGCTCGTCGGCGACTGCGCAGGTCTTGCTGCTGTTTTCTGCTCTGCTCGTCGGCGACTGCGCTGGTCCTGCTGCTGTTTTCTGCTCTGCTCGTCGGCGACTGCGCTGGTCCTGCTGCTGTTTTCTGCACTGCTCATCGGCGTCAGCGACTGCGCTGGTCCTGCTGTTGTTTTCGCCTCTGCTCGTCGGCAACTGCTCTGCTCGTTGGCATCTGCGAATGCGCTGGTCCTGCTGCTGTTTTCTGATCTGCTCGTCGGCGTCGGTGACTGCGTTGATCCTGCTGCTGTTTTCTGCTCTGCTCGTTGGCGTCTGCGACTGCTCATCTCCTGCTGCTTTTTTCTGCTCTGCTCGTAGGCGTCAGCGACTGCGCTGATCCTGCTGCTGTTTTCTGCTCTGCTCGTCGGTGTCAGTGACTACGCTGATCCTGCTGCTGTTTTTTGCTCTGCTCGTCGGCGACTGCGCTGGTCCTGCTGCTGTTTTCTGCACTGCTCATCGGCGTCAGCGACTGCGCTAATCCTGCAGCTGTTTTCTGCTCTGCTCCTAGGCGTCGGCGACTGCGCTGGTCCTGCTGCTGTTTTCTGCACTGCTCATCGGCGTCGGCAACTGCGCTGATTCTGCTGCTGTTTTCTGCTCTGCTCGTCGGCGTCTGCGACTGCACATCTCCTGCTGCTGTTTTTTGCTCTGCTCGTCTGCGACTGCGCTGGTCCTGCTGCTGTTTCTGCTCTGCTCATCGGCGTCGGCTACTGCGCTGATCCTGCTGCTGTTTCCTGCACTGCTCGTCGCCGTCGGCGACTGCGCTGGTCCTGCTGTTGTTTTCTGCTCTGCTCGTCGGCGTCTGCGACTGCGCTGGTCCTGCTGCTGTTTTCTGCTCTGCTCGTCGGCGTCTGCGACTGCACATCTCCTGCTGCTGTTTTTTGCTCTGCTTGTCGGCGACTGCGCTGGTCCTGCTGCTGTTTCCTGCTCTGCTCGTCGCCGCAGGTGACTGCGCTGGTCCTGCTGTTGTTTTCTGCTCTGATTGTCGGCGTCGGCGACTGCGCTGGTCCTGCTGCTGTTTTCTGCTCTGCTCGTCGGCGTCGGCTACTGCGCTGATCCTGCTGCTATTTTCTGCACTGCTCATCGGCATCGGTGACTGCACTGATCCTGCGGCTGTTTTCTGCACTGCTCGTCGGCGACTGCGCAGGTCCTGCTGCTGTTTTCTGCTCTGCTCGTCGGCGACTGCGCTGGTCCTGCTGCTGTTTTCTGCTCTGCTCGTCGGCGACTGCGGTGGTCCTGCTGCTGTTTTCTGCTCTGCTCGTCGGCGACTGCGCTGGTTCTGCTGCTTTTTTCTGCACTGCTCATCGGCGTCAGCGACTGCGCTGGTCCTGCTGTTGTTTTCGCCTCTGCTCGTCGGCAACTGCTCTGCTCGTCGGCGTCTGCGACTGCGCTGGTCCTGCTGCTGTTTTCTGAATTGCTCGTCGGCGTCTGCGACTGCACATCTCCTACTGCTGTTTTTTGCTCTACTCGTCTGCGACTGCGCTGGTCCTGCTGCTGTTTTCTGCTCTGCTCATCGGCGTCGGCTACTGCGCTGATCCTTCTGCTGTTTTATGCTCTGCTTGTCTGCATCAGCGAATGCGCTGATCCTGCTGCTGTTTCCTGCACTGCTCGTCGCCGTCGGCGACTGCGCTGGTCCTGCTGTTGTTTTCTGCTCTGATCGTCGGCGTCGGCGACTGCGCTGGTCCTGCTGCTGTTTCTGCTGCTGTTTCTTCTCTGCTCGTCGGCGTCTGCTCTGCTCGTCTTCGTCTGCGACTGCGCTGGTCCTGCTGCTGTTTTCTGCTCTGCTCGTCGACGTCTGCGACTGCACATCTCCTGCTGCTGTTTTTTGCTCTGCTCGTCGGCGACTGCGCTGGTCCTGCTGCTGTTTCCTGCTCTGCTCGTCGCCGTTGGTGACTGTGCTGGTCCTGCTGTTGTTTTCTGCTCTGATTGTCAGCGTCGGCGACTGCGCTGGTCCTGCTGCTGTTTTCTGCTCTGCTCGTCGGCGACTGCGCTGGTCCTGCTGCTGTTTTCTGCACTGCTCATCGGCATCAGCGACTGCGCTGGTCCTGCTGTTGTTTTCGCCTCTGTTCGTCGGCAACTGCTCTGCTCGTCGGCGTCTGCGACTGCGCTGGTCCTGCTGCTGTTTTCTGATCTGTTCGTCGGCGTCGGTGACTGCGTTGATCCTGCTGCTGTTTTCTGCTCTGCTCGTCGGCGTCTGCGACTGCGCTGGTCCTGCTGCTGTTTTCTGCTCTGCTCGTAGGCGTCAGCAACTGCGCTGATCCTGCTGCTGTTTTCTGCTCTGCTCGTCTGTGTCAGTGACTACGCTGATCCTGCTGCTGTTTTTTGCTCTGCTCGTCGGCGACTGCGCTGGTCCTGCTGCTGTTTTCTGCACTGCTCATCGGCGTCGGCGACTGCGCTAATCCTGCAGCTGTTTTCTGCTCTGCTCGTCGGCGTCTGCGACTGCACATCTCCTACTGCTGTTTTTTGCTCTGCTTGTCTGCGACTGTGCTGGTCCTGCTGCTGTTTTCTGCTCTGCTCATCGGCGTCGGCTACTGCGCTGATCCTGCTGCTGTTTTCTGCTCTGCTTGTCTGCATCAGCGAATGCGCTGATCCTGCTGCTGTTTCCTGCACTGTTCGTCGCCGTCGGCGACTGCGCTGGTCCTGCTGTTGTTTTCTGCTCTGATCGTCGGCGTCGGCGACTGCGCTGGTCCTGCTGCTGTTTCTGCTGCTGTTTCTTCTCTGCTCGTCGGCGTCTGCTCTGCTCGTAGGCGTCTGCTACTGCGCTGGTCCTGCTGCTGTTTTTCACTCTGCTCGTCGGCGTCTGCAACTGCACATCTGCTGCTGTTTTTTGCTCTGCTCGTCGGCGACTGCGCTGGTCCTGCTGCTGTTTCCTGCTCTGCTCGTCGACGTTGGTGACTGCGCTGGTCCTGCTGTTGTTTTCTGCTCTGATTGTCGGCGTTGGCGACTGCGCTGGTCCTGCTGCTGTTTTCTGCTCTGCTCGTCGGCGTCGGCAACTGCACTGACCCTGCTGCTGTTTTCTGCTCTGCTTGTCCGCGTCGGCTACTGCGCTGATCCTGCTGCTATTTTCTGCTCTGCTCATCGGCGTCAGCAACTGGGATGATACTGCGGCTGTTTTCTGCACTGCTCGTCGGCGACTGCGCAGGTCCTGCTGCTGTTTTCTGCTCTGCTCGTCGGCGACTGCGCTGGTCCTGCTGCTGTTTTCTGCTCTGCTCGTCGGCGACTGCGTTGGTCCTGCTGTTGTTTTCGCCTCTGCTCGTCGGCAACTGCTCTGCTCGTCGGCGTCTGCGACTGCGCTGGTCCTGCTGCTGTTTTCTGATCTGCTCGTCGGCGTCGGTGACTGCGTTGATCCTGCTGCTGTTTTCTGCTCTGCTCGTTGGTGTCTGCGACTGCTCATCTCCTTCTGCTTTTTTCTGCTCTGCTCGTAGGCGTCAGCAACTGCGCTGATCCTGCTGCTGTTTTCTGCTCTGCTCGTCGGTGTCAGTGACTACGCTGATCCTGCTGCTGTTTTTTGCTCTGCTCGTCGGCGACTGCGCTGGTCCTGCTGCTGTTTTCTGCACTGCTCATCGGTGTCGGCGACTGCGCTAATCCTGCAGCTGTTTTCTGCTCTGCTCGTAGGCGTCGGCGACTGCGCTGGTCCTGCTGCTGTTTTCTGCACTGCTCATCGGCGTCGGCAACTGCGCTGATCCTGCTGCTGTTTTCTGCTCTGCTCGTCGGCGTCTGCGACTGCACATCTCCTACTGCTGTTTTTTGCTCTGCTTGTCTGCGACTGTGCTGGTCCTGCTGCTGTTTTCTGCTCTGCTCATCGGCGTCGGCTACTGCGCTGATCCTGCTGCTGTTTTCTGCTCTGCTTGTCTGCATCAGCGAATGCGCTGATCCTGCTGCTGTTTCCTGCACTGCTCGTCGCCGTCGGCGACTGCGCTGGTCCTGCTGTTGTTTTCTGCTCTGATCGTCGGCGACTGCGCTGGTCCTGCTGCTGTTTCTGCTGCTGTTTCTTCTCTGCTCGTCGGCGTCTGCTCTGCTCATCGGCGTCTGCGACTGCGCTGGTCCTGCTGCTGTTTTTCACTCTGCTCGTCGGCGTCTGCGACTGCACATCTGCTGCTGTTTTTTGCTCTGCTCGTCGGCGACTGCGCTGGTCCTGCTGCTGTTTCCTGCTCTGCTCGTCGCCGTTGGTGACTGCGCTGGTCCTGCTGTTGTTTTCTGCTCTGATTGTCGGCGTCGGCGACTGCGCTGGTCCTGCTGCTGTTTTCTGCTCTGCTCGTCGGCGTCGGCAACTGCACTGACCCTGCTGCTGTTTTCTGCTCTGCTTGTCCGCGTCGGCTACTGTGCTGATCCTGCTGCTATTTTCTGCTCTGCTCATCGGCGTCAGCGACTGGGATGATCCTGCGGCTGTTTTCTGCACTGCTCGTCGGCGACTGCGCAGGTCCTGCTGCTGTTTTCTGCTCTGCTCGTCGGCGACTGCGCTGGTCCTGCTGCTGTTTTCTGCTCTGCTCGTCGGCGACTGCGCTGGTCCTGCTGCTGTTTTCTGCTCTGCTCGTCGGCGACTGCGCTGGTCCTGCTGCTGTTTTCTGCACTGCTCATCGGCGTCAGCGACTGCGCTGGTCCTGCTGTTGTTTTCGCCTCTGCTCGTCGGCAACTGCTCTGCTCGTCGGCGTCTGCGACTGTGCTGGTCCTGCTGCTGTTTTCTGATCTGCTCGTCGGCGTCGGTGACTGCGTTGATCCTGCTGCTGTTTTCTGCTCTGCTCGTTGGCGTCTGCGACTGCTCATCTCCTGCTGATTTTTTCTGCTCTGCTCGTAGGCGTCAGCGACTGCGCTGATCCTGCTGCTGTTTTCTGCTCTGCTCGTCGGTGTCAGTGACTACGCTGATCCTGCTGCTGTTTTTTGCTCTGCTCGTCGGCGACTGCGCTGGTCCTGCTGCTGTTTTCTGCACTGCTCATCGGCGTCAGCGACTGCGCTAATACTGCAGCTGTTTTCTGCTCTGCTCCTAGGCGTCGGCGACTGCGCTGGTCCTGCTGCTGTTTTCTGCACTGCTCATCGGCGTCGGCAACTGCGCTGATTCTGCTGCTGTTTTCTGCTCTGCTCGTCGGCGTCTGCGACTGCACATCTCCTGCTGCTGTTTTTTGCTCTGCTCGTCTGCGACTGCGCTGGTCCTGCTGCTGTTTCTGCTCTGCTCATCGGCGTCGGCTACTGCGCTGATCCTGCTGCTGTTTCCTGCACTGCTCGTCGACGTCTGCGACTGCGCTGGTCCTGCTGCTGTTTTCTGCTCTGCTCGTCGGCGTCTGCGACTGCACATCTCCTGCTGCTGTTTTTTGCTCTGCTTGTCGGCGACTGCGCTGGTCCTGCTGCTGTTTCCTGCTCTGCTCGTCGCCGTAGGTGACTGCGCTGGTCCTGCTGTTGTTTTCTGCTCTGATTGTCGGCGTCGGCGACTGCGCTGATCCTGCTGCTATTTTCTGCACTGCTCATCGGCATCGGTGACTGCACTGATCCTGCGGCTGTTTTCTGCACTGCTCGTCGGCGACTGCGCAGGTCCTGCTGCTGTTTTCTGCTCTGCTCGTCGGCGACTGCGCTGGTCCTGCTGCTGTTTTCTGCTCTGCTCGTCGGCGACTGCGCTGGTCCTGCTGCTGTTTTCTGCTCTGCTCGTCGGCGACTGCGCTGGTTCTGCTGCTGTTTTCTGCACTGCTCATCGGCGTCAGCGACTGCGCTGGTCCTGCTGTTGTTTTCGCCTCTGCTCGTCGGCAACTGCTCTGCTCGTCGGCGTCTGCTACTGCGCTGGTCCTGCTGCTGTTTTCTGCTCTGCTCGTCGGCGTCTGCGACTGCACATCTCCTACTGCTGTTTTTTGCTCTACTCGTCTGCGAATGCGCTGGTCCTGCTGCTGTTTTCTGCTCTGCTCATCGGCGTCGGCTACTGCGCTGATCCTTCTGCTGTTTTATGCTCTGCTTGTCTGCATCAGCGAATGCGCTGATCCTGCTGCTGTTTCCTGCACTGCTCGTCGCCGTCGGCGATTGCGCTGGTCCTGCTGTTGTTTTCTGATCTGCTCGTCGGCGTCGGTGACTGCGTTGATCCTGCTGCTGTTTTCTGCTCTGCTCGTTGGCGTCTGCGACTGCTCATCTCCTGCTGATTTTTTCTGCTCTGCTCGTAGGCGTCAGCGACTGCGCTGATCCTGCTGCTGTTTTCTGCTCTGCTCGTCGGTGTCAGTGACTACGCTGATCCTGCTGCTGTTTTTTGCTCTGCTCGTCGGCGACTGCGCTGGTCCTGCTGCTGTTTTCTGCACTGCTCATCGGCGTCAGCGACTGCGCTAATACTGCAGCTGTTTTCTGCTCTGCTCCTAGGCGTCGGCGACTGCGCTGGTCCTGCTGCTGTTTTCTGCACTGCTCATCGGCGTCGGCAACTGCGCTGATTCTGCTGCTGTTTTCTGCTCTGCTCGTCGGCGTCTGCGACTGCACATCTCCTGCTGCTGTTTTTTGCTCTGCTCGTCTGCGACTGCGCTGGTCCTGCTGCTGTTTCTGCTCTGCTCATCGGCGTCGGCTACTGCGCTGATCCTGCTGCTGTTTCCTGCACTGCTCGTCGACGTCTGCGACTGCGCTGGTCCTGCTGCTGTTTTCTGCTCTGCTCGTCGGCGTCTGCGACTGCACATCTCCTGCTGCTGTTTTTTGCTCTGCTTGTCGGCGACTGCGCTGGTCCTGCTGCTGTTTCCTGCTCTGCTCGTCGCCGTAGGTGACTGCGCTGGTCCTGCTGTTGTTTTCTGCTCTGATTGTCGGCGTCGGCGACTGCGCTGATCCTGCTGCTATTTTCTGCACTGCTCATCGGCATCGGTGACTGCACTGATCCTGCGGCTGTTTTCTGCACTGCTCGTCGGCGACTGCGCAGGTCCTGCTGCTGTTTTCTGCTCTGCTCGTCGGCGACTGCGCTGGTCCTGCTGCTGTTTTCTGCTCTGCTCGTCGGCGACTGCGCTGGTCCTGCTGCTGTTTTCTGCTCTGCTCGTCGGCGACTGCGCTGGTTCTGCTGCTGTTTTCTGCACTGCTCATCGGCGTCAGCGACTGCGCTGGTCCTGCTGTTGTTTTCGCCTCTGCTCGTCGGCAACTGCTCTGCTCGTCGGCGTCTGCGACTGCGCTGGTCCTGCTGCTGTTTTCTGCTCTGCTCGTCGGCGTCTGCGACTGCACATCTCCTACTGCTGTTTTTTGCTCTACTCGTCTGCGAATGCGCTGGTCCTGCTGCTGTTTTCTGCTCTGCTCATCGGCGTCGGCTACTGCGCTGATCCTTCTGCTGTTTTATGCTCTGCTTGTCTGCATCAGCGAATGCGCTGATCCTGCTGCTGTTTCCTGCACTGCTCGTCGCCGTCGGCGATTGCGCTGGTCCTGCTGTTGTTTTCTGCTCTGATCGTCGGCGTCGGCGACTGCGCTGGTCCTGCTGCTGTTTCTGCTGCTGTTTCTTCTCTGCTCGTCGGCGTCTGCTCTGCTCGTCTTCGTCTGCGACTGCGCTGGTCCTGCTGCTGTTTTCTGCTCTGCTCGCCAGCGTCTGCGACTGCACATCTCCTGCTGCTGTTTTTTGCTCTGCTCGTCAGCGACTGCGCTGGTCCTGCTGCTGTTTCCTGCTCTGCTCGTCGCCGTTGGTGACTGTGCTGGTCCTGCTGTTGTTTTCTGCTCTGATTGTCAGCGTCGGCGACTGCGCTGGTCCTGCTGCTGTTTTCTGCTCTGCTCGTCGGCGACTGCGCTGGTCCTGCTGCTGTTTTCTGCACTGCTCATCGGCATCAGCGACTGCGCTGGTCCTGCTGTTGTTTTCGCCTCTGTTCGTCGGCAACTGCTCTGCTCGTCGGCGTCTGCGACTGCGCTGGTCCTGCTGCTGTTTTCTGATCTGCTCGTCGGCGTTGGTGACTGCTCATCTCCTTCTGCTTTTTTCTGCTCTGCTCGTAGGCGTCAGCAACTGCGCTGATCCTGCTGCTGTTTTCTGCTCTGCTCGTCTGTGTCAGTGACTACGCTGATCCTGCTGCTGTTTTTTGCTCTGCTCGTCGGCGACTGCGCTGGTCCTGCTGCTGTTTTCTGCACTGCTCATCGGCGTCGGCGACTGCGCTAATCCTGCAGCTGTTTTCTGCTCTGCTCGTAGGCGTCGGCGACTGCGCTGTTCCTGCTGCTGTTTTCTGCACTGCTCATCGGCGTCGGCAACTGCGCTGATCCTGCTGCTGTTTTCTGCTCTGCTCGTCGGCGTCTGCGACTGCACATCTCCTACTGCTGTTTTTTGCTCTGCTTGTCTGCGACTGTGCTGGTCCTGCTGCTGTTTTCTGCTCTGCTCATCGGCGTCGGCTACTGCGCTGATCCTGCTGCTGTTTCCTGCACTGTTCGTCGCCGTCGGCGACTGCGCTGGTCCTGCTGTTGTTTTCTGCTCTGATCGTCGGCGTCGGCGACTGCGCTGGTCCTGCTGCTGTTTCTGCTGCTGTTTCTTCTCTGCTCGTCGGCGTCTGCGACTGCGCTGGTCCTGCTGCTGTTTTTCACTCTGCTCGTCGGCGTCTGCGACTGCACATCTGCTGCTGTTTTTTGCTCTGCTCGTCGGCGACTGCGCTGGTCCTGCTGCTGTTTCCTGCTCTGCTCGTCGACGTTGGTGACTGCGCTGGTCCTGCTGTTGTTTTCTGCTCTGATTGTCGGCGTCGGCTACTGCGCTGATCCTGCTGCTATTTTCTGCTCTGCTCATCGGCGTCAGCGACTGGGATGATCCTGCGGCTGTTTCTGCACTGCTCGTCGCGACTGCGCAGGTCCTCCTGCTGTTTTCTGCTCTGCTCGTCGGCGACTGCACTGGTCCTGCTGCTGTTTTCTGCTCTGCTCGTCGGCGACTGCGCTGGTCCTGCTGCTGTTTTCTGCTCTGCTCGTCGGCGACTGCGCTGGTCCTGCTGCTGTTTTCTGCACTGCTCATCGGCGTCAGCGACTGCGCTGGTCCTGCTGTTGTTTTCGCCTCTGCTCGTCGGCAACTGCTCTGCTCGTCGGCGTCTGCGACTGCGCTGGTCCTGCTGCTGTTTTCTGATCTGCTCGTCGGCGTCGGTGACTGCGTTGATCCTGCTGCTGTTTTCTGCTCTGCTCGTTGGCGTCTGCGACTGCTCATCTCCTGCTGCTTTTTTCTGCTCTGCTCGTAGGCGTCAGCAACTGCGCTGATCCTGCTGCTGTTTTCTGCTCTGCTCGTCGGTGTCAGTGACTACGCTGATCCTGCTGCTGTTTTTTGCTCTGCTCGTCGGCGACTGCGCTGGTCCTGCTGCTGTTTTCTGCACTGCTCATCGGCGTCGGCGACTGCGCTAATCCTGCAGCTGTTTTCTGCTCTGCTCGTAGGCGTCGGCGACTGCGCTGGTCCTGCTGCTGTTTTCTGCACTGCTCATCGGCGTCGGCAACTGCGCTGATCCTGCTGCTGTTTTCTGCTCTGCTCGTCGGCGTCTGCGACTGCACATCTCCTACTGCTGTTTTTTGCTCTGCTTGTCGGCTACTGCGCTGATCCTGCTGCTGTTTTCTGCTCTGCTTGTCTGCATCAGCGAATGCGCTGATCCTGCTGCTGTTTCCTGCACTGTTCGTCGCCGTCGGCGACTGCGCTGGTCCTGCTGTTGTTTTCTGCTCTGATCGTCGGCGTCGGCGACTGCGCTGGTCCTCCTGCTGTTTCTGCTGCTGTTTCTTCTCTGCTCGTCGGCGTCTGCTCTGCTCGTCGGAGTCTGCGACTGCGCTGGTCCTGCTGCTGTTTTTCACTCTGCTCGTTGGCGTCTGCGACTGCACATCTGCTGCTGTTTTTTGCTCTGCTCGTCGGCGACTGCGCTGGTCCTGCTGCTGTTTCCTGCTCTGCTCGTTGCCGTTGGTGACTGCGCTGGTCCTGCTGTTGTTTTCTGCTCTGATTGTCGGCGTCGGCGACTGCGCTGGTCCTGCTGCTGTTTTCTGCTCTGCTCGTCGGCGTCGGCAACTGCACTGACCCTGCTGCTGTTTTCTGCTCTGCTTGTCCGCATCGGCTACTGCGCTGATCCTGCTGCTATTTTCTGCTCTGCTCATCGGCGTCAGCGACTGGGATGATCCTGCGGCTGTTTTCTGCACTGCTCGTCGGCGACTGCGCAGGTCTTGCAGCTGTTTTCTGCTCTGCTCGTCGGCGACTGCGCTGGTCCTGCTGCTGTTTTCTGCTCTGCTCGTCGGCGACTGCGCTGGTCCTGCTGCTGTTTTCTGCTCTGCTTGTCGTCGACTGCGCTGGTCCTGCTGCTGTTTTCTGCACTGCTCATCGGCGTCAGCGACTGCGCTGGTCCTGCTGTTGTTTTCGCCTCTGCTCGTCGGCAACTGCTCTGCTCGTCGGCGTCTGCGACTGCGCTGGTCCTGCTGCTGTTTTCTGATCTGCTCGTCGGCGTCGGTGACTGCGTTGATCCTGCTGCTGTTTTCTGCTCTGCTCGTTGGCGTCTGCGACTGCTCATCTCCTGCTGCTTTTTTCTGCTCTGCTCGTAGGCGTCAGCAACTGCGCTGATCCTGCTGCTGTTTTCTGCTCTGCTCGTCGGTGTCAGTGACTACGCTGATCCTGCTGCTGTTTTTTGCTCTGCTCGTCGGCGACTGCGCTGGTCCTGCTGCTGTTTTCTGCACTGCTCATCGGCGTCGGCGACTGCGCTAATCCTGCAGCTGTTTTCTGCTCTGCTCGTAGGCGTCGGCGACTGCGCTGGTCCTGCTGCTGTTTTCTGCACTGCTCATCGGCGTCGGCAACTGCGCTGATCCTGCTGCTGTTTTCTGCTCTGCTCGTCGGCGTCTGCGACTGCACATCTCCTACTGCTGTTTTTTGCTCTGCTTGTCTGCGACTGTGCTGGTCCTGCTGCTGTTTTCTGCTCTGCTCATCGGCGTCGGCTACTGCGCTGATCCTGCTGCTGTTTTCTGCTCTGCTTGTCTGCATCAGCGAATGCGCTGATCCTGCTGCTGTTTCCTGCACTGTTCGTCGCCGTCGGCGACTGCGCTGGTCCTGCTGTTGTTTTCTGCTCTGATCGTCAGCGTCGGCGACTGCGCTGGTCCTGCTGCTGTTTCTGCTGCTGTTTCTTCTCTGCTCGTCGGCGTCTGCTCTGCTCGTCGGCGTCTGCGACTGCGCTGGTCCTGCTGCTGTTTTTCACTCTGCTCGTCGGCGTCTGCGACTGCACATCTGCTGCTGTTTTTTGCTCTGCTCGTCGGCGACTGCGCTGGTCCTGCTGCTGTTTCCTGCTCTGCTCGTTGCCGTTGGTGACTGCGCTGGTCCTGCTGTTGTTTTCTGCTCTGATTGTCGGTGTCGGCGACTGCGCTGGTCCTGCTGCTATTTTCTGCTCTGCTCATCGGCGTCAGCGACTGGGATGATCCTGCGGCTGTTTTCTGCACTGCTCGTCGGCGACTGCGCAGGTCCTGCTGCTGTTTTCTGCTCTGCTCGTCGGCGACTGCGCTGGTCCTGCTGCTGTTTTCTGCTCTGCTCGTCGGCGACTGCGCTGGTCCTGCTGCTGTTTTCTGCTCTGCTTGTCGTCGACTGCGCTGGCCCTGCTGCTGTTTTCTGCACTGCTCATCGGTGTCAGCGACTGCGCTGGTCCTGCTGTTGTTTTCGCCTCTGCTCGTCGGCAACTGCTCTGCTCGTTGGCGTCTGCGACTGCGCTGGTCCTGCTGCTGTTTTCTGATCTGCGCGTCGGCGTCGGTGACTGCGTTGATCCTGCTGCTGTTTTCTGCTCTGCTCGTCGGCGTCGGCAACTGCACTGTCCCTGCTGCTGTTTTCTGCTCTGCTTGTCCGCGTCGGCTACTGCGCTGATCCTGCTGCTATTTTCTGCACTGCTCATCGGCATCGGTGACTGCGCTGATCCTGCGGCTGTTTTCTGCACTGCTCGTCGGCGACTGCGCAGGTCCTGCTGCTGTTTTCTGCTCTGCTCGTCGGCGACTTCGCTGGTCCTGCTGCTGTTTTCTGCTCTGCTCGTCGGCGACTGCGCTGGTCCTGCTGCTGTTTTCTGCTCTGCTCGTCGGCGACTGCACTGGTTCTGCTGCTGTTTTCTGCACTGCTCATCGGCGTCAGCGACTGCGCTGGTCCTGCTGTTGTTTTCGCCTCTGCTCGTCGGCAACTGCTCTGCTCGTCGGCGTCTGCGACTGCGCTGGTCCTGCTGCTGTTTTATGCTCTGCTCGTCGGCGTCTGCGACTGCACATCTCCTACTGCTGTTTTTTGCTCTACTCGTCTGCGACTGCGCTGGTCCTGCTGCTGTTTTCTGCTCTGCTCATCGGCGTCGGCTACTGCGCTGGTCCTGCTGTTGTTTTCTGCTCTGATCGTCGGCGTCGGCGACTGCGCTGGTCCTGTTGCTGTTTCTGCTGCTGTTTCTTCTCTGCTCGTCGGGGTCTGCTCTGCTCGTCAGCGTCTGCGACTGCGCTGGTCCTGCTGCTGTTTTCTGCTCTGCTCGTCGGCGTCTGCGACTGCACATCTCCTGCTGCTGTTTTTTGCTCTGCTCGTCGGCGACTGCGCTGGTCCTGCTGCTGTTTCCTGCTCTGCTCGTCGCCGTTGGTGACTGTGCTGGTCCTGCTGTTGTTTTCTGCTCTGATTGTCAGCGTCGGCGACTGCGCTGGTCCTGCTGCTGTTTTCTGCTCTGCTCGTCGGCGACTGCGCTGGTCCTGCTGCTGTTTTCTGCACTGCTCATCGGCGTCAGCGACTGCGCTGGTCCTGCTGTTGTTTTCGCCTCTGCTCGTCGGCAACTGCTCTGCTCGTCGGCGTCTGTGACTGCGCTGGTCCTGCTGCTGTTTTCTGCTCTGCTCGTTGGCGTCTGCGACTGCTCATCTCCTTCTGCTTTTTTCTGCTCTGCTCGTAGGCGTCAGCAACTGCGCTGATCCTGCTGCTGTTTTCTGCTCTGCTCGTCGGTGTCAGTGACTACGCTGATCCTGCTGCTGTTCTTTGCTCTGCTCGTCGGCGACTGCGCTGGTCCTGCTGCTGTTTTCTGCACTGCTCTTCGGCGTCGGCGACTGCGCTAATCCTGCAGCTGTTTTCTGCTCTGCTCGTAGGCGTCGGCGACTGCGCTGGTCCTGCTGCTGTTTTCTGCACTGCTCATCGGTGTCGGCAACTGCGCTGATCCTGCTGCTGTTTTCTGCTCTGCTCGTCGGTGTCTGCGACTGCACATCTCCTACTGCTGTTTTTTGCTCTGCTTGTCTGCGACTGTGCTGGTCCTGCTGCTGTTTTCTGCTCTGCTCATCGGCGTCGGCTACTGCGCTGATCCTGCTGCTGTTTCCCTTCACTGTTCGTCGCCGTCGGCGACTGCGCTGGTCCTGCTGCTGTTTCTGCTGCTGTTTCTTCTCTGCTCGTCGGCGTCTGCTCTGCTCGTCGGCATCTGCGACTGCGCTGGTCCTGCTGCTGTTTTTCACTCTGCTCGTCGGCGTCTGCGACTGCACATCTGCTGCTGTTTTTTGCTCTGCTCGTCGGCAACTGCGCTGGTCCTGCTGCTGTTTCCTGCTCTGCTCATCGCCGTTGGTGACTGCGCTGGTCCTGCTGTTGTTTTCTGCTCTGATTGTCGGCGTCGGCGACTGCGCTGGTCCTGCTGCTGTTTTCTGCTCTGCTCGTCGGCGTCGGCAACTGCACTGACCCTGCTGCTGTTTTCTGCTCTGCTTGTCCGCGTCGGCTACTGCGCTGATCCTGCTGCTATTTTCTGCTCTGCTCATCGACGTCAGCGACTGGGATGATCCTGCGGCTGTTTTCTGCACTGCTCGTCGGCGACTGCGCAGGTCCTGCTGCTGTTTTCTGCTCTGCTCGTCGGCGACTGCGCTGGTCCTGCTGCTGTTTTCTGCTCTGCTCATCGGCGACTGCGCTGGTCCTGCTGCTGTTTTCTGCTCTGCTCGTCGGCGACTGCGCTGGTCCTGCTGCTGTTTTCTGCACTGCTCATCGGCGTCAGCGACTGCGCTGGTCCTGCTGTTGTTTTCGCCTCTGCTCGTCGGCAACTGCTCTGCTCGTCGGCGTCTGCGACTGCGCTGGTCCTGCTGCTGTTTTCTGATCTGCTCGTCGGCGTCGGTGACTGCGTTGATCCTGCTGCTGTTTTCTGCTCTGCTCGTTGGCGTCTGCGACTGCTCATCTCCTGCTGCTTTTTTCTGCTCTGCTCGTAGGCGTCAGCGACTGCGCTGATCCTACTGCTGTTTTCTGCTCTGCTCGTCGGTGTCAGTGACTATGCTGATCCTGCTGCTGTTTTTTGCTCTGCTCGTCGGCGACTGCGCTGGTCCTGCTGCTGTTTTCTGCACTGCTCATCGGCGTCAGCGACTGCGCTAATCCTGCAGCTGTTTTCTGCTCTGCTCCTAGGCGTCGGCGACTGCGCTGGTCCTGCTGCTGTTTTCTGCACTGCTCATCGGCGTCGGCAACTGCGCTGATTCTGCTGCTGTTTTCTGCTCTGCTCGTCGGCGTCTGCGCTGTTCCTGCTGCTGTTTCTGCTCTGCTCATTGGCGTCGGCTACTGCGCTGATCCTGCTGCTGTTTCCTGCACTGCTCGTCGCCGTCGGCGACTGCGCTGGTCCTGCTGTTGTTTTCTGCTCTGCTCGTCGGCGTCTGCGACTGCGCTGGTCCTGCTGCTGTTTTCTGCTCTGCTCGTCGGCGTCTGCGACTGCACATCTCCTGCTGCTGTTTTTTGCTCTGCTCGTCGGCGACTGCGCTGGTCCTGCTGCTGTTTCCTGCTCTGCTCGTCACCGTAGGTGACTACGCTGGTCCTGCTGTTGTTTTCTGCTCTGATTGTCGGCGTCGGCGACTGCGCTGGTCCTGCTGCTGTTTTCTGCTCTGCTCGTCGGCGTCGGCAACTGCACTGACCCTGCTGCTGTTTTCTGCTCTGCTTGTCCGCGTCGGCTACTGCGCTGATCCTGCTGCTATTTTCTGCACTGCTCGTCGGCGACTGCGCAGGTCCTGCTGCTGTTTTCGGCTCTGCTCGTCGGCGACTGCGCTGGTCCTGCTGCTGTTTTCTGCTCTGCTCGTCGGCGACTGCGCTGGTCCTGCTGCTGTTTTCTGCTCTGCTCGTCGGCGACTGCGCTGGTTCTACTGCTGTTTTCTGCACTGCTCATCGGCGTCAGCGACTGCGCTGGTCCTGCTGTTGTTTTCGCCTCTGCTCGTCGGCAACTGCTCTGCTCGTCGGCGTCTGCGACTGCGCTGGTCCTGCTGCTGTTTTCTGCTCTGCTCGTCGGCGTCTGCGACTGCACATCTCCTACTGCTGTTTTTTGCTCTACTCGTCTGCGACTGCGCTGGTCCTGCTGCTGTTTTCTGCTCTGCTCATCGGCGTCGGCTACTGCGCTGATCCTGCTGCTGTTTTATGCTCTGCTTGTCTGCATCAGCGAATGCGTTGATCCTGCTGCTGTTTCCTGCACTGCTCGTCGCCGTCGGCGACTGCGCTGGTCCTGCTGTTGTTTTCTGCTCTGATCGTCGGCGTCGGTGACTGCGCTGGTCCTGCTGCTGTTTCTGCTGCTGTTTCTTCTCTGCTCGTCGGCGTCTGCTCTGCTCATCAGCGTTTGCGACTGCGCTGGTCCTGCTGCTGTTTTCTGCTCTGCTCGTCGGCGTCTGCGACTGCACATCTCCTGCTGCTGTTTTTTGCTCTGCTCGTCGGCGACTGCGCTGGTCCTGCTGCTGTTTCCTGCTCTGCTCGTCGCCGTTGGTGACTGTGCTGGTCCTGCTGTTGTTTTCTGCTCTGATTGTCAGCGCCGGCGACTGCGCTGGTCCTGCTGCTGTTTTCTGCTCTGCTCGTCGGCTACTGCGCTGGTCCTGCTGCTGTTTTCTGCACTGCTTATCGATATCAGCGACTGCGCTGGTCCTGCTGTTGTTTTCGCCTCTGCTCGTCGGCAACTGCTCTGCTCGTCGGCGTCGTTGACTGCGTTGATCCTGCTGCTGTTTTCTGCTCTGCTCGTTGGCGTCTGCGACTGCTCATCTCCTTCTGCTTTTTTCTGCTCTGCTCGTAGGCGTCAGCAACTGCGCTGATCCTGCTGCTGTTTTCTGCTCTGCTCGTCGGTGTCAGTGACTACGCTGATCCTGCTGATGTTTTTTGCTCTGCTCGTCGGCGACTGCGCTGGTCCTGCTGCTGTTTTCTGCACTGCTCATCGGCGTCGGCGACTGCGCTAATCCTGCAGCTGTTTTCTGCTCTGCTCGTAGGCGTCGGCGACTGCGCTGGTCCTGCTGCTGTTTTCTGCACTGCTCATCGGCGTCGGCAACTGCACTGATCCTGCTGCTGTTTTCTGCTCTGCTCGTCGGCGTCTGCGACTGCACATCTCCTACTGCTGTTTTTTGCTCTGCTTGTCTGCGACTGTGCTGGTCCTGCTGCTGTTTTCTGCTCTGCTCATCGGCGTCGGCTACTGCGCTGATCCTGCTGCTGTTTTCTGCTCTGCTTGTCTGCATCAGCGAATGCGCTGATCCTGCTGCTGTTTCCTGCACTGTTCGTCGCCGTCGGCGATTGCTCTGGTCCTGCTGTTGTTTTCTGCTCTGATCGTCGGCGTCGGCGACTGCGCTGGTCCTGCTGCTGTTTCTGCTGCTGTTTCTGCTGCTGTTTCTTCTCTGCTCGTCGGCGTTTGCTCTGCTCGTCGGCGTCTGCGACTGCGCTGGTCCTGCTGCTGTTTTTCACTCTGCTCGTCGGCGTCTGCGACTGCACATCTGCTGCTGTTTTTTGCTCTGCTCGTCGGCAACTGCGCTGGTCCTGCTGCTGTTTCCTGCTCTGCTCGTCGCCGTTGGTGACTGCGCTGGTCCTGCTGTTGTTTTCTGCTCTGATTGTCGGCGTGGGCGACTGCGCTGGTCCTGCTGCTGTTTTCTGCTCTGCTCGTCGGCGTCGGCAACTGCACTGACCCTGCTGCTGTTTTCTGCTCTGCTTGTCCGCGTCGGCTACTGCGCTGATCCTGCTGCTATTTTCTGCTCTGCTCATCGGCGTCAGCGACTGGGATGATCCTGCGGCTGTTTTCTGCACTGCTCGTCGGCGACTGCGCAGGTCCTGCTGCTGTTTTCTGCTCTGCTCGTCGGCGACTGCGCTGGTCCTGCTGCTGTTTTCTGCTCTGCTCGTCGGCGACTGCGCTGGTCCTGCTGCTGTTTTCTGCTCTGCTCGTCCGCGACTGCGCTGGTCCTGCTGTTGTTTTCGCCTCTGCTCGTCGGCAACTGCTCTGCTCGTCGGCGTCTGCGACTGCGCTGGTCCTGCTGCTGTTTTCTGATCTGCTCGTCGGCGTCGGTGACTGCGTTGATCCTGCTGCTGTTTTCTGCTCTGCTCGTTGGCGTCTGCGACTGCTCATCTCCTGCTGCTTTTTTCTGCTCTGCTCGTAGGCGTCAGCGACTGCGCTGATCCTGCTGCTGTTTTCTGCTCTGCTCGTCGGCGTCAGTGACTACGCTGATCCTGCTGCTGTTTTTTGCTCTGCTCGTCGGCGACTGCGCTGGTCCTGCTGCTGTTTTCTGCACTGCTCATCGGCGTCGGCAACTGCACTGATCCTGCTGCTGTTTTCTGCTCTGCTCGTCGGCGTCTGCGACTGCACATCTCCTACTGCTGTTTTTTGCTCTGCTTGTCTGCGACTGTGCTGGTCCTGCTGCTGTTTTCTGCTCTGCTCATCGGCGTCGGCTACTGCGCTGATCCTGCTGCTGTTTTCTGCTCTGCTTGTCTGCATCAGCGAATGCGCTGATCCTGCTGCTGTTTCCTGCACTGTTCGTCGCCGTCGGCGATTGCTCTGGTCCTGCTGTTGTTTTCTGCTCTGATCGTCGGCGTCGGCGACTGCGCTGGTCCTGCTGCTGTTTCTGCTGCTGTTTCTGCTGCTGTTTCTTCTCTGCTCGTCGGCGTCTGCTCTGCTCGTCGGCGTCTGCGACTGCGCTGGTCCTGCTGCTGTTTTTCACTCTGCTCGTCGGCGTCTGCGACTGCACATCTGCTGCTGTTTTTTGCTCTGCTCGTCGGCAACTGCGCTGGTCCTGCTGCTGTTTCCTGCTCTGCTCGTCGCCGTTGGTGACTGCGCTGGTCCTGCTGTTGTTTTCTGCTCTGATTGTCGGCGTGGGCGACTGCGCTGGTCCTGCTGCTGTTTTCTGCTCTGCTCGTCGGCGTCGGCAACTGCACTGACCCTGCTGCTGTTTTCTGCTCTGCTTGTCCGCGTCGGCTACTGCGCTGATCCTGCTGCTATTTTCTGCTCTGCTCATCGGCGTCAGCGACTGGGATGATCCTGCGGCTGTTTTCTGCACTGCTCGTCGGCGACTGCGCAGGTCCTGCTGCTGTTTTCTGCTCTGCTCGTCGGCGACTGCGCTGGTCCTGCTGCTGTTTTCTGCTCTGCTCGTCGGCGACTGCGCTGGTCCTGCTGCTGTTTTCTGCTCTGCTCGTCCGCGACTGCGCTGGTCCTGCTGTTGTTTTCGCCTCTGCTCGTCGGCAACTGCTCTGCTCGTCGGCGTCTGCGACTGCGCTGGTCCTGCTGCTGTTTTCTGATCTGCTCGTCGGCGTCGGTGACTGCGTTGATCCTGCTGCTGTTTTCTGCTCTGCTCGTTGGCGTCTGCGATTGCTCATCTCCTGCTGCTTTTTTCTGCTCTGCTCGTAGGCGTCAGCGACTGCGCTGATCCTGCTGCTGTTTTCTGCTCTGCTCGTCGGCGTCAGTGACTACGCTGATCCTGCTGCTGTTTTTTGCTCTGCTCGTCGGCGACTGCGCTGGTCCTGCTGCTGTTTTCTGCACTGCTCATCGGCGTCAGCGACTGCGCTAATCCTGCAGCTGTTTTCTGCTCTGCTCCTAGGCGTCGGCGACTGCGCTGGTCCTGCTGCTGTTTTCTGCACTGCTCATCGGCGTCGGCAACTGCGCTGATTCTGCTGCTGTTTTCTGCTCTGCTCGTCGGCGTCTGCGACTGCACATCTCCTGCTGCTGTTTTTTGCTCTGCTCGTCTGCGACTGCGCTGGTCCTGCTGCTGTTTCTGCTCTGCTCATCGGCGTCGGCTACTGCGCTGATCCTGCTGCTGTTTCCTGCACTGCTCGTCGCCGTCGGCGACTGCGCTGGTCCTGCTGTTGTTTTCTGCTCTGCTCGTCGGCGTCTGCGACTGCGCTGGTCCTGCTGCTGTTTTCTGATCTGCTCGTCGGCGTCTGCGACTGCACATCTCCTGCTGCTGTTTTTTGCTCTGCTCGTCGGCGACTGCGCTGGTCCTGCTGCTGTTTCCTGCTCTGCTCGTCGCCGTAGGTGACTGCGCTGGTCCTGCTGTTGTTTTCTGCTCTGATTGTCGGCGTCGGCGACTGCGCTGGTCCTGCTGCTGTTTTCTGCTCTGCTCGTCGGCGTCGGCAACTGCACTGACCCTGCTGCTGTTTTCTGCTCTGCTTGTCCGCGTCGGCTACTGCGCTGATCCTGCTGCTATTTTCTGCACTGCTCATCGGCATCGGTGACTGCGCTGATCCTGCGGCTGTTTTCTGCACTGCTCGTCGGCGACTGCGCAGGTCCTGCTGCTGTTTTCTGTTCTGCTCGTCGACGACTGCGCTGGTCCTGCTGCTGTTTTCTGCTCTGCTCGTCGGCGACTGCGCTGGTCCTGCTGCTGTTTTCTGCTCTGCTCATCTGCGACTGCGCTGGTTCTGCTGCTGTTTTCTGCACTGCTCATCGGCATCAGCGACTGCGCTGGTCCTGCTGTTGTTTTCGCCTCTGCTCGTCGGCAACTGCTCTGCTCGTCGGCGTCTGCGACTGCGCTGGTCCTGCTGCTGTTTTCTGCTCTGCTCGTCGGCGTCTGCGACTGCACATCTCCTACTGCTGTTTTTTGCTCTACTCGTCTGCGACTGCGCTGGTCCTGCTGCTGTTTTCTGCTCTGCTCATCAGCGTCGGCCACTGCGCTGATCATGCTGCTGTTTTATGCTCTGCTTGTCTGCATCAGCGAATGCGCTGATCCTGCTGCTGTTTCCTGCACTGCTCGTCGCCGTCGGCGACTGCGCTGGTCCTGCTGTTGTTTTCTGCTCTGATCGTCGGCGTCGGCGACTGCGCTGGTCCTGCTGCTGTTTCTGCTGCTGTTTCTTCTCTGCTCGTCGGCGTCTGCTCTGCTCGTCAGCGTCTGCGACTGCGCTGGTCCTGCTGCTGTTTTCTGCTCTGCTCGTCGGCATCTGCGACTGCACATCTCCTGCTGCTGTTTTTTGCTCTGCTCGTCGGCGACTGCGCTGGTCCTGCTGGTGTTTCCTGCTCAGCTCGTCGCCGTTGGTGACTGTGCTGGTCCTGCTGTTGTTTTCTGCTCTGATTGTCGGCGTCGGCGACTGCGCTGGTCCTGCTGCTGTTTTCTGCTCTGCTCGTCGGCGACTGCGCTGGTCCTGCTGCTGTTTTCACCACTGCTCATCGGCGTCAGCGACTGCACTGGTCCTGCTGTTGTTTTCGCCTCTGCTCGTCGGCAACTGCTCTGCTCGTCGGCGTCTGCGACTGCGCTGGTCCTGCTGCTGTTTTCTGATCTGCTCGTCGGCGTCGGTGACTGCGTTGATCCTGCTGCCGGTTTTCTGCTCTGCTCGTTGGCGTCTGCGACTGCTCATCTCCTTCTGCTTTTTTCTGCTCTGCTCGTAGGCGTCAGCAACTGCGCTGATCCTGCTGCTGTTTTCTGCTCTGCTTGTCGGTGTCAGTGACTACGCTGATCCTGCTGCTGTTTTTTGCTCTGCTCGTCGGCGACTGCGCTGGTCCTGCTGCTGTTTTCTGCACTGCTCATCGGCGTCGGCGACTGCGCTAATCCTGCAGCTGTTTTCTGCTCTGCTCGTAGGCGTCGGCGACTGTGCTGGTCCTGCTGCTGTTTTCTGCACTGCTCATCGGCGTCGGCAACTGCGCTGATCCTGCTGCTGTTTTCTGCTCTGCTCGTCGGCGTCTGCGACTGCACATCTCCTACTGCTGTTTTTTGCTCTGCTTGTCTGCGACTGTGCTGGTCCTGCTGCTGTTTTCTGCTCTGCTCATCGGCGTCGGCTACTGCGCTGATCCTGCTGCTGTTTTCTGCTCTGCTTGTCTGCATCAGCGAATGCGCTGATCCTGCTGCTGTTTCCTGCACTGTTCGTCGCCGTCGGCGACTGCGCTGGTCCTGCTGTTGTTTTCTGCTCTGATCGTCGGCGACTGCGCTGGTCCTGCTGCTGTTTCTGCTGCTGTTTCTTCTCTGCTCGTCGGCGTCTGCTCTGCTCGTCGGCGTCTGCGACTGCACTGGTCCTGCTGCTGTTTTCTGCTCTGCTCGTCGGCGTCTGCGACTGCACATCTGCTGCTGTTTTTTGCTCTGCTCGTCGGCGACTGCGCTGGTCCTGCTGCAGTTTCCTGCTCTGCTCGTCGTCGTTGGTGACTGCGCTGGTCCTGCTGTTGTTTTCTAATCTGATTGTCGGCGTCGGCGACTGCGCTGGTCCTGCTGCTGTTTTCTGCTCTGCTCGTCGGCCTCGGCAACTGCACTGACCCTGCTGCTGTTTTCTGCTCTGCTTGTCCGCGTCGGCTACTGCGCTGATCCTGCTGCTATTTTCTGCTCTGCTCATCGGCGTCAGTGACTGGGATGATCCTGTGGCTGTTTTCTGCACTGCTCGTCGGCGACTGTGCAGGTCCTGCTGCTGTTTTCTGCTCTGCTCGTCGGCGACTGCGCTGGTCCTGCTGCTGTTTTCTGCTCTGCTCGTCGGCGAATGCGCTGATCCTGCTGCTGTTTCCTGCACTGCTCGTCGCCGTCGGCGACTGCGCTGGTCCTGCTGTTGTTTTCTGCTCTGATCGTCGGCGTCGGCGACTGCGCTGGTCCTGCTGCTGTTTCTGCTGCTGTTTCTTCTCTGCTCGTCGGCGTCTGCTCTGCTCGTCAGCGTCTGCGACTGCGCTGGTCCTGCTGCTGTTTTCTGCTCTGCTCGTCGGCATCTGCGACTGCACATCTCCTGCTGCTGTTTTTTGCTCTGCTCGTCGGCGACTGCGCTGGTCCTGCTGGTGTTTCCTGCTCAGCTCGTCGCCGTTGGTGACTGTGCTGGTCCTGCTGTTGTTTTCTGCTCTGATTGTCGGCGTCGGCGACTGCGCTGGTCCTGCTGCTGTTTTCTGCTCTGCTCGTCGGCGACTGCGCTGGTCCTGCTGCTGTTTTCACCACTGCTCATCGGCGTCAGCGACTGCACTGGTCCTGCTGTTGTTTTCGCCTCTGCTCGTCGGCAACTGCTCTGCTCGTCGGCGTCTGCGACTGTGCTGGTCCTGCTGCTGTTTTCTGATCTGCTCGTCGGCGTCGGTGACTGCGTTGATCCTGCTGCCGGTTTTCTGCTCTGCTCGTTGGCGTCTGCGACTGCTCATCTCCTTCTGCTTTTTTCTGCTCTGCTCGTAGGCGTCAGCAACTGCGCTGATCCTGCTGCTGTTTTCTGCTCTGCTTGTCGGTGTCAGTGACTACGCTGATCCTGCTGCTGTTTTTTGCTCTGCTCGTCGGCGACTGCGCTGGTCCTGCTGCTGTTTTCTGCACTGCTCATCGGCGTCGGCGACTGCGCTAATCCTGCAGCTGTTTTCTGCTCTGCTCGTAGGCGTCGGCGACTGTGCTGGTCCTGCTGCTGTTTTCTGCACTGCTCATCGGCGTCGGCAACTGCGCTGATCCTGCTGCTGTTTTCTGCTCTGCTCGTCGGCGTCTGCGACTGCACATCTCCTACTGCTGTTTTTTGCTCTGCTTGTCTGCGACTGTGCTGGTCCTGCTGCTGTTTTCTGCTCTGCTCATCGGCGTCGGCTACTGCGCTGATCCTGCTGCTGTTTTCTGCTCTGCTTGTCTGCATCAGCGAATGCGCTGATCCTGCTGCTGTTTCCTGCACTGTTCGTCGCCGTCGGCGACTGCGCTGGTCCTGCTGTTGTTTTCTGCTCTGATCGTCGGCGACTGCGCTGGTCCTGCTGCTGTTTCTGCTGCTGTTTCTTCTCTGCTCGTCGGCGTCTGCTCTGCTCGTCGGCGTCTGCGACTGCACTGGTCCTGCTGCTGTTTTCTGCTCTGCTCGTCGGCGTCTGCGACTGCACATCTGCTGCTGTTTTTTGCTCTGCTCGTCGGTGACTGCGCTGGTCCTGCTGCAGTTTCCTGCTCTGCTCGTCGTCGTTGGTGACTGCGCTGGTCCTGCTGTTGTTTTCTAATCTGATTGTCGGCGTCGGCGACTGCGCTGATCCTGCTGCTATTTTCTGCTCTGCTCATCGGCGTCAGCGACTGGGATGATCCTGCGGCTGTTTTCTGCACTGCTCGTCGGCGACTGTGCAGGTCCTGCTGCTGTTTTCTGCTCTGCTCGTCGGCGACTGCGCTGGTCCTGCTGCTGTTTTCTGCTCTGCTCGTCGGCGACTGCGCTGGTCCTGCTGCTGTTTTCTGCTCTGCTCGTCGGCGACTGCGCTGGTCCTGCTGCTGTTTTCTGCACTGCTCATCGGCGTCAGCGACTGCGCTGGTCCTGCTGTTGTTTTCGCCTCTGCTCGTCGGCAACTGCTCTGCTCGTCGGCGTCTGCGACTGCGCTGGTCCTGCTGCTGTTTTCTGATCTGCTTGTCGGCGTCGGTGACTGCGTTGATCCTGCTGCTGTTTTCTGCTCTGCTCGTTGGCGTCTGCTACTGCTCATCTCCTGCTGCTGTTTTCTGCTCTGCTCGTCGGTGTCAGTGACTACGTTGATCCTGCTGCTGTTTTTTGCTCTGCTCGTCGGCGACTGCGCTGGTCCTGCTGCTGTTTTCTGCACTGCTCATCGGCGTCAGCGACTGCGCTAATCCTGCAGCTGTTTTCTGCTCTGCTCCTAGGCGTCGGCGACTGCGCTGGTCCTGCTGCTGTTTTCTGCACTGCTCATCGGCGTCGGCAACTGCGCTGATTCTGCTGCTGTTTTCTGCTCTGCTCGTCGGCGTCTGCGACTGCACATCTCCTGCTGCTGTTTTTTGCTCTGCTCGTCTGCGACTGCGCTGGTCCTGCTGCTGTTTTCTGCTCTGCTCATCGGCGTCGGCTACTGCGCTGATCCTGCTGCTGTTTCCTGCACTGCTCGTCGCCGTTGAAGACTGCGTTGGTCCTGCTGTTGTTTTCTGCTCTGCTCGTCGGCGTCTGCGACTGCGCTGGTCCTGCTGCTGTTTTCTGCTCTGCTCGTCGGCGTCTGCGACTGCACATCTCCTGCTGCTGTTTTTTGCTCTGCTCGTCGGCGACTGCGCTGGTCCTGCTGCTGTTTCCTGCTCTGCTCGTCGCCTCAGGTGACTGCGCTGGTCCTGCTGTTGTTTTCTGCTCTGATTGTCGGAGTCGGCGACTGCGCTGGTCCTGCTGCTTTTTTCTGCTCTGCTCGTCGGCGTCGGCAACTGCACTGACCCTGCTGCTGTTTTCTGCTCTGATTGTCGGCGTCGGCGACTGCACTGGTCCTGCTGCTGTTTTCTGCTCTGCTCGTCGGCGACTGCGCTGGTCCTGCTGCTGTTTTCACCACTGCTCATCGGCGTCAGCGACTGCACTGGTCCTGCTGTTGTTTTCGCCTCTGCTCGTCGGCAACTGCTCTGCTCGTCGGCGTCTGCGACTGCGCTGGTCCTGCTGCTGTTTTCTGATCTGCTCGTCGGCGTCGGTGACTGCGTTGATCCTGCTGCCGGTTTTCTGCTCTGCTCGTTGGCGTCTGCGACTGCTCATCTCCTTCTGCTTTTTTCTGCTCTGCTCGTAGGCGTCAGCAACTGCGCTGATCCTGCTGCTGTTTTCTGCTCTGCTTGTCGGTGTCAGTGACTACGCTGATCCTGCTGCTGTTTTTTGCTCTGCTCGTCGGCGACTGCGCTGGTCCTGCTGCTGTTTTCTGCACTGCTCATCGGCGTCGGCGACTGCGCTAATCCTGCAGCTGTTTTCTGCTCTGCTCGTAGGCGTCGGCGACTGTGCTGGTCCTGCTGCTGTTTTCTGCACTGCTCATCGGCGTCGGCAACTGCGCTGATCCTGCTGCTGTTTTCTGCTCTGCTCGTCGGCGTCTGCGACTGCACATCTCCTACTGCTGTTTTTTGCTCTGCTTGTCTGCGACTGTGCTGGTCCTGCTGCTGTTTTCTGCTCTGCTCATCGGCGTCGGCTACTGCGCTGATCCTGCTGCTGTTTTCTGCTCTGCTTGTCTGCATCAGCGAATGCGCTGATCCTGCTGCTGTTTCCTGCACTGTTCGTCGCCGTCGGCGACTGCGCTGGTCCTGCTGTTGTTTTCTGCTCTGATCGTCGGCGACTGCGCTGGTCCTGCTGCTGTTTCTGCTGCTGTTTCTTCTCTGCTCGTCGGCGTCTGCTCTGCTCGTCGGCGTCTGCGACTGCACTGGTCCTGCTGCTGTTTTCTGCTCTGCTCGTCGGCGTCTGCGACTGCACATCTGCTGCTGTTTTTTGCTCTGCTCGTCGGCGACTGCGCTGGTCCTGCTGCAGTTTCCTGCTCTGCTCGTCGTCGTTGGTGACTGCGCTGGTCCTGCTGTTGTTTTCTAATCTGATTGTCGGCGTCGGCGACTGCGCTGGTCCTGCTGCTGTTTTCTGCTCTGCTCGTCGGCCTCGGCAACTGCACTGACCCTGCTGCTGTTTTCTGCTCTGCTTGTCCGCGTCGGCTACTGCGCTGATCCTGCTGCTATTTTCTGCTCTGCTCATCGGCGTCAGCGACTGGGATGATCCTGCGGCTGTTTTCTGCACTGCTCGTCGGCGACTGTGCAGGTCCTGCTGCTGTTTTCTGCTCTGCTCGTCGGCGACTGCGCTGGTCCTGCTGCTGTTTTCTGCTCTGCTCGTCGGCGACTGCGCTGGTCCTGCTGCTGTTTTCTGCTCTGCTCGTCGGCGACTGCGCTGGTCCTGCTGCTGTTTTCTGCACTGCTCATCGGCGTCAGCGACTGCGCTGGTCCTGCTGTTGTTTTCGCCTCTGCTCGTCGGCAACTGCTCTGCTCGTCGGCGTCTGCGACTGCGCTGGTCCTGCTGCTGTTTTCTGATCTGCTCGTCGGCGTCGGTGACTGCGTTGATCCTGCTGCTGTTTTCTGCTCTGCTCGTTGGCGTCTGCTACTGCTCATCTCCTGCTGCTGTTTTCTGCTCTGCTCGTCGGTGTCAGTGACTACGTTGATCCTGCTGCTGTTTTTTGCTCTGCTCGTCGGCGACTGCGCTGGTCCTGCTGCTGTTTTCTGCACTGCTCATCGGCGTCAGCGACTGCGCTAATCCTGCAGCTGTTTTCTGCTCTGCTCCTAGGCGTCGGCGACTGCGCTGGTCCTGCTGCTGTTTTCTGCACTGCTCATCGGCGTCGGCAACTGCGCTGATTCTGCTGCTGTTTTCTGCTCTGCTCGTCGGCGTCTGCGACTGCACATCTCCTGCTGCAGTTTTTTGCTCTGCCCGTCTGCGACTGCGCTGGTCCTGCTGCTGTTTTCTGCTCTGCTCATCGGCGTCGGCTACTGCGCTGATCCTGCTGCTGTTTCCTGCACTGCTCGTCGCCGTTGAAGACTGCGCTGGTCCTGCTGTTGTTTTCTGCTCTGCTCGTCGGCGTCTGCGACTGCGCTGGTCCTGCTGCTGTTTTCTGCTCTGCTCGTCGGCGTCTGCGACTGCACATCTCCTGCTGCTGTTTTTTGCTCTGCTCGTCGGCGACTGCGCTGGTCCTGCTGCTGTTTCCTGCTCTGCTCGTCGCCTCAGGTGACTGCGCTGGTCCTGCTGTTGTTTTCTGCTCTGATTGTCGGCGTCGGCGACTGCGCTGGTCCTGCTGCTTTTTTCTGCTCTGCTCGTCGGCGTCGGCAACTGCACTGACCCTGCTGCTGTTTTCTGCTCTGCTTGTCCGCGTCGGCTACTGCGCTGATCCTGCTGCTATTTTCTGCACTGCTCATCGGCTTCGGTTACTGCGGTGATCCTGCGGCTGTTTTCTGCAATGCTAGTCGGCGACTGCGCAGGTCCTGCTGCTGTTTTCTGCTCTGCTCGTCGGCGACTGCGCTGGTCCTGCTGCTGTTTTCTGCTCTGCTCATCGGCGACTGCGCTGGACCTGCTGCTGTTTTCTGCTCTGCTCGTCGGCGACTGCGCTGGTTCTGCTGCTGTTTTCTGCACTGCTCATCGGCGTCAGCGACTGCGCTGGTCCTGCTGTTGTTTTCGCCTCTGCTCGTCGGTACCTGCTCTGCTCGTCGGCGTCTGCGACTGCGCTGGTCCTGCTGCTGTTTTCTGATCTGCTCGTCGGCGTCGGTGACTGCGTTGATCCTGCTGCTGTTTTCTGCTCTGCTCGTTGGCGTCTGCAACTGCTCATCTCCTGCTGCTTTTTTCTGCTCTGCTCGTAGGCGTCAGCGACTGCGCTGATCCTGCTGCTGTTTTCTGCTCTGCTCGTCGGTGTCAGTGACTACGCTGATCCTGCTGCTGTTTTTTGCTCTGCTCGTCGGCGACTGCGCTGGTCCTGCTGCTGTTTTCTGCTCTGCTCGTCGGCATCAGCGACTGCGCTTATCCTGCTGCTGTTTTCTGCTCTGCTCGTCGGCGTATGCGACTGCGCATGTCCTGCTGCTGTTTTTTGCTCTGCTCGTCGGCGACTGCGCTGGTCCTGCTGCAGTTTTCTGCTCTGCTCATCGGCGTCGGCTACTGCGCTGATCCTTCTGCTGTTTTCTGCTCTGCTTGTCTGCGTCAGTGAATGCGCTGATCCTGCTGCTGTTTGCTGCTCTGCTCATCGCCGTCGGCGACTGCGCTGGTCCTGCTGTTGTTTTCTGCTCTGATCGTCGGCGTCGGCGACTGCGCTGGTCCTGCTGCTGTTTTCTTCTCTGCTCGTCGGCGTCTGCGACTGCGCTGGTCCTGCTGCTGTTTTCTGCTCTGCTCATCGGCGACTGTGCTGGTCCTGCTGGTGTTTTCTGCACTGCTCATCGGCGTCGGCGACTGCGCTGCTCCTGCTGTTGTTTTCGCCTCTGCTCGTCGGCTTGTGCGACTGTGCTGGTCCTGCTGCTGATTTCTGCTCTGATCGTCGGCGACTGCGCTGGTCTTGCTGCTGTTTTCTGCACTGCTCATCGGCGTCGGCAAATGTGCTGTTCCTGCTGCTGTTTTCATCTCTGCTCGTAGGCGTCGGCGACTGCGCTGGTCCTGCTGCAGTTTTCTGCACTGCTCATCGGCGTCTGCGACTGCGCTGGTCCTGCTGCTGCTTTCTGCTCTGCTCGTCGGCGACTGCGCTGGTCCTGCTGCTGTTTTCTGCACTGCTCATAGGCGTCGGCGACTGCGTTGATCCTGCTGCTGTTTTCTGCTCTGCTCAGTGGCGTCTGCGACTGCGCATCTCCTGCTGCTGTTTTTTGCTCTGCTCGTCGGCGTCAGCGACTGTGCTGATCCTGCTGCTGTTTTCTGCTCTGCTCGTCGGCGTCTGCGACTGCGCATCTCCTGCTGCTGTTTTTTGCTCTGCTCGTCGGCGACTGCGCTGTTCCTGCTGCTGTTTTCTGCTCTGCTCATCGGCGTCGGCTACTGCGTTGATCCTGCTGCTGTTTTCTGCTCTGGTTGTCTGCGTCAGCGAATGCGCTGATCCTGCTGCTGTATCCTGCTCTGCTCGTCGCCATCGGCGACTGCGCTGGTCCTGCTGTTGTTTTCTGCTCTGAATGTCGGCGTCGGCGACTGCGCTGGTCCTGCTGCTGTTTTCTTCTCTGCTCGTCGGCGTCTGCTCTGCTCGTCGGCGTCTGCGACCGCGCTGGTCCTGCTGCTGTTTTCTGCTCTGCTCGTAGGCGTCAGCGACTGCGCTGGTCCTGCTGCTGTTTTCTGCACTGCTCATCGGCGACGGCGACTGCGCTGATCCTGTTGCTGTTTTCTGCTCTGCTCGTCGGCGACTGCGCTGGACCTGCTGCTGTTTTCTGCACTGCTCATCGGCGTCGGCGACTCCGTTGATCCTGCTGCTGTTTTCTGCTCTGCTCGTTGGCGTCTGCGACTGCACATCTCCTGCCGATTTTTTCTGCTCTGCTCGTAGGCGTCGGCGACTACGCATCTCCTGCTGCTTTTTTCTGCTCTGCTCGTCGGCGTCTGCGACTGCGCATCTCCTGCTGCTGTTTCTTGCTCTCCTCGTCGGCGACTGCGCTGGTCCTGCTGCTGTTTTCTGCTCTGCTCATCGGCGTCTGCGACTGCGCTGGTCCTGCTGCTGTTTTCTGCTCTGCTCGTCGGCGACTGCGCTGATCCTGCTGCTGTTTTCTGCTCTGCTCGTAGGCGTCGGCGACTGCGCTGGTCCTGCTGCTGTTTTCTGCACTGCTCATCAGCGTCGGCGACTGCGCTGATCCTGCTGCTGTTTTCTGCTTTGCTCGTAGGCGTCGTCGACTGCGCTGGTCCTGCTGCTGTTTTCTCCTCTGCTTGTCGGCGACTGCTGTGGTCCTGCTGCTGTTTTCTGCACTGCCCATTGGCGTCGGCGACTGCGTTGATCCTGCTGCTGTTTTCTGCTCTGCTCGTTGGCGTCTGCGCATTTCCGGGTGCTTTTTTCTGCTCTGCTCGTCGGCGTCAGCGACTGCGCTGATCCTGCTGCTGTTTTCTGCTCTGCTCGTCGGTGTCAGCGACTACGCTGATCCTGCTGCTGTTTTCTGCTCTGCTCGTCGGCCTCTGCGACTGAGCTGATCATGCTGCTGTTTTTTGCTCTGCTCATCGGCGTCGACGACTGCGCTAATCCTGCTTCTGTTTTCTGCTCTGCTCGTCGGCGTCTGCGACTGCGCTGATCCTGCTGCTGTTTTCTGCTCTGCTCGTCGGCGTCGTCGACTGCGCTGGTCCTGCTGCTGTTTTCTTCTCTGCTCGTCGGCGTCGGCGACTGCGCTGGTCCTGCTGCTGTTTTCTGCTCTGTCCGTCGGCATCAGCGACTGCGCTGATTCTGTTTTCTGCTCTGCTCGTCGAGGTCAGCAACTGCGCTGGTCCTGCTGCTGTTTTCTGCTCTGCTTGTCGCCGTCGGCGACTGCGCTCGTCCTGCTGTTGTTTTCTGCTCTGATCGTCGGCGTCGGCAACTGCGATGATCCTGCTGCTGTTTTCTGCACTGCTCGTCGGCGACTGCGCTGGTCCTGCAGTTGTTTTCGCCTCTGCTCGTCGGCGTCTGCTCTGCTCATCGGCGTCTGCAACAGTGCTGGTCATGCTGCTGTTTTCTGCTCTGCTCATTGGCGTCTGCGGCTGCGCATCTCCTGCTGCTTTTTTCTGCTCTGCTTATTGGCGTCAGCGACTGCGCTGACCCTGCTGCTGTTTTCTGCTCTGATCGGCTGCGACTGCGCATCTCCTGCTGCTGTTTTTTGCTCTGCTCATCGGCGTCAGCGACTGCGCTGATCCTGCTGCTGTTTTCTGCTCTGCTCGTCGGCGTCCGCGACTGCGCATCTCCTGCTGCTTTTTTTTTGCTCTGCTCGTCGGCGACTGCGCTGGTCCTGCTGCTGTTTTCTGATCTGCTCATCGGCGTCGGCTACTGCGCTGGTCCTGCTGCTGTTTTCTGCTCTGCTTGTCTGTGTCAGCAAATGTGCTGATCCTGCTGCTGTTTCCTGCTCTTCTTGTCGCCGTCGGCGACTGCGCTGGTCCTGCTGTTGTTTTCTTCTCTGCTCGTCGGCGTCTGCTCTGTGTCACGATGGTCGACTGGGTACGGGAGTTGAACTCGGTAACGATGTTTGACGTCTGGATTATTCGGTAGAGAACTCTGATCAGGGGTTTCAATGAAACGATGACTGAGTGAAGAGCCGGTGCGGCGTCTTCCATGTATAGGCTTGGGTGTGTCTGGGAGAATCCCGGGAGTTCCCGCGAGGAGCTTGCTGGGAAATGTGGTCCAAGATGGAGGCCGGTTAGCTGGGAGAGGCCGGTTTGGGGGCTTGGGTTCTGACACTCTGCTCATCGGCGTCTGCGACTGCGCTGGTCCTGCAGCTGTTTTCTGCTCTGCTCATCGGTGACTGCGCTGGTCCTGCTGGTTTTTTTTGCACTGCTCATCGGCGTTGGCGACTGCGCTGGTCCTGCTGTTGTTTTCGCCTCTGCTCGTCGCCGTCTGCGACTGCGCTGGTCCTGCTGCTGTTTTCTGCTCTGCTCGTCGGCGACTGCGCTGGTCCTGCTGCTGTTTTCTGCACTGCTCATCGGCGTCGGCAACTGTGCTGATCCTGCTGCTGTTTTCTGCTCTGCTAGTAGGCGTCGGCGACTGCGCTGGTCCTGCTGCTGTTTTCTGCACTGCTCATCGGCGTCTGCGACTGCGCTGGTCCTGCTGCTGTTTTCTGCTCTGCTCGTCGGCGACTGCGCTGGTCCTGCTGCTGTTTTCTGCACTGCTCATCTGCGTCGGCGACTATGTTGATCCTGCTGCTGTTTTCTGCTCTGCTCATTGGCGTCTGCGACTGCACATCTCCTGCTGCTTTTTTCTGCTCTGCTCGTCGGCGTCAGCGACTGCGCTGACCTTGCTGCTGTTTTCTGCTCTGATCGTCTGCGACTGCGCATCTCCTGCTGCTGTTTTTTGCTCTGCTCGTCAGCGTCAGCGACTGTGCTTATCCTGCTGCTGTTTTTTGCTTTGCTCGTCGGCGACTGCGCTGGTCCTGCTAATGTTTTCTGCTCTGCTCATCGGCGTCGGCTACTGCGCTGATCCTTCTGCTGTTTTCTGCTCTGCTTGTCTGCATCAGCGAATGCGCTGATCCTGCTGCTTTTTCCTGCTCTGCTCTTCGCCGTCTGCAACTGCGCTGGTCCTGCTGTTGTTTTCTGCTCTGATCGTCGGCATCGGCGACTGCGCTGGTCCTGCTGCTGTTTTCTTCTCTGCTCATCAGCGTCTGCTCTGCTCGTCGGCGTCTGCGACTGCGCTGGTCCTGCTGCAGTTTTCTGCTCTGCTCATCGGCGACTGCGCTGGTCCTGCTGGTGTTTTCTACACTGCTCATCGGCGTCGGCGACTGCGCTGGTCCTGCTGTATTTTTCGCCTCTGCTCGTCGGCACCTGCGACTGCGCTGGTCCTGCTGCTGTTTTCTGCTCTGCTCGTCGGCGACTGCGCTGGTCCTGCTGCTGTTTTCTGCACTGCTCATCGGCGTCGGCGACTGTGCTGATCCTGCTGCTGTTTTCTGCTCTGCTCAAAGGCGTCGGCGACTGCGCTGGAAATGCTGCTGTTTTCTGCACTGCTCATCGGCTTCGGCGACTGCGTTGATCCTGCTGCTGTTTTCTGCTCTGCTCGTTTGCGTCTGCGACTGCGCATCTCCTGCCGATTTTTTCTGCTCTGCTCGTTGGCGTCAGGGACTGCGCTGATCCTGCTGCTGTTTTCTGATCTCTTCGTCGGCGTCGGCGACTGCGCTGATCCTGCTGCTGTTTTCTGCTCTGCTCATTGGCGTCAGCGACTGGGCTGATCCTGCTGCTGTTTTCTGCTCTGCTCGTCTGCGTCAGCGAATGCGCTGACACTGCTGCTGTTTCCTGCTCTGCTCATCGCAGTCGGCGACTTTGCTGGTCCTGCTGTTGTTTTCTGCTCTGATCGCCGGCGTAGGCGACTGCGCTGGTCCTGCTGCTGTTTTCTTCTCTGCTCGTCGGCGTCTGCTCTGCTCCTCGGCGTCTGCGACTGCGCTGGTCCTGCTGCTGTTTTCTGCTCTGCTCATCGGCGACTGCGCTGGTCCTGCTGGTGATTTCTACACTGCTCATCGGCGTCGGCGACTGCGCTGGTCCTGCTGTTGTTTTCGCCTCTGCTCTTCGGCGCCTGCGACTGCGCTGGTCCTGCTGCTGTTTTCTGCTCTGCTCGTCGGCAACTGCGCTGGTCCTGCTGCTGTTTTCTGCACTGCTCATCGGCGTCGGCGACTGTACTGATCCTGCTGCTGTTTTCTGCTCTGCTCAAAGGCGTCGGCGAATGCGCTGGACCTGCTGCTGTTTTCTGCACTGCTCATCGGCTTCGGCGACTGCGTTGATCCTGCTGCTGTTTTCTGCTCTGCTCGTTTGCGTCTGCGACTGCGCATCTCCTGCCGATTTTTTCTGCTCTGCTCGTTGGCGTCAGGGACTGCGCTGTTCCTGCTGCTGTTTTCTGCTCTCTTCGTCGGCGTCTGCGACTGCGCATCTCCTGCTGCTGTTATTTGCTCTGCTCGTCGGCGTCGGCGACTGCGCTGATCCTGCTGCTGTTTTCTGCTCTGCTCATTGGCATCAGCGACTGGGCTGATCCTGCAGCTTTTTTCTGCTCTGCTCGTCTGCGTCAGCGAATGTGCTGATCCTGCTGCTGTTTCCTGCTCTGCTCATCGCCGTCGGCGACTTCGCTGGTCCTGCTGTTGTTTTCTGCTCTGATCGCCGGCGACTGCGCTGGTCCTGCTGCTGTTTTCTGCTCTGCTCGTCAGCGACTGCGCTGGTCCTGCAGTTGTTTTCGCCTCTGCTCGTCGACGTTTGCTCTGCTCATCGGCGTCTGCGACTGCACTGGTCATGCTGCTGTTTTCTGCTCTGCTCATTGGCGTCTGCGACTGCGCATCTCCTGATTCTTTTTTCTGCTCTGCTCGTCGGCGTCAGTGACTGCGCTGACCCTGCTGCTGTTTTCTGCTCTGATCGTCTGAGACTGCGCATCTCCTGCTGCTGTTTTTTGCTCTGCTCGTCGGCGTCAGCGACTGGGCTGATCCTGCTGCTGTTTTCTGCTCTGCTCGTCGGCGTCTGCGACTGCGCATCTCCTGCTGCTGTTTTTTGCTCAGCTCGTAGGCGACTGCGCTGGTCCTGCTGCTGTTTTCTTCTCTGCTCATCGGCGTCGGCTACTGCGCTGATCCTGCTGCTGTTTTCTGCTCTGCTTGTCTGCATCAGCGAATGCGCTGATCCTGCTGATGTTTCCTTCTCTGCTCGTCGCCGTCGGCGACTGTGCTGGTCCTTCTGTTGTTTTCTGCTCTGATCGTCGGCGTCGGCGACTGCGCTGGTCCTGCTGCTGTTTTCTTCTCTGCTCGTCGGCGTCTGCTCTGCTCGTCGGCGTCTGCGACTGCGCTGGTCCTGCTGCTGTGTTGTGCTCTGCTCATCGGCGACTGCGCTGGTCCTGCTGGTGTTTTCTGCACTGCTCATCGGCGTCGGCGACTGTGCTGATCCTGCTGCTGTTTTCTGCTCTGCTCGTAGGCGTCGGCGACTGCGCTGGTCCTGCTGCTGTTTTCTGCACTGCTCATCGGCGTCTGCGACTGCGCTGGTCCTGCTGCTGTTTTCTGCTCTGCTCGTCGGCGACTTCGCTGGTCTTGCTGCTGTTTTCTGCACTGCTCATCGGCGTCGGCGACTGCGTTGATCCTGCTGCTGTTTTCTGCTCTGCTCATTGGCGTCTGCAACTGCGCATCTCCTGCTGCTGTTTTTTGCTCTGCTCGTCGGCGTCAGCGACTGCGCTTATCCTGCTGCTGTTTTCTGCTCTGCTCGTCGGCGTCTGCGACTGCGCATCTCCTGCTGCAGTTTTTTGCTCTGCTCATCGGCGTCTGCGACTGCGCTGGTCCTGCTGCCGTTTTCTGCTCTGCTCGTCGGCGACTGCGCTGGTCCTGCTGCTGTTTTCTGCACTGCTCATCAGCGTCGGCGACTGCGTTGATCCTGCTGCTGTTTTCTGCTCTGCTCATTGGCGTCTGCAACTGCGCATCTCCTGCTGCTTTTTTCTGCTCTGCTCGTCGGCGTCAGCGACTGCGCTGACCCTGCTGCTGTTTTCTGCTCTGATCGTCTGCGACTGCGCATCTCCTGCTGCTGTTTTTTGCTCTGCTCGTCGGCGTCAGCGACTGCGCTTATCCTGCTGCTGTTTTCTGCTCTGCTCGTCGGCGTCTGCGACTGCGCATCTCCTGCTGCTGTTTTTTTCTCTGCTCGTCGGCGTCGGCGACTGCGCTGATCCTGCTGCTGTTTTCTGCTCTGCTCATTGGCGTCAGCGACTGGGCTGGTCCTGCTGCTGTTTTCTTCTCTGCTCGTCGGCGTCTGCTCTGCTCGTCGGCGTCTGCGCTGGTCCTGCTGCTGTTTTCTGCTCTGCTCGTCGGCGACTGCGCTGGTCCTGCAGTTGTTTTCGCCTCTGCTCGTCGACGTCTGCTCTGCTCATCGGCGTCAGCGACTGCGCTGGTCATACTGCTGTTTTCTGCTCTGCTAATTGGCGTCTGCGACTGCGCATCTCCTGCTGCTTTTTTTCTGCTCTGCTCGTTGGCATCAGCGACTGCGCTGACCCTGCTGCTGTTTTCTGTTCTGATCGTCTGCGACTGCGCATCTCCTGCTGCTGTTTTTTGCTCTGCTCATCGGCGTCAGCGACTGCGCTGATCCTGCTGCTGTTTTCTGCTCTGCTCGTCGGCGTCTGCCACTGCGCATCTCCTGCTGCTGTTTTTTGCTCTGCTTGTCGGCGACTGCGCTGGTCCTGCTGCTGTTTTCTGCTCTGCTCATCGGCGTCGGCTACTGCGCTGATCCTGCTGCTGTTTTCTGCTCTGCTTGTCTGCGTCAGCGAATGCGCTGATCCTGCTGCTGTTTCCTGCTCTGCTCGTCGCCGTCGGCGACTGCGCTGGTCCTGCTGTTGTTTTCTGCTCTGATCGTCGGCGTCGGCGACTGCGCTGGTCCTGCTGCTGTTTTCTACTCTGCTCATCGACGTCTGCTCTGCTCGTCGGCGTCTGCGACTGCGTTGATCCTGCTGCTGTTTTCTGCTCTGCTCGTTGGCGTCTGCGACTGCGCATCTGCTGCTGCTTTTTTCTGCTCTGCTCTTCGGCGTCAGTGACTGCGCTGATCCTGCTGCTGTTTTCTGCTCTGCTCGTTGGCGTCTGCAACTGCGCATCTCCTGCCGATTTTTTCTGCTCTGCTCGTCGGCGTCTGCGACTGCGCTGATGCTGCTGCTGTTTTCTGCTCTGCTCGTCGGCGTCTGCGACTGCGCATCTCCTGCTGCTGTTTTTTGATCTGCTTGTCGGCGTTGTCGACTGCGCTGATCGTGCTGATGTTTTCTGCTCTGCTCATTGGCGTCAGCGACTGGGCTGATCCTGCTGCTGTTTTCTGCTCTGCTCGTCGCCGTCGGCGACTTCGCTGGTCCTGCTGTTGTTTTCTGCTCTGATCGCCGGCGTCGGCGACTGCGCTGGTCCTGCTGCTGTTTTCTTCTCTGCTCGTCGGCGTCTGCTCTGCTCGTCGGCGTCTGCGCTGGTCCTGCTGCTGTTTTCTGCTCTGCTCGTCGGCGACTGCGCTGGTCCTGCAGTTGTTTTGGCCTCTGCTCGTCGGCGTCTGCTCTGCACATCGGCGTCTGCGACTGCCCTGGTCATGCTGCTGTTTTCTGCTCTGCTCGTCGCCGTCGGCGACTGCGCTGGTCCTGCTGTTGTTTTCTGCTCTGATCGTCGGCGTCGGCGACTGCGCTGGTCCTGCTGCTGTTTTCTTCTCTGCTCATCGGCGTCTGCTCTGCTCGTCGGCGTCTGCGACTGCGTTGATCCTGCTGCTGTTTTCTGCTCTGCTCGTTGGCGTCTGCGACTGCGCATCTCCTGACGATTTTTTCTGCTCTGCTCGTCGGCGTCTGCGACTACGCTGATGCTGCTGCTGTTTTCTGCTCTGCTCGACGGCGTCTGCGACTGCACATCTCCTGCTGCTGTTTTTTGATCTGCTCGTCGGTGTCGGCGACTGTGCTGATCCTGCTGCTATTTTCTGCTCTGCTCATTGGCGTCAGCGACTGGGCTGATCCTGCTGCTGTTTTCTGCTCTGCTCGTCTGCGTCAGCGAATGCGCTGATCCTGCTGCTGCTTCCTGCTCTGCTCGTCGCCGTCGGCGACTTCGCTGGTCCTGCTGTTGTTTTCTGCTCTGATCGCCGGCGTCGGCGACTGCGCTGGTCCTGCTGCTGTTTTCTTCTCTGCTCGTCGGCGTCTGCTCTGCTCGTCGGCGTCTGCGCTGGTCCTGCTGCTGTTTTCTGCTCTGCTCGTCGGCGACTGCGCTGGTCCTGCAGTTGTTTTCGCCTCTGCTCGTCGGCGTCTGCTCTGCTCATCGGCGTCTGCGACTGCGCTGGTCATGCTGCTGTTTTCTGCTCTGCTCATTGGCGTCTGCGACTGCGCATCTCCTACTGCTTTTTTCTGCTCTGCTTGTCGGCGTCAGCGACTGTGCTGACCCTGCTGCTGTTTTCTGCTCTGCTCGTCGGCGTTTGCGACTGCGCATCTCCTGCTGCTGCTTTTTGCTCTGCTCGTCGGCGACTGCGCTGGTCCAGCTGCTGTTTTCTGCTCTGCTCATCGGCGTCGGCTACTGCGCTGATCCTGCTGCTGTTTTCTGCTCTGCTTGTCTGCGTCAGCGAATGCGCTGATCCTGCTGCTGTTTCCTACTCTGCTCGTCGCCGTCGGCGACTGCGCTGGTCCTGCTGTTGTTTTGTGCTCTGATCGTTGGCGTCGGCAACTGCGCAGGTCCTGCTGCTGTTTTCTTCTCTGCTCGTCAGCGTCTGCTCTGCTCGTCGGCGTCTGTGACTGCGCTGGTCCTGCTGCTGTTTTCTTCTCTGCTCATCTGCGACTGCGCTGGTCCTGCTGGTGTTTTCTGCACTGCTCATCAGCGTCGGCGACTGCGCTGGTCCTGCTGTTGTTTTCGCCTCTGCTCGTTGGCGTCTGCGACTGCGCTGGTCCTGCTGCTGTTTTCTGCTCTGCTCGTAGGCGTCGGCGACTGCGCTGGTCCTGCTGCTGTTTTCTGCACTGCTCATCGGCGTCGGCGACTGCGCTGATCCTGCTGCTGTTTTCTGCTCTGCTCGTCGGCGACTGCGCTGGACCTGCTGCTATTTACTGCACTGCTCATCGGCGTCGGCGACGGCGTTGATCCTGCTGCTTTATTCGGCTCTGCTCGTTGGCGTCTGCGACTGCGCATCTCCTGCCGATTTTTTCTGCTCTGCTCGTCGGCGTCTGCGACTGCGCTGATGCTGCTGCTGTTTTCTGCTCTGCTCGCCGGCGTCTGCGACTGCGCATCTCCTGCTGCTGTTTTTTGCTCTGCTCGTCGGCGTCGGCGACTGCGCTGATCCTGCTGCTGTTTTCTGCTCTGCTCATTGGCGTCAGCGACTGGGCTGATCCTGCTGCTGTTTTCTGCTCTGCTCGTCTGCATCAGCGAATGCGCTGATCCTGCTCCTGTTTCCTGCTCTGCTCGTCGGCGACTGCGCTGGTCCTGCTGTTGTTTTCTGCTCTGATCGCCGGCGTCGGCGTCTGCGCTGGTCCTGCTGCTGTTTTCTTCTCTGCTCGTCGGCATCTGCGCTGGTCCTGCTGCTGTTTTGTGCTCTGCTCGTCGGCGTCTGCTCTGCTCATCGGCGTCTGCGACTGCGCTGGTCATGCTGCTGTTTTCTGCTCTTCTCATTGGCGTCTGCGACTGCGCATCTCCTACTGCTTTTTTCTGCTCATCTCGTCGGCGTCAGCGACTGCGCTGACCCTGCTGCTGTTTTCTGCTCTGATTGTCTGCGACTGCGCATCTCCTGCTGCTGTTTTTTGCTCTGCTCGTCGGCGTCAGCGACTGCGCTGATCCTGCTGCTGTTTTCTGCTCTGCTCGTCGGCGTCTGCGACTGCGCTGGTCCTGCTGCATTTTTCTGCTCTGCTCGTCGGCGACTGCGCTGATCCTGCTGCTGTTTTCTGCTCTGCTCGTAGGCGTCGGCGAGTGCGCTGGTCCTGCTGCTGTTTTCTGCACTGCTCATAGGCGTCGGCGAATGCGCTGATCCTGCTGCTGTTTTCTGCTCTGCTCATCTGCGTCTGCTCTGCTCGTCGGCGTCTGGTCTGGTCCTGCTGCTGTTTTCTGCTCTGCTCGTCGCGACTGCGCTGGTCCTGCTGCTGTTTTCTGCTCTGCTTGTCTGCGTCAGCGAATGCGCTGATCATGCTGCTGTTTCCTGCTCTGCTCGTCGCCGTCGGCGACTGCGCTGGTCCTGCTGTTGTTTTCTGCTCTTATCGTCGGCAACTGCGCTGGTCATGCTGCTGTTTTCTTCTCTGCTTGTCGGTGTCTGCTCTGCTCGTCGGCGTCTGCGACTGCACTGGTCCTGCTGCTGTTTTCTGCGCTCCTCATCGGCGACTGCGCTGGTCCTGCTGGTGTTTTCTGCACTGCTTATCGGCGTCGGCGACTGCGCTGATCCTGCTGCTGTTTTCTGCGCTGCTCGTCGGCGTCTGTGACTGCACATCTCCTGCTGCTGTTTTTTGCTCTGCTCGTCGGCGTCGGCGACTGCGCTGATCCTGCTGCTGTTTTCTGCTCTGCTCATCGGCGTCAGCGACTGGGCTGATCCTGCTGCTGTTTTCTGCTCTGCTCATCTGCGTCTGCTCTGCTCGTCGGCGTCTGCGCTGGTCCTGCTGCTGTTTTCTGCTCTGCTCGTCGCGACGGCGCTGGTCCTGCTGCTGTTTTCGCATCTGCTCGTCGGCGTCTGCTCTGCTCATTGGCGTCTGCGACTGCGCATCTCCTGCTGCTGTTTTCTACTCTGCTCGTTGGCGTCTGTGACTGCGCATCTCCTGCTGCTGTTTTTTGCTCTGCTCGTCGGCGACTGCACTTGTCCTGCTGCTGTTTTCTGCTCTGCTCATCGGCGTCGGCTACTGCGCTGATCCTGCTGCTGTTTTCTGCTCTGCTCGTCTGCGTCAGCGAATGCGCTGATCTTGCTGCTGTTTCCTGCTCTGCTCGTCGCCGTCGGCAAATGCGCTGGTCCTGCTGTTTTTTTCTGCTCTGATCGTCGGCGTCAGCGACTGCGCTGGTCCTGCTGCTGATTTCTTCTCTGCTCGTCGGCGTCTGCTCTGCTCGTCGGCGTCTGCGCTGGTCCTGCTGGTGTTTTCTGCTCTGCTCGTCGGCGTTTGCGACTGCGCTGGTCCTGCTGCTGTTTTCTGCTCTGCTCGTCAGCGACTGCGCTGGTCCTGCTGCTGTTTTCTGCACTGCTCATCGGCATCGGCGACTGAGCTGATCCTGCTGCTGTTTTCTGCTCTGCTCCTAGGCGTCGGCGACTGCGCTTGTCCTGCTGCTGTTTTCTGCTCTGCTCATCGGCGTCGGCTACTGCGCTGATCCTGCTGCTGTTTTCTGCTCTGCTCGTCTGCGTCAGCGAATGCGCTGATCTTGCTGCTGTTTCCTGCTCTGCTCGTCGCCGTCGGCAAATGCGCTGGTCCTGCTGTTGTTTTCTGCTCTGATCGTCGGCGTCAGCGGCTGCGCTGGTCCTGCTGCTGTTTTCTTCTCTGCTCGTCGGCGTCTGCTCTGCTCGTCGGCGTCTGCGCTGGTCCTGCTGGTGTTTTCTGCTCTGCTCGTCGGCGTTTGCGAATGCGCTGGTCCTGCTGCTGTTTTCTGCTCTGCTCGTCAGCGACTGCGCTGGTCCTGCTGCTGTTTTCTGCACTGCTCATCGGCATCGGCGACTGTGCTGATCCTGCTGCTGTTTTCTGCTCTGCTCGTAGGCGTCGGCGACTGCGCTGGTCCTGCTGCTGTTTTCTGCTCTGCTCGTCGACGACTGTGCTGGACCTGCTGCTGTTTTCTGCACTGCTCGTTGGCGTCTGCGACTGCACACCTCCTGCTGCTTTTTTCTGCTCTGCTCGTCGGCGTCAGCGATTGCGCTGATCCTGCAGCTGTTTTCTGCTCTGCTCGTCGGCGTCTGTGACTGCGCATCTCCTGCTGCTGTTTTTTGCTCTGCTCGTCGGCGTCGGCGACTGTGCTGATCCTGCTACTGTTTTCTGCTCTGCTCGTCTGCGTCAGCAAATGCGCTGATCCTGCAGCTGTTTTCTTCTCTGCTCGTCGGGGTCTGATCTGGTCCTGCTGTTGTTTTCTCCTCTGCTCGTCGGCGTCTGCTCTGCTCATCGGCGTCTGCGACTGCGCTGGTCCTGCTGCTGTTTTCTGCTCTGCTCGTTGGAGACTGCGCTGGTCCTGCTGCTGTTTTCTGCACTGCTCATCGGCGTCAGCGACTGCGCTGATCCTGCTGCTGTTTTCTGCTCTGCTCGTAGGCGTCGGCGACTGCGCTGATCCTGCTGTTGTTTTCTGCACTGCTCATCGGCGTCGGCGACTGCGTTGATCCTGCTGCTGTTTTCTGCTCTGCTCCTAGGCGTCGGCGACTGCGCTGGTCCTGCTGCTGATTTCTGCACTGCTCATCGGCGTCGGCGACTGCGTTGATCCTGCTGCTGTTTTCTGCTCTGCTCGTTGGCGTCTGGGACTGCGCATCTCCTACTGCTTTTGTTTGCTCTACTCGTCGGCGTCAGCGACTGCGCTGATCCTGCTGCTGTTTTCTGCTCTGCTCGTCGGCGTCTGAGACTGCACATCTCCTGCTGCTGTTTTCTGCACTGCTCATCGGCGTCGGCGACTGTGCTGATCCTGCTGCTATTCTCTGCTCTGCTCGTAGGCGTCGGCGACTGCGCTGGTCCTGCTGCTGTTTTCTGCACTGCTCATCTGCGTCGGCGACTGTGCTGATCCTGCTGCTGTTTTCTGCTCTGCTCGTCGGCGACTGCGCTGGTCCTGCTGCTGTTTCTGCACTGCTCATCGGCGTCGGCAACTGCGTTGATCCTGCTGCTGTTTTCTGCTCTGCTCGTTGGCGTCTGGGACTGCGCATCTCCTGCTGCTTTTTTCTGCTCTGCTCGTCGGCGTCAGCGACTGCGCTGATCCTGCTGCTGTTTTCTGCTCTGCTCGTCGGCGTCTGCGACTGCGCATCTCATGCTGCTGTTTTTTGCTCTGCTCTTCGGTGTCGGCGACTGCGCTGATCCTGCTGCTGTTTTCTGCTCTGCTCATCTGCGTCAGCAAATGCGCTGATCCTGCTGCTGTTTCCTGCTCTGCTCGTCGCGGTCGGCGGCTGCGCTGGTCCTGCTGTTGTTTTCTGCTCTGATCGCCGGCGTCGGCGACTATGCTGGTCCTGCTGCTGTTTTCTTCTCTGCTTGTCGGCGACTGCGCTGGTCCTGCTGCTGTTTTCTGCACTGCTCATCGGCGTCGGCGACTGCGCTGGTCCTGCTGTTGTTTTCGCCTCTGCTCGTCGGTGTCTGCTCTGCTCATCGTCGTCTGCGACTGCGCTGGTCCTGCTGCTGTTTTCTGCTCTGCTCGTCGGCGACTGCGCTGGTCCTGCTGCTGTTTTCTGCACTGCTCATCAGCGTCGGCGACTGCGCTGATCCTGCTGCTGTTTTCTGCTCTGCTCGTCGGTGACTGCGCTGGTCCTACTGGTGTTTTCTGCACTGCTCATCGGCGTCGGCGACTGCGCTGGTCCTGCTGTTGTTTTCGCCTCTGATCGTCGGCGTTTGCTCTGCTCATTGTCGTCTGCGACTGCGCTGGTCTTGCTGCTGTTTTCTGCTCTGCTCGTCGGCGACTGCGCTGATCCTGCAGCTGTTTTCTGTTCTGCTCGTCGGCGTCTGCGACTGAACATCTCCTGCTGCTGTTTTTTGCTCTGCTCGTCGGCGTCGGCGACTGTGCTGATCCTGCTGCTGTTTTCTGCTCTGCTCGTCTGCGTCAGCGAATGCGCTGATCCTGCTGCTGTTTTCTTCTCTGCTCGTCGGTGTCTGCTCTGCTAATCGGCGTCTGCGACTGCGCTGGTCCTGCTGCTGTTTTCTGCTCTGCTCGTTGGCGACTGCTCTGGTCCTGCTGCTGTTTTCTGCACTGCTCATCGGCGTCGGCGACTGCGCTGATCCTGCTGCTGTTTTCTGCTCTGCTCGTAGGCGTCGGCGACTGCGCTGGTCCTGCTGTTGTTTTCTGCACTGCTCATCGGCGTAGACGACTGCGTTGATCCTGCTGCTGTTTTCTGCTCTGCTCGTAGGCATCGGCGACTGCGCTGATCCTGCTGCTGTTTTCTGCTCTGCTCGTCGGCGTCTGCGACTGCGCATCTCCTGCTGCTGTTTTTTGCTCTGCTCGTCGGCGCCGGCGACTGCGCTGATCCTGCTTTATTTTTCTGCTCTGCTCATCGGCGTCAGCGACTGGGCTGATCCTGCTGCTGTTTTCTGCTCTGCTCATCTGCGTCAGCAAATGCGCTGATCCTGCTGCTGTTTCCTGCTCTGCTCGTCGCGGTCGGCGGCTGCGCTGTTCCTGCTGTTTTTTTCTGCTCTGATCGCCGGCGTCGGCGACTACACTGGTCCTGCTGCTGTTTTCTTCTCTGCTCGTCGGCGTCTGCTCTGCTCGTCGGCGTCTGCGCTGGTCCTGCTGGTGTTTTCTGCACTGTTTATCGGCGTCTGCGACTGCGCTGGTCCTGCTGCTGTTTTCTGCTCTGCTCATCGGCGACTGCGCTGGTCCTGCTGCTGTTTTCTGCACTGCTCATCGGCTTCGGCGACTGCGCTGGTCCTGCTGTTGTTTTCGCCTCTGCTCTTCGGTGTCTGCTCTGCTCATCATCATCTGCGACTGCGCTGGTCCTGCTGCAGTTTTCTGCTCTGCTCGTCGGTGACTGCGCTGGTCCTGCTGCTGTTTTCTGCACTGCTCATCAGCGTCGGCGACTGCGCTGATCCTGCTGCTGTTTTCTGCTCTGCTCATAGGCGTCGCCGACTGCGCTGGTTCTGCTGCTGTTTTCTGCACTGCTCATCGGCGTCTGCGACTGCGTTGATCCTGCTGCTGTTTTCTGCTCTGCTCGTAGGCGTAGGCGTCGTCGACTGCGCTGGTCCTGCTGCTGTTTTCTGCTCTGCTCGTAGGCGTCGCCGACTGCGCTGGTCCTCCTGCTGTTTTCTGCTCTGCTCGTCGGCGACTGCTTTGATCCTGCTGCTGTTTTCTGCTCTGCTCGTCGGCGACTGCGCTGGTCCTGCTGCTGTTTTCTGCACTGCTCATCGGCGTCGGTGACTGCATTGATCCTGCTGCTGTTTTCTTCTATGCTCGTCGGCGACTGCGCTGGTCCTGCTGCTGTTTTCTGCACTGCTCATCTGCGTCTGTGACTGCGTTGATCCTGCTGCTGTTTTCTGCTCTGCTCGTAGGCGTCGGCGACTGCGCTGGTCCTGCTGCTGATTTCTGCACTGCTCATCGGCGTCGGCGACTGCGTTGATCCTGCTGCTGTTTTCTGCTCTGCTCGTTGGCGTCCAAAAACTGCGCAACTCCTACTGCTTTTTTTTTGCTCTACTCGTCGGCGTCAGTGACTGCGCTGATCCTGCTGCTGTTTTCTGCTCTGCTCGTCGGCGTCTGAGAATGCGCATCTCCTGCTGCTGTTTTCTGCACTGCTCATCGGCGTCGGCGACTGTGCTGATCCTGCTGCTATTTTCTGCTCTGCTCGTAGGCGTCGGCGACTGCGCTGGTCCTGCTGCTGTTCTCTGCACTGCTCATCGGCGTCGGCGACTGTGCTGATCCTGCTGCTGTTTTCTGCTGTGCTCGTCGGTGACTGCGCTGGTCCTGCTGCTGTTTTCTGCACTGCTCATCGGCGTCGGCGACTGTGTTGATCCTGCTGCTGTTTTCTGCTCTGCTCGTTGGCGTCTGGGACTGCGCATCTCCTGCTGCTTTTTGCTGCTCTGCTAGTCGGCGTCAGCGACTGCGCATCTCCTGCTGCTGTTTTTTGCTCTGCTCGTCGGCGTCTGCGACTGCGCATCTCCTGCTGCTGTTTTTTGCTCTGCTCGTCTGCGTCGGCGACTGCGCTGATCCTGCTGCTGTTTTCTGCTCTGCTCATCTGCGTCAGCAAATGCGCTGATCCTGCTGCTGTTTCCTGCTCTGCTCGTCGCGGTCGGCGGCTGCGCTGGTCCTGCTGTTGTTTTCTGCTCTGATCGCCGGCGTCGGCGACTACGCTGGTCCTGCTGCTGTTTTCTTCTCTGCTCGTCGGCGTCTGCTCTGCTCATCGGCGTCTGCGATGGTCCTGCTGGTGTTTTCTGCACTGTTTATCGGCGTCTGCTACTGCGCTGGTCCTGCTGCTGTTTTCTGCTCTGCTCGTCGGCGACTGTGCTGGTCCTGCTGCTGTTTTCTGCACTGCTCATCGGCGTCGGCGACTGCGCTGGTCCTGCTGTTCTTTTCACCTCTGCTCGTCGGCGTCTGCTCTGCTCATCGTCGTCTGCGACTGCGCTGGTCCTGCTGCTGTTTTCTGCTCTGCTCGTCGGCGACTGCGCTGATCCTGCTGCTGTTTTCTGCTCTGCTCGTCGGTGACTGCGCTGGTCCTACTGGTGTTTTCTGCACTGCTCATCGGCGTCGGCGACTGCGCTGGTCCTGCTGTTGTTTTCGCCTCTGATTGTCGGCGTCTGCTCTGCTCATCGTCGTCTGCGACTGCGCTGGTCTTGCTGCTGTTTTCTGCTCTGCTCGTCGGCGACTGCGCTGATCCTGCAGCTGTTTTCTGCTCTGCTCGTCGGCGTCTGCGACTGAACATCTCCTGCTGCTGTTTTTTGCTCTGCTCGTCGGCGTCGGAGACTGTGCTGATCCTGCTGCTGTTTTCTGCTCTGCTCGTCTGCGTCAGCAAATGCGCTGATCCTGCTGCTGTTTTCTTCTCTGCTCATCAGTGTCTGCTCTGGTCCTGCTGTTGTTTTCGCCTCTGCTCGTCGGCGTCTGCTCTGCTAATCGGCGTCTGCGACTGTGCTGGTCCTGCTGCTGTTTTCTGCTCTGCTCGTTGGCGACTGCGCTGGTCCTGCTGCTGTTTTCTGCACTGCTCATCGGCGTCGGCGACTGCGCTGATCCTGCTGCTGTTTTCTGCTCTGCTCGTAGGCGTCGGCGACTGTGCTGGTCCTGCTGTTGTTTTCTGCACTGCTCATCGGCGTCGGCGACTACGTTGATCCTGCTGCTGTTTTCTGCTCTGCTCGTTGGCGTTTGCGACTGCGCATCTCCTGCTGCTTTTTTCTGCTCTGCTCGTCGGCGTCAGCGACTGCGCTGATCCTGCTGCTGTTTTCTGCTCTGCTCGTCGGCGTCTGCGACTGCGGATCTTCTGCTGCTGTTTTTTGCTCTGCTCGTCTGCGTCGGCGACTGTGCTAATCCTGCTTTTTCTTTCTGCTCTGCTCATCGGCGTCAGCGACTGGGCTGATCCTGCTGCTGTTTTCTGCTCTGCTCATCTGCGTCAGCAAATGCGCTGATCCTGCTGCTGTTTCCTGCTCTGCTCGTCGCGGTCGGCGGCTGCTCTGTTCCTGCAGTTTTTTTCTGCTCTGATCGCCGGTGTCGGCGACTACACTGGTCCTAATGCTGTTTTCTTCTCTGCTCGTCGGCGTCTGCTCTGCTCGTCGGCGTCTGCGCTGGTCCTGCTGGTGTTTTCTGCACTGTTTATCGGCGTCTGCGACTGCGCTGGTCCTGCTGCTGTTTTCTGCTCTGCTCGTCGGCGACTGCACTGGTCCTGCTGCTGTTTTCTGCACTGCTCATCGGCGTCGGCGACTGCGCTGGTCCTGCTGTTGTTTTCGCCTCTGCTCGTCGGCGTCTGCTCTGCTCATCGTCATCTGCGACTGCGCTGGTCCTGCTGCTGTTTTCTGCTCTGCTCGTCGGCGACTGCGCTGGACCTGCTGCTGTTTTCTGCACTGCTCATCAGCGTCGGCGACTGCGCTGATCCTGCTGCTGTTTTCTGCTCTGCTCGTCGGCGACTGCGCTGGTCCTACTGGTGTTTTCTGCACTGCTCATCGGCGTCGGCGACTGCGCTGGTCCTGCTGTTGTTTTCGCCTCTGATCGTCGGCGTCTGCTCTGCTAATCGTCGTCTGCGACTGCGCTGGTCCTGCTGCTGTTTTCTGCTCTGCTCGTCGGCAACTGCGCTGGTCCTGTTGCTGTTTTCTGCACTGCTCATCAGCGTCGGCGACTGCGCTGATCCTGCTGCTGTTTTCTGCTCTGATCATCGGCGTCGGCGACTGCGCTGGTCCTGCTGCTGTTTTCTGCTCTGCTCGTCGGCGACTGCGCTGGTCCTGCTGCTGTTTTCTGCACTGCTCATCAGCGTCGGCGACTGCGCTGGTCCTGCTGCTGTTTTCTGCACTGCTCATCAGCGTCGGCGACTGCGCTGATCCTGCTGCTGTTTTCTGCTCTGCTCATAGGCGTCGCCGACTGCGCTGGTTCTGCTGCTGTTTTCTGCACTGCTCGTAGGCGTAGGCGTCGGCGACTGCGCTGGTCCTGCTGCTGTTTTCTGCACTGCTCTTCGGCGTCTGCGACTGCGCTGATCCTGCTGCTGTTTTCTGATCTGCTCGTAGGCGTCGCCGACTGCGCTGGTCCTGCTGCTGTTTTCTGCTCTGCTCGTCGGCGACTGCGTTGATCCTGCTGCTGTTTTCTGCTCTGCTCGTCGGCGACTGCGCTGGTCCTGCTGCTGTTTTCTGCACTGCTCATCGGCGTCGGTGACTGCAATGATCCTGCTGCTGTTTTCTGCTCTGCTCGTCGGCGACTGCGCTGGTCCTGCTGCTGTTTTCTGCACTGCTCATCGGCGTCGGCGGCTGTGCTGGTCCTGCTGTTGTTTTCTGCACTGCTCATCGGCGTCGGCGACTACGTTGATCCTGCTGCTGTTTTCTGCTCTGCTCGTTGGCGTTTGCGACTGCGCATCTCCTGCTGCTTTTTTCTGCTCTGCTCGTCGGCGTCAGCGACTGCGCTGATCCTGCTGCTGTTTTCTGCTCTGCTCGTCGGCGTCTGCGACTGCGGATCTTCTGCTGCTGTTTTTTGCTCTGCTCGTCTGCGTCGGCGACTGTGCTAATCCTGCTTTTTCTTTCTGCTCTGCTCATCGGCGTCAGCGACTGGGCTGATCCTGCTGCTGTTTTCTGCTCTGCTCATCTGCGTCAGCAAATGCGCTGATCCTGCTGCTGTTTCCTGCTCTGCTCGTCGCGGTCGGCGGCTGCTCTGTTCCTGCAGTTTTTTTCTGCTCTGATCGCCGGTGTCGGCGACTACACTGGTCCTAATGCTGTTTTCTTCTCTGCTCGTCGGCGTCTGCTCTGCTCGTCGGCGTCTGCGCTGGTCCTGCTGGTGTTTTCTGCACTGTTTATCGGCGTCTGCGACTGCGCTGGTCCTGCTGCTGTTTTCTGCTCTGCTCGTCGGCGACTGCACTGGTCCTGCTGCTGTTTTCTGCACTGCTCATCGGCGTCGGCGACTGCGCTGGTCCTGCTGTTGTTTTCGCCTCTGCTCGTCGGCGTCTGCTCTGCTCATCGTCATCTGCGACTGCGCTGGTCCTGCTGCTGTTTTCTGCTCTGCTCGTCGGCGACTGCGCTGGACCTGCTGCTGTTTTCTGCACTGCTCATCAGCGTCGGCGACTGCGCTGATCCTGCTGCTGTTTTCTGCTCTGCTCGTCGGCGACTGCGCTGGTCCTACTGGTGTTTTCTGCACTGCTCATCGGCGTCGGCGACTGCGCTGGTCCTGCTGTTGTTTTCGCCTCTGATCGTCGGCGTCTGCTCTGCTAATCGTCGTCTGCGACTGCGCTGGTCCTGCTGCTGTTTTCTGCTCTGCTCGTCGGCGACTGCGCTGGTCCTGTTGCTGTTTTCTGCACTGCTCATCAGCGTCGGCGACTGCGCTGATCCTGCTGCTGTTTTCTGCTCTGATCATCGGCGTCGGCGACTGCGCTGGTCCTGCTGCTGTTTTCTGCTCTGCTCGTCGGCGACTGCGCTGGTCCTGCTGCTGTTTTCTGCACTGCTCATCAGCGTCGGCGACTGCGCTGGTCCTGCTGCTGTTTTCTGCACTGCTCATCAGCGTCGGCGACTGCGCTGATCCTGCTGCTGTTTTCTGCTCTGCTCATAGGCGTCGCCGACTGCGCTGGTTCTGCTGCTGTTTTCTGCACTGCTCGTAGGCGTAGGCGTCGGCGACTGCGCTGGTCCTGCTGCTGTTTTCTGCACTGCTCTTCGGCGTCTGCGACTGTGCTGATCCTGCTGCTGTTTTCTGATCTGCTCGTAGGCGTCGCCGACTGCGCTGGTCCTGCTGCTGTTTTCTGCTCTGCTCGTCGGCGACTGCGTTGATCCTGCTGCTGTTTTCTGCTCTGCTCGTCGGCGACTGCGCTGGTCCTGCTGCTGTTTTCTGCACTGCTCATCGGCGTCGGTGACTGCAATGATCCTGCTGCTGTTTTCTGCTCTGCTCGTCGGCGACTGCGCTGGTCCTGCTGCTGTTTTCTGCACTGCTCATCGGCGTCGGCGGCTGCGCTGGTCCTGCTGCTTTTTTCTGCTCTGCACGTCGGCGACTGTGCTGGTCCTGCTGCTGTTTTCTGCACTGCTCGTAGGCGTCGGCGACAGCATTGATCCTGCTGCTGTTTTCTGCTCTGCTCGTTGGCGTCTTCGACTGCACATCTCCTGCCGCTTTTTTCTGCTCTGCTCGTCGGCGTCAGCGACTGCGCTGATCCTGCTGCTGTTTTCTGCTCTGCTCGTCGGCGTCTGCTCTGCTCATCGGCGTCTGTGACTGCGCTGGTCCTGCTGCTGTTTTCTGCTCTGCTCCTTGGCGACTGCGCTGGCCCTGCTGCTGTTTTCTGCACTGCTCATTGGCGACTGCGCTGGCCCTGCTGCTGTTTTCTGCACTGCTCATTGGAGGCGGCAACTGCGCTGATCCTGCTGCTGTTTTCTGCTCTGCTCGTAGGCGTCGGCGACTGCGCTGGTCCTGCTGTTGTTTTCTGCACTGCTCATCGGCGTCGGCGACTGCGTTGATCCTGCTGCTGTTTTCTGCTCTGCTCGTTGGCGTCGGCGACTGCGCTGGTCCTGCTGCTGATTTTCACACTGCTCATCGGCGTCGGCGACTGCGCTGATCCTGCTGCTGTTTTCTGCTCTGCTTGTCGGCGTCGCCAACTGCGCTGGTCCTGCTGCTGTTTTCTGCTCTGCTCGTCGGCGACTGCGCTGGTCCTGCTGCTGTTTTCTGCACTGCTCACCAACGTCGGCGACTGCGTTGATCCTGCTGCTGTTTTCTGCTCTGCTCGTTGGCGTCTGCGACTGCGCAACTCCTACTGCTTTTTTTTATCTACTCGTCGGCGTCAGCGACTGCGCTGATCCTGCTGCTGTTTTCTGCTCTGCTCGTCGGCGTCTGCGACTGTGCATCTCCTGCTGCTGTTTTTTGCTCTGCTCGTCGGCGTCGGCGACTGCGCTGATCCTGCTTTTTTTTCTGCTCTGCTCATCGGCGTCAGCGACTGGGCTGATCCTGCTGCTGTTTTCTGCTCTGCTCATCTGCGTCAGCAAATGCGCTGATCCTGCTGCTGTTTCTTGCTCTGCTCTTCGCGGTCGGCGGCTGCGCTGGTCCTGCTGTTGTTTTCTGCTCTGCTCGTAGGCGTCGGCGACTGCGCTGGTCCTGCTGCTGTTTTCTGCACTGCTCATCGGCGTCGGCGGCTGCGCTGGTCCTGCTGCTTTTTTCTGCTCTGCTCGTCGGCGACTGTGCTGGTCCTGCTGCTGTTTTCTGCACTGCTCGTAGGCGTCGGCGACTGCGCTGGTCCTGCTGCTGTTTTCTGCACTGCTCGTCGCGGTCGGCGGCTGCGCTGGTCCTGCTGCTGTTTTCTTCTCTGCTCGTCGGCGTCTGCTCTGCTCGTTGGCGTCTGCTCTGCTCATCGTCGTCTGCGACTGAACTGGTCCTGCTGCTGTTTTCTGCTCTGCTCGTCGGCGACTGCGCTGGTCCTGCTGCTGTTTTCTGCACTGCTCATCAGCGTCGGCGACTGCGCTGAACCTGCTGCTGTTTTCTGCTCTGCTCGTAGGCATTGCCGACTGCGCTGGTCCTGCTGCTGTTTTCTTCACTGCTCATCGGCGTCTGCGACTGCGTTGATCCTGCTGCTGTTTTCTGCTCTGCTCGTAGGCGTAGGCGTCGGCGACTGCACTGGTCCTGCTGCTGTTTTCTGCACTGCTCATCGGCGTCGGCGACTGCGCTGATCCTGCTGCTGTTTTCTGCTCTGCTCGTCGGCGACTGCGTTGATCCTGCTGCTGTTTTATGCTCTGCTCGTCGGCGACTGCGCTGGTCCTGCTGCTGTTTTCTGCACTGCTCATCGGCGTCGGTGACTGCGTTGATCCTGCTGCTGTTTCCTGCTCTGCTCGTAGGCGTCGGCGACTGCGCTGGTCCTGATGCTGTTTTCTGCACTGCTCATCGGCGTCGGCGGCTGCGCTGGTCCTGCTGCTGTTTTTTGCTCTGCTCGTCGGCGACTGCGCTTGTCCTACTGCTGTTTTCTGCTCTGCTCATCGGCGTCGGCTACTGCGCTGATCCTGCTGCTGTTTTCTGCTCTGCTCCTCTGCGTCAGCGAATGCGCTGATCCTGCTGCTGTTTCCTGCTCTGCTCGTCGCCGTCGGCGACTTCGCTGGTCCTGCTGTTGTTTTCTGCTCTGATCGCCGGCGTCAGCGACAGCGCTGGTCCTGCTGCTGTTTTCTTCTCTGCTCGTCGGCGTCTGCGCTGGTCCTGCTGCTGTTTTCTGCTCTGCTTGTCGGCGACTGCGCTGGTCCTGCTGTTGTTTTCGCCTCTGCTCGTCGGCGTCTGCTCTGCTCATCGGCGTCTGCGACTACGCTGGTCCTGCTGCTGTTTTATGCTCTGCTCGTTGGAGACTGCGCTGGTCCTGCTGCTGTTTTCTGCACTGCTCATCGGCGTTGGCGACTGCACTGATCCTGTTTCTGTTTTCTGCTCTGCTCGTCGGCGACTGCGCTGGACCTGCTGCTGTTTTCTGCACTGCTCATCGGCGTTGGCGACAGCGTTGATCCTGCTGCTTTTTTCTGCTCTGCTCGTTGGCGTCTTCGACTGCGCATCTCCTGCCGCTTTTTTCTTCTCTGCTCGTCAGCGTCAGCGACTGCGCTGATCCTGCTGCTATTTTCTGCTCTGCTCGTTGGAGTCTGCGACTGCGCATCTCCTGCTGCTGTTTTTTGCTCTGCTCGTCGGCGTCGGCAACTGCGCTGATCATGCTGCTGTTTTCTGCTCTGCTCATCGGCGTCAGCGACTGGGCTGATCCTGCTGCTGTTTTCTGCTGTGCTCGTATGCGTCAGCGAATGCGCTGATCCTGTTGCTGTTTCCTGCTCTGCTCGTCGCCGTCGGCGACTTCACTGGTCCTGCTGTTGTTTTCTGCTCTGATCGCCGGCGTCAGCGACTGCGCTGGTCCTGCTGCTGTTTTCTTCTCTGCTCGTCGGCGTCTGCGCTGGACCTGCTGCTGTTTTCTGCTCTGCTCGTCGGCGACTGCGCTGGTCCTGCTGTTGTTTTCGCCTCTGCTCGTCGGCGTCTGCTCTGCTCATCGGCGTCTGCGACTGCGCATCTCCTGCTGCTTTTTTCTGCTCTGCTCGTCGGCGTCAGCGACTGCGCTGACCCTGCTGCTGTTTTCTGCTCTGATCGTCTGTGACTGCGCATCTCCTGCTGCTGTTTTTTGCTCTGCTCGTTGGCGTCAGCGACTGCGCTTATCCTGCTGCTGTTTTCTGCTCTGCTCGTCGGCGTCTGCGACTGCGCATCTCCTGCTGCTGTTTTTTGCTCTGCTCGTCGGCGACTGCGCTTGTCCTACTGCTGTTTTCTGCTCTGCTCATCGGCGTCGGCTACTGCGCTGATCCTGCTGCTGTTTTCAGCTCTGCTCGTCTGCGTCAGCGAATGCGCTGATCCTGTTGCTGTTTCCTGCTCTGCTCTTCGCCGTCGGCGACTGCGCTGGTCCTGCTGTTGTTTTCTGCTCTGCTCGTCGGCCTCTGCGACTGCGCAGGTCCTGCTGCTGTTTTCTGCTCTGCTCGTCTGCGACTGCGCTGTTCCTGCTGCTGTTTTCTGCTCTGCTCGTCGGCGACTGCGCTGGTCCTGCTGCTGTTTTCTGCTCTTCTCGTAGGCGTCGGCGACTGCGCTGGTCCTGCTGCTGTTTTCTGCACTGCTCATCGGCGTCGGCGACTGCGCTGATGCTGCTGCTGTTTTCTGCTCTGCTTGTCTGCGTCAGCGAATGTACTGATCCTGCTGCTGTTTCCTGCTCTGCTCGTTGCCGTCGGCGACTTCGCTGGTCCTGCTGGTGTTTTCTGCTGTGATCGCCGGCGTCGGCGACAGCGCTGGTCCTGCTGCTGTTTTCTTCTCTGCTCGTCGGCGTCTGCTCTGCTCATCGGCATCTGCGCTGGTCCTGCTGCTGTTTTCTGCTCTGCTCGTCGGCGACTGCGCTGGTCCTGCTGTTGTTTTTGCCTCTGCTCGTCGGCGTCTCCTCTGCTCATCGGCGTCTGCGACTGCGCTGGTCCTGCTGCTGTTTTCTGCTCTACTCGTTGGCGACTGCGCTGGTCCTGCTGCTGTTTTCTGCACTGCTCATCGGCGTCGGCGACTGCGCTGATCCTGCTGCTGTTTTCTGCACTGCTCATCGGCGTCGGCGACTGCGCTGATCCTGCTGCTGTTTTCTGCTCTGCTCGTAGGCGTCGGCGACTGCGCTGATCCTGCTGCTGTTTTCTGCACTGCTCATCGGCGTCGGCGACTGCGCTGATCCTGCTGCTGTTTCCTGCTCTGCTCGTCGGCGTCTGCTCTGCTCGTCGGCGTCTGCGACTGCGCTTGTCCTGCTGCTGTTTTCTGCTCTGCTCGTCTGCGACTGCGCTGGTCCTGCTGGTGTTTTCTGGTCTGCTCGTCGGCGACTGCGCTGATCCTGCTGCTGTTTTCTGCACTGCTCATCGGCGTCGGCGACTGCGCTGATCCTGCTGCTGTTTTCTGCTCTGCTTGTAGGCATCGCCGACTGCGCTGATCCTGCTGCTGTTTTCTTCTCTGCTCGTCGGCGACTGCGCTGGTCCTGCTGCTGTTTTCTGCTCTGCTCATCGGCGTCGGCGACTGCGCTGATCCTGCTGCTGTTTTCTGCTCTGCTTGTAGGCGTCACCGACTGCGCTGATCCTGCTGCTGTTTCCTTCTCTGCTCGTTGGCGACTGCGCTGGTCCTGCTGCTGTTTTCTGCTCTGCTCGTAGGCGTCGCCGACTGCGCTGGTCCTGCTACTGTTTTCTGCTCTGCTCGTCTGCGACTGCGCTGGTCCTGCTGGTGTTTTCTGGTCTGCTCGTCGGCGACTGCGCTGATCCTGCTGCTGTTTTCTGCACTGCTCATCGGGGTCGGCGACTGCGCTGATCCTGCTGCTGTTTTCTGCTCTGCTTGTAGGCATCGCCGACTGCGCTGATCCTGCTGCTGTTTTCTTCTCTGCTCGTCGGCGACTGCGCTGGTCCTGCTGCTGTTTTCTGCTCTGCTCATCGGCGTCGGCGACTGCGCTGATCCTGCTGCTGTTTTCTGCTCTGCTTGTAGGCGTCACCGACTGCGCTGATCCTGCTGCTGTTTCCTTCTCTGCTCGTCGGCGACTGCGCTGGTCCTGCTGCTGTTTTCTGCTCTGCTCGTAGGCGTCGCCGACTGCGCTGGTCCTGCTGCTGTTTTCTGCTCTGCTCGTCGGCGACTGCGTTGATCCTGCTGCTGTTTTCTGCTCTGCTCGTCGGCGACTGCGCTGGTCCTGCTGTTGTTTTCTGCACTGCTCATCGGCGTCGGCGACTGCGCTGATCCTGCTGCTGTTTTCTGCTCTGCTTGTAGGCGTCGCTGACTGCGCTGGTCCTGCTGCTGTTTTCTTCTCTGCTCGTCAGCGACTGCGCTGGTCCTGCTGCTGTTTTCTGCTCTAATCGTAGGCGTCGGCGACTGCGCTTGTCCTGCTGTTGTTTTCTGCAATGCTCGTCGCCGTCGGCGACTGCGCTGGTCCTGCTGTTGTTTTCTGCTCTGATCGTCGGCGTCAGCGACTGCGCTGGTCCTGCTGCTGTTTTCTTCTCTGCTCGTCGGCGTTTGCTCTGCTCGTCGGCGTCTGAGACTGCGCTGGTCCTGCTGCTGTTTTCTGCTCTGCTCGTCTGCGACTGCGATGGTCCTGCTGCTGTTTTCTGCTCTGCTCGTCGACGACTGCGCTGGTCCTGCTGCTGTTTTCTGCACTGCTCATCGGCGTCGGCTACTGTGCTGATCCTGCTGCTGTTTTCTGCTCTGCTCGTAGGGGTCGGCGACTGCGCTGGTCCTGCTGCTGTTTTCTTCACTGCTCATCGGCAACTGCGCTGATCCTGCTGCTGTTTTCTGCTCTGCTTGTCGGCGACTGCGACTGCGCTGATCCTGCAGCTGTTTTCTGCTCTGCTCGTCGGCATCTGCGACTGCGCATCTCCTGCTGCTGTTTTTTGCTCTGCTCGTCAGCGTCGGCGACTGCGCTGATCCTGCTGCTGTTTTCTGCTCTGCTCATCGGCGTCAGCGACTAGGCTGATCCTGCTGCTGTTTTCTGCTCTGCTCGTCTGCGTCGGCGACTTCGCTGGTCCTGCTGTTGTTTTCTGCTCTGATCGCCGGCGTCAGCGACAGCGCTGGTCCTGCTGCTGTTTTCTTCTCTGCTCGTCGGCGTCTGCGCTGGTCCTGCTGCTGTTTTCTGCTCTGCTTGTCTGCGACTGCGCTGGTCCTGCTGTTGTTTTCGCCTCTGCTCGTCGGCGTCTGCTCTGCTCATCGGCGTCTGCGACTACGCTGGTCCTGCTGCTGTTTTCTGCTCTGCTCGTTGGAGACTGCGCTGGTCCTGCTGCTGTTTTCTTCACTGCTCATCGGCGTTGGCGACTGCACTGATCCTGTTTCTGTTTTCTGCTCTGCTCGTCGGCGACTGCGCTGGACCTGCTGCTGTTTTCTGCACTGCTCATCGGCGTTGGCGACAGCGTTGATCCTGCTGCTTTTTTCTGCTCTGCTCGTTGGCGACTTCGACTGCGCATCTCCTGCCGCTGTTTTCTGCTCTGCTCGTCGGCGTCTGCGACTGCGCATCTCCTGCTGCTGTTTTTTGCTCTGCTCGTCAGCGTCGGCGACTGCACTGATCCTGCTGCTGTTTTCTGCTCTGCTCATCGGCGTCAGCGACTAGGCTGATCCTGCTGCTGTTTTCTGCTCTGCTCGTCTGCGTCGGCGACTTCGCTGGTCCTGCTGTTGTTTTCTGCTCTGATCGCCGGCGTCAGCGACAGCGCTGGTCCTGCTGCTGTTTTCTTCTCTGCTCGTCGGCGTCTGCGCTGGTCCTGCTGCTGTTTTCTGCTCTGCTTGTCTGCGACTGCGCTGGTCCTGCTGTTGTTTTCGCCTCTGCTCGTCGGCGTCTGCTCTGCTCATCGGCGTCTGCGACTACGCTGGTCCTGCTGCTGTTTTCTGCTCTGCTCGTTGGAGACTGCGCTGGTCCTGCTGCTGTTTTCTTCACTGCTCATCGGCGTTGGCGACTGCACTGATCCTGTTTCTGTTTTCTGCTCTGCTCGTCGGCGACTGCGCTGGACCTGCTGCTGTTTTCTGCACTGCTCATCGGCGTTGGCGACAGCGTTGATCCTGCTGCTTTTTTCTGCTCTGCTCGTTGGCGTCTTCGACTGCGCATCTCCTGCCGCTTTTTTCTTCTCTGCTCGTCAGCGTCAGCGACTGCGCTGATCCTGCTGCTATTTTCTGCTCTGCTCGTCGGAGTCTGCGACTGCGCATCTCCTGCTGCTGTTTTTTGCTCTGCTCGTCGGCGTCGGCAACTGCGCTGATCATGCTGCTGTTTTCTGCTCTGCTCATCGGCGTCAGCGACTGGGCTGATCCTGCTGCTGTTTTGTGCTGTGCTCGTATGCGTCAGCGAATGCGCTGATCCTGTTGCTGTTTCCTGCTCTGCTCGTCGCCGTCGGCGACTTCACTGGTCCTGCTGTTGTTTTCTGCTCTGATCGCCGGCGTCAGCGACTGCGCTGGTCCTGCTGCTGTTTTCTTCTCTGCTCGTCGGCGTCTGCGCTGGTCCTGCTGCTGTTTTCTGCTCTGCTCGTCGGCGACTGCGCTGGTCCTGCTGTTGTTTTCGCCTCTGCTCGTCGGCGTCTGCTCTGCTCATCGGCGTCTGCGACTGCGCATCTCCTGCTGCTTTTTTCTGCACTGCTCGTCGGCGTCAGCGACTGCGCTGACCCTGCTGCTGTTTTCTGCTCTGATCGTCTGTGACTGCGCATCTCCTGCTGCTGTTTTTTGCTCTGCTCGTTGGCGTCAGCGACTGCGCTTATCCTGCTGCTGTTTTCTGCTCTGCTCGTCGGCGTCTGCGACTGCGCATCTCCTGCTGCTGTTTTTTGCTCTGCTCGTCGGCGACTGCGCTTGTCCTACTGCTGTTTTCTGCTCTGCTCATCGGCGTCGGCTACTGCGCTGATCCTGCTGCTGTTTTCAGCTCTGCTCAGCTGCGTCAGCGAATGCGCTGATCCTGTTGCTGTTTCCTGCTCTGCTCGTCGCCGTCGGCGACTGCGCTGGTCCTGCTGTTGTTTTTTGCTCTGATCGTCGGCGTCGGCGACTGCGCTGGTCCTGCTGCTGTTTTCTTCTCTGCTCGTCGGCGTCTGCTCTGCTCGTCGGCGTCTGCGACTGCGCAGATCCTGCTGCTGTTTTCTGCTCTGCTCGTCTGCGACTGCGCTGTTCCTGCTGCTGTTTTCTGCTCTGCTCGTCGGCGACTGCGCTGGTCCTGCTGCTGTTTTCTGCGCTGCTCATCGGCGTCGGTGACTGTGCTGATCCTGCTGCTGTTTTCTGCTCTGCTCGTAGGCGTCGGCGACTGCGCTGGTCCTGCTGCTGTTTTCCGCACTGCTCATCGGCGTCGGCGACTGCGCTGATCCTGCTGCTGTTTTCTGCTCTGCTTGTCTGTGTCAGCGAATGTACTGATCCTGCTGCTGTTTCCTGCTCTGCTCGTTGCCGTCGGCGACTTCGCTGGTCCTGCTGGTGTTTTCTGCTGTAATCGCCGGCGTCGGCGACAGCGCTGGTCCTGCTGCTGTTTTCTTCTCTGCTCGTCGGCGTCTGCTCTGCTCGTCGGCATCTGCGCTGGTCCTGCTGCTGTTTTCTGCTCTGCTCGTCGGCGACTGCGCTGGTCCTGCTGTTGTTTTTGCCTCTGCTCGTCGGCGTCTCCTCTGCTCATCGGCGTCTGCGACTGCGCTGGTCCTGCTGCTGTTTTCTGCTCTGCTCGTAGGCGTCGGCGACTGCGCTGATCCTGCTGCTGTTTTCTGCACTGCTCATCGGCGTCGGCGACTGCGCTGATCCTGCTGCTGTTTCCTGCTCTGCTCGTAGGCGTCGGCGACTGCGCTGGTCCTGCTGTTGTTTCCTGCACTGCTCATCGGCGTCGGCGACTGCGCTGATCCTGCTGTTTTCTGCTCTGCTTGTAGGCGGCGCCGACTGCGCTGATCCTGCTGCTGTTTTCTTCTCTGCTCGTTGGCGACTGCGCTGGTCCTGCTGCTGTTTTCTGCTCTGCTCATCGGCGTCGGCGACTGCGCTGATCCTGCTGCTGTTTTATGCTCTGCTTGTAGGCGTCGCCGACTGCGCTGATCCTGCTGCTGTTTCCTTCTCTGCTCGTCGGCGACTGCGCTGGTCCTGCTGCTGTTTTCTGCTCTGCTCGTAGGCGTCGGCGACTGCGCTGGTCCTGCTGTTGTTTTCTGCTCTGATCGTCGGCGTCGGCGACTGTGCTGGTTCTGCTGCTGTTTTCTTCTCTGCTCGTCGGCGTCTGCTCTGCTCGTCGGGGTCTGCGACTGCGCTTTTCCTGCTGCTGTTTTCTGCTCTGCTCGTCTGCGACTGCGCTGGTCCTGCTGGTGTTTTCTGGTCTGCTCGTCGGCGACTGCGCTGATCCTGCTGCTGTTTTCTGCTCTTCTCGTAGGCGTCGGCGACTGCGCTGATCCTGCTGCTGTTTTCTGCACTGCTCATCGGCGTCGGCAACTGCGCTGATCCTGCTGCTGTTTCCTGCTCTGCTCGTAGGCGTCGGCGACTGCGCTGGTCCTGCTGTTGTTTTCTGCACTGCTCATCGGCGTCGGCGACTGCGCTGATCCTGCTGCTGTTTTCTGCTCTGCTTGTAGGCATCGCCGACTGCACTGATCCTGCTGCTGTTTTCTTCTCTGCTTGTCGGCGACTGCGCTGGTCCTGCTGCTGTTTTCTGCTCTGCTCATCGGCGTCGGCGACTGCGCTGATCCTGCTGCTGTTTTCTGCTCTGCTTGTAGGCGTCACCGACTGCGCTGATCCTGCTGCTGTTTCCTTCTCTGCTCGTCGGCGACTGCGCTGGTCCTGCTGCTGTTTTCTGCTCTGCTCGTAGGCGTCGGCGACTGCGCTGGTCCTGCTGTTGTTTTCTGCTCTGATCGTCGGCGTCGGCGACTGTGCTGGTCCTGCTGCTGTTTTCTTCTCTGCTCGTCGGCTTCTGCTCTGCTCGTCGGCGTCTGCGACTGCGCTTGTCCTGCTGCTGTTTTCTGCTCTGCTCGTCTGCGACTGCGCTGGTCCTGCTGGTGTTTTCTGGTCTGCTCGTCGGCGACTGCGCTGGTCCTGCTGCTGTTTTCTGCGCTGCTCATCGGTGTCGGCAACTGTGCTGATCCTGCTGCTTTTTTCTTCTCTGCTCATCGGCGTCAGCGTCTGCGCTGATCCTTCAGCTGTTTTCTGCTCTGCTCATCGGCGTCTGCGACTACGCATCTCCTGCTGCTGTTTTTTGCTCTGCTCGTCGGCGTCGGCGACTGCGCTGATCTTGCTGCTGTTTTCTGCTCTGCTCATCGGCGTCAGCGGCTTCGCTGGTCCTGCTGTTGTTTTCTTCTCTGCTCTTCGGCGTCTGCGCTGGTCCTGCTGCTGTTTTCTGCTCTGCTCGTCGGCGACATCGCTGGTCCTGCTGTTGTTTTCGCCTCTGCTCGTCGGCGTCTGCTCTGCTCATCGGCGTCTGTGACTGCGTTGGTCCTGCTGCTGTTTTCTGCTCTGCTCGTTGACGACTGCGCTGGTCCTGCTGCTGTTTTCTGCACTGCTCATCGGCGTCGGCTACTGCGCTGATCCTGCTGCTGTTTTCTGCTCTGCTCGTAGGCGTTGGCGACTGCGCTGGTCCTGCTGCTGTTTTCTGCACTGCTCATCGGCGTCGGCGACTGCGCTGATCCTGCTGCTGTTTTCTGCTCTGCTCGTAGGCGTCGGCGACTGCGCTGGTCCTGCTGTTGTTTTCTGCACTGCTCATCGGCGTCGGCGACTGCGCTGATCCTGCTGCTGTTTTCTGCTCTGCTTGTAGGCGTTGCCGACTGCGCTGGTCCTGCTGCTGTTTTCTTCTCTGCTCGTCGGCGACTGCGCTGGGCATGCTTCTGTTTTCTGCACTGCTCATTGGCGTCGGCGACTGCGTTGATCCTGCTGCTGTTTTCTGCTCTGCTCGTTGGCGTCTGCGACTGCGCATCTCCTGCTGCTTTTTTTTGCTCTACTCGTCGGCGTCAGCGACTGCGCTGATTCTGCTGCTGTTTTCTGCTCTGCTCGTCTGCGTCTGAGACTGCACATCTCCTGCTGCTGTTTTCTACACTGCTCATCGGCGTCGGCGACTGTGCTGATCCTGCTGCTGTTTTCTGCTCTGCTCGTTGGCGTCTGCGACTGCGAATCTCCTGCTGCTTTTTTTTGCTCTACTCGTCAGCGTCAGCAACTGCGCTGATTCTGCTGCTGTTTTCTGCTCTGCTCGTCGGCGTCTGAGACTGCGCATCTCCTGCTGCTGTTTTCTGCACTGCTCATCGGCGTCGACGACTGTGCTGGTCCTGCTGCTGTTTTCTGCACTGCTCATCGGCGTCGGTGACTGCGCTGATCCTGCTGCTGTTTTTTGCTCTGCTCGTCGGCGTCGGCGACTGCGCTGGTCCTGCTGCTGTTTTCTGCACTGCTCATCGGCGTCGGCGACTGCGTTGATCCTGCTGCTGTTTTCTGCTCTGCTCGTTGGCGTCTGCGACATCGCATCTCCTGCTGCTGTTTTCTGCTCTGCTCATCGGCGTCTGCGACTGCGCATCTCCTGCTCTTGTTTTTTGCTCTGCTCGTCAGAGTCGGCGACTGCGCTGATCCTGCTGCTTTTTTCTTCTCTGCTCATTGGCGTCAGCGACTGGGCTGATCCTGCTGCTGTTTTCTGCTCTGCTCTTCTGCGTCAGCAAATGCGCTGATCCTGCTGCTGTTTCCTGCTCTGCTTGTCGCGGTCGGCGACTGCGCTGGTCCTGCTGTTGCTTTCTGCTCCGTTCGCCGGTGTCAGCGACTGCGCTGGTCCTGCTGCTGTTTTCTTCTCTGCTGGTCGGCGTCTGCTCTGCTCGTCGGCGTCTGCGACTGCGCTGGTCCTGCTGCTGTTTTCTGCTCTGGTCGTCGGCGACTGCACTGGTCCTTCTGGTGTTTTCTGCACTGCTCATCGGCGTCGGCGATTGTGCTGGTCCTGCTGTTGTTTTCGCCTCTGGTCGTCGGCGTCTGCTCTGCTCATCGTCGTCTGCGACTGCGCTGGTCCTGCTGCTGTTTTCTGCTCTGCTTGTCGTCGACTGCGCTGGTCCTGCTGCTGTTTTCTGCACTGCTCATCGGCGTCGGCGACTGCGCTGATCCTGCTGCTGTTTTCTGCTCTGCTCGTAGGCGTCGCCGACTGCGCTGGTCCTGCTGCTGTTTTCTGCTCTGCTCGTCGGCGACTGCGCTGGTCCTGCTGCTGTTTTCTGCACTGCTCATCGGCGTCGGTGACTGCGCTGATCCTGCTGCTGTTTTCTGCTCTGCTCGTAGGCGTCGCCGACTGCGCTGGTCCTGCTGCTGTTTTCTGCTCTGCTCGTTGGCGACTGCGTTGATCCTGCTGCTGTTTTCTGCTCTGCTAGTCGGCGACTGCGCTGGTCCTGCTGCTGTTTTCTGCACTGCTCATCGGCGTTGGTGACTGTCTTGATCCTGACGCTGTTTTCTGCTCTGCTCGTAGGCGTCGGCGACTGCGCTGGTCCTGCTGCTGTTTTCTGCTCTGCTCGTCCGCGTCTGCAACTGCGCTGGTCCTGCTGTTGTTTTCGCCTCTGCTCGTCTGCGTCTGCGACTGCGCTGATCCTGCTGCTGTTTTCTGCTCTGCTCGTCGGCGTCGGCGACTGCGCTGGTCCTGCTGCTGTTTTCTTCTCTGCTCGTCGGCGTTGGCGACTGCGCTAATCCTGCTGCTGTTTTCTGCTCTGCTCGTCGGCGTCTGTGACTGCACTGGTCCTGCTGCTGTTTTCTGCTCTGCTCGTCGGCGTTTGCGACTGCGCTGGTCCTGCTGCTGTTTTCTGCTCTGCTCGTCGGCGTTTGCGACTGCGCTGGTCCTGCTGCTGTTTTCTGCTCTGCTCGTCGGCGACTGCGCTGATCCTGCTGCTGTTTTCTGCTCTGCTCGTAGGCGTCGGCAACTGCTCTGGTCCTGCTGCTGTTTTCTGCTCTGCTCGTCGGCGTTTGCGACTGCGCTGGTCCTGCTGCTGTTTTCTGCTCTGCTCGTCGGCGACTGCGTTGATCCTGCTGCTGTTTTCTGATCTGCTCGTTGGCGTCTGCGACTGCGCATCTCCTGCTGCTTTTTTCTGCTCTGCTCGTCGGCGTCAGCGACTGCGCTGATCCTGCTGCTGTTTTCTGCTCTTCTCTTCGGCGTCTGAGACTTTGCATCTCCTACCGCTGTTTTTTGCTCTGTGCGTCGACGACTGCGCTTATCCTGCTGCTGTTTCCTGCTCTGCTCGTCAGCGTCGGCGAGTGCGCTGGTGCTGCTGCTGTTTTCTGCTCTGCTCGTCAGCGTTGGCGCTGATCCTGCTGCTGTTTCCTGCTCTGCTCGTCGCCGTCAGCGACTGCGCTGGTCCTGCTGTTGTTTTCTGCTCTGATTGTCGGCGTTGGCGACTGCGCTGGTCCTGCTGCTGTTTTCTGCTCTGCTCGTCGGCGTCGGCTACTGCGCTGATCCTGCTGATATTATCTGCTCTGCTCATCGGCGTCAGCGACTGGGATGATCCTGCTGCTGTTTTCTTCTCTGCTCATCTGCGTCAGCGAATGCGCTGATCCTGCTGCTGTTTTCTGCTCTGTTCGTCACCGTCGGCGCCTGCGCTGGTCCTGCTGTTGTTTTCTTCTCTGATCGTCAGCGTCTGCTCTGCTCGTCGGCGTCTGCGACTGCGCTGGTCCTGCTGCTTTTTTCTGCTCTGCTCGTCGGCGTCGGCGACTGCGCTGATCCTGCGGCTGTTTTCTGCACTGCTCGTCGGCGACTGCGCAGGTGCTGCTGCTATTTTCTGCTCTGCTCGTCGGCGACTGCGCTGGTCCTGCGGCTGTTTTCTGCACTGCTCGTCGGCGACTGCGCTGGTCCTGCTGCTGTTTTCTGCTCTGCTCGTCGGCGACTGCGCTGGTCCTGCTGCTGTTTTCTGCACTGCTCATCGGCGTCGGCGACTGCGCTGGTCCTGCTGTTGTTTTCGCCTCTGCTCGTCGGCGTCAGCGACTGCGTTGATCCTGCTGCTGTTTTCTAATCTGCTCGTTGGCGTCTGCGACTGCTCATCTCCTGCTGCTTTTTTCTGCTCTGCTCGTCGGCGTCAGAGACTGCGCTGATCCTGCTGCTGTTTTCTTCTCTGCTCGTCGGTGTCAGCGACTGCGCTGGTCCTGCTGCTGTTTTCTGCACTGCTCATCGGCGTCGGCGACTGCGCTGGTCCTGCTGTTGTTTTCTGCACTGCTCATCGGCGTCGGCGACTGCGCTGATCCTGCTGCTGTTTTCTGCTCTGCTTGTAGGCGTTGCCGAATGCGCTGGTCCTGCTGCTCTTTTCTTCTCTGCTCGTCGGCGACTGCGCTGGGCATGCTTCTGTTTTCTGCACTGCTCATTGGCGTCGGCGACTGCGTTGATCCTGCTGCTGTTTTCTGCTCTGCTCGTTGGCGTCTGCGACTGCGCATCTCCTGCTGCTTTTTTTTGCTCTACTCGTCGGCGTCAGCGACTGCGCTGATTCTGCTGCTGTTTTCTGCTCTGCTCGTCTGCGTCTGAGACTGCACATCTCCTGCTGCTGTTTTCTACACTGCTCATCGGCGTCGGCGACTGTGCTGATCCTGCTGCTGTTTTCTGCTCTGCTCGTTGGCGTCTGCGACTGCGAATCTCCTGCTGCTTTTTTTGCTCTACTCGTCAGCGTCAGCAACTGCGCTGATTCTGCTGCTGTTTTCTGCTCTGCTCGTCGGCGTCTGAGACTGCGCATCTCCTGCTGCTGTTTTCTGCACTGCTCATCGGCGTCGACGACTGTGCTGGTCCTGCTGCTGTTTTCTGCACTGCTCATCGGCGTCGGTGACTGCGCTGATCCTGCTGCTGTTTTTTGCTCTGCTCGTCGGCGTCGGCGACTGCGCTGGTCCTGCTGCTGTTTTCTGCACTGCTCATCGGCGTCGGCGACTGCGTTGATCCTGCTGCTGTTTTCTGCTCTGCTCGTTGGCGTCTGCGACATCGCATCTCCTGCTGCTGTTTTCTGCTCTGCTCATCGGCGTCTGCGACTGCGCATCTCCTGCTCTTGTTTTTTGCTCTGCTCGTCGGAGTCGGCGACTGCGCTGATCCTGCTGCTTTTTTCTTCTCTGCTCATTGGCGTCAGCGACTGGGCTGATCCTGCTGCTGTTTTCTGCTCTGCTCTTCTGCGTCAGCAAATGCGCTGATCCTGCTGCTGTTTCCTGCTCTGCTTGTCGCGGTCGGCGACTGCGCTGGTCCTGCTGTTGCTTTCTGCTCCGTTCGCCGGTGTCAGCGACTGCGCTGGTCCTGCTGCTGTTTTCTTCTCTGCTGGTCGGCGTCTGCTCTGCTCGTCGGCGTCTGCGACTGCGCTGGTACTGCTGCTGTTTTCTGCTCTGGTCGTCGGCGACTGCACTGGTCCTTCTGGTGTTTTCTGCACTGCTCATCGGCGTCGGCGATTGTGCTGGTCCTGCTGTTGTTTTCGCCTCTGGTCGTCGGCGTCTGCTCTGCTCATCGTCGTCTGCGACTGCGCTGGTCCTGCTGCTGTTTTCTGCTCTGCTTGTCGTCGACTGCGCTGGTCCTGCTGCTGTTTTCTGCACTGCTCATCGGCGTCGGCGACTGCGCTGATCCTGCTGCTGTTTTCTGCTCTGCTCGTAGGCGTCGCCGACTGCGCTGGTCCTGCTGCTGTTTTCTGCTCTGCTCGTCGGCGACTGCGCTGGTCCTGCTGCTGTTTTCTGCACTGCTCATCGGCGTCGGCGACTGCGCTGATCCTGCTGCTGTTTTCTGCTCTGCTCGTAGGCGTCGCCGACTGCGCTGGTCCTGCTGCTGTTTTCTGCTCTGCTCGTTGGCGACTGCGTTGATCCTGCTGCTGTTTTCTGCTCTGCTAGTCGGCGACTGCGCTGGTCCTGCTGCTGTTTTCTGCACTGCTCATCGGCGTTGGTGACTGTCTTGATCCTGATGCTGTTTTCTGCTCTGCTCGTAGGCGTCGGCGACTGCGCTGGTCCTGCTGCTGTTTTCTGCTCTGCTCGTCCGCGTCTGCAACTGCGCTGGTCCTGCTGTTGTTTTCGCCTCTGCTCGTCTGCGTCTGCGACTGCGCTGATCCTGCTGCTGTTTTCTGCTCTGCTCGTCGGCGTCGGCGACTGCGCTGGTCCTGCTGCTGTTTTCTTCTCTGCTCGTCGGCGTTGGCGACTGCGCTAATCCTGCTGCTGTTTTCTGCTCTGCTCGTCGGCGTCTGTGACTGCACTGGTCCTGCTGCTGTTTTCTGCTCTGCTCGTCGGCGTTTGCGACTGCGCTGGTCCTGCTGCTGTTTTCTGCTCTGCTCGTCGGCGTTTGCGACTGCGCTGGTCCTGCTGCTGTTTTCTGCTCTGCTCGTCGGCGACTGCGCTGATCCTGCTGCTGTTTTCTGCTCTGCTCGTAGGCGTCGGCAACTGCTCTGGTCCTGCTGCTGTTTTCTGCTCTGCTCGTCGGCGTTTGCGACTGCGCTGGTCCTGCTGCTGTTTTCTGCTCTGCTCGTCGGCGACTGCGTTGATCCTGCTGCTGTTTTCTGCTCTGCTCGTTGGCGTCTGCGACTGCGCATCTCCTGCTGCTGTTTTCTGCTCTTCTCTTCGGCGTCTGAGACTTTGCATCTCCTACCGCTGTTTTTTGCTCTGTGCGTCGACGACTGCGCTTATCCTGCTGCTGTTTCCTGCTCTGCTCGTCAGCGTCGGCGAGTGCGCTGGTGCTGCTGCTGTTTTCTGCTCTGCTTGTCAGCGTTGGCGCTGATCCTGCTGCTGTTTCCTGCTCTGCTCGTCGCCGTCAGCGACTGCGCTGGTCCTGCTGTTGTTTTCTGCTCTGATTGTCGGCGTTGGCGACTGCGCTGGTCCTGCTGCTGTTTTCTGCTCTGCTCGTCGGCGTCGGCTACTGCGCTGATCCTGCTGATATTATCTGCTCTGCTCATCGGCGTCAGCGACTGGGATGATCCTGCTGCTGTTTTCTTCTCTGCTCATCTGCGTCAGCGAATGCGCTGATCCTGCTGCTGTTTTCTGCTCTGTTCGTCGCCGTCGGCGCCTGCGCTGGTCCTGCTGTTGTTTTCTTCTCTGATCGTCAGCGTCTGCTCTGCTCGTCGGCGTCTGCGATTGCGCTGGTCCTGCTGCTTTTTTCTGCTCTGCTCGTCGGCGTCGGCGACTGCGCTGATCCTGCGGCTGTTTTCTGCACTGCTCGTCGGCGACTGCGCAGGTGCTGCTGCTATTTTCTGCTCTGCTCGTCGGCGACTGCGCTGGTCCTGCTGCTGTTTTCTGCTTTGCTCGTCGGCGACTGCGCTGGTCCTGCTGCTGTTTTCTGCTCTGCTCGTCGGCGACTGCGCTGGTCCTGCTGCTGTTTTCTGCACTGCTCATCGGCGTCGGCGACTGCGCTGGTCCTGCTGTTGTTTTCGCCTCTGCTCGTCGGCGTCAGCGACTGCGTTGATCCTGCTGCTGTTTTCTAATCTGCTCGTTGGCGTCTGCGACTGCTCATCTCCTGCTGCTTTTTTCTGCTCTGCTCGTCGGCGTCAGAGACTGCGCTGATCCTGCTGCTGTTTTCTTCTCTGCTCGTCGGTGTCAGCGACTGCGCTGGTCCTGCTGCTGTTTTCTGCACTGCTCATCGGCGTCGGCGACTGCGCTGATCCTGCTGCTGTTTTCTGCTCTGCTCGTAGGCGTCGGCGACTGCGCTGGTCCTGCTGCTGTTTTCTGCACGGCTCATCGGCGTCGGCGACTGCGCTGATTATGCTGCTGTTTTCTGCTCTGCTCGTAGGCGGCGCCGACTGCGCTGGTCCTGCTGTTGTTTTCGCCTCTGCTCGTCTGTGTCTGCTCTGCTCGTCTGCGTCTGCGACTGCGCTGGTCCAGCTGCTGTTTTCTGCTCTGCTCGTCGGCGACTGCGCTGGTCCTGCTGCTGTTTTCTGCACTGCTCATCGGCGTTGGCGACTGCGTTGATCCTGCTGCTGTTTTCTGCTCTGCTCATTGGCGCAGCGACTGCGCATCTCCTGCTGCTTTTTTCTGCTCTGCTCGTCGGTGTCAGCGACTGCGCTGACACTGCTGCTGTTTTCTGCTCTGATCGTCTGCGACTGTGCATCTCCTGCTGCTGTTTTTTGCTCTGCTCGTCGGCGTCAGCGACTGCGCTGATCCTGCTGCTGTTTTTTGCTCTGCTCGTCGGCGACTGCGCTGGTCCTGCTGTTGTTTTCTGCTCGGCTCATCGGCGTCGGCTACTGCGCTGATCCTGCTGCTGTTTTCTGCTCTGCTTGTCTGCGTCAGCGAATGCGCTGATCCTGCTACTGTTTCCTGCTATGCTCGTCGCCGTCGGCGACTGCGCTGGTCCTGCTGTTGTTTTCTGCTCTGATCGTCGGCGTCGGCGACTGCGCTGGTCCTGCTGCTGTTTTCTTCTCTGCTCGTCGGCGTCTGCTCTGTTCGTCGGCGTCGGCGTCTGCGACTGCGCTGGTCCTGCTGCTGTTTTCTGCTCTGCTCGTCGGCGTCTGCGACTGTGCATCTCCTGCTGCTGTTTTTTGCTCTGCTCGTCGGCGTCGGCGACTGCGCTGATCCTGCTTTTTTTTCTGCTCTGCCCAGTTCGTCTCACGCTTCTGGAAGGCTTCTGTCGCCTGGTCGGTGCTTCAAACAGTCTGTCCTCTGGATACCATCCGCAGACAAACGGTCAGACAGAGAGAGCTAACCAGCAGCTTGGACGCTACCTACGCTGCTTCGCTTCGTCCCAGCCGACCACCTGGCCCCGCTTCCTCCTGTGGGCGGAGCTGTCACACAACCTCCAGACCTCCTCTGCCACGAGTCTGTCTCCCTTCGAGACCTGTTACGGTTATCAGCCTCCTCTGTTTGATCATCAGGTGCCAGAGGTGGAGGTCCCTGCTGCCCAGACGCTGGTCCGCCGCTGTCGGCTCGCCTGGATCCGGGCCCGTGCGGCCATCACCCGGGCCAACACGGAGTATGCCCGTCAGCATCGCCGCCGCCACCGGCCTGGCCCCGTCTTCCGGTCTGGCGACCAGGTGTGGCTCTCCTCCGCTAACCTGAGGATGCCGGCTGGCTCCCGGAAGCTCACTCCTCGCTTCCTGGGTCCGTTCCCTGTCCTCAAGGTCATCAATCCAGTCACCTGCCGTCTATGCCTCCCGGCTACTCTCCGGATCCACCCGGTCTTTCACATCTCCCAGCTTAAGCCGGTGATCTCCTCTCCTCTCCACCCTCCACCGGTTCGGGTGCCTCCGCCCCGCGGTGTTGAGGCGGATCGCACCTACACGGTCCGCAGGATACTGGACGCCCGCCGCCGGGGACGAGGTTGGCAGTATCTCGTGGACTGGGAGGGGTACGGGCCTGAGGAACGCTCTTGGGAGCCCACGTGCTTGTTTGTCGATCCTGCCCTGCTAACAGACTTCTGGGCCCGCCGTCCTGGGACTTCGGGTGCCGTCCCTAGAGGGGGGGGTCCTGTGACGAACTCCTCCAGCTGACTGCATTCCATTCATTCCTGCCACTAACGTGGCGACTGACGTCATCACGCCGACACTACTAAAGGAAGTGCCGGCGTTTCATTCATTGCTCAGTCATCGTTCTCACCAGACTTTGCATCGAGTCTCCAGGCTTACCAGCCCTCTAAACCCTCAAGCTACACCTACAGGAAATAACCACGCCGGTTATCTCCGTCTCTCCGCGTCTGGGCAACAGCACTCTCAGTCACGCTTCAGATCTGCCAACGAACCTGACACGTTGATCCTGCTGCTGTTTTCTGCTCTGCTCGTTGGCGTCTGCGACTTCGCATCTCCTGCCGATTTTTTCGGCTCTGCTCGTCGGCGTCAGCGACTGGGCTGGTCCTGCTGTTGTTTTCTGATCTGATCGCCGCGTCGGCGACTGCGCTGGTCCTGCTGCTGTTTTCTTCTCTGCTCGTCGGCGTCTGCTCTGCTCGTCGGCGTCTGCGTTGGTCCTGCTGCTGTTTTCTGCTCTGCTCGTCGGCGACTGCTCTGGTCCTGCAGTTGTTTTCGCCTCTGCTCGTCGGCGTCTGCTCTGCTCATCGGCGTCAGCGACTGCGCTGGTCATGCTGCTGTTTTCTGCTCTGCTCAATGGCGTCTGCGACTGCGCATCTCCTGCTGCTTTTTTCTGCTCTGCTCGTTGGCGTCAGCGACTGCGCTGACCCTAATGCTGTTTTCTGCTCTGATCGTCTGCGACTGCGCATCTACTGCTGCTGTTTTTTGCTCTGCTCGTCTGCGTCAGCGACTGCGCTGATCCTGCTGCTGTTTTCTGCTCTGCTCGTCAGCGTCTGCGACTGCTCTGATCCTGCTGCTGTTTTCTGCTCTACTCGTTGGCGACTGCGCTGATCCTGCTGCTGTTTTCTGCTCTGCTCGTAGGTGTCGGCGACTGCGCTGGTCCTGCTGCTGTTTTCTGCACTGCTCATCGGCGTCGGCGACTGCGCTGATCCTGCTGCTGTTTTCTGCTTTGCTCGTAGGCGTCGCCGACTGCGCTGGTCCTGCTGCTGTTTCCTGCTCTGCTCGTCGGCGACTGCGCTGGTCCTGCTGCTGTTTTCTGCACTGCTCATCAGCGTCGGCGACTGCGTTGATCCTAATGTTGTTTTCTGCTCTGCTCGTTGGCGTCTGCGACTGCGCATCTCCTGCTGCTTTTTTCTGCTCTGCTCGTCGGCGTCAGCGACTGCGCTGATCCTGCTGCTGTTTTCTGCTCTGCTCGTCTGTGTCAGCGACTACGCTGATCCTGCTGCTGTTTTCTGCTCTGCTCGTCGGCGTCTGCGACTGCGCTGTTCCTGCTGCTGTTTTTTGCTCTGCTCGTCGGCGTCGGCGACTGCGCTGATCCTGCTGCTTTCTGCTCTGTTCGTCGGCGTCTGCGACTGCTCTGATCCTGCTGCTGTTTTCTGCTCTGCTCGTCGGCATCGGCGACTGCTCTGGTCCTGCTGCTGTTTTCTTCTCTGCTCGTCGGCGTCGGCGACTGTGCTGGTCCTGCTGCAGTTTTCTGCTCTGCTCGTCGGCATCAGCGACTGCTCTGATGCTGTTTTCTGCTCTGCTCGTCGAGGTCAGCAACTGCGCTGATCCTGCTGCTGTTTTCTGCTCTGCTCGTCGCCGTCAGTGACTGCGCTCGTCCTGCTGTTGTTTTCTGCTCTGATCGTCGGCGTCGGCGACTGCGCTGGTCCTGCTGCTGTTTTCTGCTCTGCTCATCGGCGTCGGCTACTGCGCTGATCCTGCTGCTATTTTCTGCTCTGCTCATCGGCGTCAGCGACTGGGCTGATCCTGCTGCTGTTTTCTGCTCTGCTCGTCTGCGTCAGCGAATGCGCTGATCCTGCTGTTGTTTTCTTCTCTGCTCGTCGGCGTCTGCTCTGCTCATCGGTGTCTGCGACTGCGCTGGTCCTGCTGCTGTTTTCTGCTCTGCTCGTCGGTGACTGCGCTGGTCCTGCTGCTGTTTTCTGCACTGCTCATCGGCTTCGGCGACTGCACTGATCCTGCTTTTGTTTTCTGCACTGCTAATTGGCGTCGGCGACTGCGCTGATCCTGCTGCTGTTTTCTGCTCTGCTCCTACGCGTCGGCAACTGCGCTGGTCCTGCTGCTGTTTTCTGCTCTGCTCGTTGGCGACTGCGCTGGTCCTGCTGCTGTTTTCTGCACTGCTCATCGGCGTCGGCAACCTCGTTGATCCTGCTGCTGTTTTCTGCTCTGCTTGTTGGCGTCTGCGACTGCGCTGATCCTGCTGCTGTTTCCTTCTCTGCTCGTCGCCGTCGGCGACTGCGCTGGTCCTGCTGTTGTTTTCTGCTCTGATCGTAGGCGTCGGCAACTGCGCTGGTACTGCTGCTGTTTTCTTCTCTGCTCGTCGGCGTCTGCTCTGCTTGTCGGCGTCTGCGACTGCGCTGGTCCTGCTGCTGTTTTCTGCTCTGCTCATCGGCGACTGCGCTGGTCCTGCTGGTGTTTTCTGCACTGCTCATCGGCGTCGGCGACTGCGCTTGTCCTGCTGTTGTTTTCGCCTAAGCTCGTCGGCGTCTGCGACTGCGCTGGTCCTCCTGTTGTTTTCGCCTCTGCTCGTCGGCGTCTGCGACTGCGCTGGTCCTGCTGGTGTTTTCTGCACTGCTCATCGGCGTCGGCAACTGCGCTGGTCCTGCTGTTGTTTTCGCCTCTGCTCGTCGGCGTCTGCGACTGCGTTGGTCCTGCTGGTGTTTTCTGCACTGCTCATCGGCGTCGGCGACTGCACTGGTCCTGCTGTTGTTTTCGCCTCTGCTCGACGGCGTCTGCGACTGCGCTTGTCCTGCTGCTGTTTTCTGCTCTGCTAGCCGGCGACTGCGCTGGTCTTGCTGCTGTTTTCTGCACTGCTCATCGGCGTCGGCGACTGTGCTGATCCTGCTGCTGTTTTCTGCTCTGCTCGTAGGCGTCGGCGACTGCGCTGGTCATGCTGCTGTTTTCTGCACTGCTCATCGGCGTCTGTGACTGCGCTGGTCCTGCTGCTGTTTTCTGCTCTGCTCGTCCGCGACTGCGCTGGTCCTGCTGCTGTTTTCTGCACTGCTCATCGGCGTCGGCGACTGCGTTGATCCTGCTGCTGTTTTCTGCTCTGCTCATTGGCGTCTGCGACTGCACATCTCCTGCTGCTGTTTTTTGCTCTGCTCGTCGGCGTCAGCGACTGCGCTTATCCTGCTGCTGTTTTCTGCTCTGCTCGTCGGCGTCTGCGACTGCGCATCTCCTGCTGCTGTTTTTTGCTCTGCTCGTCGGCGACTGCGCTGGTCCTGCTGCTGTTTTCTGCTCTGCTCATCGGCGTCGGCTACTGTGCTGATCCTTCTGCTGTTTTCTGCTCTGCTTGTCTGCGTCAGCGAATGCGCTGATCCTGCTGCTGTTTCCTGCTCTGATCGTCGCCGTCGGCGACTGCGCTGGTCCTGCTGTTGTTTTCTGCTCTGATCGTCGGAGTCGGCCACTGCGCTGGTCATGCTGCTGTTTTCTTCTCTGCTTGTCGGCGTCTGCTCTGCTCGTCGGCGTCTGCGACTGCGCTGGGCCTGCTGCTGTTTTCTGCTCTGCTTATTGGCTTCAGCGACTGGGCTGATCCTGCTGCTGTTTTTTGCTCTGCTCGTCTGCGTCAGCGAATGCGCTGATCCTGCTGCTGTTTTCTGCACTGCTCATCGGCGTCGGCGACTGCGTTGATCCTGCTGCTGTTTTCTGCTCTGCTCGTTGGCGTCTGCGACTGCGCATCTCCTGCCGATTTTTTCGGCTCTGCTCGTCGGCGTCAGCGACTGGGCTGGTCCTGCTGTTGTTTTCTGCTCTGATCGCCGGCGTCGGCGACTGCGCTGGTCCTGCTGCTGTTTTCTTCTCTGCTCGTCGGCGTCTGCTCTGCTCGTCGGCGTCTGCGCTGGTCCTGCTGCTGTTTTCTGCTCTGCTCGTCGGCGACTGCTCTGGTCCTGCAGTTGTTTTCGCCTCTGCTCGTCGGCGTCTGCTCTGCTCATCGGCGTCTGCGACTGCGCTGGTCATGCTGCTGTTTTCTGCTCTGCTCATTGGTGTCTGTGACTGTGCATCTCCTGCTGCTGTTTTTTGCTCTGATCGTCTGCGTCAGCGACTGCGCTGATCCTGCTGCTGTTTTCTGCTCTGCTCGTCGGCGTCTGCGACTGCACTGGTCCTGCTGCTGTTTTCTGCACTGCTCATCGGCGTCGGCGACTGCGCTGATCCTGCTGCTGTTTTCTGCTCTGCTCGTAGGCGTCGGCGACTGCGCTGGTCCTGCTGCTGTTTTCTGCACTGCTCATTGGCGTCGGCGACTGCGCTGATCCTGCTGCTGTTTTCTGATCTGCTCGTCGGCGACTGCGCTGGTCCTGCTGCTGTTTTCTGCACTGCTCATCAGCGTCGGCGACTGCGCTGGTCCTGCTGTTGTTTTCTGCTCTGATCGTCGGAGTCGGCGACTGCGCTGGTCCTGCTGCTGTTTTCTTCTCTGCTCAACGGCGTCTGCTCTGCTCGTCGTCATCTGCGACTGCGCTGGGCCTGCTGCTGTTTTCTGCTCTGCTCGTCGGCGACTGCGCTGGTCCTGCTGGTGTTTTCTGCACTGCTCATCGGCGTCGGCGACTACGCTGGTCCTGCTGTTGTTTTTGCCTCTGCTCGTCGGCGTCTGCTACTGCACATCTCCTGCCGCTGTTTTTTGCTCTGCTCGTCGGCGGTGGCGACTGCGCTGATCCTGCTGCTGTTTTCTGCTCTGCTTATTGGCGTCAGCGACTGGGCTGATCCTGCTGCTGTTTTCTGCTCTGCTCGTCTGCGTCAGCGAATGCGCTGATCCTGCTGCTGTTTTCTGCACTGCTCATCGGCGTCGGCGACTGTGTTGATCCTGCTGCTGTTTTCTGCTCTGCTCGTTGGCGTCTGCGACTGCGCATCTCCTGCCGATTTTTTCGGCTCTGCTCGTCGGCGTCAGCGACTGGGCTGGTCCTGCTGTTGTTTTCTGCTCTGATCGCCGCGTCGGCGACTGCGCTGGTCCTGCTGCTGTTTTCTTCTCTGCTCGTCGGCGTCTGCTCTGCTCGTCGGCGTCTGTGCTGGTCCTGCTGCTGTTTTCTGCTCTGCTCATCGGCGACTGCTCTGGTCCTGCAGTTGTTTTCGCCTCTGCTCGTCGGCGTCTGCTCTGCTCATCGGCGTCTTTGACTGCGCTGGTCATGCTGCTTTTTTCTGCTCTGCTCGTTGGCGTCAGCGACTGCGCTGATCCTGCTGCTGTTTTCTGCTCTGCTCGTCGGCGTCTGCGACTGCACTGGTCCTGCTGCTGTTTTCTGCTCTGCTCGTCGGCGTCGGCGACTGTGCTGGTCCTGCTGCTGTTTTCTGCTCTGCTCGTAGGCGTCGGCGACTGTGCTGGTCCTGCTGCTGTTTTCTGCACTGCTCATCGGCGTTGGCGACTGCGCTGATCCTGCTGCTGTTTTCTGCTCTGCTCCTACGCGTCGGCGACTGCGCTGGTCCTGCTGCTGTTTTCTGCTCTGCTCGTTGGCGACTGCGCTGGTCCTGCTGCTGTTTTCTGCACTGCTCATCGGCGTCGGCGACTGCGCTGATCCTGCTGCTGTTTTCTGCTCTGCTCCTACGCGTCGGCGACTGCGCTGGTCCTGCTGCTGTTTTCTGCTCTGCTCGTTGGCGACTGCGCTGGTCCTGCTGCTGTTTTCTGCACTGCTCATCGGCGTCGGCGACTGCGCTGGTCCTGCTGTTGTTTTCGCCTCTGCTTGTCGGCGTCTGCGACTGCGCTGGTCCTGCTGCTGTTTTCTGCTCTGCTCGTCGGCGACTGCGCTCGTCCTGCTGCTGTTTTCTGCACTGCTCATCGGCGTCGGCAACCTCGTTGATCCTGCTGCTGTTTTCTGCTCTGCTCGTTGGCGTCTGCGACTGCGCATCTCCTGCTGCTTTTTTCTGCTCTGCTCATCGGCGTCAGCGACTGCGCTGATCCTGCTGCTGTTTTCTGCTCTTCTCGTCGGTGTCTGAGACTGCGCATCTCCTGCCGCTGTTTTCTGCTCTGTGCGGCGGCGACTGCACTTATCCTGCTGCTGTATTCTGCTCTGCTCATCAGCGTCAGCGACTGCGCTGGTCCTGCTTCTGTTTTCTGCTCTGCTCGTCGGCGTCGGCACTGATCCTGCTGCTGTTTCCTGCTCTGCTCGTCGCCGTCGGCAACTGCACTGGTCCTGCTGTTGTTTTCTGCTCTGCTCATCGGTGTCGACTACTGCGCTGATCCTTCTGCTGTTTTCTGCTCTGCTTGTCTGCGTCAGCGAATGCGCTGATCCTGCTGCTGTTTCCTTCTCTGCTCGTCGCCAGCGGCGACTGCGCTGGTCCTGCTGTTGTTTTCTGCTCTGATCGTAGGCGTCGGCGACTGCGCTGGTACTGCTGCTGTTTTCTTCTCTGCTCGTCGGCGTCTGCTCTGCTTGTCGGCTTCTGCGACTGCGCTGGTCCTGCTGCTGTTTTCTGCTTTCCTCATCGGCGACTGCGCTGGTCCTGCTGGTGTTTTCTGCACTGCTCATCGGCGTCGGCGACTGCGCTGGTCCTGCTGTTGTTTTCGCCTCTGCTCGTCGGCGTCTGTTACTGCGCTGGTCCTCCTGTTGTTTTCGCCTCTGCTCGTCGGCGTCTGCGACTGCGCTGGTCCTGCTGGTGTTTTCTGCACTGCTCATCGGCGTCGGCGACTGCGCTGGTCCTGCTGTTGTTTTCGCCTCTGCTCGTCGGCGTCTGCGACTGCGCTGGTCCTGCTGGTGTTTTCTGCACTGCTCATCGGCGTCGGCGACTGCACTGGTCCTGCTGTTGTTTTCGCCTCTGCTCGACGGCGTCTGCGACTGCGCTTGTCCTGCTGCTGTTTTCTGCACTGCTCATCGGCGTCGGCGACTGTGCTGATCCTGCTGCTGTTTTCTGCTCTGCTTGTAGGCGTCGGCCACTGCGCTGGTCATGCTGCTGTTTTCTGCACTGCTCATCGGCGTCTGTGACTGCGCTGGTCCTGCTGCTGTTTTCTGCTCTGCTCGTCCGCGACTGCGCTGGTCCTGCTGCTGTTTTCTGCACTGCTCATCGGCGACTGCGTTGATCCTGCTGCTGTTTTCTGCTCTGCTCATTGGCGTCTGCGACTGCACATCTCCTGCTGCTGTTTTTTGCTCTGCTCGTCGGCGTCAGCGACTGCGCTTATCCTGCTGCTGTTTTCTGCTCTGCTCGTCGGCGTCTGCGACTGCGCATCTCCTGCTGCTGTTTTTTGCTCTGCTCGTCGGCGACTGCGCTGGTCCTGCTGCTGTTTTCTGCTCTGCTCATCGGCGTCGGCTACTGTGCTGATCCTTCTGCTGTTTTCTGCTCTGCTTGTCTGCGTCAGCGAATGCGCTGATCCTGCTGCTGTTTCCTGCTCTGATCGTCGCCGTCGGCGACTGCGCTGGTCATGCTGTTGTTTTCTGCTCTGATCGTCGGAGTCGGCCACTGCGCTGGTCATGCTGCTGTTTTCTTCTCTGCTCGTCGGCGTCTGCTCTGCTCGTCGGCGTCTGCGACTGCGCTGGGCCTGCTGCTGTTTTCTGCTCTGCTCGTCGGCGACTGCGCTGGTCATGCTGGTGTTTTCTGCACTGCTCATCGGCGTCGGCGACTGCACTGGTCCTGCTGTTGTTTTCGCCTCTGCTCATCGGCGTCTGCTACTGCGCATCTCCTGCTGCTGTTTTTTGCTCTGCTCGTCGGCGTTGGCGACTGCGCTGATCCTGCTGCTGTTTTCTGCTCTGCTTATTGGCTTCAGCGACTGGGCTGATCCTGCTGCTGTTTTCTGCTCTACTCGTCTGCGTCAGCGAATGCGCTGATCCTGCTGCTGTTTTCTGCACTGCTCATCGGCGTCGGCGACTGCGTTGATCCTGCTGCTGTTTTCTGCTCTGCTCGTTGGCGTCTGCGACTGCGCATCTCCTGCCGATTTTTTCGGCTCTGCTCGTCGGCGTCTGCTCTGCTCGTCGGCGTCTGCGCTGGTCCTGCTGCTGTTTTCTCCTCTGCTCGTCGGCGACTGCTCTGGTCCTGCAGTTGTTTTCGCCTCTGCTCGTCGGCGTCTGCTCTGCTCATCGGCGTCTGCGACTGCGCTGGTCATGCTGCTGTTTTCTGCTCTGCTCATTGGCGTCTGCGACTGCACATCTCCTGCTGCTTTTTTCTGCTCTGCTCGTTGGCGTCAGCGACTGTGCTGACCCTAATGCTGTTTTCTGCTCTGATCGTCTGCGACTGCGCATCTCCTGCTGCTGTTTTTTGCTCTGATCGTCTGCGTCAGCGACTGCGCTGATCCTGCTGCTGTTTTCTGCTCTGCTCATCGGCGTCTGCGACTGCACTGGTCCTACTACTGTTTTCTGCTCTGCTCGTCGGCGACTGCGCTGATCCTGCTGCTGTTTTCTGCTCTGCTCGTAGGCGTCGGCGACTGCGCTGGTCCTGCTGCTGTTTTCTGCACTGCTCATCGGCGTCGGCGACTGCGCTGATCCTGCTGCTGTTTTTTGCTCTGCTCGTCGGCGACTGCGCTGGTCCTGCTGCTGTTTTCTGCTCTGCTCGTCGGCGTCTGCGACTGCACTGGTCCTGCTGCTGTTTTCTGCACTGCTCATCGGCGTCGGCGACTGCGCTGATCCTGCTGCTGTTTTCTGCTCTGCTCGTAGGCGTCGGCGACTGCGCTGGTCCTGCTGCTGTTTTCTGCACTGCTCATTGGCGTCGGCGACTGCGCTGATCCTGCTGCTGTTTTCTGATCTGCTCGTCAGCGACTGCGCTGGTCCTGCTGCTGTTTTCTGCACTGCTCATCAGCGTCGGCGACTGCGCTGGTCCTGCTGTTGTTTTCTGCTCTGATCGTCGGAGTCGGCGACTGCGCTGGTCCTGCTGCTGTTTTCTTCTCTGCTCAACGGCGTCTGCTCTGCTCGTCGTCATCTGCGACTGCGCTGGGCCTGCTGCTGTTTTCTGCTCTGCTCGTCGGCGACTGCGCTGGTCCTGCTGGTGTTTTCTGCACTGCTCATCGGCGTCGGCGACTACGCTGGTCCTGCTGTTGTTTTTGCCTCTGCTCGTCGGCGTCTGCTACTGCACATCTCCTGCCGCTGTTTTTTGCTCTGCTCGTCGGCGGTGGCGACTGCGCTGATCCTGCTGCTGTTTTCTGCTCTGCTTATTGGCGTCAGCGACTGGGCTGATCCTGCTGCTGTTTTCTGCTCTGCTCGTCTGCGTCAGCGAATGCGCTGATCCTGCTGCTGTTTTCTGCACTGCTCATCGGCGTCGGCGACTGTGTTGATCCTGCTGCTGTTTTCTGCTCTGCTCGTTGGCGTCTGCGACTGCGCATCTCCTGCCGATTTCTTCGGCTCTGCTCGTCGGCGTCAGCGACTGGGCTGGTCCTGCTGTTGTTTTCTGCTCTGATCGCCGCGTCGGCGACTGCGCTGGTCCTGCTGCTGTTTTCTTCTCTGCTCGTCGGCGTCTGCTCTGCTCGTCGGCGTCTGTGCTGGTCCTGCTGCTGTTTTCTGCTCTGCTCATCGGCGACTGCTCTGGTCCTGCAGTTGTTTTCGCCTCTGCTCGTCGGCGTCTGCTCTGCTCATCGGCGTCTTTGACTGCGCTGGTCATGCTGCTTTTTTCTGCTCTGCTCGTTGGCGTCAGCGACTGCGCTGATCCTGCTGCTGTTTTCTGCTCTGCTCGTCGGCGTCTGCGACTGCACTGGTCCTGCTGCTGTTTTCTGCTCTGCTCGTCGGCGACTGCGCTGATCCTGCTGCTGTTTTCTGCTCTGCTCGTAGGCGTCGGCGACTGTGCTGGTCCTGCTGCTGTTTTCTGCACTGCTCATCGGCGTTGGCGACTGCGCTGATCCTGCTGCTGTTTTCTGCTCTGCTCCTACGCGTCGGCGACTGCTCTGGTCCTGCTGCTGTTTTCTGCTCTGCTCGTTGGCGACTGCGCTGGTCCTGCTGCTGTTTTCTGCACTGCTCATCGGCGTCGGCGACTGCGCTGGTCCTGCTGTTGTTTTCGCCTCTGCTTGTCGGCGTCTGCGACTGCGCTGGTCC